>NC_044278.2:29821640-30425704 GCF_004027225.2 Strigops habroptila | reverse complement strand
CAAATAGCAGCAAAATTTAAGGAACAGAAACCTTTATCTGATGCTGTTCCTTCAAACACTGTGACACATGCACACACTGTAAAACCCAATTCATTCCCCCTACAGATGCTAGCTTTACTGCTTCACTTTAAGTTAACATTCTCCTGTTGATTCTAGCTATTTTAGTACTTAGCACAAATCCTGAGCTATGTGGTACTTAGGGGAAAGTCTAGTACTACACAAGCCATTTTTTTATGGTATAATTGGCAGACACAGCTTACCACTATTTGCAATATTTAATGATACTGTAAGCAATGCTTTAAATTTCTTTGACTATATTTTCAATAATGGCTCTCTGAACAGAGGGCTATCTGCTATGTAACTATGTGAACTTAGAAAAAGAAATCAAAATAAATCGGCATTCAAAACTTATCACACTTGAAGAGAGATATTTATTCTCATTAAGTTATATCCATACACTCTGTGAATCTGGACTAAAGATAGGTAACACACAATGTGGACTTGAGATCCAATCCTACTACTTCTTATTGATGGGATATTGACTGGAAGGTGATTATTACTTGTGTGGGTAAAAACTGAAGTTTAATTTAGTCGTATATGATCCATACAAGAAAAATAATAGGATGCAAATAGTACAGGTTAGGCAAAACTGGCCATGATTTGGCCAGTTAAACTATCCCAATAGTACCCCAATACAAACTATCAGTTTGGCGTACCTTGATTTTTCAGTGCCCAATTTGAGGCATTTGTTTAGAAGTATCCTATTTCCGCAGTCAAATAGTATCCATTATCTCTAACCAGTTTAGGAAGCTCTGATTAATATACATGTGAACAGTAGTGGAAAATATATTTGGAAGAGACAAATCATTTTTACAGTACACAGATAAAACAAATGCCTATTTTAAATCATCTTTTAAATACTGAACCAGGAGAGAAGCAGTAAAATCCGGTATGCTTCATGCTTTTACAGTGCTGCCCCAATAAGGAAAAATTCCAAATTATTCTCTGGCCTACTAACAATTCTACAGCATGTAATTGAAACCAGATTACTCCTTGCCTTTTATTTTTTTCTTTTTTCTTTTTTTTTTTTTTTGAACATAAATTAAGTTTTGCAGAAGTATTATAATGGGAAATAAATTATTGCACCCTTAGCCATAACTTTGCTTTTAAACAGTCATTTTGCAATTGCACTACCCAGTATCATAACTAAAACCGTGTCAATGCTTCCATAACTGCATTATATGGTGCAGTAGGTCTCTAACTTGCCTATGCAGAAAAGCATATTGAAGCTGAAACTTCTCATGTAAGGTTTCATTCTAAAAACCCTTAAAAGAAGTTTATGGCAAATGTGGGTTTATTAAAACGTGAAGCATTCATAATTCAGAAATAACTGAACTGTAAAATGAGTATTGCAGGTGATTAGCATATGTTACTGAAGTTCATTTAATGCCAGGCAAAATGTGAAATAGCTGACAGGGAGGAGGAGCAAGTGTGACAACAGTTATGATATAACTAGATATGTATTTTCTAGGTAGACTAGTGATTCTGAAAAGGCTGGTGGGACAACAGCTACTTAGAACAACATTTTCAAGTCTCTGAATACCTCCACATGAGGTAACCTCGAACTTTATCGGTTTCCATGGACTATATGTGGTCAGTAACGCATGCTTCACATCACGCTGCCGAAAGCGCAGGAGAAGAGGCGATATTTTGCAGGGCTGCAGTAACAATTAATTTCAAATGCCGGAGGACCTTGCACAGCCAGGTCCCGGTATAGCCCAGCCGGCCGCCTCTTCAGCTCCGCCGGCATTCGCGGCTTGCTCGACCCTGTGGAGGGGGGAACGGCCACAGAGCCCAAGCGGCGCTTGTGCTGGGGTTTGTATCCCCAGCAGAGTGAGAGGCTACAACAGCTCCAGCTCTGTGACCAGGAATTAACCTCCTATAACAAAAACGGCCGTTAAATGATTATGGTTTACTAGGTCTTTAAAATCGGGGGAGAAGGACCCTAGCTGTATGAAGTTCACCTATAAATAAATGGAACTAAACGTATTTTACCTTTTTTTCCCGAGCTACAACTTCTCAAACTCTCCTACGCGGAGTGTTGGGGGGAACTCAGCGGCGTGTGTGTGGGGAAACTCAAAGGAATTCCAGAGCAGATCAGCGGGGTTGCGAACAACGGTATGTTCAGGTGCTGACTCCCACGGGGAGTCTCACCCCGACTCTCGCCCCCTGCCTGGGAACCCTGCCCTCCCCCACGGGTTTCCTCTCCAGAGCCACCGGCGGAGAACGGCGATCCCGTTCCCGCGTGTCCGGCAGCCTTCCAGCCTAAAACGCGCTCCCTGTTGCCACTGGTCGGGGGCTGCCGGTGGGACATCCTCAGCAGCTCGGAGGGATCTGGTTGTCGCTTTTGCGGCTGGGGGACACTTTGGGTGCACAGAGAGCCGATCAGTGCCACGGTAAGCTGTAACCTCTACTAACATCAAAGGCGGAAAGGCGGGAGAGATATAATAGTTGAAGTGGTTGGTGTCCCGTTTTTTTTCCCCTCCCAGCCTGTGTGAGGCTCGGGAGTAAGAGGAAGGCTTTACCCAGCTTCCTCTCGTGGTGCTGTGGAGAGGAAGAAGAGGAGGAAGAGGAGAGGCGGGAGGTTGATCGCACCGCAACACCGGGTTTCCGACACGAGAAGAGAAAGGGGTCCACTACCTGAAGCAAGTGGGATCCGAGCTCCATGGCCACGTTATCCAAGGGCCCTATCCTGCTTGGCTGTCCCCAGGCGTCGCCCAGACCTGCAAGAGAACCAAGGGGCTGGTTAGAGCGAGAAGCGGAGCCGGGACCACTGCCTCGCCAGAGGGACACGAGCTGCCGGCACCCGCCCGCCCCCCTTGTGCCGCGGGGAGCGGGCCAGGCCGCGGCGTGGGGTTCAGGAGGTGGAATAGGCTGACTCCCTTCTACGCACACGCTTGGGAAGGGACTTGCTCTATTTCCGAGGGTGCCGGCGGCGGCATCCCCGCGGGTGCACTTTCTCCTTCCCCGGAGAACCGCCGCCCTCCAGCGCTCCTCTACCGCTTCCCCTCGCCCGCCATGCCGGTACCGTCCTGCCAGCAGCACCGTGCCTGTCTCCGCTTCCCCCGATACCAGCGTGAGGGAAGGCAAAGGCAGGCCGCACACTCAGGGCCCGAGGGAGGAGCAGCCGTGAAGGCAGGCGCGAAGCACCCGGCTTGCCCGCAGCCTCCCCAGGCACAGTCCAGTGGGGGGTTCCCACACGAAAGGCACAAAGAACTGCGAGACACTCGCCCTTCTTCAACTGCTGCCCCGGCCACGCGTGCTCCCCGCGGGACGTGCGGCAGGACGGGCCCCGGCACCCGGCTGCCGGCCTGCTCGGAGCGGGCACCCCGTCCCACTGCCCTCCGCTCCTGCCGGGTGTGCCGGTGCCGACGACCCCCATGCTGGCCAAGGCGGGTCCCTGCTGGGGAGCGTGCTGAGATGGTTAAAGAGGGCCGTAACTCAGCTGCCGAGAAACTGCCCCTAAGACCTCTTCATCTGCGCACTGACGGGACGGAGCGATTGCACAGCTTCGCCCCGACGGCCCCTGCCTGTGGACAGCTCGGCCCTGCTGAGACCCGGCCTCGCTGACCCAGCCGGCCCGACCCGGCTCCTCCATAGTGCTGCCCGGCGGGCTGGGGACGACGAGCGCCCGGCACTGCCCTGGTGGTAGCGAAAGGTTTTTGATAGAGCTGTGCCAGGGAAGGACTTGTGACGGGTGACAGGTCTGGAGGGGTTTTGTTTTGCATTTTCTCCATGCAAAGGAGGCTTGCACCAGCTCCCCAATGGAGCTGAGCCCACTGCTCGTGCCAGCCAAAGAGCTGGAGGCTCATGCCGGCACCTGACGGCAGGCCCTGCAGCGTATCGTTACCTGCAACAGCGCACAGATGGGGAGGAAGGGGAGGAGAAAGGGAAGGAGGGGACCGCATGCGTTTAATGCCTCATTTTCGCAGAAAAAGGACAGCCTTTGCGGCCACAGTGCCGCTTCTGAGAGGCCACTGAGCCCGAAGGGTGTTCCTGCCCGTGCTTTCCTGCAGCCGAGAGGCGCTGCGAGGGGCCGGTGTCAGGTGGGAGGCGGGGACGCTCGGTGCTGCCAGCCTGGCGGTGCTGGAGGCCGGGGGCCACGGCGGTCCCGTCTATAGCGTGCGAAGGGTACACAACTCTGCGCCCTTTAGCCCGGACAGCCTTCAGAGTCCCTGCAAACTGCTGTGCCGCTGTGAAACCAAGCGCCAGCTTTTCCTCCGGTTCCCTCTCGCCCATCAGGTGCCTTCAAACGAACCTCCCACTGCAAACTTTCAGGGGCAAAGGCCGCTGCAGCAGGAACCCCTCTCGGCTCCATTTCGGGAGGCAGAAGTTGGCACCCAGGCGGAAGCCCTACCCTAAGCTCTAGCCCTGGAGAGTATTTCCAAACACCTCACCTGAATCCCACCCGGATCCGGGGATCCTTTGGCAGGGTGTCCCCAGATAGCCCTGGTCTAGAAATGACGGGAGCCTTTCTTCCCCCTCTCTGGGCGTCCCTTGGATACCCAGCGGGTCCCCCCAGACCTCGCCGCGGAAGTGCCCCGTGTGCGGCTTCGCTTCCCTGTGGGTAGGGGAAAGACTCCTTCCCTTCACCGGGAGAAAGAAGTTCTTGGCCACGCAGTGGGAAGAATGCTTTGAAGAGCCAAACGAAAAGTCGCACTTTTGTACCGCTGTTGCCCAATTCACAGTTCGGAGAAGGCTCCTAACTTCCAGGGACCAGTCAAAATGTTCTTTCAGCTGAAACGCTGCTTGTCCCGGGTCGGAAAGTTTGAGGATGGCAAGGACATCCTGCAGCCTCTGTCCCGACACGGTAACAAACGCAAACAAGAGAGTCTGTCCTGGTGCTGAGTGGCTTGCCCTTCTTTCGATTTACTAATTGCAAATTCAGAAACACGAGATTGTAACCCTACAAAGGGGCTTACACATAGCTGTGTAAAAACTGTCCTGAAACGATCCCTAACTTTCCGCAGGACGAAGCAGATTTACTCTTTGAGGCACTCACGACGAAGCTTTTCACTACCGAACCGTGTTTCTGCGTGGCAATCTGCTCTGTCCAGGTACAGTTTCACAGTATCCCCCAACTCTCCACTACTTCTGAAATTCTTTCTTAACCCGGACAATAAAGGGGAAAAAAAAAAAAAAAAACCAAACAAAAAAACAACCAAAAGTCATTTCCTCAAATTTGTTCCCTTTGAATATTTAAATTGGAGTTGCAATTGCGAACTCTCATCAAAAGTAAACGTTTGTTGGATCAGCTTGGCATTCGTGGAAGCTTATTTTAAAGCCGACGATTTTATCGTTTAATCCACCAGCAGATCGTTTTAAAGGTGGAAAAGAAACGAATAAAACCTTCCTTTTAGATAAAGGGCTAACGCCCATTAACTTGTCTTCCGAGAGATTTGCGAACGTCCTGCAAACATGCGGATGCAACAGGCTCCGCCGAGCCGCTCCTGCCCAGCCCGGGGATAAGGCACATTTTCACTCACTGGCCTGGAGTGAAGCCAAAAGAGCTCCCGAGACAAACTGAGCTCTTCTACATCGTTCAAACGAGCTGGGATTTGCTGGGGCGGCCCCCGCCTTGAAGGGCTCTCCGGTGGGGAGGAATACCGGTATCCGACACAGCTGTGAGCCCGTGCCGTGCCGGACGGGTCATTTCGAAGGAAACGTTTAAAAATGCCCCGTTGCAGTACGAATTACCTGTGACGCTGGCCCCGAAAGCCGTTTACCTGAGGGCGAGCATCCTTCCCGCAAGAGCTAAGACACTCGTGAGGTGGGCTGGTCCCCGACCACAGCCACTTTGCCGTGCCTGGGGATGCGGGATCGCCTACGGCCAGCGGCTCGCGCCGGCTCCGGGCGCTGCCGGTACCGATAAGCCAGGGGAGCCAGAGCCGGGCTCAGCGGGCAGGAACTGGCACGGCAAAGCGCTGCCTGCTGAGAGGGTGACTCGCCAGTCCCAGGCACAACCTCCTCTCTCCCGACATTCCGCCGCCGGCAAACATATATAAGAGCCCCTCTCCTCGTTCGCCCTCCATTTACTGAGGTCTGTAACAGCTAGGGTTCCGTCCCCACCGGGGAAGACAAGGACGGGCACGGCGCGGTGCCTGGCAGGCACCACCAAGGGAGAAATAACCAGCCTTAGTCTCAACTGTGCCCGCCAGCCCCCCCCGGGCACCGGGCGGCTGGTTTGGCTCCGACAGCGGCGTCCCAGGGACAGAGAGAGGGCTTTGCACAGGCCCCTCAAAGTTCGTGCTACTTCTGCCGTTGAAAGACGTGGTGGTCCTCACACAAACGAGTCCCCCTCCCTTCGGCAAAACCGGGCACGATTTCCCCCCCCACCGTCTTTTGACATCTCTGGCTGTTTTTCAAGGTACCTCAACTTTCACTTTGTACCGTTTCCCAGTTTCCAGGCCGGAGGGTGAGTTAAACTGTAATAAGATCTAGAAATACTTGGGAACAACTCCCACCTTTGCTCTCCAAATGCATAAATTCGTAGACACACACGTTTGAAAGCCCGGTAGCTTTTCTGCTCGGGATTCTGCTAAAAGAATTACTTAGCGATGTATTATGTTAAGTATCGGGTTGCCCTGTAACTTGGAGTATTTCCTTTGTGTCTGCTGTACGCCCCCGGAGCGCACGGTACCCCAGCGTTGTCCAGTCGCCATCCTCCACAAGGAACCTTGGGCCAGCTACACGCGCCGGGAGTTTCAGGGCGGCCTCTCCTGGGGGATTTTTCCCCGGCAAGGTTGTGCCTTCCTCGGCCGGGAGAGCAACAGGGAAATTACGGGTGGGCGGCGAGCTGCCAGCCCCGGCATTCGCCGGGCACGGGGAGGAGGCGGCCCCTGCCCTCAGTCTGGCTTTGTCTTCCGCGTTTAGGCGAGGGACTGGGTTGGATGAGGGGAAGGATGGGGTCTGGCAGCCCGTGAGGTGAGCAAGCAGCAGAGCTGACACCTTGCTCCAAGCCCCGTCTGCAGCAGGGGGCGAGGGATCTCATCCCCGACGGCGCAAGGGATCGCACCGCTTGGTAAGCGGGGCCGAGAAGCCGGGCCGGGTAAGGAGCCGACGGGGAGCCCCCGGCCGCGGCAGGAGTAACTTCTGCTCGGTAGGAGAGGCTCCTCTGCCGCGGTCTCTTTGGGAAGGTGCAGGGCTGAGGTAGCTAACTTAGACAGGGATGTGCTGCCAGCCTTCTCTCTGTGAGCTTCAGCGTCACCGGCTGGAAAGGAGGCCGAGGGCTGGGCGATGGGAGGGATGGGTGTAAAGATCAAGAATTTAGTTTAAAAAAAAAAAAAAAAAAGGAAAGAAAAAAAAGAAAAGCCCAATTCCCAGAGATTAAAAAAACCACAAACAAACAAACAAACAAGCAAAACACCACCAAAACCAAAACAAGCTCCAAAACAAACCACCCACAAATAAACCCCGGACGAAAACCGCCCTCCAGGACACCTGGACAAACCCAAACCCGGCTCTTCCCGGCCCAAACCCCGGTCTTCCCGGCGAGCCAGAAACACCGGATCGTATTAACAGGCCCGAAAGCGGCCGCACGACAAACGGGTCCCGGGCAGCTACCGCACCAGTGACTGTTTCCTTCCCTCCCTCGCTGCAGGGCGGGAGAGGCCGAAGCGACACCGCCGCCGGTCCCCGCAATGCTCCGGACGGCTGCCGGCTCCCGCCGCCTGGGAACGGCCGCGCAGCTCCATGGAAGCCCTAATGGCACTTTTGTTTTAGTAAGACCTTAAATGCCACTATTAGCGGTTAGTACAATTGGGGCAGGGTTTCGAGGAGGGATTACTCACGCCGTCGGCCTCGACTTTATTTCTTTCTTTAATTCATTAATGAGCCTCTTCCGAATGCGTATGAAAATGAGATGAAATAGCTGCAACTCTTACGGATTTTCTTAAAATACACATTTACGGTCAGGTTTAAACAGGGACCGAAAACTCTGGATGCTTCTAGGAATTCCCGTTGTCTGAGTCTAGACGTAAGGAAGAGGTTTAAGATCTATCGCTCAGTCATTTTATTCAGGTCATTTTGTATAGCGCACATTATCTTTTGTGTCACTTATTAATTAGCTTGTTCCCATCCGCTTTAAAGATCCATAAATGTGCCATTTTACAGTCAGTTTTGGCAACTGCGTCAAGGATGGGGGGAGGGTCACAATCTAAACCCGTCTGCCTCAGGGCAGAGAATCGCGGGTTTTGAAAGCGATTTATTCTCGCGTCTCTTTCTCTCATTAGCTCATTTTCAGAAAGAAAAAAAAACAAAAAACGGAACAAACTCAAACCCAAAACCAAACCCAAAACCAACGAAATCACAAAATACTGACAGCCAAGACAGAATAAGTCCCGTGGTGTATTTTTGTTCTACAGTAATAAATGCCTTGGCAAAACATCAAAACACAAGAGAAGACGATCTTACAGAGCGGGAGCGCGGGGGAGGCTGTAGGTTGCTGTCTCCTGGTCTTTATTACATGAATCTGAAGGTCAGAGTGAAACCGTGTGTCTGTGATCTCGGAGCAAAAAATTCTGCCTTCTCCGCACCTTGAACGGAGAAAGGAGTAGAAACTGGAACAGAAATTTCCTTTCTTGCAGTCTAATCGGGCTCCTCCGCGAGGGAAACCTGTGAGTTCAGTCCAAAATGTGCATCTTTGGGAAAACTCTGGCCAGGGCGAGCAGTGGGAGACCTATTTGAACCCCCTCACAAGCCCCGTCGAAGCGCTGCGACCAGAAGCCTCGGTGGGGGTCTCAAACTTTGCCTAAACTATGTGTCAGCTAGCTCTGGAAATAAAGCAGGAGGGGAAGCCATCCACTGGAGTTTTTAAAAACACAGACCTTTCCCTGTCTCTCTTCCCCTCCAGTCTAGACAGAGCTGGAAGCCAGTTTTATAGCTGGACAACGTTCCTGATCACGCTGGCTGCAGTTACCCCGGGCCTAGCACATGCTGGAGGCGTCTCAGGCCTGTCCCCTGTCCTGCCACCGCCGGCTGGAAGAAATAAACTCCCTTCGGCCTTACAGGGGTGATGCCCCGGTGCCGGCTGGGGCGACCTGGGGCGCTGAACGGGCGGCTGAAGCCGCTTTGTGACGACTCCCCGAGGAGCAGGGCGGCGTGGATCTCACTGCCCGGGCAGCAGAGGCCGGCGGGCGGCGAGCGGGCCTGTGACGTGCCCACCTTTATTTCAAGTCCCAGGACCTCGGACGTGGATTCCCCCTCCCTCTCCCCCCCCTCCATGTGGTCCAGCATGATCCAAGGGGAGTTTTCCCCAGGTCTTGCTGCCCCAGAATTTAAGATGCGGCTCCAGGGACCCCTTTCAGGTCCCCGCCTTCCCCCCCCCCCCCCAGTAAAGCCAACTTTAAACCACCAACCGGGTATGGGGGTTGGGGGAGAACATCCTTCCTCTCCGTCCGCAGACAAATCTCTAGGGAAAGGGAAATTGGGGTACTGCGGCCCTGTGTGTCGTCCGGCATCACCCCGCCCGGCACCAAGCGCCCTACTGCAGCCACCTGTCCTACTGCACCCTCCCAGGCACTAAACATACGGTTCGGAGACCGGAGGCAGTGATTTCCCCTGCCTGTCATCCCTGAATGCAAAGCTTTGGTTTTAAATGTATTTCCACCCGTACTTAAGACGATGAAAGATCAGGAATTCGCCCTATGCATTTAAACGTTGTTCTTAATAAGCAGAGTGTGCGGAAGCGCACGCCCGGCCTGTTTAAGGAAGACAGACGCATAAAACACACCCGAGCTGTGGGTATAAACCTGCTCTCGGGGTCGTCTTGTTGCTCTTGAGGATCAGTAGGGCTGCAAAAGCAGGGACACATCCGGCAGCATCTCGTAACGTGCCGCTTTTCTCCACTCTTAAATCAAAGCCATTCGAGGGCATGCTCCCCAGCCAGGGCCGGCGAGCGGCCCCCCGAAATTACGACTCTCTATTTCTCATCGGGAAATTCCCCAATGGGGGATAATGGCTGGAAGTCTCAGAGGAGCAGCGCCTCGTTCCCCCCTTGCCCCGCTAACCGGGCGTGCTGCGGGAGCACACGCCAAAGGAGCCCTGGCTTTCCCTAGCACGGCTAGTACTTGCTCTCGAAATTACTGAATTAGATGGCCACAACGGTAAGCTTCTCTCGGTTTGGGAGTTGGGGTTTTCCGCCTCCGCTCCTCTTATTTTCATATATATATATACATATTTAATTTTATCTGCAGCCTTTTAATAAAGCTCCTTAGAAACCGCGAAGGAGAGCAGACTTTGCACTCTGGAATTTGCTAATTCCTTCAACATCTTCCCCTCCCCGTCCGGAGAGGCACAAACAAATGACAAAGGGGGGAGCTGGGCTTTATTTAGCCACCCGCAGACACTAACCGGCGTTTCATTTCACGGCTCAGCGGCGGCACGGAAAGAACGGGGGGCCGACGGCTCCCATGGGTGCCTGCAGGCCTCTTCCTCTCTCCCGAAGAGGCCCGACCTTGCGTCCTTTTGGGTTGTAGGGTGCGAGGCTGGTTTTTTACCAAACCCCGGGGGAAGAAAGGAAGGAAGCAGAGCGGGGTGTCAGGCCTCCTTGCTCCGTGTCTCCAAGAAGAGCGACAGGAGCCGCCGGCGCTCGCCGCCCCGCGCGGTCCCGGCTCTGCATAGCCCGCGCTGGGGAGCAGCGGGGTTTCGGCCCTGCTCGGGGGCAGGCTGGGCTCGGACCGGTCTCCCCCTGCTCTCCCTGGTCCCTGGAGAAGGCGGATGGCCTCCTTTCGAAGCCGCAGCACCTTATTTCCCAGCTTGCTTCCCTACCTCCAGAAAACTCCAACCAAAACAAAATAATAACACCACCACCCACGGTATGTTTTTTTCCCGGGGGCCGTGCCCGACCACCGGCAGGAGCGCCGTGCCTGGCCACCGGCAGGAGCGCCGTGCAGAGGGGCCTACCCCGCGGGCCGGGCCGGCTGCCTCCCGGGGCCGCAGACACCAGGCACGGCAGAAGCGAGCAGAGTCCGCTTTCCTCGGGACAGTCCCCCCAAGAAGATGGAGCTGAACCGGCGCAAAGGAGGAGCGAAGAGGGGGATTCACCGGACGGCTCTGATACCCCGCACCTCCCTCCGCCGCCACCCCGGCACAACTGCCAGCCGGGGTCCCCGCATAGCCCGCAACACCGGCCGCGGCTCCCGGGGGCTGGGGGGGGGGGGCTCATTTTCTTGCATGCGGCTGCAACGAGCTGTTCTCGGCTTTAGGCCTCACAGGACCAGGGCTGCTCCTTGCAGCCAGCCCGTCACCCCTGTGTCAAGCCTTCCTTTCGGGCAGTAAGCGCACCGCTGCCGCCTCTGCCTCGGCAAGCCGGCTCCTTTCCACGCCCGGCGGCTTCTCCCTCTCTAGCACCCCTGCAAGCACCCAGCTTCCGATGAGTGTTTGTCTCGGATTATGTGCCTCCCTCCCCCCCAAACCTCTCTGGGGCCGCGGGGCTGCCCCCTGCCTCCGGTACGGGCCGGGCGGGAGGAGGACGGCCCCTCCCGGGGTGGTTACCTTCGGGGAAGACGGCTCGCATTTTCAGGTAGCTGGTGGTGAGGCGGATGATGGACGCCTTGTCCAGCTGGGAGGTGATGGCCGAGGGCAGAGGCAGGAGTTTGGCCAGTTCGTAGAATTCTCCATTTTCTTTTTCCCGTCTAGTCTTTGCCGCGTTCTTGGATTTTTCCTTCATCGCGACTACTGCAAGGCGAAGATGACACTGGCATATTAGACCCGATTCTTCTGAATTTCAGGGGGCATGGATTTCGGCTTCAGAGTTAGTATTTTCGTTTAAGAAAGGGAGGGAGGGAATTCACCCAAATCAAATCAAATGATAATAATAAAAAATAAAAGTAAAAAGGGAGGAAAAACAGGGGAGAGAAAAAATGTCAAATCAACCAAACAAAAACACCACCAACAGAAATGGTGCGAGGAGGGGGAAGGCGATCTCTGAGCCACAACCACGACAGGCAAGGCGCTCGGGAGAAAACAGTTCTGCTCTGACCCTGCAGTATCTGGCTCTTGGAAACAGAGACTGAAAGACCTACACGAACCCCGGTCCTCTGCCTGCAGCTGGAATCGGATCTTCTCCGCAACGGGGAACAAATCACCGGGTTCCCTTCACTGGGGGTTTTCTTCTACTCAATCCGTCCTCGTCCAAAAATAATAAAAAAATATATTAAAAATAGAGCGTCCACGTAAGAAATCATTGGGTTAAGCAGGCTGAACCATTTTTGTACACTTCGTCTCTTGAAAAAAAAAAAAAAAAAGGAAAAGGAAAATAATGAAAGGAAAGACCGAGCTGCTCGTTTAACGACGTGCCAAACGATCTGGTCCCGGAGCCCGCGATGCGAGGAGCCGAGCGATGAGCTTGCCGGCAGCCCCCTGCTAATCGAAAGTCAAAGCCGGTGCTGAGGGAACTGGCGACTGGAGCACTCCGAAATCACAGGTTCTCATTTCCTTCCGACGCTTCCCTCTCGGCCAGCTCTCGGCGTCTTGCGGCAGAACGACGCTTTCCTCCGTCCCCGAGGGGCTGCTTCAGCGGCGCGGCGCTGGGGGCGGCGGGATCCGCGGGGCGGCGGCAGCGGTGGCGGGGCCGGGCGGGTGGCAGGGCTGCGGGCGCGGGGGGCTGCTGGCCGCGGGGCTGCTCTTGCCGCTCCGGCCGCTGCGCCCAGCTCCAAATGTGGTTCTCATGCGGAGTCAAATTAAAGGATCCGTTTTCCTCGGGACCAGTGCCACTTCAGCGTTGTCTCTTTCCAAACAAGTCCGAGCGCTGGCAAAGGCGCGGGATTGATTCTGCTATTCTGTTGGATTTACTTACTGTTTGTTTGTTTTTGTTTTTTTGGTCTTTTTTGGTTTTTTTTTGTTGTTTTGGTTTTTTTTTTTTTGTTTGTTTTATTTTCCCTTCTTCTAAAGAAAAAGAATTTGCAAGATCAGGAATTGTTTCTTTTTATTCCTATTATTTGTCACGTATTTAAATAGCAAAGCGGTGGCTCTTTGCATAGACGTGCCTTTCAAAGGCAGAGGGAGGGTTTGCTACATTCACCTCCCGCAAGGAGCAGCGATCCTCACCATACAGCAAGGATCGAAGGCAAAATTCCCCTCCTCTCGGAAATCCAAGCTGCCACGCTCCTCGCCTGAGAGCACCGGTATCTCCGGGTTTTTCCCCCCCCCCCCTTTTTTTTTTTTCCAGGGGCAGAAGGAGCTCTGAAGTGAACCTCTCTGTTAATTCTTTAGCAAAGGCTGCAGAAAGCCAGGAGAGCCTCAAGAGGGGAGGGGATAATGTATCCGTGACGTGTCCTCCCGCGCAGCGCCCTCCGAGGGACCCAAATACAGAGGAGCCAGAACAGAGCCGCAATTAGCACTTGCCATGGGACGAGAGGCCGGGGCGGGAGGAGCGGGGGGCGGAGGCCTTTTGGCTGCGGCAGCCCCAGCCTGCTCCCCCCGACCTCCCTCCGCGACCCCGGAGAGCCGGAGGAGACCCGCGGCCCCTTCCCTCGTAACCTGCCGTCGCTCACGTAGGCGCTTGGTGCACCGGCCGTGACCCCATGGCGCCGGGGGGGCCCTGGTATCCCCCCACCCGGCACCCGGTTGCCGTCGGGGGCCAGGGCATGCTTGGGGCCGCGACCCGCTTGAGCCCTCCGTCACCAGACCCATTGTACCGCCATTAGGTCATCCGAGCACTGTCGCCTTGCTGTTCTGGCTCTGGGTAGAAGAGGCAAAATGTACCTGCACACACATACCTACGTGTGTGTGTATCGTATATTCACACGCATATGCATATATAGAACACATTTATACTATATATGCACGTTATATATATATACTGCATGTATATTACACGTGTGCGTATGCATGTATATGTGCATGTACGCACATAAGTACATTTACAAAAGCGCACACCGCACACACATATATATTTACGCGTGGCTCCTCGCACTGCTAAGTGCGCTGACAGGAAAGCGCGGGACAGAGCTCGGGGTCCCCTCTGCCCCGCAGCCCTCCCCGCCGGTGCCGTACCGGCGGCCGCCGCTCACCAGCCCCCGACGTGACTCTCCGCTGCCCGGCAGGCCGCTGGTGACCAGGGCTTACACCCGAAGGAGCCGAAGCGGCTCTTCGGGGAAGGTGAAAAAACGTCCCGAGCGACCGGGCTTTGCTGCGCGGGGCTCACCGTCCTGTAACCGCAGGGGTTGGGGCTACCTTTGCAGGGGTTGTCACAGCGGCCTCTACAAGATGAGCAGTGCCCGGGTCACCCCTCCCCGCCAGCGACAGGACTAAGCCCGGCCCTGCCCGGCCCGAGCCGTGCCCGGCCACTCTTTGGCGCGGCCCCGGCCCGATGGGAGCCCTTTGCGCTCCGAGGGTACCGTAGTGCTGCTGCGGAGGGCACGGCCGTTGGGACACGCACTTACATAGACCCACTTCCACGGGGAACCGGCGCTACCCAGTGTCCCTCGGGGGGAGCTGTCCTGCAGCCGGCGACTGAAGCAGCAGTGCGGAGGAAACCCTCGGTGCGAAGAACGGGAGGGACAGGGCAGAGCGGCGGGCAGAGCCCGGCGAGACGCGGCTCCACAACCGCGGACACGGGGAGGGAGCCGAGAGGGGGACGGGGTCGCCCGTTTGAAAAACACAATGCACCGGTCCTTAATATTAATCCCCGGGAGAGGCCTGGCTGGCGGGCGAGTGTGTTTGCTTAAGCTCGCCCTCCCCTCTGTAATTATCCTATTACACCAGAAAGGGCCCTGCCCGGCGTTGTCGAGGGAAAGGCCACGCTCTTTAACCTCCCCGCCGCCGGCAGAGGCCCCGTCTCCGCGGGCGGGACTTGCGCGGGCTCCCGCACCGCTGGCCCGGCGCTCCCCTCCTGGGCCGTCCCGCTGGGACGCGCCTCCCGCAGAGGCCGGTTGCCGCATTGCTCCCGGGGGGTGGCGAGCGGGGAGGCTGGGGCACCTCTCCAAGCATTTGCCGCTTGAAACGTGGGGCAAGGAGCGGGGTACAGTCGCCCCGAGGGGCTCCCGGACATGCCCGCACGGGCTCTTGTCCTCTCCCGTCCCAAATCCACCGCTCTCCCAGTGCAGATACCCAGTACCGTGCCTGTCCCTCGTCTGGCGCGCCCGAGGGGACCGGAAAAAGGGTATCTGTCCTGCAGTCCTGGGTGGGATTTAAGCTAAAGCTGGCTTCCAGGTCAAAGAAAGCTTGAGAAAAACGGTTGCACAATGGCGCCCAGGCGATGTGGTCCGCTTTTTACCTTCCTGCACTGCCCTTTTCGCACGCAGAACAGGAGCAGCCTCGCAGCGCTCCTGCAAGGGCACCCGTCGCATGGGGACACTTTTGGCTTTGGGGACGGCAGATGTAGGCGGCAATTAAACCCGCCGCTCTATTTTTCTTTTTCTTTAATTTTTTATTTTTCCTTTTCTATTTCTTTTGCTTTTTAAATTTTTCCTTTTCATCTTTTCTTTTTTATTTTTATTTTTTTTTTTACGGAATCATGCCCCCGAGCAAAACAAACCAAAATTAATCTAGAAAAAAACCCCCACCAGTCGAAAAGAAACTGCAGCCTTTCGGGGAAATTCTCAAAATTCAGTACAACCTCCGCCCGCCGCCGAAACTGGACTCATTAGCAGAGGTAAAAACAAATATACGAGTGAAAATATTATATATGTATATGTATATGCTGAAAAGTAGCTGTATTTCAAGCAGGGTCCGGCACAAGAAGCTCCGCGATCGCTAACCCCGAGAAAGAAACTGTACGGGACATTTCTGTGCCCTCTAAACAATATATAGGGACGAGAAATTGGCTCCAAAGCAAGATAGAGGGAAGCACGTTATGTTCCTAACAAACGACGGTAATTTGGAGAAAGGGCAGGTTTGCGAATGTTTGCAACGTAATTCCGACAGAAAAATTAAAATCACGGTTGGTACAAGGGTGGCCCAAACCTACCGAGGTGGATTCGCAATGTTCAACTCGGGGAGTGCGAGGTGGCTGCAGGGACCTTCGGGGACGGGCTTCCCTCCGTCCGTTTTAATAAGAAACTCCCCTTCAGGGAGGAAAAGAAAGAAGGAGAAGAAATAAAACAATTAATTACTTAAATATTCAGATCATATTTTCGCTGATACGTTATTGCATCATGAACCGGGAGCACGCACACAGACAGTCAAAAGCACTGTTATTTAACAACATTTTCCCTTGATTCGAGGGGGAAACTGCCCCGGGTGGGAACTCGAAGGCGAGGGTTTCTTTGCAGGTGAGTTGTGTTGCAGAGGAATATTTCGCCTTTTTTTTTTTTTTTTTTTCCGCCTCGCTCCTCACTTAAGGGTTTAAACTAAAAATTGGGAATAAAGAGGAGAACGTGTAGATAAAATCAAACTCCACTACCCCACAAACAAACTCTACCAGCAGCTCCTCTGCCGCGGGTCACGCACTGCACCGGGAGACACTGGGGCTTGCGCGGCGGGGCCGAGCTCTTGAGCGCCCCACAGCGCGCGTGTGTGCGTGTCTCTGTGCGTCTGTGTGTGCATCTGTGTATGTCGCTGTGTGTGGGGTGTTACGCGGGTCCGGCGGGCGCGCAGCACACGCGCGTCCAGCGTGAGGAGGCGAGATGCCGGGGCAGGAGCTGAAGAAGAAACTCAAAAGAAGGGGGGCTGACGCCTTTTTCTGGGGTTGAGGGAGTAATCCTGAACGCAAGTAGCTTCCCGCTAAAGAAGTGGGTCCCGGCACACGCAGGACCCGGGGGTGCGTAGGGGGGTGGTCATCCCACTACCACCACCACCTCTCTTGTCCCATCCCCTGCCTGGCAGCGGCTGCCCCAGCCGGGAACCGCGGGGAGGGTGTGTGTGTGTTGGTTCCAGGGGCGCTTCAGCCACCGTTTGTGGATCTCAGTGTTTTGTGGTAGGGATGCTGGCAGGGAAGAAGGGCCCAGGCAGGCAGCAGGTCAGGGCTGGGCATCCACTCGTGTCTGTGGAAGTGGTCCCGGTGCCAGTTGGTCAGCTCCTTGGACAGGCACCTTTGCAGCACCGTGGCTTTGGTCTTCCACGGTTGCATGCTTTCCTGTGTTTCTTTCTCATGTGTTCATATAATATACACAGTGGTAGATGGGTCCAGGCTGGGGAGAACAGGGCTGTGGGGCCAAGCACAGTGTGGGTCGTAACGTTTGTCTGATGTGCTCAGCTAACGTATTAACTGTGAGAAATACCACCAAGTTCCTCAGGAAAGAAAATATCATCAGATATTTTAACATTTACAAGCTGCAACGTCTGCATTGGTATGAGCTCAAGAACTAGCAGTGCTTACCTTCCCCAGAGGAATCCCTTGTATTTTTTTTCCTGTAACTACCGTTCCCAAGTGTGGATGTATACACACACGCGCTCACACACACAAATCCTATAAATGCTAATAAAACAGATTCCTCAGGATTTGTTTAACTTTCCCTGGCACCACAATCTTATATTGATATTCAATGGGGTTACTAGTGTGCACGAGGATTACTAGTTAAGTATAGACCGTAGGATCAACCTTCTAGTATGCCACTTGAACATGTCCTTACAAATAAGTGAGGTAGGAAACGTAAGCATTGACAATACGATTAATTTGCACTGCAGACTTGAAAGGAAAAAAGGAAGTTAAATCATGGTGCTAGAATTATTAAACTATGCAGAATTGAGGCCTCTGGTTGCAGGGGATCATTTTCAGCTCTTTACTTGAAGCTGTGTTACTGCTATTGTCCAACCTTTGCTGGCCACATGGGACAAGGTTTGGCAATGAGACAGAAAATTATTTCTACTGGGCATGAACTGGAAATATCCAGCTGGGGTGTGGATCCCATTTCTAATCAGAGTGGAGGGAAGGAAAGCTCAATGCGCTCTCTTGTTACTCAGATAGCATTTTTAGTTTGTCAAAAGCAGCTTGAGCTAACTATTCAGAAAAATACCTGCTGTTTAAATATAAAACAAGGCTGTTTTAGTTTTTCCTTAGAACTAGTAAATTTGGGTTTTTTTCTGTACATGAGGTAGAGCAGGGTACATGGTGTACACAATATACAGTACCTTTACATAACATACAGCGATAATACAGGCATTAAACACTGCAGGACCTGTCAGAATTGATGGACTGATCCAAATGGATGACATTTGCAAAAAATATGTCTAAGTTAAAAACACTGAATGCTCATGCTTGTGTCAGGTTTTTAATTTCATTTTTCTAAGGAGAATAAGATTATTTTGTTAAGGCCAACTTCATTCCTTTTTTCCAACTGGATCTGGAATTTGACGAGTTTTCTGAAAGTATTTTCGTAAAACTCAGATAATTGATATTAATTATGATGCCCTAACTTTCATGACCAAACTTTTGCTTCTGCTAATATAAGCTGCAAACCATATTTCAAATTTTAGCTGCATCAGATAGTTTAAAGGGTGAAAGCTGTCCTTGGGAACAGGAGAGGGAACGTATCAATCACAGAGAGGAAGCTTCTAGGATGAAGAAATAGGAAAAACCCAGTAGGAAAAGCACACAGTGGAGCATTTTTGCTCTATCTGTCTAGAACCCTTTGAACATAATGAAAGTCAAAGTAAGTATTTTTATTTACTTTTTTAAAGTTATGTTCAGTGACTTGAACTTGTTTTCTCAATGGCCCTCAGCTCATATGAATAGTGTGACTAATCTAGTGGAGATGAGTAATGGATCTGTGAGGAATAGAGGAATTCTGATGCAAAAACATCTCTCTGTTTTCTGGTGGTATTTTATGCTTCTTGGCATTCAATATATTATATAATGGCTGTCATAAGAACTTCAGTAATACTTTATGGTAAAGTTTATAAATACTTTAGTCATGATTTAGAAATGATGAATGGAAAACACTATACGTAATTATGTGATGTTTTACTATGTTCTAAGAACATTCATAAGCAAATGTATATGCTTTCATTAACTACTGTACCTTTGATTTGTTGTAACATCCTGATTCAATATTTTTGCATTTGCCCATTGAATGCTTTGTAACACATGTAATAGCTTATTTCTAAATAGTTCTTTTGCCATGTGTGTGCAGGGAAATTTAAGTAAAGAATAATCTATTCACATGGGACTGAGACATTATTGCAAGGGAGAAGGGGTGGAGAAGGGAAGCCAACGTTCTAGTGAAGGTTGCTTTAGTGAACTTAAGACCTTAGCCTTGCAAATGAAAGTCTATCAGCCAACTGTCCTAGCTTAAAAGAGCATAGAATAGTCACAGCAGTGAAGCCACAGCAAGGCATAAAAAGACACTGAGAAGAGCGGGAAGAGGGAGTCTGTCTTCTTGCTAGTGTGGTTGAGCTGATTAGGCAGGTCTAGCATGGGCATGGGAAAAGCAAGAATTCACAAGCTCAGCTCTTAGGGAGCTGGTGGTGTGGTTTCAATGGATGTGATCCCTTTTGGTTCAAATGGCAGAGCAGAGAACAGCCTCATACCATGGTGTCTTGTTTGAAGTGGGTTGCAAGTCTCCCAACCTTCATCCTTGCAGAGTCAAGGCTTTGTGTGTGTGTAAGGAGCCATTTGTGCTGAAGGCAGAATGCAAGAGATGTTTCCTGCCTCTGCTCATGTCTTTTCAATATAAAAACAGACAGTTGTTTTCTTCTGGTCACAATGACCTTCCCCAGAGGCAATGATACTGAAAAGTTATGCCATTTGAATAGTAATTGCCACAATGCAACTACGTTCGCCATTGAAACATTTCAAAACCATCCTGCATGGGCACACAAGGCATCTGTTTTTATTCGTAACTCACCCCTCAACAAATTCACACCAGCAGGTTTTGTAGCTG
Organism: Strigops habroptila; assembly: GCF_004027225.2. NCBI lineage: Eukaryota > Metazoa > Chordata > Aves > Psittaciformes > Psittacidae > Strigops > Strigops habroptila. Next base: position 30,405,881 of record NC_044278.2, on the reverse strand, counting down.
AACTGCTAGTCAGTCAGCAAATGTGTCTGAAAGGGGAGCTGCTCTCAGTATAGGGACTTGCTGCTATTTCTCATTACTGTTTCCAGCTTTGGCTATAACTTTCACATGCCTTCTTCCTTTTGTCAGGGTTCATATTGTCAAGGTTCCATGCTTTATTATGGGAACTTGGTATATGTTCGATCTTAACTGAACAAAGATGACCCAAGTTCAATCTCTGTTAACATTGGAAAGATACTCAGAAGATACTGCCCTCTAAAATGATCTGTTTGACCTTTATACACTGATGCTGAAATTTGATCCCTAAGACCCACCAATACCAAAGAATTAGACACTTCAGTCACTGGATGCCATTTAAATGTGCTCTCAGTTTCAGAGTTCAAAGCCAGATCCAGAAAGGGACTCAGGAAGAATGCAGATGCTGAAGTCTAAAATGGGAATGCTGAGCACTTCCACTCAGTTGCTAGCTAATTATGGATATATCTAAAGCCAAATTTTCATCATCCCAGCTCCCTAAACATACCCCCAGTCACACCTCAACATCAGCAGGGCAGAGCTGTCATGATACCTAAAGCAGAACAAGGAAGCAAGTAGTTCTCTGCTTCTCTCCTTTGATCTGTGCCCAATACAATCAATAAATACACTGTGAAAATGCACTGAAAGCTTCTTCCTCTCCACAATCAATAGGAGAAGACGTCCTCATGTGTAAAAGGAGGGTCTTGAGGATCAAATTCCAGGTGACCCTCTCATGGGAATCAGTCCTCCAAGAACCTCTCCAACGTGAGTCCTTCCCATGGGTTTCAGTTCTTCACAAACTGCTCCAGCACGGGTGTTTCCACAGGGAGCAGTCCCTCAGGAACAGATGGCTCCAGCGTGGGTCCCCTGTGGGGCCACATGTCCTGCAGCAAACCTGCTCCAGCGTGGGCTCCTCTCTCCACGGACCCACAGGTCTTGCCAGGAGCCTGCACCAGCTTGGGCTTCCCAAAGGGTCACAGCCTCCTTTGGGCATCCTCCTGGTCTGGTGTGGGGTTCTTCGTGGGCTGCAGGTGGATATCTGCTCCACCATGGACCCCCATGGGCTGCAGGGCACAGTCTGCCTCACCATGGTCTGCACCAAAGGCTCCAGGGGAATCTCTGCTCTGGCACCTGGAGCACCTCCTTCTACGCTGACCTTGAGATCTGCAGAGTTGTTTCTCTCACATATTCTCTCTCCGGCTGCAATTGCACAGTTGTTGGTTTTTTTGTTTTGTTTTCTTTTTTCATGGGTTTTTTTTTGTTTGTGTTTTTTTGATTGTTTTTTATTTGTTTATTTTGCTTTGTTCTTTTTTTACTTTCTCTCTTCCCCTCCCCCCCCAATCTGTTATCCCAGAGGTGCTACCAACATCGCTGATCAGCTTGCTCATGGCCAGTGGTGGGTCTGTCTTGAAGTTGGCTGTCATTGGCTCTGTGGACAGAGAGGAAGTTTTTAGTACCTCCTCACAGAAGCCACCCCTGTAGCCCTCCTACTACCAAAACCTTGCCATACAAACCCAATACACTTCTCTATTAAGAGTATGTTTGAGGTATCGGACCATTATCCACTCGAGTGTGTGTGGTGAGTACTTTCCTCCTGAATTAATTTCTTTGTGCATAGAAGAATCAGGATTTACTGAGGAAACTTTTGATACCTTTTCAAATGGCTTTTTATTAGTTTGTTTGTTTTAAATATATATTATTTGAGGACAGACACTGCACACAAATGCATTAAAAGTCTTTGGGATAGAATGAGGTGGAGGACTCCCTTCTCCCAGCCAACTGCCCTGCCAAGCAGGATAGGATCACATTCTTTTTTTTTTTTCCTTTCCTTTCCTTAATGTTTTCTAGGCAAAGCAGCCTGGAGTGAGCAGGAGCGACTGGAAGTCTCAGTCCCATTTATATCCTGCTGTTGTTGAAAAGATGGAGATAAAAGTTTGAACTTCCTCAAAGGCAATTGAACTTTCCCCTTATTTCATGAATTCATGACCATTCTGTGGTCTGGCAGGAAGATGAGGAAAACTGGTGTTCTGCCTCCAATCTCAGAGCTTAAACAGCATTTGCCTTTTTTTTTTTTCCCCCCTGTTACTTCCCCCACCCCCCTTCTCCCCCCCCAACAAAAAACCAAAGTAAAATGTTAAAAGAAAATCCCAGTCAGGGAACCTCATAATAAGGAAGATATCTAAGTCTAATGCATGAAAAAGGCTGTAAGAACTGTCCCACTCCCTTAGCTTCTCTCTGTGGCTCACTTATGTGTTTCAGTGCTCAGCTTTTTTATGCATTCTCTTTAAAAGAATCCAGTCCCATAGCAGATTAGGTAGCTAACCCTGAGTTTGGAAATGATGCTAGGATTTGGATTATTTACAAGGAGCTGAAACACCTAGCTTTATGTCTTCAAAATAATAGTTTTTTTGTATTTTCCGATCTTAAAAAAAAAAAAAAAAAGGTAAAACCAAAACAAAGAGAAATCTGTTTTATGTTGTAATGAAGCAATACATGAAATTATGTTTTCTGGTGCTACTTCATTAGGAATTTCCAAATATTCCTGACATCATATGTTCTCATATAACCGTCTCCACACAACAAATTTCAGCCAAATAAGATTCTTGGGCTTAAGTCTCCCAGATGGTGGACACCATGCTACAATGGAAAGAAAGACACCTCCCCTCCACCCCTCCTTTCTTCCAAACCAGTGTAGAATTTTCTTGCATTTCCAGACATGCAATGTGCTTCTTTTAAGAGATAAGAAAACAGCAGATTCCCCCTATCAACAGAAACTGGTACATACTGTAGTCTCCAAACACTCCTTTTATCACTTGAATGGTTTCAGAAAGGCTTTTATTTCTTCACCTCCTGCTTCCCAATATAAAAGAATGTGCTTCCTTGTCTCTCCTCCCTTTTGAACTAAGAGCCTTTTCTGTATTTATTTTCTTCCAAGTTCTCTCTACTTCAGGATTTCTCCAGCACTGGAGACATGCTATGAGCACATCTTGGGACACTTTCCTGCAGCAGGGATTGGCAGACAACTGTTTACCCTGAATAGATTGCAAGTATCGGACAGTGCAAATACTCACAGTGGGATTGATTACACTGATGTGTCTGACCCTCTGAACACATGCAGTGTGGACCAAAAAAACCAGAGGGGATGTTAGGCTGAGCTGAATATTTGTGCAATTAATGTGAAATAAATATTCTCCCAACTGCCTACTCAGTGCTTTACTGACTGTTGAAGACCCACCATTGAGGAAGTTTGTAGTCTAATTCCATAAACATATAGGATTTCAGGCAGGTCAGTAGAACAGACTTTAGACTGAGACATATAAATGCAGGGTGAGAGGAAATAGGAGTAAGAAGAACACAGAGAATGTTATTTATCATGAATGCCTGAGAGAATCAGCTAGAGAGCTGAAATGAATTTAGAGGGAGATAAAGCTGACAGATAAATCTTCGCCAAATCTGAGATGAGAGAACAGCATGATTGGAGAAATAAAATAGATGTGGTGATGATAGCCGCTAGAAGAGGAGTGAAGCTCTGCAGAAGTTCAAACCCATTTTCAATAAGATGTTTTATCTCTGGGGATTACTCAACCAGAAACTACAAGTCCTCTGAGATTTGTCTCAACACCAGTAAAAATGCACAGGTCTGATACTGCAAACAGAGTTCCTGTGAAGAGGCTAAACTCCTCATGAATCAATATCATGGTCTTCAGTATTAACATGGCTTTCAGTCAGTGGAGGCTTTTTCAAATGAGGTAATGTTTTTAACTTAACATCGTATTCTATACTCCTAGCAAGGGCAGAGATGTTGTGGAACCAGGCCGTACTGGAACAATATTTGCTTCCCTATGAGCTTTTGGTCAAATGATTTAATAATTTCTTACATTCAGCACCTAGGACATATAACTTGTCTCAAGAGACTGATGTTTACTATGTAGTGAAATCAGACCTGATGCTAAAATATTAAAAAGGAGAACTGTTCTGGTCCACCACAGATATTCACTTTTGTTTTTGATGTCCTCTGTTTTTGTAAACCAAATGAAAAGAATATTCAGACTGTTTGTGTATTCACATCTGCATATGTATATGCTTAATGTAGGACCTTTGATAACGTGATTTTAACAAAAAGGCAAGTAAAGTAAGGAACTTCAACTTTTAACTGTAAACTTCCTGGGGTTTGACAGATTAAATCAAATCCTTAAGGGCATTTTACCATAGTATTTTTCTACTCAAGTATGTGATTTATGTCCTCTTTTTATTATGTGAACTTTTGTCTCAGTACTATTTGATTTAGTCTCCTAATGGTTCTCAGCTGATTTTTTTTACTATCTGCAAATTTTTGCACACAAAACTAGACAAATGCAGTGCAGGGGTAAATTAAATTGTGCAATTTAGTGAAAAAGCAAGTTATGGAGAGAACAAGATTTTAACTGTTGATCCAAAACAGCTCTGCATGTAGACAATGGATCCTTGGTGTTTACTGTATACTATCTGTCTAAATACAAGGATTACTGTTTCCTCTGGTGTAGCAACTGGCTGGAGGTTCTCACTAGTAGCTGTTATTAGTAGCAATGACACATTAATTGAACTTCACTGCTTCCAGGTGTGTGGCACACTCCAGGGTCACCCAGTGCACTACAGTTTCATGTGTATTCAATTACTGTAACGTTATGAAGGAATGTAACATGTCATGCATTAAAATGTCAATTACCACTTTTTATGGGATAGTGAGTAAAATAAACCAATGAGCTTTTCATAGCGTCAGTTTTGTCTGTTTCGTTGCTGTAAGCATTCAATGAAGAACTCCTTTATCCCCTTCCTCGTCTATGCAACCAGAAGACAGAAACGTGTTTAGAAATTACTGCTCACTGTTAGAAATGGTTAGGTTACTTGTATATGAATGAGTGGCTTGGATGGATCATGTTGTATTGTTATTAGTGATGCATCATAGAATCATAGTATGGTTAGGGTTGGAAGGAACCTTTAAAGCTCATCTAGTCCAACTCGTCTTCCATGGGCAGGGGACAACTTCAACTAGATCAGGTTGTTCAGAGCCCTGTCCAACCTTGAATGTTTCCACGGATGTGGCATCCTGTTATGAATGAATCTGTAATGGTCCACCTCAGTGATTTGGTCTGAGACCCTCAATGTCATGGGCAAAAACTCTCATGTGATTTCAGGGACACAAAACATTTGACACTCTGCCCTCTCTCCGAGCCAGTGATAACATCTTTGCTAGAACAGATCTGGTTGTGCTTCATAGGCTTTTTCTGCAGTTTTTACATTGTAAATGTTCACACCAGAGACACCCTAGGAAACGTCCCCCTCTAAAGAGAAATGCTTTTTTTTATCAAGGTGTTTGTTCTCCCCAGGAAGATCTCTTTCCTGCTGTCTTTTTAGGTGAGTTGTTGGGAAATCACTTAAAATCCAACTTCTTGTATGAAATGGAAGGTGGAATCTATGAAAGCAAATTTGAGCTAAAGGATATGGAATAAATAAATATCCTTGCAATATTACTATTGTATAATATTTTCATATCTCTAATTCTGTTCCATGACATTTCAGTGCTCACGGTCTTTACTGATAGACTATTTTTAAGATCTCTTTTGAAATTATTTGTTTGATATGAAGTTCTGCTTAAGGAGTGAATGATTACCAAGCCACATGAGCCATGCCATGGTCAGCTGAATATTTATCAGCAGCATTTTTTCATGTCGCTGCTTAAGCCAAAAGTTGTTGCATAAGCCTTAAATAAGTAATATTTATATATAGAGCTTCATAAGGATCAAGGTAAGTAAATTACTAGATGAAGGTAGATATTTTTTTTAGCATTTAAACTGTGTAGCTTTTTAGTCTGTTTCCATAGACCTTCCTGACCTTGGAAGCTGGCAGGGATAGAAACTTCTGTGGTGCTGGTAAGGACACTGGACCAGCCTCCTACATCAATAACATTCTGAAGAAATATTTTAACTGCTTTTAACTAGGTTTTTCAAAAGCTATTGTAAACTGTGAATTAAGAGAATGAACCATTTATATGAAAGCCTGGTAACAGTGGAAAATAATGTGGTCTGCATTCATGCATGATATGTTTTGTACCACATTAAATTTCAATTGAATCTGTTTCCTACCACTACAGGAGATTTTACCGCTGATTTTGAAAGTCCTTATGGTGAAAAAAATAAAAAAACAAACAAAAAAACCCCCACATCAGGCTGGGATCACAAACATGCAGCAGACCCAAGGTTAGGAATAATAATTGAATTCCAATAGTTCCTTAGTTTCTCCATTTCTCTGCTGGAAATGGGTTGTGAGAAAGTATCAGCCCAGGGAGGCTCCTTGTCTATCATGCCAAAGCCATGTGGTATCCGACAGTGTAACGTAGAGTTCAACCTAGGAAGAAGACAGTTTTTACTAAGGAATATGATAAATTTCCTGTAACTTGAGACGTTTAAAATTAACCTGGGTGTGCAGACACATGGTGTGCTGATTCAAAACCCCCAAGTCTTATTTCTAGCTCTTCAAATTTCATACCACTCCTATGAGACTAAACACACAAAAGTCACATGGGTGGCATCCGGTAGCCTGGATCCTACTGGAGACCCAGGGAGATCTCTGAGAAACAAAAAACTGTAATGATCCCTTCCAGTCTTAAAATCTACAAATTTGTCCTGAATCATGCAGGAAAATGCTTACTTAATGCTTTGCTTAAAATGCTTACTTTAGTGCTTCGCTTAAAAAAGTTAAAAAAGCACTCTTGTTTCTCAGTCCCCTGTTTTATCTGTAATCACACACAATACCTAGTTATCTATTCGGGAAATATATATAAGCTAAATGAATACATCCTGTCAATTTTAAACAAAAAACCAAAAAAAAAAAGATAAAAGAAGACCCCAAAACAGACAAACAGTTCTTTAAGTCCCTGAGTGTCAAAAGTGAATATATTTTAATGGGTTCTTTGAAAGAATGCAGATGTCTGAAGAATTGCATACATCCTTTCTCTTGTGAGCAACCTTTTGAAAGATAGAAAGATAAACACGTTTTCACAGTCTATAAAAATTTCTCTACACATACACATGCATATAAATACATATATGAATGGTTATGAACAACATTATATTGCACATCATTACTTTAGAAAGAGCATAAATGGCTCTTTCTGATCTCTGTGTTTGTGAAAAAAACCCAAACAAACCAAAATCCCATTAAACTCTAGTTCACACAGCATTTCAAAATGGAAGTGCAAAATATGGACTGTGACCATTTCTTATTTATAAACATGTGCTATAAAAAGTCAGAATATACACTTCATTTTTAAATTCAAACCACAAGTGGATATTGTTTTAAGTAGACATTTGAAATAGTTCCCTTGAAAGATTAATTCTTAAAATAAAGAATAATATGGGTAATTTGAATAGCGCCATTGGAGTTCAGACACAGCCTTTGGCTTTGCAAGGTTGTGGTGAATTTTTTGATGCAATTATTTACTATTGGCACAGATCAATGATATGACACAACATGTTGCCCTGTGGGGTAGCAGAAGACAGATGAACATTTTTGGAAAATGTTCATGCCTTTTTACTTTAGGTCGTTAGCCTAGACAGTTAAGTTAGGAGTGTGGGTACCCAGTATGAGCCATCAAGGGTGCTAAGTTTGATTCCTCAGAGCACCTACATTAGAGATTTTGCCTGAGTTTCTGCCTCAGTCCCTCTGAAATATATGCCTCTTAAAGGATGAGACTCTTTCCTCAGTGAAATCTCATCATCTCATTTCACTCACTTCTGCAGAGTAGTTTTCCTGCTCTATTAAATATCTATTCTGTCATTGTGTTTTGGGAGAAGACCATCCATCCATTAAGAACTGAGCACAGGCAATCTGGACGAGAAACGTTAATGTATTTTGCACTCTGTTGACTGAGGCCTCTGTGCAGGCAGAATATGCCTAATTTTAAGTGGTCTCACTGACTGCTGGGACCGCTGACATGATTAAAATTAAGCACATGTTTCAGTCCCTTCCTGAATCAAAGTTCAAATGAGATTCTAAATGGTTGCTTGACTTTACATCACATTAACATTAGCAATTTCCTGGCTATTGTTTTTCTTCCCCCACAGTGGTGACTTTTCCAAAATAGATCCCTCATCTGACTGTAAAGGTAAATGAAAATCAGGCCCATTAAATTTACTGTCTGTAAAACACTAATGCCTAACAAACAGCATCTTTACATTTAGATGGCATTTTTATCCTGAGGAATCTCAAATCACTCTATAAACCCCGACCTTGGTCCTAAAGTCACTTGCATACGTGAGCAACTTTATATTGCATATCAGACAGGATTACACATAAATGTGAAATTACTGATAAGCTTAAGTGTTTGCATATTGAAGATTTTAATGTATGTGTCACTCTGGAAAAAATGTTATTAAGATTGTACTTTATGCACAAACAATACTTTCCATTAAGGATTCAACCAACTTTCAGAAGTGTGTGCGGTTTATCATATACCAAATAATGTTTCTTGTCTGCATCCTTATAGCTGTTGCCTTCGTCTTTTTAAAGGAACGTAAGTAATTCCAGGATTTATTGGCAACTGTCACAAGGAAAGTGTTAATGAAAATCAGAACCACAAGTCACATAAACTAGGCATCGTTTAGGGTTTTTCACATTATATTCTCAAATATGGTAAATACCACATTGAAATTCACTAAGCATGTGATGACATCTGGTTGTTTCATAGTCTTATTACATTGACTAATCTGATGAAAAGGTAAGTTGACCAAGTCTGTAACAATATTATTCATAACTGTAACTCCTATAAATTCTTCTAGACTGCAGCTTCTACTTAATATCCAGACAAGGCACCCTGATTTAGAAAGCTTTTCCTAGGGTATCCTAAAATTATTATCTTTTTTAAGTTTTACAGTATTCATCACCTTCTTGGCAGTTCCTCTTGCCCTTGTCTTCTTCATTTTTTTTTTTGTTTGTTTGTTTGTTTGTTGCTTTTTTTGTTTGGGGTTTTTCTTCTTAATAAGAACACAAGATTTTGTATCAGAAGGCTGAGCCTTTTGTTGTAGACACTTCTGTTATGTAGCCTTTTCACAGGCTGAACACACTGCAACTTAAATGCAGCAGTAACTTTTTAGGCCCTTTGCAATTCCCCAATCCTTTGGGGAATTATACCTATCCTTTGGGACCTTATACCTATCACCTAGGTATAATGTGACAGCATATTTACAACAGAAAAAGAGGTTCTTATATGCCAGCCTAGAGGGAATTGACTTGTAAGCTGCTACTTAAACAAGCCTTTAAGGGACAGATTTCTATATGCTGTCTCCAGGTTCCTTTTGAATAAGCAAAGTATCACAACACCATACCCACCTTTCAAAAGTCCTGAACATGCTGTAAAATACCTGTTGCTTTACTCAAAGAAGTGTCCCGATGAAGGTAGACTTAATCATATTAAAGCAAGATATAAAAGACAGATCCTTCTCTCATTTCTTTCATTCATCTTGACACTTGACAATCCTGCCTGTGCTAGAGTCAGCATGGGATTTGCTGTTTTACTCTTGTTGGACAACATTGCTCATGGTGGGAAAGGTTCTGAGATTAGCAGCCGTCTTTGAAAAACAAATACCCTTCCCTCCCTTTCCTTCAGTAGGTCAGTCAGTCTTTTGTTCAGTTCCACATATAACCAAAACAATGTGACAATAGCAGAAAATATTCTGTATCAAATATTTGTCTTACAGGATTTCAGTGGAATAGAATTCGTAATTTTTTTTGATTTGTATAACTTAGGATGCAATGAACAAGAAGGGCACTCATACTTTTATTTTACTAAGCTGTTTTAAAAAATCTATTTGCATCCAAGAGAAAATATTTGATGTGATTGTATTCCCTCTATTTGTTTCAGCAGAAAAAAAAATATTTGTCAAAATCATCCAGATAAATTGTCTTCTTAATTTGCCTTATATTCCATAGTATTTCATACATCACATAAAATACACTCATATATCTGGAGGTCTCTGTCTGTATTCAGAACTGATACATGTGCTAGATGCTGATTATTCTATTCAAGCACTCCTCATTATTCTATTTAAGTACTGATCACTCAGCATGGTGCAAAGATAAGATAAAAATCAGCTTTATTTCTTATTCTGAGAAAAGCTGACATCAGGATCAATAAATCCTGACAGAAGCTATTAACATTTTAATGAGTTACTCAATAATATTCTAAAGATGTGCTGGCAAGTCAAGCCTCCTTTGATTAAGGACAAATTTCTTAGACTACTGTAAATATATATTTCAAGGTCCAGAATGCAAAGCTGTCACTTATCAATCAGGAAAAAAGGGCAAAAGTCATGACTAAAGAAGCTAAGGAAGGGGCTGTCCACATGATTATAATGATTACTGTACATGATGGAACTTTTTAAGATGTCATTCATCTTAACCAAACAGAGTCAAATATTAGTCACGGGCTTGTGTGTTTGGTTGTCATACAATCGGAGAAGCGTCTACGACTTCCTCCTACAATGTATAGAAACCCCATGATGTTGGAAGCAGTCAGACACATCTATACATGGTTGAATGGAACAGCAAATACAACAACATAAGCGAGGTGAATGGGAAAGAAAGGTCTTTGCAAACTCTGCTGAGCATCAAGAAAAAGGCACAAGGAACCAACAGCGCAAAATACACTTTGGGTGAATTTTAGCCTTTAGACTTCACGATTTAATTGTACTAAAATTGATCAGGATTTGACCTAAAGAGAGATGTCACCTATAGTGTTAAATGTTGCAATAAATCTGTTGTCAGGATCATGCTATTGAACATAATGCCAATAGGTTACAGGAAAATCCTGGCTGGCTTGCCATGCTTACAGAATATTGACTGGAGTGCAACATTTTAATAAACAAATATGAGTCTTTGAGCACAAAGTCAGACGTGACTTTTCTAGTGGAGGCAGTCCAAGAAAATCCAAAATACTGCAATAAAGCTGGACACAACAAAGGGCTGTAGAGGAAAAGACATAGGAGAAAGCTGGGTAGGTCACATAAAATCACATTAGCAAGTCTTCCCTGTAAGTATGAACATATGGACACATGAATCATGAAACCAGGCAAAAAGAAACTCGTGTTATTAGATAAGCTCCTCCATGGGCCTGCCTTTCTCACAATGAAAGCATTCATTGATTTCAGCAGGAGGTATTGCTCTGAACATGAGAGTAAACTTTTGTCAAAATACAAAAGAAAAAGGGCTGCAAACACAGAAAGGGCAGCAAAATGCTGTCTAGTATTTTGTGTTATTGATGATAAACTCCTTGAAGATGTCTTAGGATGTTTTAACACTTGATTTTCCAGTTTGCAATGTAAGAAATATACATTTGTTATCAAGAACTGCAAAAATACCCAAGACACCCTTTCTGCACCAGCAGAGGATGCCGAAAACATGGATTTGAAGCTCTAGAGTTTGATGACTTACAGTTTTTAAAAAGCAAATTTAGATAAAGACTCAGAAGTGTCTCATATAGTGTGGAGCACTCTGATATTTTGTAACGAGAAAACTTCCTATAAAGGAGAACAAGGAAAAGGAAGCAAAATGAAAAAAGGAACACAGAATTTGAACATGTTAACTGTTCTACACAAGATTCCCTCTTTTATAGTTGCTCATATTTATGGGTTTAAAATGCTACTATATAAAAATGCTCTATTCATTCATCCATTTCTTGATAATTTCTGACAGGTATCCTGCTCAGAAATGAGGAGCACTTGGGCTTCACAAGCAAGCTGGTCATGAGACTGTTGGGTATATTGAAAAATCATTCAACAACTGAGGCTTTGTTGCAATCAAGTTGCTCTTGGCACTGACTAATAGACATGACATTTATTTACCTCTCTGAAGGCCTCAGTGCCTCATGACATAAACCAGCGTTTACAGCACTAAGTCTTGAAAACAAAACCCCTAGGAGAGTCATCAATGCCACTTCAGTATATCGGGCAGGCAGCAAAGGGATGGATGTCATCCAAACTTCTTGATATGTTCTTTTTTTTTTTTTTTTATGTTTTGAGATTTTGGTCAGGCATTCATTGCTCACAAATATCAGCAGTCAGGAAGAACTTCATACAGAGCTGTATTTTTTTAATTACTGTTTTAACTGAGAGGATTGTCTTGCAGTCTATACATGGACAATGCTGAAGGTCTGCTTGGTGAAGCACAACTTGTTGTGAAGATTGCTTACTCTTTTTTTCTATCAAAGTTCTTGCACTGAATGGGATTGTCGATGTCATCCAAAGGTGAGGACCCAGTCCACATTCATGTAGAAACTAGACAATATAAAGTTCCTCCCCACATAATTTTTTAGGTGCATAAAGTCTTTGAGATCTCTAAATCCCTTCTTCTGCAAATGTCTAGAATGTCTGCAATCCCTACAGAGCTGTGCGGGTTGGGTTCAGACCCTTCCTAAGAGCTACTGAATAATTTTATCCAGTGCAGACATCATGCATAATGTATAAGCAAGCCTAAGAGCTAGGCTAAGTCCATGTCTCTGTCTTCCCACGTGAGGAGCCCATGCACCTGATTAGAACACCATGGTCCTTCTAAACACAACAACTCTTGAAGACTTTTTGTGTGTGTGACCCGGCACAGAGAGGAGTGCCCAACCTCACTAGCAGCTCCGTCACCAGGGTACTGTTTTGCGAAAGCCTTGAACAACCTGTGTCCTGAGAAGTGCTTCAGCTGGTGAATTAGAGGACAAAAGGTTATTGTGACGAATGCAACCTCTTGCTCTTTTTAGCTTGTATGATAAAAGCAGAGTGACCTCTTGCTACACTGCTGAAAGGAACAACAGCCTGGGTTAAGAGCCTAACCTCCAAAAGAAGTAAAATGCATGAGATGCTGCTCTTTAAAGCATTCTTCACTAGCTGATTTGTGTGGCTCCCTGCTCAGCATGCTGGGCTGAGTCCCACACAGCACACGGGAGCCAGCATGTAACTAGGGCTGGTCCTGAGCCAGGAGGCAGAGGAGACATGAGCATCTACATCCCTCTATGGGCCTAATCTAAAGGCCCAATTCAGATGTCACTTGAGACATGTGGGTTAGGTTCAGTTTTAATGCAAATGGGTTCTGGTGACTTCACTGTAGCTGCACAGATGTGAGTAAGATCTCGTTTCCCCTCACAGCTTTATAGATTCTTGTGAAAGGCATGTTTTTCAAAAACATTTCATTCACTTCTGAGGAACTTTCAAAGGAGTTGAAAAATTTTTGAAGCTCTCTCCACCAGATATGTCCAATTTATCTGTTAAAAACAAAACAAAATAATAAAAAGTAATTGGAAATGAAAAAACCCAATTCCTATTAATGCTAACAGGCCTTGAACAAAGGAATTAAACACTCTGAAATATTTAAAAATTATGCTTATTTCTATCCTTTTTTCTAGATTTTCTTTCCAGGTTTTTCTCCTTTCATTTAACTTTTTCTATATTTCTGATTATTGACTCTTCTGTTTTCTGAATTTCCTCTATTGATTCCTTCTGTGGTGGAGAGGATGGCTCACCTCCCTTACCCTTCAGACTCTGCTCCCATCCAACCCCTGAATGGCATTCGCTCTTAGAAGAGTGGACCATGGCTTATATGATCATCTACTATAGTTCAATGAGGTCTGTTCTTACAGAGCCACCATCTATCCGCCTGTTCCCTGTCCTGTGTCTATGCTATCCCCTATGTAGCACTTTACCCTCATTCTTACCAAATTAAATACTTTTAAGTGCTATTTCTCAGCTTCATAGCCATTATGTATAATTCGATTTCGTTATTTCACTATTTATGTATCTTCTCAAACCTGAGTCATCTGCAAATGCTATTAGCACATTGCTTATTCAAGTCAGTAATGAAAATACAGACGTACCAGATCCCAGGACAGACTTCTGCAAAACTGTGCTCAGCACAGCTTCCCATGCTACTAGTGACCACTGACAGCTACTGCCAGAGACACCACTCCAAACATCTTTGCATGCACCTCATAAACTTTCTATGTTTTCTCCCTTTCCAGTCTTCCAGTACATCCTGGAATGGGAGAATGGTTTCCCCAACATCCTCTGTCAATAGCTTTCCCATTCTGTTCTGTGGTCTTCCTTTTGCTACTTGTGTAGCATCACCCTTGCTGCCTACCACCCACTATTTGCACCCTTAGTGCCAGGTTTGGGTTGGAAGGGTATTTCCCTTCCAGAGATCAGACCATCCAAGACCATCTCTCCTCTCTAGAGCATGAAGCATTTTTGTACAGTGTTCTGGGAGTTACAAGACATTCTGTGTTACTTCAGGGTCCTGGGGCAGAGGCAGTATGCTTGATCCTCTTCTGCCCTCTTCCTGCAGCACAGAAATAACTGAGTTTTTGGCAAGAAGATCTAGATTTTTGTAGTGTTTTGGGTAAAGCTTAATGGCTTAAGATTAGTGAATCAAATCAATACTTCATGTACTCTTTCAGACTGGACATCTGTTGTAGGACAGGGAGCCAAGCGATTCTTCACTGTCTATGTTTTTCTGCACCGGATAGTCTTGGCACCCCATGTGAACTGCATTAATTTCATGCCTCAACCTCTTTGACTTTGTCACTACATGCTCATGCTGTGTTTCTGTGCTCATCTGGAAGTATCTGATTTAAAGTTCTGTACACTCTCTCCTTGAGTTTCAGGCCTGTGAAAAGAATTCAAAATTTAGCTGTCTTGGTCTTGCCTACACCATTTTTTCATTCCTTTTACTTGCTGGTATGTTTGTAAGACCATTTCCTTTCCACTTCTTTGACCCAATTTCTTGGGAAAGCGGTCCTACAAAGTCTCTGACTTTACTGAAATTCACTTTCATGAATGGATTCATGGTTTGTATTTTGTTGCTCTTCCTTCTCCTTGATTGTGAGCTCTGTCATTTCAGTCATCCGTGTGAACCAGTTCGTCCCCAGCAGCTAGAATTGCGTCAGAAAAACACTTCCACTGTAATATCTTTCTTTTCTCTTAGAATATACAGATTAAAAAGAAAATGGACAACACTGTGCCACACATGTTTTCTCTCCCAGAAGAATTTTTGGTAATTAAAATCTGTACATGTCACTGAACTTTGTGTCCCGAATGATTTTTTTCAGCTGCCCAACAAAATACTCATCCACTCCACCTTCCTAATTTGGCAGCCCAGGTTGGATCTGCAGATCCCTTACTAAGCCCAGTTCTTTTCTTTTTTTATAATTACCTCTCTCACCCTTTGCTCTGCTGGTCACAGTAATTCATATTTCTTTGGATGTTCCCTTTCATTGTTTTGTCCCAGTTTAGACCTCTCTTCACTCAAGTAACAAATTTGTGTACAAAGATGCTCTTCTTTCTCATGATGTTGACTCCATCCGTGCTTAACATCATCACATGGGATGGGATGGCCCCTGGAAATGTCATCTGTGCAGCCACACACAAACACCAGCTCCTGGTAGGGGAGCTGGAGGGACATACTGAGAGCAACACCTGAACCCCTAATCCCCTGTTCCTGTGGCCTTGGGATTATTTTGATGCGCTCAGGTGACTCCTGATGGTGTCATTACTGGTCAGAAAAATGGGAGGCAGAGACGCCACAGGGATGCCTGATGACTTCACAACTTTTGTTTCATTTTCAGATTTAAGCTCTTTGTAACTTGCATACCTCCTTGAATGTGAAGCTTGGTCTGCTAGTGTCTATCTTTGCTGCATCTTTCCTCAGAGCAACTGCCATCACCTTGTCTTTCTTTTTGAGAGTGGTAGTGATGAGTCCCATGGTCTTTATGGCATGACTTTTGCTTTTCCACTGCCCTGTCCTCTAGCAGGTTCATTTCCTATTGGAGCAAGGGAGTAACCTCCATATCCAGGGGACACTTGCCTCAAGGTCAATCTCAATCTTTTGAGGTTGACTAATTCATATTAATTATACACACACACTCATATACTACACAGATAAATTCTGTTATGAAAAACTTTGTCCATTGCTAGTGCCACCACACACATCACTCACTTCCTTTGGGATATAACCTCCTACATTTTGCTGCTAATGCTCTCGCAATTGTTATTAAATCTCAGCTGCTTCTTCTCCTCCTGCTCTCTTATTTACATCCAGAGACATTTCCCCAGTAAGCAACCTCTATGCTAGGTATCATTCCCAGCCTCATTTAACTGCAGTGAATTTGGACAATCCCAACCCACAATTTGGGTCTTGTCTCTGGCTCTCAGAGGTGCAGGAGAACAAGACTATCAGAATACAGTTCTCTACTTACACTGAAGCCATTGTGAACTATCCCTTAAAAACATTTGTAAGCCAGCCAAGCAATATGTGATCATTAAAACAATGCCTACAAAGGTGCCAGGATATTGTTTATGAATATTTGGGCCAGATACTGTGTGTAAGTTCACTAAAGCCAACAGCACTTCACAGTTGCATTGACTGATGATATGATCTGTCTCTCAGCAACAGCTGCATTTTAGCACATAGTAAAATAAATGGCTTATACTTAGGCATCAGAGAATGGCTATCACAGTGTCAAGGATTACCAGCAGCTCACAAAATACCTAAGCTTTTTCTGTCTCCATTTTGAGGAAAGGCTTCAGTGGACTGTAATTACATTCCACCTACCCTGGCCACTGCTCTCTGAGTCTCCCTCCTCATTACCCTCCAGAAGAGCTCTTTGCTGTTTTTCAGTGAAATAGCCTGAACAAACAAAAAGCTTCCAGTGAGGCAATGCAATGTTGGTTACTAAGCAGCCTCCGTAAAGAGCATGCACTTCTTAAGCCCCCTCCCCCTTTTATCACTTACATGTTATCTACACAACAGGCCCAGTTGTAAGCAGATGCAGACACTATAAAATGAGCAAGCTTTAGCTTTATGCTCCCACATTATGCTTTTAACACGCTATTTATTTTGAGGGAATTGAATAAAATGATGGTGACTATTAGCTAAAAATACCGGGTGCATACTATCTAGGAAATCTAACAAAAACATTAATTATGTCTCAGGAAATCAAATTTATAGTGCAGGACAGGATTAGTGACTTCATTGCTCAGATTACCAGTTGGATATCAGTTTCATCATCAGCAATCTCCAATTTCCTGTTTTGCTTATCACAGAATTAGTTTTCTTTTTTCAACGTTTGCATAACACATTTGGCAACAGCTACACCAAGATTAGATGCAGGAGTTTTCTATGATGGATTAAAGACCATGTTTGTTTTATGGTATTTTAAGAAATAATAATAAAAAAATCAAGAGCTGAATGTATATAAAACATGAGTAGTGCTTATATGTTTTTCTTTTTTACTATTGGAAAAAGTATGATTCATGGTAGTATGTGCATTAGTACTCCGTAACTATTGCTGATTTGTGTCCTGCTTTGGGACTGTTCCTTCTTACTGACTAATAAGCGCCACTAGACCTCTGGCAGTTCATAATAATATTTCCAGTCTTTACAGAAACTTGCTTGTCTCTTTTGTCTTTACCTGTATGAATCAGACACTGTGTCATCTCTTTGTGCTTAAAAGCTTTCCTATTCATCTTACAAGTTGCCTGGTCTTGCAAAAGCCTGATCCACTACATTGTTTCACTCACCTATGGACCTCCCTTACTGCAGACGTTTTGGTTTTTTTTGAAGGATAAATGCATTTCTTTGTCATTCCAAATCATTCTAAGAAACTGCAGCTTTTTCCTCTAATACAGAGCTTCAAAGTCAATTGATAAATCTCCTCAAAACTCCTTTCAAGCTGTAACATCTCATTTGCTTCTCTCAAGTTCCTTAGAAGGCTTCTAAGCAAAAGGTTTGGTGCTGCCTGGAGATTGTCCAGCCAGACTCACAAGGGTCACTGCCAGGAATGTGTGGGCTGCCCAGGAAATGACTTTTACCTAGGAATGGTGTGCTAGTTCTACATATCTCACAGCTTTAGGTTGGGTCTGTAGTTTCTTTACTGAATTTTAATGTAACTTCTGAAAAGTGCAGAATGCTGCATTCAGAGCCAAATAAGAACTTCTCTCCGGGTGACTAAAATCACACTTACGAGGTCTCTATAATGAAGGAAGAAGAAAGGAAAAATATGTGATCAATTTGTGGGTCAGCAGGTTGTGACGGTGTGCAGTTATTAGATAATGCATATTTACCAAGTGTGCATATTGTCTGTACCAGGCAAATAAACACATTTTCGGTTTTTATCTAGGATTAAAAATAGGAGGCTAATCGAAGCAAAACTACTTACTGAAGCAGCATGAACCTGACTTCAAGAAAACAAATCTTTTAGACTCCTTTACCAATTGATTGGAAATTTTTTTAATGGTGTATTTTTCATTTAGAAAAAAGTACACGTAAGATATGCTGAAATGCAAACCCAATATTAATGCACAAAATAAATTCTGTTTCATGCCTATATTAAGAAGTTATAAAAATGCAGCAGATTTATAAATTAAGAAACCTACAGAAAATGTCTGTTGCTCTCTTGCAAGCATAATAATCTCATGGTCAAAAAGTAAACATTAGCTAACAGGCATTCAAACTAAAATAATAATTACTCATGCAAGTAATTATTTCCTTTTTGCAAGATCTGACTTGTCTACTTAAGCAGTTACAATACAGTTTTGAGGCTGTCTTCTGCTTTTACTTGAAGAACAATATAGCAGTATTCAGAAAATTTTCCCCTCTGGTGTAGGTGAAGTTCAGTTCACAAGACCATGTGTGGGCTTCCACATTCATCAGTTTGTGAAAACAAACAGTCAGGATCTAGAAATTTTGTGCAGAATTCAAATTAATACTAGTGCAAATCCGTTTCCCACATCTCCTTTGTCTTTGTGAAAAGATGGACTTCCCTGTAGGCATTTTGCAGGCAATTCTGCCAGTTGGATCAATAGGGGGAAAAGATAGCAATATTTGAAAATCCGCCACCTAGGGTCCCCAAAAAGACCACCTCTGCAGCTTTTATTGCAAGCACCAGATAATACATTTCATAAAAGAGAGAAGAGAAATCACATGTGTACACATGTCCACACTTTTTCCTGTCTTCCTTCACTCAGACATCCAGCCTCACATGTGAATGTGGCTGGTACTTGCATTTACGCAAGTAGGAAGAACTTGAGCCACAGGTCATCCCAATGAGGATGATGTTAGTGTGTATGACAGAAAAAGGTTAGAAATGATCTGACCTGCGTCAGAGGGCTTCCCTTCCCTTCCCTTCCCTTCCCTTCCCTTCCCTTCCCTTCCCTTCCCTTCCCTTCCCTTCCCTTCCCTTCCCTTCCCTTCCCTTCCCTTCCCTTCCCTTCCCTTCCCTTCCCTTCCCTTCCCTTCCCTTCCCTTCCCTTCCCTTCCCTTCCCTTCCCTTCCCTTCCCTTCCCTTCCCTTCCCTCCCTTCCCTTCCCTTCCCTTCCCTTCCCCTTCCCTTCCCTTCCCTTCCCTTCCCTTCCCTTCCCTTCCCTTCCCTTCCCTTCCCTTCCCTTCCCTTCCCTTCCCTTCCCTTCCCTTCCCTTCCCTTCCCTTCCCTTCCCTTCCCTTCCCTTCCCTTCCCTTCCCTTCCCTTCCCTTCCCTTCCCTTCCCTTCCCTTCCCTTCCCTTCCCTTCCCTTCCCTTCCCTTCCCTTCCCTTCCCTTCCCTTCCCTTCCCCTCCCTTCCCCTCCCTTCCCTTCCCTTCCCTTCCCTTCCCTTCCCTTCCCTTCCCTTCCCTTCCCTTCCCTTCCCTTCCCTTCCCTTCCCTTCCCCTCCCTTCCCTTCCCTTCCCTTCCCTTCCCTTCGCTTCCTCTCCCTATTAACTTTAGCAACAGGGTGCTAAAGCCTTGTGGTGTATTAAATTGTTAGCCAGGAGTGGGTTTAGACAGGCAAGAAAGAGGTTTTGGCACACTGTTTTTTGGGATTAGCCTCTTTGACACCAACAATTGCTGTATTTGCAATATCACTGTGGCTCTAACAATGTTTTATTTGTCTAAGTGAAATAATGTTTACTTTATCGAATAAATTACTCTAAATGTATTGTAAATGTGTGTATTGTAAATATGGATCTAAATATATGGCTATAAACAGGTACGACAGTAAATTGTTTTGAATTATAAAGGGTGCCCCTGACAATCAGCTTTTAAAAGCTTTTTCCGTAAAGAAATTGTAAAAGTCCAGGGTAAACAAACTGATGTCAAGATTCTGCTTTTCTGGGTGGTTCTCTGGTTTTAGCAATAACGATTATTAAAGAGGAATTGAAAGGGAAAGTAAACTTAGGTTTCTGACACTCTGCACAAAAAATATTGCACACAAATCACGCTTTAGTGCCCAGTGGATGTTTGTCACCTTTGCTGCCTGCCCTGATAAGTAACGTCCATGGGCTGTGGTGGTGGTTTTTCAGCCTCAGACTTTTGTCAAGAGTAAGATTAATCCTAAGAAGTGAAAAAATTGCATTCACAGCTTGGCACTCACTTCTTTTTTATTCTGCTTCACCCTTTTACTAAGTGATACCTGCTTAATTCCAGATAATCTGTTTTCCTAAACTTTTCTGTGAGCTCGAAGTATCCAGTGTTAATGCACAGCCAATAGGGGAAAGAAAAAGTGGTTTTGGTGCGAAGCCAGAATCCACAGTGGTTACAGGGCCACAAAATTCATGCAAGCCATTGATGGGAGACTTCTTTTTAAGCAGTGCTGAAACACATTCAGAAACCTACCCTATGTTTGTTAGACAAAGATGTATAAAGTCACATGTCCCTCTACTGTCTAAGTGCACTACATATGCACAGGTCTTTCACAGGCTCTGTAAATTTTCTAGCTAAGAGTGGAAGAGGAGAAGCCAAATGACCATGCTGAGGTTTTCATGAAGTACCAAATACCTCATGAAAATGTTTGCTTGCCTGTTCAAATTATTTGAAATTAGATCAGTGTACTGAAACACTACTTTTGTTATACACTAACCCAACCATTTATCCACTAGCATTTGGATAATTGAGATTCTGTCAGTGCCTTGGATCTTCTTCCCCCAAGCCCTGGGCTCTTGGTGGGGACCCAACTGGCCCCTTAGCTTGTGTGGAAAGAAAATGATTCCTCTTTTCATGTGCTAAGCACATGCCCATGCTCAGACATGTATGTGGTCTTACCCCCACATTGCTACTAAGGATAGCCACTGCAATATAGTCTCTTTTGCTCTTTAACTGTATTTTATTTCAACAGGTGCCTTTTCAGTGGAGCAGCAATTCAGCTAGCACTCACCTCCCATCATGGCACACGTCTGCAGACCTGCAGCTGCTTATGCCAAGCCACATTTGTCCTACTCTCACTGTATATTCAGATTGCATTTCTGGTAGGACTTACTACTGAAGAAACAGGTCAAGCACGCAGGAATTTTTGACAAAGACTTCTTTAAAACAGCCCTATCAATCTATTGTGTACTGTATTTCACTCACACATTATGAAATAAGACTAGGGAAAATGTTCCTCTGTAAAAATTCCCCAAAGAGAGGCACGTCAAGACTGCTAGACTTTCCATATTGTTGTGGATGAAACTCAAAGTTTCAAGTATCAACCCTCAAAAGAAATCACTAGGGATTTCCACTGATTTTCACCCCCTCTCAATTTTAAAGTAACTGCATTAAAAGTATGTGTATTTATACATTAAGGCATAATGCACACACACAGAACAGCGACTGCTGCTCCTGATGCAATGAATGACCAAAAAATTGGCTGTGGTTCAGAGAATACTCCATGCTTTGGAGACTGTCATGTCAGGCAGGGATTAGATTTTACATGAATGGTGATGAGGATACTTCTACTGACATGTGGGGGCTGTATGTTTTCTTGCCAACGGGGCTGAGTCACATAATTCATCTTTCTCACTGAGAAAGGAGCACATTGGCTACAGAGACTCCCTATTTACATGGGGAGGACTACATGGTGCACAAATTGAGCGTAGCTATATGTTGAATGCAGCATGACAGTTTATTAAGGCTGATTGTGTCCCTGTTAATTATTTAGAATTTCTTACCTTTTGCAGCTGGCATGCTACAGAGCAACAGAAATAAGCAAAGAATGAACCCCTGCAGAAGTATAAATGTACTGTTTTGAGATATTTTAAATGCATTTTTTGTTTCAAGACTCATCATCACTTCTTATTTAGGCATTACTGATGAATTATAAGCAGTACTGTTTAAGACATGTCCTTAGTTTTTCTATAATCACTCCAATTCTATTATTATTTTTTTAATTTCTACTTTTCATACCTTGAGAATGTATTCTTGTTGGATTCAGAGCACCCAGATAAATATAGGAAGAGCTGCAGCATCAAATATCACAACAAAAGTTGTTTATTACCAGCCAGTAAGTACATTTTTATGATGAAAGTTTACTTTAGATACCTCATCTAGAGTAGTACAAATAAAAAAAGTAAAGTGTTTCCATTCTGTATTATATTTGGTATATGTCTTTACCATTAATATTTTTAAAGAGTTTATTTAAAAACAGTTACTGATAGTATGTTGTTTTTGCAGAGTGTAGATTGAGTGGACCAGACCTCTTTTTATTTTAAACCAGTATATTGTTTTAACTGATTAGCACTGATTTTTCTTGCTGCTTACACATGTAATACAATACTTAATGAAGTTGGGAAGCAGTCAAAAACCCCTAGTAAACATGTTTCAGCTTCTATCAGACTCACTGTATGACCAGGTGGGTTTATGTTTTGGAACCTTTCCCCAGGCCATGCAAGCCATGATGGGACTTCTGGGCTGTGCATTATATAGGTATGCCATAAGCAATTTCCGTGCTCCCCTCCTTTTATTTTAACCAGCTCAAATAAAATAAGACCGAACCTAGACACTTCTACCAAACAAGAAAAACTTGAGACTAGCAGGCTTTCAAAACGTTATCTGTCATTGCAGCCCAGCAATTTTGAATTTCTGAGTTTGAGTAAGATTGCAAGTGATAAAACAGATACAATAAAAGAGACTGTTCTTGTGATATATCCAGAATGGCCAGACAGTAAATCCCACTAGGCAAATAGATTTCCAGCATACCTCTAATGTCTACAGCGCTAAATAAACAGAATTAATTTCTTAGGATTCACTCATTGCTTGGGCCGAGTGACCCAGTACCTGTGCTGCAAAAGCAGGCCTCTGTATGATCTTGTAATCTTCAGTTTTGAGTTTGTGGTTCCAATGAAACCAAAACTTGAAAACTTGAAGCTTAGCTGTTATGTTGTTTTGTTCCAGTTTGCATCCCAGGTAATGATTTAGCTCATGCTTTCTTGAACATTAGCCTATGCTTACCAAAAACTTGTTAAACCTAGCTCAAATGTGAGGTTCAGCTGCAGCATCACGGTAGCAACCAAAGTCAGGTTGCAGTGCCATGGTATTAAGCACTACAAACTAAATCTCTCTTCAAAGAATTTTGAAAGTACTGCTAAGATTCTTTCATTAGAAATGGCACAAAACTACAACAGGATGAGGATTGAATTCTGCTTGGGAAGTACAGGAGACCTGGAATGTTTTCTAAGACAACGATAGCATGTTTTGGGAACATAGCTGCACTTGTGGAACACTTTCCTCTGTCTCTGGTAGCCAGATTTTAAAAGGAGTGAGATTCAGTTAATACACCCTGTGAAAGCACCAAAAAAAGGAAGATTGACCTATGACAATAAGGGTATGTCTGCACTGGAAACTGGCTGCAGATTTGGTGCATTAAAGGATCCACAGCAGCTGTTGTGCAGGTAGTATAGTAACACACAACTTATTCCCATCCTTATAGGAATAATGCTTTTTGCACTATGTCTTGAAGCATTTCAACAGAGAAAGGGGTATTCCTCCATAGGGCAGCAAAGTCTGCCTAATGACCATGGAAAATATACTCAGGCAGGGTTTTGGGAGCGATATCACCATCCTCAGAAGGCTGAATTGCTTTCTGCCATGAGAAACAGGTCTGCTAGTTCTCTGGTCCTTTGGGTGTATCCTGTTTAACCTTTGCTATGGTGTCCTGAGGAGCTCTGTATTTGACTTTCAGGCAGAAGACAGGAGGGAGCGGTGCCCTGGGGAGGTGCAGATTTCCCATGCTTTGTATGGTTGGGAGCCTGAAAGATTTGCCTTTGACATAGGAGTTGGAGGCCAATAAATCTCTGCCTGTTACAGCAGCTGCTTCAGAAGGAGAAAAGACCATGTGGTAATTGACATGGAAAAGGGACTTTGGTACGCAAACTGACAGAGAATAACACCCTAAGAATTACTGCCATCAAGTTAAGACCCAAGACACTGCAAACATATAGCTTGATATGTGTGCAAGCCAAAATCAAAGATTGCCTATTCTATGAGATTAACAGCCACTGGATCTAGCTGAGGCCAAGCACTGCTGGTCACAGCACTGTTGGCCGCAGTAGAAATGGTTACTAGAATATGGCTACTCTTTTGAGGAAAACCAGCAAAGGAGACAAAAGATGCTAGAAAAAAACAAATGACAATTTTCTTGTTAACCCCACTTTACAACTGGACACCTGGGCAGAGAAAGCTTAGTTTGATATGTATCACCTACAGAATCTGTTGCAGACTTGAGAACCATGTCTGGTATCTAAGGTCCGGGTCCAAGTCCTCTAATATAATTTCACTTCCTTGCTTCCTGCTTCATGAAAATTGCTTGGCGGAAGTCCGAAGTACCATTGCCAAAATAGCTGCCTCACTATTTATTATTTTTATTCATTCATATTTCCCCACTGATTTTCACCAGAAACCACAGCTTCTCCAGCCTGCCGATTCCTTTTGACACTGCAATAACAAAACACATTTCGCTCATCACCTTCTCCCAATGGGAGTATCGTGTACCGCGCTTATATCTTCTGCATGCTGGAAACACTCTGCTCGAGATTCAGAACTCACAGCTCTAATGTGCACTTCTTACCTCTGTCAGACTGGGTAGACAAGAGCTTACAAGGAAAGAGATGCAATCTTTTTTTTCATCTTCTCTGCCTCCAGATCTAGCCTACCTGTTCTTACAGTCCCTATAATAGTAGTGGGAGAAAGAGAGAGAGAGAGAGACTTAGGATGACTGTTGTGCTAAATATGAGGTGTCTTTAGAAGGAAGTCTGTTCCACTGTAGAGTATTTGCTGATTTTCTCTGCTGAAGGTACTGATGCCACTGAGCAAAATGCCAAAATGCGTTAGAGCAGCCAGAGCCATCAGGCTGTAAGACAAGCTCACTGGGAGTAAGGATCCTATTGAGTTCAACGAGTCTTTTGTGATTTCCAATGCACTATGAAAAAATGCCTTCAAATTACCCAAGAAGTATGTTAATAGCTGACTAATGCACAAGCTGGCAGGAATCATTGCTGCTTGAGCACGGCTCATTAATCTTACCGTTCATTAAAAAAATTCCAAACTTTTTAATAAACAATTTTTATTCAAGAAGTAGAGCGGAGTGCACTTTTTGCTCAGCAAGCGAGCTCCCTGTGAAAATAAAATATTTCTTTACAATTTTTTGCATGTGAAGACATCTTTCTTCCATCACTAAGTTTGGAAATGCACAGGGTACTTTCCACTTCTCTAAACTCCCAGGGCTAATTTTTTTAATCTTTCTTTTCACCTTTGCAAGCTTGTACTTTTTAAGCAGAAAACCTCTTGTCACTGATACCCAGACCATTTCTGCATGAGGCAGGCAGCATTTCTCTCCAGTGAGGAGCTGGGGAGCAGAAATGAGAGGAGAAAGCTTCTTGCTGACATCTGGACAAGAAGCTGCATGCTGGTCCACCGCATTCAAATCACCACTTCATATCAGTTCAGAGACAGTTGTGGTCACATTTCCACGAGAAGACACCTCAGGGGCCTCCTGTTTCTCTGGCTTCTAGGGAAAGACTGCACAAACAAGTATCTGGGACAATTCTTTATGCTGGGACAATTGCCTTCATGTTCCCCTTTGCCTCTGGTTGCAGTATGAAGTGTTGTAGTGGAATAGGTGTCTCTGTCCAGCATTATTCTTTGGGACCCCTTAATCTGTGCAGCATGACTTATTCAGTGCAGTAGTGAAAATGAAAGATAAACTGCATTATCACTAGTAGTTACAGAAACATGTTGGTTTTGGTGATGTTTTCTCACAGAACACTAGAGCAAAACAACAGATGTTGTGAAGTCCTGATTGCATAGAACAGGTAGAAATAGAGATTGCATAGAGAGGTAGAAATAAACACAAAAAAACATCTGATCAGTGTTATCACTGATATTTTACATTCATGTACATCTCAGTACAGACATATGCTAACTTTTCTAAGTAAATGCTCTTCAAGGTTTCTACAATAATTTTATTTGCCTTTCAAAACAACCCAGGCCTCAGGATTTATTAATGCAGCAATTAGTATGCTGATCATGCCCAGCATGCTTAAATCTTTATTGGCTGTATGCACCACCGAAAGTTTTAGTTTTATTAAACCTGAGCCTCCTACATACTGCTGTTTAGTGTGTGTTACAAAACTAAGATCAGCTCTGAATGTAATGTAACCCACATGTTGGATTGCTTGCTTCAGTGACTTACAGAAATATTTCAGGTAGCAAGTATTTTCTTAGTACTCTGTTATAAAAATATGTCAGGCACACAATGTTTGCATTATATGTTCCTTTTCTGTTATAGAAAAAGAATTCTACACTAAACCCCTGTGATCCATTCTGAACAGTCATTTGCACTGTGTATCAAACTAGTGTGAATCATGTTTCAGTGAAGATTTTGTGGTAAGATAGACAATGGGTTAAATTAAGGTACAGTTATCTTCATCATATGTAGATAGATAAATAGATAGAGTACATACTGTATATGCAAAGCAAAAACTAGACATAGGTTGTAGGTTTTATTCACAGGAAGGAAGGGGCAAGTGCAGCTCAGATTTATGTTTTTTTCCCAAGCAAGTGTCAGAGGCTGTAGGCAGGATGCTAGGCATGTTGATCTCTGCAGAATCATCTTTTTTTCTTGCCCTGAAGACAAAAATGTCAGCCTGATGGAGTAGCCTCCTGAGAAGCCCTGGTCTGAGCTCCTCAAGGCAGTGCTGTCCTGCCCACTGACTTGCAGCACCAACTGGACGATTCTACAAACACAGTTCCCCTGCCACAGCATCCAGCTCTAATACTGGTGTTTACACCACCCATAAGAAAGAGCCAGGGCTGATAGGATCTGTAAAACTAATTGTAGCAGATGATGAGAAGGTTTGACAGGTGGTTAAAAAGTTTTATTTCCTTACACCATTCAAAGAACAGGCAATTTGCCAAGTTTATTTCAGATTCAATCTCTGACAATTTATACAATTAACCTGACTAATGGAACTAGTCTAAAGAGACTTCTAACAAGACAGGAGTTTTCCCCCTGTAACATACAGTTTAGTTTTGGTTCCAACAAATGAACTGGATTTTATCTGCAGTTGACATTCCCAGCTATCGATCCCATTTGCATCCCAGGTTATCATCTTCTGTAAAAGTGGAAGAGGAAATGGATTTGCTGCTGTGCTTACACTGCTGCCTGCCAGGCACACTGATCTGATACAACGTGTGGGCACTCTGCTCTCTTTTGCCGCCTTTGCCAGAGCAAGAGCCTCCCACCCGGGTCTTGTCAACACTAGCATCCAAGGGACCCTGGCTAATATCTTAATTTTCTGTGGCAGGGTTTGCCAAAGTCTCTCTGTCAGAGCCCCCTTGAGTGCAGGATTTAGGACTGAGGGCAGATGGAGAGCTCTGCATTTGCAGAGCAACAACAGCACAGACAGTCCTGTATTCACCAAATTACACTGGCAAAAGGAACATGAAGCCCACTACCCCACAACTCCGTAGCTCAAATCTGTGTTTAAACATATGGCACTAATTCTGTTATACTGAGATAGCTGGGAAAGATGTTCTCCAGGGGGAAACAGGGAGGGAATAAATTAAAAAAATAGATAACTCTTGGATCTAGCGAACAAATTTCTGCTCCATCAGCTGAATACATTTGAAAGTCAACACGCTCAAGGCTTTGTTGAAGCTAATTCCAGCACTTAGGATTTAAGTTCGAATCCCCCTCCCTGACCCATAAATACACACATTTAAATGTGGTCATTTGAGTGTTTCAAGCCATCTCAAATTCCATGGTATCCACAGAAAGAAAGCCAGTCTAAAGTCAACAAAGCCCACAATGACATTGTAAAAAGAGGTGCTATTGGGAATTCATTTCTGTTTTCTATGTTTTATCCACCACTGTTTGCCCAATTGCTAGCCTTAAAAACAGTCTTAAATTGGTTTATCTTCTTAATCAACATAAGCAGAAATACAGTTTTTGAGATTTAGTAGAGCTCTAGTCAGGCTAAACAGAATACGAAAACCTCTAAAAGACTAAAATTTGATGTAAAAAAAGTGTTTGGGGGATTTAAGCATGAGTTTTCCTCAAAATTCACAATGATTGAGATCCAGACAGTAGCAGGAGACATGATCAAACCCCGGAACTGCTAAAACCAATGGTAATTTGGCTATGAACTGAAGCAGGTTTTTACATACTCTATCTGTTCTTACTTCAACATCTTCCCTCCAACCTACTAGGCTTAGTTCAGTCATATCTGTACTGAATCTGGGCCAGTTAGCCCACCTCTTTTTCTCTTCTAAAGTGCACATGCAACCTTTGCTACCACAGAATAAATATTTCATAGATCAGGGCTAATCTCCCACCCTCCTTCCAACCTTCACATAGAGCAACAAGGCTGCAAATGGCTTGGTGGCTTTCCAAGAACTGCAGTGGGTGACTAGAGAATCAAGAAGGCAAACCTCAGTGTCTCTAAAACATACTCTAGTGCCTGAAATTGCTTCCTTGCTGATCCAGTTTTTCATGGTGGCTGCACAGTGAATACATGCCTCAGATAATGCAGGGATGATGTCTGGATCTGAGCCGGGTGGCATCCGCTTGGAGATGGAGTAACCAAGCCTGGGCATTCCGGGATGGCGACATGCTGCAAAGCCCAGTCTTGGAGCAGTCTACTTGAGGAGCTGAGCTAAAGCAACGAGATCAGCATGGGTGGGGAGGAGGAAGAGTACAACTGGATGTTACCAGTAATGTTCAAAACGTGAACCTCCACAATTGTGTGGCTGTTACCAATACCATTTACAGTGGGAGAACCAGGGAACCCACCAAAACCACCCTTCAGTAAGAGGGCACTGGCTGCTGCAGCCCTATAGTAAAGGTTATTGGATTCTTCAGTTTGATATTTTGGGTACTCTGACAACCACACGTGTAAAATATGTATGTGTAAAATAACCCTCTTCACTTTATCCCGCTATACATTTAAACCACTCATCACCAAGATACAACTTCCTCTTCACCTACCCTTTCCTTCCCTCTCCACCTCCTCCCCTTAATACAAAGGAGTCCAGCTCCACCTGTGTACACAGTTGTATAATTTTTGCCTGATTAAAGATCCTGGAGTTCTACATGTGTTCCTGGTATTCCCAGTACTGGGCACTGGCAGAGAGAATACTGGGATGGCTAATGATCATTCTCTTAAGCATTTATTAGATCTTTTTGAGTGTAATACTGAGATGATACTTTTAAGCCCAGTACTCTGCTGCTTTTAATAGCTTGCCTCATGCAGTCCAAATGAGTTTAGTATTAAAATAAAATAATAATAATAATAATAAAGTAGCATAGAGGTATTGTCACAAAACCATCTGTTCAAACATCACCAAGAGGGGAAATCCTGCTTTTAAAATAATGCTTTCTACAGCCTGACATTACCTAACAGTCAGGCTTGCCTGCTGAAGAAGGTAGGGCTATTGTTAGAGAATTATCTTTACATAAATACAGATTTTTATTTTTTTTCCAGCTTGTCTGTATGAGCTGAGTCATATTTAGTGGCTTATCCGATTTATACCTGAGTTCTTTCAGAGCTCAGGTAGAGACTGAAAGAGAAACAGAGTTATGCTGTACTCTTATTGTGTTCAATGTGGCTTTTGTCTAAGAAAAACGATTCTCCACCCTTCTCAGGAAGCATTGAAATTTGTCTTTACATCTCTCATCGAACTTTCATTGTACATTTGTATGAAAGCTGAGCTGAAAGAGTACTTCTTCAAAGAGGTGTTACTAAGAATCTAATGTTGTCTGCAGTTTGCATTAAAGCCAGAGAAATTGTTTCATTTTCAATTACCATTTAGAATCATACATACACGTCCCTTTTTTATCGTTGGAGCTGAGGAAGAAACTAGGAGCATTTGGCAGCTATAGGATGCCCCAAACGCTCTACTGCTTCTGCAGGACGGTGTGACTTAAGTCCTGCTTAATAACAGTGAAGCAAGTTCCTTGCTGGCATGACTCATTCAGCTGGATTCAGCCTCTCTTGTCTTTGACATCACTGGGAAAATAATTCAGATCAAGCTGTGTGTGACTTTGAAAGGCTCTAGCTGAGCTGGTATCTATCGCCCTGTGAGTATGTGGGTACATCCGTCTTGGGTTGGAATCAAATGGCTGAGTCCGAGGCAGAGGTGAGGGGGTCTGTGCAGCATCTGCTGTGCAGCAGCTCAGCAGGGCTGACCTCGGCAGCACGAACCCCCTCCAGTGATTTCTGTTAGCTTTTGCAAGCCTAGCCCCACTTTTGGGTCCTCAGAGCTGCTTGCAGAGGACCGCTTGCCCTCCATCACCAGGTGTAGAAGGACAGAGTGGCTGACCTCTCCTAGTCCACATGCCTGCCTGTGCAGGAAGTCTTCCCACCACTCAGTGACAGGCATTAATCACTGCACTGCTGGTTTGTCCCTTCAGGACAAGCTATCGGAGCACAGTTTGCTGTGTGTTTCAGTCTGGCCTGCCCCCCAAACTTGGCTATATTATAAGCAACAATTCTCTAATTTTTTTTATTTTTTCTTTTAAGAAAATAAAAGAGTTGTTATCTAATGTATAGAATACATTTTTTTTTTTTTTCCTCCTGCTGAGGAGGACTAGTATTTGACATCACAGAAGTACTTAAACACACTCCAAGCCTAAATACCACAGGGGATTTTTCAGTACTCAAACATGTGTTAATGGATGAGTTTAAGTACGTGTCTAAGCACATTGCTGAACTGGGCCCTAAGACAGCACATTTTAATTTTATTTTTGTTTTTATGAAATTTTTTAAATACTCATGCAAATAACTTGGTGAAACTTGACTTCTCTGGAAAAACATTTACTGGAAATTATTTCTTAATTAAAATCTGAAACCACCATTTTTCACCTACAGATGATGTGCAACATTTTTTCGGTGTGAATTTGATGTGGTACAGATTTTCAGGTACAGAGAAGAGAAGGAGGGGGTAAAAGTGGGCAGTCATCTGGAAACTGCAGGGAAATATGACAGAGGCAAGGAAAACCAGCAGGCATGCATAAAAAATATTATAAATAGATATCCACAGGTTTTAATCAACAACTGCTGAGAAGACAATTCCCGGGAAAAATAATTGTTTCATTGCTTCACACTGAAATTTCTGAACAGATTCAGAAGAGAGAGGGGTTTTTTTAATATAAACTGTCCTTGGAAATTAGAGTTTCAAAATAGATACAACACAGCAAGCATCTGGGAAGAAACTCAATTGAGTTCTGTGAGGTGCAGAGCTTGAAATGCTGACTCTGTTTTAACATCCTGCAGCCCCTCTCTCTCCCACCCTGCCTGGCTGTTTCCTGGCTGCAGTTCTCCTGCTTGAATTGGAGGCCAACAAAGCAAACTGTCACAACAATTGTAACTCAAAACCTACATATTTCTCAAAACTGTATTGCATTCTTCCAGGTAACCAGCTTCTTTACTGCCCTGAGCCGCAAATGCTGAAGTAGGTGGGAAGTACATTTTGACTGCCAGTCTACAAGAGAGCTATGAGTAGATGCAGTATGTCTAAAAGGGTCTGTGTGTCTAAAAGAAGACTCAGAGTGAAGAGTTCCCATCTGTATGCTGGGGATGTTTACAGGATGAAATCTTCGCATGTGCAGACAGCTCACTGCCAATGTCAGACATACCCATGGATGAGCAGCATCTGAAAGTGCATGATATCAGCACCAGCTGCCACATTCCATAAGATGCTACTTACGGAAAGTATTTAACCCTTCTCTCCAGCACTCACCTTCAATGATACAGCTGGAAAAAGGTACCTGCTCTTAACAGGTTTTATTACTGCAACTGCCTGACATCTTCCAGGAGCATCAGCAGCCACTGGGGTTTGCTGCTGCCGACATTCAGTGTGAGCAGAGCCTTGAGGCAGCACCGCATCCACTCCAAGATGACAGAACTCATGTATGAGCTCTGTTTAATACTTCAGCAGAGTCACTGCAGGGCTGAACCTAGATGCATAAACACACTTTAAAGGCTTACATCTGCAGAAAACTGAGTTTATGGTTTGAGGTGTTTTGGTGTAGGTTACTGCTAGCTGCTTCACAAAATCCCCACGCTGCCCTTTTCAAGGCTTGGTGAGGTAGCTGTCATCAACCACAAAAGCCAGCCAAATCACTGAGGATACGTTTAAACACAAGCTTTTCCTACACTTGGGAAATTTGGGGGAGGGGGAATTGCCCATGCCAGTACCAAACATGATGAACACTGCCTCTGGGGAGCAATCACACCCAGCACCCCACCAGTGGGATGTACCCCAGTTTCAGGGCCAGTGCCTTTGAGCTCAGAGGGTCCTTCCTCCTGAAAGGTGAGAAGCATACCTACCCCACAGGAGGATGTGTGAGGATTAGCTCTCTGTAAAAACAGATGTCTCCTCTGTGGATCGCAATTTATATTGTGCGAGAGGCCTCACCCAGGTCTGGGTATCGCTGCTGCCAGCCCTGTGCAAACACATGGGCTGACAGTCAGTCTGTGACAAAGGGCTCCTGGCCCAAAAGTGTTGGGATAGGTGATGGAGGCAAACATGCAGATGGGAGAGAGAGGAGGAAGATGATGGATGGAAATATAAAAGTAGCAGAATATCTTTGTACTTAAGAGCTGCCAAGTACTCCACTAGGGCTATTTAGCTGAAACAAAAAGCATGTGAACTCTGCAAAAATTAGAGCAAAATACTGTAATTGCAATACAAGAAGCCTTATACATACTTATAAAGCCAAGAAGCCAATACATACTTCTGAAAGAAAATAATATTTAAAGCTACTTTTAAGCTTTAAGCTGTTTTTTAAATAACATTCAAACTTTTTAATCTAAAGACAGACTTCTGGAAAAAAAGAAATTAAAATCCATGTGGACTTTAGCAAATCCTGGGAACTTGCTCTCTACTCTTCTGTATCTTTGTGGGAGAGCAGAAACTTTGCGAGGACAAAAATCAAAATGCCTGTGAGAGGACAGCAAATTCCATGTAGAAGCACCTTCCTCCTTCCTTGAGAATGCAGATACATCTCCTTTATCTTTCTGGACAGGATATGTTCTGGGGCCAAATGGGGCCAAATGAGGCCAAAGAAGAAACTGGCCTCTTCTCATGGCATGGTGGCCCAGGAGCAGCACACCACAGGATTTTTCCAGCACAAAATACCAATAAGGTCAGCACAGGTTTGCTACTTTCACCATCTTTGAGGGAGCTAAGGGTATTGTGATTTTTAAAGGAAGTTTGCAGCTAGGAGGAAAGTAGGGTTATGGAAGAGGGCCAAGGGAGCAGCCTTACAGAGTACACCCTCTAAGGGATCAGTTTGAAGGCTGAGTGGTTTATGATGGATTTCTCCATGAATTCTTATGCTTCATGTGGCTGGAGGGGCAGATACAAGCCCTGCACAGCCCACTTCTAGGCCATATAGAGGGAGCTGTTAACTGAGAAACTGAGCAGTGAACAGGGCAAAAGTTACTTAGAAAGTTTCTTGTGAGAAACAACAGGGAGACCAAGCAGTTGAGGGATGTGTTACAGTTAAAATAGTACAATTATTCCCTTTCTTCTTTCATTCTAGCATTTATTAATCTTTTCTTTCTCCAGTCCCAGGGACTGATTCTCCTCTTATATATGAAATGAGAATTAGGAAGGGCGCCACTGAATTCAGTGATTCGTCTGGACTCCATGCAGTGAATGTTGTGTTTGATAATTTCCCATTCAATGAATTTCTGTGCATGAGAAAGTAATAATCTCTTCCGTCTTCTGAAAAAGTACTTGAAATAATCGTTCATTTATCTTAATCGGTGTTTTAAAAATCTTTCCAGAAGAGAACTTACCTACAAAAATATTTATTTTACTTCTTACCTGTGATCATTACGTAAGTTTAATGCCACAGCTAATCCCCCATGCCTGATAATTTATGTTCAGGCAAGTTGCCTTTACAGTCATAAGAAAGATTTGTATTGAGTCTAGTGAGAAAAGGCATTGGACCCCTAATCTACTGACGGACGCCCTGGCCAAATTACTGCATTCTCTGCAAAAGCCGGAAACAAAGTGAAGGAGATAGGACATAAAGAAAAAGAGGGAGAGTAAGCTAGCGAGGGAAGGAAGGACGGAGAGAAATTTCTAGCGGTGTTCCCGTGGAAGTTAATGGTAACAGTCACACTGGCGCTGTCTGCAGGAACATGCCTTTAAGCAATTGAACTTAGCCCTGCCTTGGCATAGGATCAAGCCTCACAGTCCCCCATGGAAATCTCCCATCCTATTCTGCGCTAAGCCTGATCTGACAGCAGGTGAGATCCTAGTGTTAACAGTCCACTTCCCCTGTTGTTCTATCTCCATGGTGAATGACACACAGATCCTCCCAGTGGTCTTTGCAAGCAGAAGAAATAAACACACTCTTTTTTTAATGGAATAATTTTAACATAACAGGTACTTAAAATGAATCAAAGGCTACAGCTGTGCATAAAACTGCTACTTGCAAGCATTTTCATTCACTAAGTTAATCTAACTATGCAAAGCTCTTAAAACATTTTCCTCTTTTGCCACGTGCAGAGAAGAATATTGGGTGGGATTGTGGTTTTAAATAAAACCGGACTTCTTCACAATTGTGAAATGGGAGGAAGGAAGAAGAGATGCAAGAAAAAAGGATAAAAAAAAAATAAAATCCAACAAGCCAGAATCGTTGACCTCGTACTAAACTGCTCAAATCACATTCACTCAGCAGAATTTCACAGAGGTGCCCCTGGGTGGTCTTGCTTCCAAAGACACAGTGAGATCTCTGTCTGATGCATTTTACTGTATTAAGCTTGGAGAAACAAAATATATCTGGAGGTAGGAAGCTGCTTTGCTTGCAGCCATATCCACTGGGCTTTAGGAGTGTCTGGGACTAGCACTTGGGAGTTTTCAGCCTTAAACTGTGAAGGCAAAGGCCCACCACTAATGCCGAGGGGTTAACTTCATAATTTCACACATTAGGTCAGTCTCCACAAAAGCAAATTCCCTTGCATGGGGGCCTATGTGAGCTTGCATGTTGCGAGTCTTTTACAGGAGAGTTGGGTTGCATATCTTGCACATGATTTAAGAAGAAAGAGATTCTAGCTAATGTAGGCATGCAATTTCTGCTGCCTAAGGCCTACTGAAGTGCAAAATTGGAACATCAAAATCCCCAGGGGAACTTGCACACTAATCTATGATCCCCACTGATATCATAAATGCTGTTGTTTTCCTTCTCACTAGTTTCTGAAATGAAAAACTGTGTTCTGGAAAGCAATTGTCACTATCTCAAGCGTAGAGCTTTGCATATGGAAACCCCGTGTTTTGGGGTCAGCTCTCCTACTAGCACGCAGGATATTTTGACAGCAAAAAAGAATACGTAATATACTATTCATTTATTAGAAATGTAGACAGCTATGTCTATAGTACACTTAATTACAGATATGCAAAACAGTCACTTTCAAAACACCAGGTCACAGGACGAGCCACAGCCCTACTGTAACAGATTTATCACAGGCTTATGAGTACATCACCTTCCTTTTGCCCACTTACACTCCAGATCTCCACATGCAAGTGAGTTTACATTTTAAAACAAGATACAGCTATGTGAGCTCGTCTGGTGTGATTTTACCCTTCTCAAGCCTAATTTCCCAAGAACTGGAAGGTTAAACATCAGTCAGTTTAGAAAAAACAATGGATTTTGTGTCCAGTACTGCCTGGGCCAGAATTCAGTGCTCATTCATCATACTCTAAGCTTCTTTCTCCAACAGGCTGAAGAAAAAAAACATAGTGATGGCAAATCGAAAGGATCCAGTTTAGATTACCAGAAAATTTCTGGTGTATCTTGCACCAAAAATCTGTGGTGACTTTGGTTCGGTAGCTTTTTACACCTTGCAAGCACTTCAGATACCAAAGATCTGTGGTTAGCAAAGCTCTAAAGAGAAAGTTCTCCTCTCAAATGTATGTATTTGAGCAACTGAGAAGGTCAGACTGCAAACTAACAGTGATGTGTGTGGGAACAGTTCTGCACTCTCACAAGTCTTGCACAAAGGAAGAAGTGTTTTTACTTCCCATGAAAGTTCATTAAAATGAAAGCCCAAAGCTGTTGATATCCACTAAACTACATCTTTGGGTTATGTGTTTATATGAACAGGTTGCCCTTTTTTGCAATGCCCTTTTTCTCTCCTTCTCCTTTTGTTATATTGATTTTTCTTGCCATACCTGTTGGCTACAACTTCAGTATCTTGCTACCCCCACTCTTGGGGTACAGGGCAGCACTAGCTAGCGTGAGATGAATGACCTCTGTGTTTCCTGGACCAGTGGTGGTCTCCAAGACACCCCGATCTGTCAGACACTGGTAAACCCTCTCTCTTGTCACAGCGCAGCCTTCCCACACTGGAGTGTGAAACAGGACTGAGAAACACTGGGAGAGGAGTCCTTCTGACATCTTTTCCAGCCTTGTGTTTGACCAGCTAGCCAAAATAATAATTCAAAAGCAGGATGTTACTTAAATATTGCCTATAGAGGTTAAGGTACACTTAAGTCCACTGCTTAGTTTCCTGATAGGATGAAACAAATGTGCATTTGCTGTCATGGCTCCTGCTCTGAAGGAAAAGGCAATGAAGAAGAGAAGCTCTGACACAGCCAGGAGGAGAGGCTTGACATTAAACTCTCAGACAGCTCAGACATTCGGCATTGCACTGCCTCTTCATGGTGAAAATTTTCACATTTAAACCAGGAACCTTTTATCCAGAGAACTAATTTCTTTTATTTGAAATGCCCAGGAAGCCTCACGGTGCAGTGTTTCACAGGGTTCTCTTCAAGTTTTCACTTTGGTCCTAAGAAGATTTCATCTACAAGTGCTGTCCTTTTCTGATAGATCCAAACAAGGCTCCCCACTCTTTATGAAGATTACTTTAGATTTTCTATTGCAGAGGCATCTACCCCCCAGTCACGTGATTCCCCTCCTTTTGAAAACTAGGTAAAGCCTGCAAAGAGGCAGCTGTGTTTCAAGCTCTTTGAACAGTGTCTCTTATAGAAGAGGAGAATAGGTAAGCCGTCTTGCAAACACTGTTAGTAGAGACCAATAATCAGTGTAGAAGATGTCTGCACTGGGAATGAATGTATCAATTACCTCAGGCTGTGCACTTCAGAGGTGGGCTTTGCCCTAGATTGGGTACATTTCGAGCTTGGCCTGTAACTAAAATTAAACCATTTTGTTATGACAGGGGTTTGTTTCTAAATTGCAGATTTTCCCTTTTGTATGAAAAGGCATGCATATGACACAGTAAGCTTGCCTCTTTGAGTGTTTTGCATCATGAATAAGTATGGTATGCACGTGAGCACTTGTGGATTATATATGTGTGCATGTGTAAATCTATCTATCTATGTATAAATAAATGAAATACAATTCAAAACTTCCCTGCTCCCCGTGCACATAAGCTGGCTATAAAACTGTGCATTGTACAACACATAGATTTGTTTATTTTCACATTTTCTATCAGCACTAAGGAAGGGAATCCTGGGAGCTGCAAAGCATCATTATTTGCTTTACACCAATGTTTTCATCTTTTCAGGTTTTTACTCCAGTGCTTACAAACCTTAATTCTGTTATATATAAAGGTAAAAGCAGAAGATTGAAAAGTGGTCTCCACTAATCTAACCCTGCGCAGTTTGCGGTGAGATGAGCACTCTAAGAAAATCAACTGGAAAAATTAAATTCCTGTGATTTCTGCAGAATTAGTGTTTCAGCTACTAGCTGGGAACAAAGTCAAATTGCCTGTAGTTGACTTTCACAAAAAGATTTCACATCCTGGAGGAAGATAAGCAAACCCAGCTTTGGGAGTACATGGTAAGACGTTGAAATGGGGGAACAACATAAAAGGATGGAAAGCTGAAAATTAAGATAGAAACCTTCAAGAAAATAATGGAGATCATGGCTACTTAAAAGAT
The DNA here is from genome assembly GCF_004027225.2 of Strigops habroptila. NCBI lineage: Eukaryota > Metazoa > Chordata > Aves > Psittaciformes > Psittacidae > Strigops > Strigops habroptila. The sequence goes on along the minus strand of NC_044278.2, from coordinate 30,367,659 downwards.
CAATGATTTAAAGTGACTAGCCTGAGACTATTCTGTGAGCCACTTCAGTTGAAGGCCTCTGGAACTTCAGTATGGAGGAGGCTTTAAATTTCTTTAAATCAAAGGCACAAAAAAGTGGCCCAAGTCTATCCTAGCGAAAGGGAGAATGTTTGTAAGGAAGGTCTTCAGGCAAAATGGGTAAATAAAAAAATTGCTTTACCAAATGAGAGTAGATGCAAATGGCTGCGAGGATGGAGAAAAAAGAACAGGAGAAAAAGCTGAGAACTGTGTTCTCAGTAGGAAAGTGTAAGTATAAAGTGAGAATTTCCAAGAGTAAAGCTAAGGTAGATTTTTGGAGGAAAAAAAGCAAGTAGCAAAGGATTCACTCAGAATATCTATTAAAAAAACCCCACATCCAGTGAGAATAAGTCAGGCATTAAAGATCATTCATTTGAGATTCAGATGAACTCAAATACCTTGCTTTCTCTTCTGAGAAATATGCCATTGTTGATAATGAGAAGCCATATGGGAAGGTGACTAGAGAAATAGAAATGACCATGGCAAGGAAAATGAAATTATGATTCCAGTGGAAGTTACTTTATCAATCTGATCAAATGAAGAAGTGAGACTACAAAAACAGGGTCTTGTAATAGTGGAATACGTATTTTAGAAGAGGTGTTAGACCAGGGCTTGAGTCCATTGGTCTAATCTCAATAACACATAAAAGAACAAATAGTGAAAAAAAAAAAAAGAATATTTAAAAGGAAAGTACATCAGGATATAAAAATATGTGACAAAGGTTTATGATCATGTCAGACACTTTAAACTTTTTGATAACTCATTTTCTAGATGAAGGAAATCTATGATACCCACTCTGTCTGACCTTTGAAAGATATCAAACATGCTGACACTTGACTAATCTTTAGAAAGTTAAAAAGATGGGGATGAATTCAGCTATTGAAAGGAAGTAAAGAACTACCTGCCAGAGGGCAAAACCAGATTGTATTGAAAACAAGTATCAAGCCAGAGGGAAGCTACAAGGATCATTCTTCAAAGATGGATATAATATTCATGCAAATAACTATCTCAAAGAAAGTATGAACTTCACCAAAATGTTAGTATGCATTGCCAATACATAGAAAGGTCAGAATATTCAAAAGAAATGGCACAATGAAACTGGATTAGTAGTTAGCAAAACATCCTGTATTTTGGGAGTGGTAAAAGCTAGAGGCTCTCTTTATTGAATACTCATGGATAAAGAGAAGTTATTGTTGCTGAGCAACAGAGAGAGAAAATATTCTAATATTAGCCAAATAACAGAGTTTTATAACAAAATTGCACTCATGGTACATTGGATGTCTGAAGCATTTTCTAAAACTCAAGAAATAGGCAAGCTGCTGGGAAAGATTTGACATCCTTAGTTTCACACCACTACTGAGAGCTAAGGAAAATATTCCCAGCTTCGACATCAGGACCTGAAGGATATTCAACAAGCTCAGATTCTACCACTGCACATACTCAAGACCTGTATGTGCCACTTGTGTGACCTAGACTAGATTGGTGCTTCAGATTTAAGAGCTATTAACAGCCATACAGTTGTCCATCACTGTTACTGTCATTCCAATGGTAAACTAGGATAAGACTGTTTTAGAGAAAAAGAGACTTTTTTATTTCTTTTTTTTTTCTTCCCAAGTGTATGCTTTGGAAAGGCAGTATGCAACTACTGAAGCAGGTACTTCCCAATCTACATAGCAAAGCTGAGCAGGTTCCCTGTATCATATGAGTAGGAGCTGCTGCAGTTATGGGTTAAACAGCGACTCAGTGCTCAGGAAGGCCCCCACCTCCAATAAGTCTGTGCTTGCAATTCTGTAACATTTCAGTAGATAGGACACAGCTTAGTGATTCAAGTGGTTTAACAGATATAGGATCCTTCTGCATCAGATTAGAACTGGGATCATCTCAATCCCCTGAGGAGAAACCTGATAAAATCAGGAAATAAAAAACCAGAAATAAACATAAATAGTTTGATACAGGCATGGCTGGGATTTATAGAAGGTTGTCTCCTATTCCATGTTCCAGAGAAGAAAGATCTCTGACCTAAGTGATCTTTATTTTTCTGTCATGCAGATGATGTTTTGCTTTCTACCACAAATACTTCAGTGATACAGTCTGGTGTGGAATCCTTCGGGAGTTAATGCTATCTTTAGAGAGTCTGAGACAGTCTTTTCTTAGTACTTTCCACATGCCAGAGAAATTACTAATTGCAACAAAAGCAGACCTATGTGTAAACTTGGCAATGGAGTTCAGGAAGGACCATCAAGGTGTTTCAGAATTGTTCCTTCTCTGCTTCTGTTAAGTTACATTAAATCTACCACTAGCTTAAAGAGAAGCATTCAGATTACTGCTTTCACTTCTGAAAAATCTAACTTTTGCTCTGTTAGACCTGACTGCAACATCTTATTCTAGACTGAGAAAGATTTTCATAGCAGCTAGCCTAAATTTCTCGTAGGCTTACCCTACAGAGCCCTACCAACTCATAACAGTGTTCCTGCTATGCTAATTAGTGCATTAATAGCATGCCTTGATAGTGACAACTTGGATTCATGCTGGATTAATTACTCTTCTGTACAAACTTCGGAGTGATTAAAAGATTACACGTTTATTTTACATAATAATTTGAAAGTGCTCTTTGTAATGGCTATACTCAGCACAATAATAATTTTTATTTATGTCACTGAAAATGCTATCTTAAAAGGGCCAGCCCTGCATTTGAACACTTATAGCAGCAATAATGAAGCCTCTAAACTGCTCTCTCACTCTGTCTTTCTTCCTTTCAGCCCTTCCACCACAAAATAAAATAGACAACTAGGAAGATAAATAAGCTGACTTGCCATACAATTTCTAGCAGAAAATACACAATATATGAGGTTGAGCAATGACCCCAAAGAAAACAATGTTACAGATTTTTCCAGAAATGTCCCCCTGCCATATACACATTAAGGCCTCAGCTTCCTATGCCTGATCTGGAAAGGTTCAAAAACACACAAAAAGGACGTGATTTACTGAAATAGAACAAAATTGTAAAAGTGAATGATGCATAGATTTATTGCAAGACAAGAACTACTGAAAACATTTGGCATGCTTTTCAATTCAACTGAAAAGGGAGGTGTTCTTGATAAACTAGACATTTACCCTTTTCACATTGCATCCCTTAAAGCACCACTCCAAAACAGCCGAAAACAGATTTTCTTCCAGAAGTCAGGTAACTTGAAATAAATGAAAATTGAAGGTACTAGCAATCACAAATAATTAAAAAGTGCATTGAACATATGCTCATAAGAAATGTTGCTAGTGAAATAAAGGAGTTGAACAAGAAGAGAACAGCATAGCCATAGGTGGCAAAAATATTTGCAAATGACATTCCACCAGCAGAAGTCTGTGGAGACAGTGGCCGTTTTTATCTTGACACAAGTTTGCTCTCTCCTTTAACATCCACCACCACAAATTGAGAGTCTTACCTTGGTTACTTGAAGCAAATACCACAGCATATCAGAATGGGTCCTGGACATTCTCTAGTTTGTTTTCAAAGTGTGATCCCCTAACTCAAGTTAAAACATCCTTCCTTCTAACTCAGGTGTTTTTATAGAGCCAAAACATTAAAACAAACAAACAAACAAACAATCCTACTTTGTTGTTGTTGTTGTTATTGTTGCAAATATTTGTTTAAGATTAATAAATAAATAAATCAATAAACCATTGAGGATGCTTTAAGAATATTTGCCAACTTCAAAATGCCTGGAAGGGCTTTTAAATTGTAGACTATATACTTTCAAGATCTTCCGTGTATGCTTGTGCTTCAAGTCACCCTTAGTATCACAGTGATGACTACCTACAATTTCAAAATCCAAGGCCTCTATTTAAAAAGCACAGTCATGCAAATTGTGTGTGCATTTTGAAACAGCAATTGGAATCAAACATTATTATCACCACAGAGAGCGTGATGTATGAAAACTCAGAAGTACAGAGCTTTTGCTCAATAGAAGTTTTACCACAGTTTCAAAGGAAGCAAGGTTAGGGTCTGCAAAGAAAATCTCTTGGATTTGTCCCATGATCCTGCCATTTATCAATCACTGTTTTCTCAAGGTTATGCTAGTTACATCACATTACAGCTTAAAGTCTCATTCCCTGCACTCTTTTGACTGAATCCAGTTACGATTCTTCAACTTGACTTGAAAGAGCTTCATTGTATTGATCCTTGATACTCCTGATGAGACCCCCTTTACTGTTCCTCTCATCTGCCCAGAACTCTGCTATTGACTACCTGCAATGTGCATTTCACCAGAGATCTACATATATGTTAATGCTAATCCAGAGGCCTGTAATAGCAGTTGGGAACAGTTTTGCAAGATCACTGTCCTCCAGCCACCATGATAAATAGACCTACATGGAATCTGATTAATTAGCAATAAGCTATGTATTAGAAGAGGCAAGGAGCACTCAACTTAAAACAAGCATGTCTGACAAAGACAAAATTAATTGAATTTTTTTACAATAAGTATAGTAAAATATGGGCACAGGTTGCCTAGAGAAGTGGTAGATGCGCCATCCCCGGAGACATTCAAGACCAGGCTGGATGTGATTCTGGGCAACCTGATCTGGTTGAAGATGTCCCTGCTCATTGCAGGGAGGTTGGACTAGATGACCTTTGAGGGTCCCTTCTAACCCAAACCATCCAAACCATTCTATGATTCTATGATTCTATTTGGATTGCAAAAAGCATTTGTTTGATCACCCCATGACTACTGCTTGCATATTAAAAATTGTCTTCCCCATGCCCTTTTCTGGCTTCCTCTTTTTTCCTAACTGAACTTAAACTAGGGACATTGTCTTCTATGTTCTGCACTACTGCTAGTAGAATCATAGAACAGTATGGGTTGAAAGGGAGCTTTAAAGGTCATCTAGTCCCACCCCACTGCAACAGACTGGGACATCTTCAACTACATCAGGTGCCTCAGAGCCTTATCTAACCAGGCCCTGAATGTTTCCAGGGATGGGGCATCTACAGCCTCTCTGGGCAACCTGTTCCAGTGTTTTACCAAATTGTAAAATTTCCATCTTTGAAGGGTAACTGCTGCAGGTGAAGGAGAGCAAACTACATATAGTCATCACATTGCACTGGTCAATCAGACCCCCAGATTTTGCCTGTGGAAAATAATACCCCTTTTTCATTTTTTTTTCCACTCCCTACCAAGTACCTTTTTAGCACAGTGAACTTGATAATTTCTGACTGGAGAAATCCAATGCTGTAATAATACCCAGTAAAACAACTGAAGTAAAAGTATGAGTATAGGACACATTACTGCATAGATGTTAAACTGAGAAGGAAATTTCGTAGAAGAAAATACAAACAACATTCTAATTTAATTTCTTAAGGTTAGTTCAGCAGCACATTTTGATTTCTAGTCTAGATATACTCAGTGGAAAAGAAAATATGTCCACCACTCCTTTAACAGTTTCTCACATATATGTGTTAATGTAGCATCAACAGAGGAAGGAAGATCAATGTTTTCAACTGGTCATGTAAATCCATATTAGAGATATGTTAGAAACACCCTATGTGGAATGGAGTTCACATTTGTTCTTCAGTTTACAGACATTAAGCGTTTCAGAGGGAAATAGAAGATGATAAATTGTCCCTGTCAGAAATAGGAGGTGTTAACTTTGCATCAAAATATTAAATAAAAGGGAAAGAATTACTGGATACGTGCATAACTGGTCAAATGGATAACTGATTTCTTAGGGAAGAATCAGTACGGCTTTTATAGTGAGAAGTCATGCCCTTGCATATCTCTTAGAATTACCTAAGACAACAGGATATGTGCAGATGTGTGTATATGCACTATGATGTATAAAGTTAACAAATTAACATATGAATGACAAAAAAAAAAATTTAAAGCAAAACAACTAAGAAGAGATTAAAACTTGTCTCTAACTTCATTATGATTTGTGAGTTACCATTAGATAAGGGATTCATAACACCTGAAAATAAATGATTTGCCATTCCTGTGTTTTGAAGCAGAATTTTTTGCTAAGTATCCATTGATCTGGCACTGGTTGCTCTCAAAAGCGGTACAGGGTGTCATAAGGGATTCTATATCTCACCAAACTGGTTTTTCTAGGGGAATTACTGTTAAAAGAAGATTTAGGAGAAGAAAGCTTCTCCCTTTCCTTCCAAAGGAAGATGATAAATTCTGTTACAATATGGATGTGTCTGAATGCAAATCAAAAGATCTGTAATACACACTTGCTACAGCAGCAGAGTCACTCCCTGGGTTTAGCAGAGAGCAACTACTTCAGGCTGTCTCCCCTGCTCCCCTGTCCTTTTGCATGACCGCGTTGAAGATGAGGTATTACATTTGGTGAAATCCAGGACTGCAAATCAATACACCATGGAATCAAGATATGCTCTGGAAAATGTAGTTCCTGCATCTTTAATATTCTCCATTTCCTTTTATCCTAACCTTCACACTCCCAGGAGCTTAATAGCTCTTAGTCAGCTTGTTGATTCCAGTGCCCCTCTTCCTCCTGCTGGCAGACACATGCCTTCCGGCTCGAAATGCCGATGCATGTTGGACAATCTAATTTATAATCCTAAATCTTCTGAAAACGGCTGCAGAGGGCAGGCCATACAAGGCTTTCCAAATTAATTCTGGAAGTAAAACAGTATATGCAGCAGGCGGGTAACTTTATCTAGATTTCAGAGATTTAGTTACATGAAAGTGAGAATATAAAAATGCTTTCGCATGTAGCAGAATACTGTTGAACACATTTGGAAAGGATCAAGTCAAGACTACCTAAATCATCCAATAAAATCTGCTACATAAAACATCTAATAAATTGTAATGGCAAGGACTTGTGCAGAGAGGCTGAAATTCCAGCTATGCACTGAAAATAAAAGTTTGGTCACATAGTCACTCTCTTTTCTTTTCTTTGCTGACTTTACTAGCCATTGGGCTGGAAGTGTCCAGTTTCACTGAGACACCACAGAAAATGTTTGGCACTGGTCTCAAAGGAGAAATGATTTGGTATGCTGTGATTTGCTTTATGATTTTGGGGATATTTTATTAATCCTTGAAGTTTCAAATCTCTTAAGACCATGATTAAATAAAAAAACCCCCAAGACTCCCTTGGTGCAAAAGCAACTCCTCTCATTAAGAAAAACGATCATAAAACTCCTGTGACAAAGCAATAAGGATTTCATAGTAAATTACAGAGTTAAATAATGATAGTATCTCACATGAAAATAAAACTTACTTATTCAGTTAAACACTCTGTAAGTAAAACTGGAATGCTGCTAAATACAATAAGATTTTTGTAATCATGTTAGTAAGAATGATAGCCTTATGTTCCATATCCTGTTCCTCAAGTTCAGTACCTATAAGATGCAGTGCAAGAAAAAAGCTCACAGAATACACACAAAGAATCTGGAAGCATCTGTTTCTGTTACTCTTTCTTCTAGCCAGTAGGTAGGTTGATGAAATTGCATTTATCCGCATTTTAGCTGCTGAACTGCGTTAAAGACATAACAACCAAGACTAGGAAGCTACTCAACATACGCAATAGCACGTATTACGTACTGTCTAAACCAAGCTCTCTTAGAGACAGGATATAAGGTGCTTGTTATTGGTTTCTAGTTGTCATGATCCAGGAATTCAGTTCAGTCTGGGTGGGTTTTAGAAATTTGACATGTTTTCTCTTAGTAATATTTTTAAACAAAAGTAACATTGGCCAATATTTTCTTCTCATTTTAAATGTGATTTATGATGTCCCCATAATTTTACTACTGATTTAAACTAGTTTCAACAAGCACTGAAAAGTTATCATGAAGGGACCTGAAGTAATCTTTGATATATCAGTATAGCCTACGCAGGAGCAAAGGTTTCCTCAGAAAGAGCTTCCTCTTCACTACCCTCCAGACTATTTTTGTCTATACTTTTTGTGCTGCATTTGAACCTGTAAATTTTTTGCTTATTAATGTGTTATGAACTCAGTGAGACAACAAGTCTGCATGGTCCATGCAAAAGGTGGCACACGAGTTCAGTTCATATGTTATGAGCAAACTGGCTCTGCCTGGACTTGAGCTTCCCAGGTATGGCTGCAGTGCTAACCTTTTCTTTTCTCTGCAGCTTCTCTCCCTTGGGGCCAGGCCATTGACTTAGCTTAAAAATAGGGGTCAGGTTGTAGCTGTACGGTGGGAGAAACTATACAGTAAAAGGACTACACACTCAGTTTCCAGCTTGCTGTTTACACTAGCTCGTCCAAATAAGATGAGAGTGGTATGAAGGTATGACCACAATTTGGTGAAGTTTCAAGTAAAACCAGCTGCCCAATATGGAGGGGATGTAAAACACATTTTAAAACAACCCAAACCAAAGCAGGTGGCACAACTACTGCAGCACAAAAAGCTATGGAGCTGAAAGCTACAAACCTGTTCTTTTCTGGGTTGTTCTTGCAATAAGACTGTGACTTCTGTGAGCCAATATTTGACATAGTTTTTTAGCTCACTAATGTCTGATTCTCTTTCAATTGGGGCTCAATTCCAAGCACTCTGATATTACTGAAAATACTTGTATTGGCTGTAATGGGGATTTGATTGGAACCAGAAGTAATAGATAACAAGCAGGGGTTTGGAGAGCCCTTTAATGTAGCAGAAGTACCTGAGTAGAGGGGAAGAAAACAAAAAAAGAGTGGTAACAAATTACCATAGGGTCAGAATACCAATCTAATGACATCTGTTTAAAGAAGACAGTAATAGCCAAAGTCTTGCCTTGAGATTTAAAAAATGCATCTGACGTAGAGAATTACATGAAAAAAGTCTGCATCACAGGTAACAAAAGTTGAGTCATAATTACCCAGAGAAAACTGCACATGTAAATCTCACATATTTCCAATACACAGATGATCTTATGCATATTACTTGAAATATTCTTTACAACTGTAACTGGGAAGTATGTCCCAAGCTCACTTCCACCCTCCTGGACTAGAAATGGCAGCATAATTTGCTAACACCGAATAGGAAGGGTGTAACATAAAAAGTACCAGTAATTTAAACTTTCCTCCACTGAAGCAAAACGGACAGAAAAGAGCCATGTCCCACATCCCAGTGACCAAGAAATGCTGCAGAGAGACATACACAGGGCTGTTATCCAAGAAGGTCAGCTTTCTCCTTCCATTGCTGGCAGTAATGCAGGAGGGCACCGCTGACCATCAGGAAGAAAAATATACTTATAGTACAAAGTCTGATGGGAGTCCAACATTCTTGAAAGACCAATAGTGAGGGGAAGGAAGGAGAGGAAAGGTGTAATAGAGAGGGGAAAATGATGAGTGATGTCCGATGTGAGGGGTAATAAACCTTTTTAAGAAGCCAAGACATACCAGACATGAGTCACAAAAGGGAAAGAGGAGTTAAAAAAATGTGTTTAACTCGAAGACCACCATTTGTGGAGACTTGCAATAAACCCCGACTGACTATTCTCTCTCCTAGGACAAGCCGTCAGGTTCTGACACCTCATTCTCATGATAAATATTCCAGCAAGAGCAGGAAGAGACAAAAAATGCGTATGGTTTAACAGCAACTTGTAGACAATAAAATAGAAAATGGTGCATACATGAGATATTTTTATTATGGTCTTGGTTTTTGCAACTTTGCAATCTTCTTTGGATGGCTTACTAGTCAAAACCTATTCGCATACCTCATTATTATTATTATTGTTATTATTATTACTATTATTATTATGATTATTACAACAACAATAAAGTATTTTTCTTATGTTTCAGAAGTACCTTCTAGTTTTCCTACATTTGGCACAATACAGCAAGTTGCTTACAAGGAACCTCATGACTCCCAGCCAGGTTCTGAAATATATAATCAGTTGCAAATGTTTTGGGGTGGTTGACTGACGAATGCAGTAACTTTACCATTTATCCCATTTTTTACCATTAGCAAATCTTAGATATTTTCAGGATAGCAGCACTTTCCCTTTTTTAGGACTAAAAAACTCAAAAGCTCTTGAAAATGATCAAAACAGCTGTTAAACACATTAATTGGTCTGCTGCTTAGATTATTAAATACAGTAGTGGTGTTACAGTGATGAACTTTTGTAAGAACTAATGTAATAGGATAATTTCTACTATAATAAAGTACACTGTTAAAATATAGCTACCTGCCATTCTTTATAGAAGACACTTACTTTCCTGTATTGGTGTTTCAGCTTCTTCCTCCCATAATGATACACTTCTTCATTTCAGGAAAAAATCAGCAACTGACAGAACATTCCCTATACTGCCCTGGGCCTGAAGGCTTTTCATTTATTCACCCTCTTTCCAGTTTCAAACTTGTTTATCATTTAGAGTTGCTGGGTTTCTTTATTTATTTATGTATTTTTCCATTCAGCATGTCAGCTGTGATTTACATGAATCATAAAAACAGTCAGAGGTGCACTGATGAGGACTTGCATGTTTTGGAAGGCATGTAAATTCTTGTATGACAGGACATAAGCGAAGGTCAAAGTACTCAGAAGCTGTTACTACATCAACAGCTTGAGCTAAGACGTTTTGCAACTTCTTCATGCTGACCACTGACCACTCTCAGAATGAATATGGACAAGGAGAACCTGGTCTGCTCTGACACAGGAATTCCACAAGAGATTATTCAAACAGTTACAATTTATTTAGGGGGATGTGTGTGCGCATGCATGCGTGTGTGTGTGCGTGTGTGTGTGTGTTCAAGAATTTCTTTCTCAGCTTGCCGATGAGGAATGAAAACCAAAATGGCCCTGAAGAACAAATACATATTGTCACATCAATGACTCTGCCGAGTGTGTTGTGAGACTGCTTCCACACTGGGGAAAGAAATCTCTGGCAGAATATCTGCAGGAATCATTTGTTTGGGACTTGCTCCTCCAGTTAGTAAAATTATCTCACCTTACTTTGAGGACTGGAAGTTAGAGATTTTTCTCCTCCATTCATATTTCAACACCAAATACATCTTTCTCATTTTGCAGCATTTAAAATACAATTCTACCACTTCAGTATCTGAACATGTTCACAATGCATTAACCTGTATTTTCAGAATTATTAAAGACTGCAGTAAAAAAGCAAAAGAAAACCACCCTTCACGTAAATAATTTTGATTCTCTGTTCCCTCACGTCCCCAGATAATGTCTTTTTAATAACATGAGAGATCAAAAATACAACTATCTAAGCAATTTTTTTTCATTTCTATTCCAATGGGCTTTGAAACTGGCTTTGGTAGTACACAGTCTTAGTCCACAACATGACATGAGTGCACCACCAGTCTAAAGACCAGGTTCCACTTCTGGTGTTGATGCTAACCTGCTGGAAAGAAAGGGGGAAATCCCTGTATCACACTATGTCTTTGTATCTTTCCCATCTTTTGTCTTATATTGACACTGCAGACTCTGAGACAAAGGCTGTCTCTTTGGGAAACTACAGATACAGGCTAGAAACAGGGACCTTGGTCTGTTAGGGTTTTCAGGTACTACCACGATTTAAAAATAGAAAGCATCTATTTCTGAGCCTGGATGAATTTTGCAACAAGTTGCTGCAAGCAGATTCTGTCATCTTCCTGACTTCTGCTCTTTGGCATTCCCAAATTTTATACTTCAAAATAGGAGCTCGAACTCAGCTAATACGGACTGTCAAAACTATATTTATTTCCCTGGCACCATTACAGTTCACACCAGCTGAAAATCTGCTTTGCACATTTAAGTTTCCACCCTGTAGATGATGTTCCATAACTTGCATAGCCAAGATAGAATTTTCAAAGTTAGGCATCTCAAGCAGGGTAGGGATAAGCCAGAAACAATGTCATTACTCTTATCACACTCTCTTTCCCTGTAAATGTGCTGAAACTCCATGCTTTTAGCCAACAAATCTTACAGTGACTTTTGTAACTAAATCTCTGAAAGATGTAGAAGGAAATGGCTTGTGCTTTTAATTTTTAAATCTATGTTAGTACATGCCTATCTCAGGTTTTTTTGCTAGTTATTCTTAAAGAAAGAAAGAAAATTTCTCTTTATTTATGGGAAGAAAACCTTCTGAGGTTTCTGTGCTTCATTTCCCACCTCAAATTGAAAAATTGCATTTGCTTAGTGATGTAGCAGGGAATATACATCAAATAAGTGCTAAGTCTCAACTGTTCTATGGACTTCAAATTTTGAATACAAAGTACTGGAAGTCTGTAGCAAACTCTTCAAGAAAGCCCATGACTGCAAGAAACACTAAAATATTTGTTGAGTAAATTAGAACAAGTGTTAAGTAATTGCAAATTACTAATAGGCATTTATGAATTCGGAAAGCTAATAGACTGAATACATTTTTCATCAAGTTTTATTTGGCTGTTTCTAACAAAGAACTGAGAAATCAGTACTCCTGTTGAGTACAGCACTGCATGTCCTGTAGCTTCAAAGTCTTACACCACCCACTCTGCATTGCAAATGTTTAGGCAGGAAAAAAAGATATTTCAGTAGTTTGGATGCCTAAATAATTGCAACTTAGGGGCAGCGGCAGTGGGGAAGCGCTGACGAAAAGCTCATCTCGGAGAGTCTCCTGCAAGAAAAGGCAAATTTGCTCATCATCCTACTCTGTGCCAAGGCTCTGTGTGCATTATAAAGGCAGTAGAGAAAATATTTACTGTTGTGCTTTAAGGATATATTATAATACTTGTCTCTTTCCTCACAGACTGAAATACACATGGACAGAGTTAGTGTTAAAGGCTACAGTAATAAGACAAATCAAAGAACACTTTGGAGTAATTGCCACTAGTCCAGGCTGTCACTGGCATCCCAGAGAGTATCTGTTGGCCTTTGTAATCTCATCGGTGCTCCTTCAGATACTCTTTGTGCTGCAGCACGGTTTTGGAGATACTTGCCTTATTTTTTCCTCTAGCCTTCGCCTTTGTCTCTCAGTTGCATCCAGTGACTCTTCCTTCCAGCTGTATCTCTGGCCTCTCCATTTCCACCACCAAGCATGGTGCTCAGTAGCTGCTTCTGGAGCCTTGCCTTCCTTCCTTCATCTATGGCTCAGATCTCCATGGGAGAGCAGTTAAAATGACCATCCATTACTGCAAAATCCCTGGATGCCATCTGGGAAACCAAACCTTCCATCTGCTCTGTCACATGGAGATGCTTTGTAGCAGAGATGGCTGAATTCTCTTCAACTGACAAAAACAAAAACCAAGCTCTAAACATTTTTATTAAAACCAGAAGCATGTTCGGGCCCTGCTATTTCACCAAGACGCAAAACATATTTCCACAGGAAATTAATTTATTTTCAAAGTTTCCAGCACCCCTGTCCCTTAAATCAGCCCTAAACTTCTTTAGCAGCCACATGAACTCTCCGATAACCTCACTGTGCTGTCATTGTGGAAAAGACAGACGGAAAAAATTCTGACTGACACAAAAAGGAAAGGATGCCTCTCTACCAGGGGCGTCCAGCAGCAATTGTCTGCTTAATCCCTTCTGTGCCTCTGGAAACATCTCTCATGCTCACTGTAGAGTTAAAGAGAGGCTATACAGCCATCCTGCTTTGCTTGGAGGTACAGTGCAGGTAAAGACAGCGAAGATGCTGTGCATCTCCAAACAATGGCTATCAAGCCCTTGCAATTTTCTCAAGTTAAAATAAATTTTTACCAACACTTTTCAGTGGGTGAAATGGGATCTTTGCTGAAGGTTTTACAAGTATGGTGAAGTTGAGCTTTCAAAGGAGCTATCAGTCAGGAATGTTGTGTGTTCAGAGGTTCTCTACCTCTTTTTACAGCCTAAAACTCACTTGAAAGGGTTGGAAACACTCTGAGCCTCACCAAATTCATTGTTTTTCCATTCTCTGCCATCCTTTTTGGTTTCCATTGCACCTCTTTGCCTTACATTTCTGCAAAAGCTGGTTTTCATGCAGAGATAACTCACAGGACCAGCACAGACCTGGGCTCCACCTCTCACCTATAGTTTATCCTGTCTTGGTTGAAAGTACAGTCATTTTTGAAAAAGCCATTTTGTTATTTTTTTCATGGCTTAGATCATTATAACTAATGTTTGTAACTTCTACTTGGAAGTTAGGTTCAGCCTTTGATCTTCTTTAAGCACATAACTTAGACAAAGTTGTTCTATTGAACTGAAAGAGACTTACATTCCTGAAGTCAAGCATATGCACAAGTGTTTTAAGAATTATGGCTTCAACCTAAGTCAATCCTGAACCTTACATGAATTCTGGATATTAAAAAGAAAAATGTTTTAAAACCCAAGTCTCTAAGGAAAGAAATAAATACTTATAAATGTCCACTATATTATGAAAACTACTGTACTTGAATAAGACAGTCATGAATGTTTTTTAGATTTAAGAAAATAATTTTGAAATAAAATATACCCATACATACATGATTAATGTGGCTTCTCTGTTCTCTTCTGCTGGAATTATTTATATTCCTAGTGAGTGGGGAAAAATTATTTCCAGCTAAAGAAGCAGCCTCTTTTATGAATAAAAATGAGCTTTTCTTTTTTTTTTATTTTACAGAAAAGTGGAAAAAAGGTCTTTCAATTCAACTTTCTGACATCAAAATAATATGGTGCAACTCTGAATATGATCTTCTCCTCTCTTCACTTTCTACCATGTCAAATTTTCATAACAGACTTCAGCAACCCTTACAGAGTCCAATGAGGTATTTGATAAAGCATACACAATAGGTAGGTAGTCATGGTCCAAAGAGCCTTTAAGGAGAAGACAGGGATGGAGATAACACACACAGAAACAATAAAGTAGCACAATTCAAATACTAATACAGCAGTCAAATACTAATACAGCAGTCAAATACTAATACAGCAGTCATCCCACACCCATTTCCTCATTATCATAACAGAATGATTTCCCAGTATATACATTTATCATAAAGACTCCTACAGATAGCTATGCTCAGCAAGATTCCTAAGATTCAAGTCAAGAAAACTGTAAGAAGCCAGATATTTAACGAGCAAAGAAAGAAAACTGGATAGAAGTGCATTGCACATGTCAAGTAGCCACATTGCAAAACAGACATTAGCCAGGGAAGAAATGTTAGAACAAAAGATTTTTGTAAGATCAGGTTACTAAAAAGTGGAGAGGTCTTGATAAAACCCAGCAACTTGGGCAAGATCCAGAAAGTGAGAAAAGCTTCCTCCTGTAGGGATCCCCCCCTTGCCAGCTCAATACATGGTCCACTTCTTCAGATTATGGAAGCTTTCTGATTTACAGCAGTGTCTTAAGACATTGGTAATGTCCTCATTGTCTTCTTCAGACATGCTGTAATACCTGAAGTTGCTATGTGTCTCTTCTATTTATATGCAAAAATGTCCTGAGGAGCATTTTGAGCCTAGCAGTAATTTCTTTCTTGGCTCTCCAGACAAAGTGTCCATCTCACATTTGTTCTTGACTGTGGGAGATTGGGCTCTGGGATACCAGGGATCCAATCCTGGTTCCTTTCCACTAGCTAGTCCTAAGACCTGTTACCAACAGATCAAAGGCTATTGATTGCTGCAATAACATCTTTCTTCACTTTGCCAAAGGATGGTCAAATAGAAAATATAAGAGTTTGCAAAACTAGTATAAAACAAAAAGGGTGTAGGAGCCTTCAACCAATGTGAAGAGCCCCAAGATGAAAAAAAAAAGTCAAACTGGAAATCATATAGAGTCCAAATAGGAAAAAAATAGAGGAATGTGGATTCAAAGAAGAGTAACAAGGATAGCAGGAACAGAAAACAGTCTTTGCCTACAGATCCAGCTCCTGGTGTGCAACTTCTGACAACACGCAGGCAAGATTGTATCTTGAAACAACAGTTTTCTGAATGTCTTCTCAAAAGCAACCTTTTCCCACTACCTAATCCATGCTGAAGATCTTTCATAACAAATAAAATACTGATAGGTTATCAGACACAAGGACACTGCGTATCTAAAAGGTCCATTTGTAAAAGCAGCATAAGGAAACTCTATAGAAAAAAACCCCAAACCTATTAAAAAAACCAAATGCTGCCTGGTGGAGACAAAGATAAGTTTGATTTATGTATTGCCCTCACCTCCCCCTGCCCCAAAAGCACCGAAGCCAAGACAACCTCTGTTCCCAGCTGTCTTTCCACAGCTGATGAGACAGAGAGCAGTGGTGCCTCCCTGCTGTGGGCAATGCCCCGAGGTGGCTGTTGGTTTCCAGGAGGCTGCTTTGCAGGGGCTGAAACAACATGGACGAATCAGGGAAGCCAAAGGAGAGGGGAGAGTGTTGTCTTGACATTTAGGAATAGAACAAATAGTACATTTTTCAGAAATGAAAGTCAGCTATTCATGGCCTTGCAGTTACCCACTACTACTTCTCCCACATCCACTTGCAGAGCCAGAGGTTTTCAAGTGGTTTCAAATCATAATATATTCTTCATTAATGAAAAAAAAATCCTCTCAGGGTAGATATCTAACTGTCTTTTTTGCCAAACTATCACAACAAAAGCCTTAAAAACGCCAGTTTGTTCTTAAATCATAAAAAAGAGAGGAAGTTATTTGCTTCAATGTTGTAGATGTCTATACTGGTCCTACTCAAGGTAATAGCAAACCCTCTTTCAATTTAACCTCACTGGGACACATGGCTATGATTCTTTAGTACAGGTACACAAATGAATCAGTCATGAGTTACACTGAACAGCAAATCAAATTGTATGGATTTCCATTGGTGAGTAATAGACGGGAAATGTGAAATGTCATTACAGGGCTGGTTAACCATCTGGTAAAAACTCTTGTATGAACAGTGCAGATGAACTACATTGAAATATTAAGGAAACATCAACTGAAGCTATTTAGACCCTCTAGAGACCTATAGTTCACGCATGGTGGGCAGGTAATAATGTCCAATTATTCTGGAAACAACTAAACAAGTCACTGTAAAATTATCTCATTTGCACTGGATCCAACATTAAGTATTTTTTAAAATATTCATCATTCATTCCAGGTAACAAAACAAAACAACTAATCAATCTCTGAGGAACTGCCCATAAATCAAAAAGCCATACTGAGAAGCTGCAATTTTTCATTATTCCAGGAGTAATGTTTTAAAGCTGACAAGCTGGCGGGGTGGTCCAGGTCTGCAACATTATCACATCTGTGATGAACAACCAAGCTTTACACAATTATAGTAGTAATTGTTACTCTAACAAGTTATCACAGAACCTGTGGAAAATCAAAGACTTTTTTTTTCTTTTTAAATCTGAACTGAATTTACTTTGCAGACAGGTTATTAAAATCAATATTGGCCAAATTAAAGGTATCTTGTTACTACTATTCAGGGAAGATTTGGTTTTCCAGTTGCTTATGGTATATAGCCACAGCCTTTCACGAAAGACTCATCTCATGAACAGAAGCATAAATTCAGCCTCTGTTTATTTCAGAGCAAGTTGACACATAAAGGTTAAAAATACTCCAGTGAATGGCAAATCAGGTAGTAAATTTAAGGCTATTCTGCTCGCAAATGAAGCACATTGATTAATCACCTGATGAAGGTGATGATAGCACATAAAAATGAAGTTGTCCATGGCTTTACATCCCCATCTGCTGAGGATGTAATTCAAGACTCTATCAATGTCACCTGAATGTGTGCTGAAACAGGTAAAACCAAGATTGGTAGATCTTTTAATGAGTCATGTTGGATGCTCCTCTTTCCTCTTCAGCCACTCCTAAGTGCCGCCATAAGTTAAGGTATAAGTGAGCAAATCCTGAAAGTTCTTTAAATGCAGGGACCAAATATGCACTGTGTGGTGATGATTCGTTGAGAAATCCATGAGGAAGATTTGAAAGAGAGTAGGCAAGAGAAAAGAACAGAAAAAGCCTGGTTTAGCAGAGTAATGGTTTTCAAGCATATGGATCTTCTGGTAGACATGCAATTTGTCACCTTTTTTTTTATTTCCTTTTTTTAAACTCAGAGCTAATACCACCTTCATATACATATGGTTTGGGAATGGCTTCTGTGTTGGATAGTTCAGCTTAGGAAAAAGCTTCATCCAGGCTCGTGCTGCAGTGTAGTTTGCTGTTTAGGGACTCTCATCCAGCAGAACAAGGAACTGCAGAAAGCAGGCTCTGAATGTGGACTCTGAGCATGTACAGCATCATATACAGGCAGGAGCATCCCACAAGACAAGCCAGCTCCCAGTGGTCATGTGGTATAGCCATCGAGCACATATTAACCAGGGTATATTAATAATATGTTTAGGAAACACTCTTCTGCACTTTCTTAGCAAATGGCTTGGTTATAGTTACATATGGGATGGGGAAGTCACAAAAATTTTGGGTCATATGAAGGACTGTATGTCTGAACTACCCACTGTTTTACCCGGTTTGCTTAGTTCATAAACCAGGGAAAGTCACATATATAAGAGCTCAAGATGACATGTTGTCACATGGGCAGAAAGACTTGACTGACTGATTTGTCCAAAAGCTTCTGTACACACTACCATGCTTAGATTTGACTCTTAAATAGCTCAGATATTTGCCGACAAAAACTGGGGACAGGGCAAAGGGTGTTACTTCTGTTGCATTCAGATGCACACAAATAAAAAAGGAGCCAAGTTCTGATTTTGCCTCTGGTCTTATTTTGCCCCATTTCTTCTTACATTAACAAGTTTACTATAAGATGAAGAGCTTCTTTTCCTCGTTTTCATCCACTTTGTCTCCCTGCTTCTCCCCCCAGTTATCTTTTCTTTTCCATTAAAATACAAAGAATTTTTATTTTTTTGCAAATTATTTTTCTTTTAAAATTTTGATGATACAAGGACACCAGAAGTTTTAAAAACCAAATTGCAGTATATTCAGATGCGGCCACTTGCACAACAGAGCCTCTATTTTCGGACGTTTATCCTTTCTATCCAAGCCTTTAAGCTTTGTTTACATACTCAAATCCTGTTGTGCTTCTCAGGCGCCAGCGGCAAAGCAGAAATCATTAGGTGGTAATGCATTATCAATTGTCAAAAAAGACAACTTGCAAATTCACACACTCAAACTTCAGATCTGGTTCCTTCAATCTTCAGCAAATTCTAACAATGAATGGCACAGCATAAGTCTAAGTATTTTAATGACAGCTTTTAAATCACAAAATGCTCAGAAAGGAATATGGTTCCATTGCCAAAAGCTTCGTACTGCTGAATCTGAAGACATCTCAGAAATTTTCTCCATGTGATTTTTGTTAAACTCTCTAACTGCAAATCTAAGGCTACATCTACATTAGCAAGCATCTGGCCTGATAATGGTGGATTTATAGGGCAAAAAAATGGTGGTGAGTGTCTGATGTGCAGATGACACATGCTGCAAGGGAATTTACTTCAGGCTAGTTTTATAGTTTCAATCTGGGCCTGTGAATTGAATATGTAGAAATAATTGGAGAGCATTAAGAGTAACACTGGAACATGTTGTCTGGTTTCATTTAATCCAAAAGGAAACCAGTTTATGTACTTGGAGACTGCTCTGTGCTGTGACCTAAAGTGTGGTAAGTGGCAATGATCAGGAGATCACTAACGTAGTTACATCCTAGTTAATTGTCAGTCTGATCTACCCAGAAGGTTCAAATTCATGTTTCCTAAGAAAATTACTAGCAAATTTCATTGGAATAGTTATATTTATGGTCATAAAGAAATCGCAGAGATAAGAGGACTTGTCTCTGAACTGCCAGAATTTTCCTGTCCCATTGTAGGGCCAATTTGATCAAAAATAAATTGGAAATTTCAGTGTGTCCTTGCAGAATTCCTGTATATATCAAACCTAAAGACTGAGGACTAGGGAAAGAATTTGAGCCAAGTCATGGTTCATAACTTGATTTTGAGACTGTTCCAGTAACACCACCCTGCCTCACGCCAGTTTGATTTAGAGATAGGCTTTGTGCCCAGCATCTATTTTTATATATAATTACAGATTTAATGTTTGTAATATGGTCTTTATAGGAGGAACCATCTGAGAAACCTTCAAACTACACCAACATTCCGAATAGCTGCTTAGGTTGAGAATCAAATGCTTTAAAAAAAAAGACAGAGAAAGTGAAGATAATAGACTAATACAGCTCAAGCATGCTCACACTCCTTATCTGCTGCAGTACTGGCCCTTAGTCAGTGCAGGAAGCTGTCCTCTATACAGACGTGCGTGCAATGTTTGGATGTGGAAGTGGTGGACTGAGATTAGGATCACGATAAAACAGGATTGATTTCAGCATGTAATGTGAGGATTATGGGCTATACCTCAGAGATGTGTTTTCTTTTTGTGACTCCTCCTCCACTCTCTTATGGATTGTTGAAAAGCAGGAATTGACCCTGCTAGTCAGCAGGACTGATTCTGCAACTACTTTTGCTTCCCTGCTTCCTCCATCCTCAGAAATCTTTAGCCGTGCTGTGCAGGTTTGTCCTCAATAACAAACCAATACAACTGGCAAGTTTCTGTACAAGATCCACAGAAAACAGACAAGTAACTATCAATTTCAGGCACAGAGATGTAATGATTTCAGCATTAATTACGCCTTCACGTGTGCCTATATACTTTTGTGGAAGATTGATCTGATGATAAAATGGGCACTACTTTTCAAAATCATTCAATAAACCCTTAAGAATAACCCTAACAAGAGCTGAACTTTTGCCTCAGAAATTACTCACAGAGGAGACTTCTGCATAATCCTGATCACAAACTCTATCTATTAAGATGATATAGAAGACCATAGTCCTGCAATTCTTAGAACTGAAATTGAGATCAGTGCCAACTTTGCTCTCACATTTCTGGGTGATACAGCTTGACTGGTTGTGTATTTAACAGGCACTGCCAACCTTAACAGGCATATTGACTTTTAGGACTGGTAATATAACATACTTTATTGACTAGGTACTATTCAGAAAGTAAATCAGAAAGTCTTGGTTCTACATTTAAAATAACCCCCAAAGAGACTGAATTATAAAAAAAAAAAAAATATAGGGGATCTTCACCTACAGATTTCTTCATAGTTTTGATACCCTGAGGCAACTCCTATTGATATAAAAACTATTTTGGCAATAGTTAGCTAATAGTCAGTTTGCCATTTCTTCTGGTGGAGGAAATCAGTGGCTTAGTTACCATATGACTAAATATGCACCACAGCCTGTAAACCTGTGTCGCATCCAAGAACTCTTAATTGTCATTATTACTGTACACTGTATGCTGTTCAGTTTAGATGGAAATGATATTCCTTCACATTCTTTTTTTAAGAAATTATGTTTTATAGCAAAGCCAGCATACATTCTCATCCAAGCCAACTTTTAAGATTGATGCTCTGCTCCTATTAGGAAAAGAAAATTGATTTTTCTTTAAAATGAAACATTTTTCATAAAGTCCGGCTGCTGCTATGATCAGAAAAAACCCCAAACTTCTTTCACACCAGGCCTTTCAGACAAAATTGCTGGTGCACTGTACAAGCACAGGGAAACAGGCCACGCAGCTGAGAACAGATTTTGAACTGAGCCATGTAAGCTGTTTCTCAGCTGCAGGACTTGGGATTGCTCCTAACTTCTGAGTCCAGGGAGCAATTGGCTAGGCTTTTACATCACCAAGAATTGGGTGAGACCAAGGTATAACTTCAGCCTGCCCTGCACCCCACTTCTAGGGTAAGAAAACCTGGCTATGTAAGCCAAAGGAGAGCTGCAGTGCAGTACAAACAGGTAGCTGGATTAAGTAGGGTGCTAGGCACTCCATTAGGGCACACAGTATAAATACAGTGAAAAAAAAACCCCAACATTTTAGGAGTTGTACCTAATAGGAACGTAAAAACTGGGAGGGGAAATGTCCGTGTAAAGCTCTAAGCTTTCCCAGAGTCAAAACAGGCTATGGAGAATAAGTGAAGGAAAGTAAAACCAAAAGAAATATCAAAAGATATTTACCTCCCAGAGCAGTAAACGCTTGAAGTGTACAAGACTGGGCACAAAAGCTCACAATTGGCAAATTAAGTCAGTGAGATGCTCCAAGCCAGTAGTCTTCTGAAAGAAATGCCACCTCCTTGTGCCGCTCTCCTTGTTTGTGATCATCCTCCTGACAAGCATACGGTCTCCCAGATGTGGTGCAGCTACTGTCCATGCTCCCCAGCAGCTGCCTTGCAGGAGCCTCTATAGGATTGAGTGTTGCTGAAGCCCAGCAGCTGCTTGCCCCACTCCCTTCTGATGCTGTTTCCAGCCCCAAAACCACAAGGAACCACTTTACACAAACTGCAAGCAAAGAGAAGATTATACTGCAAAGGCAGTGCTCCTAATGCTGCAAGGGTAAGGGCAGAAGAAGAGATTGTAGAATCAGAGCAACTTTGGCACTCTGCAGGTGGTAAAAGACCTCTACCACTTGCTCCCTCCATGAAAATGTGAAAGGAAGAGTTTTGCTTTCACGGGATTTGGTGTTCTCTCTCTCCATCTCTCTTACCAATAAATAGATGTCATGTGGAAACATAAGCAAGGTTTTCTTCTTCTTACTTTGAAACCTTGAAGAGCCCAACCTTTTAAATTTTAAAAGTGTATTCGAAGCATCAGACTAACTCAAATACTTGACAGCTGTCACCCATATGACTATGACAATGCAACAAACCAAGGATGGCTGTGGTCACAGACCGCTAATGGCATGGTATAAAAATCCATTTTTACAAAAAAAAGATATCTGGTAACAAAGTCTTCAGATCTTATTACATATATGAGGAATATAAGGGCTTAACCAATGCCTCAAAGGAGCTCATGAAAGATTAAGTGCTGTTTGGTGGGGAAGATGAGCAAGCCAGCAACAAACCAGGGATGTGAAAGGACATTCAAAGATCATGTTAGCTGATCATTGTATCATATATATATATGTATATATATATAATCATATAAAATTATTTCATTCATCCATCTAGCAGAATGACACTTTTTCCTTTTGTTTTCCCTGTCACAAGACCCTTTTCTTTCACCTAACTAAAAATAGCTGTGTATTAATAACTTGATCAAATGCAGGCCAGAGGTGACATTAAGAACTTATTCGCAAGTCATTCTTGGAGCTAGTACAAAAACCAAAAGGATTTGAAAGAAGCCAATCAACAGACATCTGTGAAGATTATTTGGCTCTTCTAAAGCAAGAGAGAAGTCTCAGGGTGAATGCAGCTATTTCCATTCCTTGTTAGATGAAGATTCAGACTAATGTGCTACAAATCTTACTGAGCTTGCCTGCTTTATAACTGGATGCAGCATTAAAAAAAACCGCAAACACACACACACAACCCTCCCATTTTTGTGTACACATGCGTGAAGATCAGGGTCCTTCACCTGGGATTCATATAAACAAAGATTTTTAAGGTCGTCTTGAGCTAACTGAAGTAGTGGTTGACAAGAGCAGACTAAAACAGGGTGCTGCACAAGGTTTGTCAAATGGGTCCTTTCTAAGACAAGGCGATATGGTAGTTCCAAGAAGCATTTCAGAGAAATGAGCCATGATGCATCAGCTGACCATTTTAAAATAAATGACTCCAAATTAGAGGGTGAAAAAGCCTGGGGGAAATTAAAACCTCTTAGGTCCTTAAAGGGAGTTAGATCCTGTATGGACATCTGAGAACATGAGAGCTTATGCGGAAGTTCTGCTCCGTTTCTCACTTCTTCCCCTCTGATGGCATTCAGTATGTTGTATGTCTCTCCCATAAAAAGTTACTTCAGAGATTTTTAAGAGCAGCTGTTCCCATGTGCATGTGCCCTCTCCCTTCCCAAATTTCATAGGCACAGATGGCATGGCAGCACAGACAGCACTCAAATAGAGTTCCTTGGCTAAGGTACAAGCCTACCAGGTGAGAAGGAATAGCTGTCTCCCAGTCATTGCCCTCAGGCAAAATAGCCCTTTACAAACCACTTGGTTTCAGCTGATTTCCGCTTTCCTGGGCTATCATTAAGATTCAAAACAAATAAACTGGATGTAGAATGGAAGAGTACTGCTCTTGTGCAATGCCTAAGTACCTCCAGGAGAACTCTTCCCCTAGCAAGTCCTCCAGTCAAATATGCAGGCCAAAGAGTTTCAAATAACGTTTCTTCAAACCCCCAGAATCCACATATTTTGTGCTTCAGCCATTAGAAGAGCCTCTGTCCTCCAGTAGCTTTCCTAAGCACTCCCCCATTGCTGGCTGACTTGGCACGCCACAGGGCTGTGAAATTCTTCCATTCTCCATTTTAACCTCCATTCTCAGCAATAGCTGGAATTTGTTTTCAGAAGCAGAAAATTCCATTTTGGCAACAACCCAAGGGCAATTAGTGAGAAGTCATCTGAGCTTGGGTCTCAATGCTAGTGAGTCCGAGCAGACAATTTGCCTTGGGTCACAAAAGCATTAGTCCTTCCACACAGTGAAAAGTACTACTATGGTTTCTCCTGCTTGACTTTGTCCACTCTTAACCTTACAAACAATTGTGATCTATTGTTATAATTATCCATACTTATTCCAAAATCTGCTGTTCCACAGACATTGTAAGTTAACATATGCAGCCTATGTAGTTCGTAGGATTCCCCTCCACAAAAATCCCCCCGAAGGAAGCTCATGTCACAGAAACATTAGGAACAAAATAATTTTGTTTTATATTAACTGTGTTTGGCTCTGGCAAATAACATACAAAGGGTTTCAAAGTTCAAAAAGATGAACATGTCAATCTTATAATGGGCAGAAGAAGATTTCTATGCCTAATGGAAAGAATAAGTGTTAATGAGATATCTTAAGGAGTTATTCTTTCCTAATGTTCTATACGATTCAGAGTATAGTAAATTGTATGTTTCTAGAAAGAGTTGGTTATATCCCTCCCCTGTTTGCTGAAACATAAAGCTTTTCCATCCCAATTTAGAGACATATGAAAAAAACAAAAGAGACTGTTAGATCATCTGGTCCACCTCTACCAACCCAGAACTGTTCCCCAAGTTTGCTAGTGGTTTGTCTGCGGCACTACTCAGTGAGTCAGGCAGTGGGACCTAGTGCATCACCTTGGGGAGACTGTTGCACAGTTCAGTAAGACTAGTCAGCTAAGGAATTGTTCCTAATACTGTTTTATGTAACAATGAGATCAATAAGGTGGATATCTGGCTTACCCTATTAAGAGCTGTGGCTGGGTTCCCTGCTGCATTTCTGTTTTAATTTACATCAACTAATCTGCTTTACACTGAACAGATCTGTGTTTCCCTTAAAAGAAATCTCATGCTACCCCTGTACATACATCACAGAATAAATAAAATAGATAAATGTTCAAATACCTGACCTACTTTTTCAGGCTTTGTGAAGACTCTGCCAAACTTACAGTTCAGATGTATATCAAACATCTGAAGGAGGCATTCTCTCTTCCCTCATCACCTGTAACAGTTTGTTCCAGTGTTTTTTGTTAAATACTAAACTTCAGGAATATTAATATTCTTTGCAAGAGTCAGCCCCTTGAAACCGTATAAGATTTTTATAGATCTGCCAAGACTTGATGATATAGTGGCAGTGGGATTTATTTTTTTTTTTTTTTTAAATAAATCAAGAATGAAACGTCTGCAATTGAGATAGGCCCAGAACATGAGATCAGGAAAGCTCCAACAGCTCTGAGCATGGACAGTGAGGCTGGGTGGCTCTGAACCCACATCTGGATTCAGTGTTGGACTGGTTCCTCTCTTTGGAATGATTTGCACCAAACGCATCAAGCTGAAACATCCATGACCTTTTCCAGGGAGGCAAGGACAAGGAGCTTAATGGCTAATGTAAAGATCTGCCTTTTGCAGACTTGGCACTTCCTAAAGAGTCTTTACTGGTGGAGGCATTCATGAAACAGAGTGAAAATTTATAGCCTTGTATTCAAGAAGAATATTGGCTATGTCATTTAATAAATGCTTCATGATGATGTGGCCTTGTGGTAAACAAACAAGTTTTCAATTCAGATACCAATGTCTGCAGTGTCCCCAATGCAATTTAAAGTTTCAACCCCATTTCTTTAGGAAGGGATGTGCATCTATGAGACTCAACCATCCAAACGCACCACCAAGCCTTTACGCATCCATCTATCTGACAGTCCCGACTGCTGACTCCCGACGGCGCCAACACGACTGCCCAAGTTTCCTTTCATGAAAACCGGAGGAGCTTCGTGACAGGAAAGCTCAGCTCTGGGGTACCTTCCAGCCGCCCGGCCCCCGGCCCCGGCCCCGCGATCAGCACCCAGGGGCGCCGGTGGATGCGGGCAGGGACAAGGGAGAACAGCGGGCTCTGCGGTAGGAGCCGGGGGCATTTGAAGAGGCAGAGCACACTGACATCTAGTGGGTATTTGGGGAAAGTACTTGGTTGCCTCTCCCCTTCCCAGCTCCACCGCTACCCCCTCCCCCCCCGCCCCGAAAATAAGAGTACAAAGAAGCTTTTTGTGGGAGGCAGATGACTGAAAAGGGCTCTTGAAGCCTGCCCTGAGACACTTGGCTTCACTGCTCCCACTCAGCAATGCATTGCTGCCTGACGAGAGAGCATCCATCCCCAACTTCACATGGTTTTGAGGACAGATGAAATTCTCATTTCATATTCCTCCTTACCAGTTTGCCTTTCAAGCCCTGACAAGCAGAATTTGCGAGGTATTCCATAAGGGAGGGGAAAGCATAATTCTCATTTTGTTGAGGTGATAAAGTGATGGGAAATATTAACTGTGTATACAAAGAACCATAGCTCCTGGGAGCCTTCCAACATTTTTTGGGTTGGGAGCTGTTATGTTCACCAAAGTCCAATCCTACAACACTGGTGATATTGTCTTCTCTCATTGAAAGTACATATTTAAGAATTAGGGATTAACAGAAAAGAAAACCTTTATTCCTCAAGGACATTCATCACTATACCCATAGTGTTTCACAAGTGCCGATAT
The DNA here is from genome assembly GCF_004027225.2 of Strigops habroptila. Classification (NCBI taxonomy): domain Eukaryota; kingdom Metazoa; phylum Chordata; class Aves; order Psittaciformes; family Psittacidae; genus Strigops; species Strigops habroptila. The sequence goes on along the minus strand of NC_044278.2, from coordinate 30,340,756 downwards.
GGGATTGATCTTCACCACAGTTTTTTGCAGAAGCAGCTCCCAAAAGGAATAAAAAAAAGATTGTCCTATACCATCAAATTATTTTGCAGCCTTTCTTCTCCTTCTACTCTATCCCTATCATGTTCAGCTGTCAGAATATCAAAATAAGCGGAGGGTCTGGAAAGGAATATTTATACTTGCGCAAGGTGTACTGTTTCTGAAACAGCTTTGGCATTAGGAGAGAGAAAGATGATACTCTTGTTTGCCCAACCTCTACTTTGGTCATAGTTCCCACTTATTTTCCAGGTGCAGTCAAGAAGTCACTTCTGGGGTCTGAGAGGGAAAAGACAACTCCAAAGGCTATAGCCAACCAAACAGATCTTCCTGCAAAGGCAAGCTGCTCCCTGTAGAGGAACGTAGCAAGAGAAAGGGATGAGGAAAAATAGAGGTAAAATACTTTCAGCTGCATACTCCTAATATGACTTTCTTCCTTAGTTTAACTACGTCCCTCCAAGTTCATGTTTCGAAAAAACCAGGGGGTCTGGTGGTGGGCTTGAGGGGGAGTGAGATAGGAAAACCAACTATTCATCCTGGTCTGACACTGAAGGCTGAGCTTTCACGCTGTAAAACATACTGCAGTAGGTAAAAAAGGGAGTTGATGTATATTAGGCTAAGGGAACCCATATTAGTTGTCATGCCTAGCTGCACTGTTGTCTCCGTCTCAGTGACCACCTCTCCAAAGCTCAGAGGCTCTTGGTCTCTAGGAGACTGTAAATAGTCAGCTAAACTTGATGCTCCCATTCCTGCATTGCATCCTGCACCAAACAGTTAGGCACACTGTTTTCTGACACCTCTACTCCCATGACAAATTTAGATAGCTTGGGTCATGTACTACCAGCTGGTTACTGACACAAGACTCCTCCTAAGCAAAGGATCTGCCTACAGCATTTATATGTGGGAAGATGTGTTTCTAATTCCTACTTTCCAGGTCTCCTTGAGCACTGCCCTCTGGTAGTTACTGGATCTGTCTTCTGCAGCATCTTCTAGTGATCCATGTCAGATAATATGAGAGAGAACTGTTGGCAACCAGCTGATGCAGACAGTAGATCAGCTCTTCACTTAGCATACAGCAGGACAGCCCTACAGGGTGAGCATGCCACTCACTGCCTGTGGCTTTCCAGCAGCGGGTATACTGTTTCCCCTCGCGACGCAGTATGTCTCAGCTCTAATCAAGTGTGTGATGGTATTATCCTTTAGTACTTGTAGCCCACCATGGATTATAACCACCAGCTTCTGTGCTGATGTTTCTGAAGCATGTAGAGGCAAGTTGCCGGGATGTCAGAGAGCTGTATAAAGAGCGTAAGTCACTGCGGTGGAAAACAGGCACTTCTTGTCTTTCTTATTAACCGTGCAGGTGAGAGAGAATGAGTAACAAAGCCTGCTTGTTGTGTTTTCCTAAGCAAGGCATATAAAGCTGATTATTTGTAGAATGAAATATGTAAGTTTAACCTGTGTATTTGTTCAGGACTTTTTTAATCAGCCAGGGTTTAAAAAAATTCCAGCTCCTGCACCAGTGAGTTCATAGGAGTAGTATGCTTATTTAGTGCTGTTCCAAATGAGGATTTCCCCCTTCTCCCCCCCAGTTATTAATAAGTGGGAACAAATTCAGGGAAGGAGGGAGGAAGAGTGCTCTTAGGGTGTTATATTTTCACCTAGGAAAAACCAGGGTCTTTTCTAGCCTGCTGTGAACACAGATGGCTGTTTCAACTGTTTGGCATTCTTGCCGTTTGTAACTAAATAGCAGTAGCAAATTAAATTTTTCGATACCTTATTGATTTATTGCTTCTGAACAGCTTCACTTCCATGACTGAAGAAGTCAGCATTAAAAGTTTACACTGAATTTTAGGTCCAGCTGTGAAAAGCTCAGACTTTTTCTAGAAGAAAATAACAAAGGACACTGTCCTCTATATCAACATAAAAATCAGGCCAAAGATGCACAGATCAGCGAATTTTCATTTTGCAATAACTGTCACATAATATTTACATTATTTCTGTACAAACTTCAGGTTTTGAGAGCATTTGCTCATTCACATCAAATGTTGCCAAAGGTCCATAGAGCCTTCCTAGCCTTTGGACGTGTGCAGACAGTTCTGACTAGCAGAAACTGTTTGAAAGGAGCCAGAAAACTGGTTCACACACTCCTGAATACATATTGAACACATCTTTGCCAAGTACTAACCTAAACAGAGCCAGCCTGTAATAAACCCCAAGAACTTATTAATTCACAGAGAGCAGAAGCAGGTGCTACGAGTGTGCTACTTCTGCAGTTTTGGTTTGTGCTTCACTTGCAACAGTTTTTCCTACTCTTATTTAACTGTTAGGGTAAAACTTACCTTTCCAATACATATTAATGAAATGAGCTGTAATGAGCAAGGGAACTCAAGAACTGATGATATTAAATTCACACTCTCTAGCCCCAAAAAACTGCCTACCTTTCTACAGTTATTACAGAAGCCTGCAAAGGAGAATAAGGACATCTACCTTATTAAGATCCAGTGGCCTACATTTTTGCTTGAGAGAAATGCTGATGCAGTAACCTGAACCCCACCCCATTATTTTCCTAGCTCTCTGCCAGTACAGTCTATTCAGTATAACATCTTGGTTGTGCATATCGCTCAGCTCACTGCTTGCGTTCATACAGCAATGCACCTCAAAGTGATGGTAGCACAGTGAGACATGCACAAACCCTTTTCCATTAGAACTTCCAATTTTTCCTGCCCACATGAAATTCCACTCACAGGTGTGGGATGTTTATTTGTGAGAGAGGGCTAGAGAGTAGTAATGTAGACTGTATAAAAGGTCAGGCAAAAAGTCTCATATAAGAAGCAAGCAAGATGTGGGAGGATTTAGATACAGGATGAAAATTGTAAAACTGGCTTTAATATTGCTATTATGCTTCCCTGGGAGGGAGAGAATATGTTAACAATTTTATATTCGAGGTAAATACAATACAAGAGTAAGCCTCTGAGAGATTACCATGCCTCTCCTCTCTACTCAGGCTATATTTTTTTCAAGTAATAACTGAACTTCTTTCACAAGTGAAGTCCTCAATACTTACAGAAAAGCAGTACACAACAGCATCTCAGTTCCTGAGTCGTATACTTACTTATATGGTTGAAATAACAAATGTCATTAATAAGGCTGCATTGTCTGTTAGATCATTGTTCAATATAAACCTATGACCTGGATGTTGCTTCTCCCGTATATTAATGCAGAGCAATTGAGACCATGTTTGAAATATACTCTGAAGGCTTGTTCCCCTGAGGGTTATACTTTATGTCATGATTTGCTTATGGGCCCCTTTGACTGCAATAAGTTTGAATTTATCAGGCAACTTCAACTAGACTTCAGAGAGCAGAAGCTTTTGAGAATTAGGTTCCTAAGTATTTTATGAAAATAAGCAGCTTAGACAGAGAAAACTGTCCCTATAAATGCTTCCAATGTAAGAAAGGCAACAGCAGAACTGCGTTTACTAAACAGCACAGAGACAGCACAGGGATGCTCACTGCTCCACAGGAAACAAGTTTTTTCAGCTCACTTCTTACTAAAATACAAGTACTTGTGGGCTCACTATTACAGGCCAGGTGTCCTCTGTAATGTGAGGGCTGGGACCATTCTGGCAGACAGGGGGTCATACAAGGTGCAGAAATCCATCTATACAGGAGCCCACCTAGAGCTGTACAGAACATTCAAAGGGAAACAGGTGCTGAACGTAGGTGCCAACTCATACGCCAGTTACTCGAAATCCCTTCGGCTTCCTAAAAACCAAAAATTTCACAGGTTATTACTTACAACCTCCAGCCCCAAAATTTCCTTGGACTTAGCTTGTTTAATTTCCCCAAAAGAGATGAGCTTTTGGTGAGCAGAGAAAAATATTTTCTGTTTCAGGTTCTTCTGGGAAGAATAAAAAGTAAACATCCAGCATAAAAGGACCTGAGAACCAAAACCATACTCACATGAGTTTTCACTCCAGCTTGGCTATGGTTAGTTGAGGCGGCCACAGCTGGAAGACTGGGGAACTTCAAAACTCCTGTTTTCACCAGAGCACTTACAAGGAGAAGTAAGTAAATAGTATAATTTTTTACACATGTTACACTCTGCCTCTGTTAACTCTCCCTCTGCCAAATACAGAGAGACTGTTGCAACCTGCTTCTCACCACTCTCTTCTGCATTTAAATTCCCAGTGAGGCAGATCTGGGGACTCTCCTCCCCAGCTTAGCAACCTAAATGGATTGGGCACCTCTCTTTCCCTGCTTGTAGCCTTGACCTTAAATCTTTGAAGGGTATAAGGTCTATAACAAAGTTCTGCAGGGGGCTAATGAGGAAATGCACACTGCACCAAATGAACAACCTGCTGATGCACCAGTAAAAACGATCACTGCTGGTGCCTCCAGGAGAAAACAGTGGGTCATAGTAGCAGGTGACTCTACTTTGAAAAGCACAGAGGCACCATCCGTCGGCCTGACCTCTCGAGGGAGGTGTGTTGCCTGCCACGGGCTCGGATCAGGGATGTTGCTGAGAGGCTGCCTGGTCTAGAAAGTCCTGCTGACTATTACCCACTTCTTGTGGTCCATGTGGGTGCTAGTGACATAGTTAGCCGTAGCCTGGAGGACACTAAGAAAGACTACAGAGCCCTGGGAAACGTGGTTAGCGGCTCTGGAGATCAGATGGTTTTTTCCATTGATCCTCCAGGCCAAAGGAGAGGACCTTGAAAAGGCCAGGAGGATTTGGCAGTTAATAAGTGGTTAGAATGGTGATGCCATAGTCAGGGGTTTGGTTGTTTAGAACATGGGACTCGATTTGGGAGGCCAGGTCTACTAGATGCTGGTGAAGCTGGTCTGACGAAGGGGAAGAGCTGCTTTGGTAGGAGACTTGCCAGGCTGGTCAAGGCAGCTTTAAACTAGATGTGTTGGGGAAGAGGGCCATCAATCCATCCCAACACTCCCAGTTGGTTGCCAGAAGCCAGTCTCACCTCTGTGCCTGGCAAAATATTGGAGCAGATTCTTCTGGAAAACATGCTAAGGCACATGAAAAACAATGAGGTGGTTGGTGACAGCCAACATGGCTTCACTAAGGGAAAATCCTGTCTGACCAATTTGATGGCCTTCTATGATGGGGGTACAGAACTGATGGATGGGGCAAAGCAGTTGGCGTCATCTACCCGGACTTGTGCAAAGCGTTTGACACTGTCCTGCACAACACCCTTGTCTCTAAACTGGAGAGATATCAATTTGATGGATGGACCACTCGGTGGATAAAGAATTGGCTGGATGGCCGCATGCGAAGGGTTGTGGTCAACAGCTCAATGTCCAGTTGGAGACCAGTAACAAGTGGTGTCCCTCAGGGGTTGGTGTTGGAACTGATCCTGTTCAACATCTTTGTCAGCGACATGGACAGTGGGATTGAGTGCACCTTCAGCAAGTTTGCCGACACCAAGTTACGTGGTTCGGTTGATAAGCTAGAGGGAAGGGATGCCATCCAGAGGGACCTTGACATGCTTGAGAGGTGGGCCAATGCCAACCTCATGAAGTCCAACAAAGCCAAGTGCAAGGTCCTACACCTGGGTCTGGGCAATCCCAGACACAGATACAGGTTGGGCGGAGAAGAGATTCAGAGCAGCCCTGCAGAGAAGGACTTGGGGGCGTTGGTTGATGAGAAACTGAACATGAGCTGACTTCAGCGTGCGCTCGTAGCCCAGAAAGCCAACCGTATCCTGGGCTGCATCAAAAGGAAGCATGACCAGCAGGTCAGAGGAGGTGCCCTCTACTCTGCTCTCAGGAGACTCCACTTGGAGTACTCTGTGCAGTTCTGGTGTCCTCAAGATAAGCAGGACATGAAGCTGTTGGAGCAAGTCCAGAGGAGGGTCATGAGGATGATAAGGTGGCTGGAGCACCTCCCCTATGAAGACAGGCTGAGAAGGTTGGGGCTGTTCAGCCTGAAGAAGAGAAAGCTCGGGGGAGACCTCATAGCAGCCTTCCAGTATCTGAAGGGGGCCTACAAGGATGCTGGGGAGGGACTCTTCATTAGGGGCTGTAGCAACGGGACAAGGGGGAATGGACTTAAACTTAAACAGGGGAAGTTTAGGTTACATATAAGGAAGAATTTCTTTACTGTGAGGGTGGTGAGGCACTTGAACAGCTTGCTTAAGGATGTTGTGAATCCTCCATCCCTGGCAGTGTTCAAGGCCAGGTTGGACGGAGTCTTGTGTGACATGATTTAGCGTGTGGCGCTCCTGCCCATGGCAGGGGGGTTGGAACTAGATGATCTTAAGGTCCTTCTCAACACTAACCTATGATTTGTTCTTCAGTGTACTTATTCATGCACACACATAAAATCAATGTATGAAATATGAAATGTATGTAGTTAATGTTATTCACAACATTAGATAGTTGCGAATAATACTAATGTGAGAATTTAACTGGCTATGGCTACATACCTGGATAAAGGATACAACAGGAAAAAGACCTGGACAAGTTACATCCTGCACAGAAGACTTAAATTCCTTTCATTATTAGTCTTAGAAGTAAAGGTTTTATTTCCTTAATAAAACCAAACCCACTATTTCTGTTCATCCTCCAAAATATAACTCATCATGAGCTTGAGTGAGAGCTGTTATTTCCCTCCCCTCCTTTTGCAGGCAGTAGTTGCTGCCACAAATCCCTGTGTCTGATTGATGAGGTAAAGACAGCTTTTCAACCTTCATTCCAAATTACTTGACTTTTACAGCTCTAAAAATTGTGTCAATATTGCCTTTGCAATATAATATTTTTGTAATTCTCCTTGGATCTATTCTAAGTTTGCTCAAAGATAAAAGAGATGATAATTAATTTGTGTGAAAGAAAAGGCAGATCCTTAAATCCTTTCCTGTTGGAAAGCAAACTGAAGTGTGTGCTTAGTAGCGGTAGTAGTTAAGGGGTTTCTCATATTTCTCTTTTTCCCAAGAGGAAGAAGGTGATTTGAAAAAGCCCTTATTACATAGGAGGATCCACTTACAGTGTTTGAGGACATGAATTCAATCCCAGGCTGTGAGTTTTAACATTCTTATAGAGATTCCCTTATTAGCACTACTTATCAGCACTATGCTGCTGGAATAAGCTGTTGGTAAAGAACTGGCTCAAAGCCTCCATTTGCAATACTCTACATCCAACAAAGTATTGCTATTAGTCACATAAAACCCAGAACAACGTTAAATATTCTTCAGCTGGAACATAATTCTTTCCCTATGCATTAAGCCAGATAGAGAGGCAGGCCTCATAGCAAATTGTCCAGGGCCCTTTCCTGGAGCTTTCCAAAATTGTTCTGAATAAGAAAATCAGATGCTGAAGGCAACAGTACCTTTCTCTTCGGCTTCAGCAAGAGTGGACTATATGAAGAAGCTGCTGCTGGAAGCTCACTTGACATAGGCCACTTCTGTTACCCACTACTGGTGTGTGTCCAGCAGACTTGTTTGTTTGTGCTATGGTCTTTAGACATGTGCAGTGGTATGTTGTGCCTATTGCAGCCTTAAGCTTGGCATTTTTGTTTTATTGGCATTTCATATAAATGTAATAATCTTTTCTAGTCATTGCATTCAAAGGGATGTTCATTATGAAGCAAGAGGATTTGCATCTATTTTCACCAGGTGAGATTCTGCCCATCCTCACAGTGAACATAACTTTTATGGGAGAATTCAGCATATGCTGCTGTTGCACTTAGTTTTGTCAGTTCTTTGCCCCAGTGTACCAACTCTGCACTGTCTTTAAAGAAAATCTCTGCAGTTCTTAATTTTGTCATGTAGATGCCTTTTAGGGGAGCGCTTTCAAAAAGCAAGGGGTCATGTCTTCTGCCTTTGTCTCTTGAGTTAAATATTGGTTAAATCTGCACATACCTAACTTAGTATTTGGGCTGGATTTCCTACAACAGAATTGCCTGTAATCTATTCGTAACCATTTCTAGTCACAAAATGAAGTATACAGCTTGTATGAAAGCTGTTCTGCCCCACTAGCCTTGTTCCCCTTGCATAAGCATCTCATCCCCCATCCCAAAAGCTAAACTGGTCACAGAGTAACTGCAAAAAAGATACCATGAGCTTCCACCAGCTGGGAACTGAAGGTGGATCAACAACTGCTTGTAAGGCATTTCTACTCACCTCTGTAACATCAGTGTTCACTCACTGGTGGGAAACCAACCCAGAAGGTCCCAGCTTTTGCTACATTACTATACTATTTTCAGTTGGCTATTTGTATAGTAAAGTATTGGTCAGTAACAATAAATATGGTAGAAGAAATTTTGTCTGCTCCTCATTGAATTAAAATTAGTTTTTTTTGAATGGATGAAAAAGATGGGTTTAGGACTAATGTGGAATGTACCAGGTCGGACAGTGCTTGGAAAAACTTGGTCTGGTGGAAGGTGTCCCAGCCTGTGGCAGGGGCTGGAACTAGGTGACCTTTAAGGTCCCTTCCAACTCTAACCATTTTACAATTCTATGACAACATGAAGAGTATGAAATGCAGGTCAGTTCAATCAGTCACAGGGCTTACATAAAAGAGAAAAAATCTGCTTTCTCAGACTGGAGGGTAGGTCCCTTTGGCTATTCACATGAGTAAGAGAAGAAGACTCGACTCTCAAAAAAAATTGCTTATATCCGCACCCCTTCTTAAAAGATTCTTAAAAGGATTTTTTAAGCAAGTTGTTAAGAAAGGTACGGTGAAAATCAGAAGACAACAGATATACAGCAGAAGTACACTGGGTTTGAGCTTTTCTACGGCACCAGCCTTATCTGAGAGAGATTATCATTTACTAATTCTTCCTTGCCATTTTGCAGGATGATAAACCCCTATTTCAGGTTCATATAAGTGGTCTCATGGAAACACTTTTCCGATAGGGACCCTGAAAGTGTATCCTGTTTATTCTGAAGCCGTCCTTTACATTTCTCTCTACTCAGTTTGAGCCATGGCAATGGTGATACTTTTGGCTCTGTTGTTTTTCAAGATGTTTCAAATTCAGTATGTTATATGAGGAATAGACCCTGAGAGAGACAAAAAAGAGGTATATGAGTCATGGGGAACAACTACCAAAAGGAACTGAAGGAGAGGGAGAACATCTTTGCAGGCCAAATGTGTTTCACACATCTTGAGCTCTTGGACTCCATCCCCTGTATCACTGCACATCTCCCTTTACCGCCTCTCTGCTTCAGAAGCTTCATCCTCTTCCCTTTTGGCAAGGGCTCTATATGTCCTATCACATTCTCTTTTCACTCCCACTCAGTAGCTTTCATTATTCCTCATCCCAGCACTGTTTGTTTCATATACAAGTTCTACAATCCTCACCTTCAAGGAGCTTTATTTCCTTTTCATCGCTTCTTCTCAATGCAAAGAGTTGCGTGCCTCTGTGTGTTCATTCACAACTCCTTCAGCTGAATCTCCAAGTAACCGAAAAGGTGGGTGAAAAAAAAGCTTCAATTTAAGGAAAAGAAGAATAGAATTTGCTGTGTGTAGTGGAGTTTTTATGGAGTATTTGCTGATTAAATATACAGTGAGGCACACTGTGAATATTTCTGCTAATCCTGCAGTACATGGACTATTATAGGAAGGATGTAGCTCCTACAGTACTTAACTGTTTTGGAAAAAGTTATTCCCTGTCTTCTGGGATACTTCCACACACAAAGGACTTCTTGTTTTTTTTCTCAGCATGAAGCAGAGAAGCCAAGTAAACTACCGAACTATAGCCCCCTTCCACAGTGGGGCTATGAGTCAGCTCCAGGGAGAATCTAATCAACAACCTGTCATCTTGCCTGGGCTTGAGGAGGATGGGGGAGGTTTCAATTACTTTATCTCTTCTCAGGGAAAAATCCTGTCACCTGGTTTCTGATGCCAAGTACATCACAGGGAGATGGGATTCTAAGTTCGTGCTTTTAACTAAACCACATTCCTTTTTGAAGTTGGGCTCAGAAGTTGGGAATGTCTCTTCTTTGCACATAAGATCCGTGCATTTCAGACTCCCAGACTCCTTTCATGTACAATTTTTTCAAAATGTCCAGGAGATGTTGGAGCTCAAGCCACTGCAATGTAAAAAGATAGAGGTTCCTAAATCTCTTTTGGTGCTTTGGAAAACATTAACTGCTGTCCCTACTGATCATAGTGAGAGGAAGAAGGAAGAAAGATGGTCTGTGAGCCGTTCCCGGGCCATTTCAAGATTTTACAGCTGAAAGACAAGATCGTTGAAGCCAGTTGTTTAACTGGACCAGCAGTCCAGAGGGAGTGCAGAGCACGGGTGTGAAGTGCTTTCTTTGGCATGTCTGATTCAGGACACAAGTCTCATGAACCAGTTATGGGTTCTGAGTGCCTTTTTGTGGTTAACTCCAGCTTGGGAACATATTGCTTGCAATAGTCTAACTTAAAGGTGAAGAAAACATAGTTTGCTCAGCCAAATTCCACATCCAAATGTGAGGGGCACAATTTCCTGGCAAGTTTCAGATGAAATTAGGTGTTCCTGTTGTTATTTTGGTTTCCTGAAACAGAAAGAGCAATGGGAACCTTAGGTCCACATCCATCTTAGCTGCAGGAGGGACAGTCCTTCTAACAGAGATGAAACCACAACTCCTGCAGACCTATGGTTTCTCCCTTTTTGCTACACCCATTTGCTTTATCCCAGTTATTCTCCACAAGGGAGTTCCTTGTATCTGTTTTTCAACTTTCTTCAGACCACAGACAGCTGGGACAAGTGTTGCCAGGGCATGGGAAAGAGGGGGAACTAAGGCTGGTAGGATAGTAGTGGCTCAAAACTCGTGGGGTCTTGTTCTCCTGGCTCACGGTTTGACACAGCCAATAAATAGGAGGAGGGTGATGACACTCTGAAGAATTTCACAGCTAAAGGTCTGATTGAAAATCAAGAGCCACAGGAACTACTTTGCCTGAGCCTATTTGTTGTGAGACCTCTGAGATGGCTTATATGGTCAGCCCCTGGAGTCAGATTGCCCTACTCTGGAAAAGTTACCTGTTTCTCTGGGCTGAGTCACTCCTGCCAGCTGGTTTTCTTTTAGTGCCAGCATATATCGCTTGCTTGCTGCGGAGGTTCTTCCAGCTCCTATAGTTGTCTGTCATGGATCCTTGATAATATAGCACATTTCAGCAGCTTTTTAACTTGCTGACTGCAGGTTGTTGTTGGCAGTTTTTCTCTAAAATGAGCCTTACTTGAGATTGACACTTATGGGCACAGTCATCACTCAGACAGCTGAGAGCCACTGCAAGGCAGTACTGATGAATTTGAAACCTGGCCGATTTCTTGCATTTTCAGGCTACTTTGTAAGGCCTTTCACTCAGACCATATTAAATATGGAATATCTTATCATCAACACACTGATACCCTCCAGTTGAGCTCTTGTGATGGAGATTGAAATGATATCCCTTTCTGGGTTCAGAAGACCTGCCATGTTGAAAAATCAAGTAATGTAGGGTAAATGCAAATGAGTAGGTAATTAGTACATATCTGTGTTGTGTGTATTAAAGGAGAACGTGATTTGAAAGTGTTAATTCTGTATTATTAACTTGGTTATTTTCAATTCTGAGCTCTTGCTGGAAAGATGTGTATTGAACAGGTCGTAAGAGTGGTCTTATTTTCCATTAATTTTTATTTAATGGCTGTAAAATTTGCAAATGCTGTATGCACCCTTATTTACTTTGCAATTATCCTGCAAGAGTAGTGATTGCTCTCCTGGCCACATTTTTCAATTGCTGTAATTCTCTCTTGGTAAGCTTCCCAGGTAGCTGAAGATGCAGTCGCACAGTCTCAGAATGCAATGGCAGCCACTGTCACAGTACGAAGCCCTGCTTTCCTCATATTTGCACACTTTGCTGATATTTGAGACGACATCATGGGGCCTGTCCTGAAGACTTGCTGCTAGGGTGTGACCAAGAAGATCTGGGCTTAAGTTCATGCCCTTTGAAGGGATCTCAGCTCGCTCTGGAGAAGTTTCCTCTGCAGGAAATTGGAAATGTGGGAACCTTTTCCAAGCACTCCTCCCAGTCTGCTGTATGACTAAATATCCCTGTACCCCCATTTCTTCTTTTATATGGCATGGGTCTTTTTCTCTTCTTCTTTTTTTTTTTTCCTTCTTTTCTATAAATCTCTTCAAGGTAGAGCTGTAGGCAGGTAGCAATTAAATATTATTGCATTTGCTGGGGTGAACATAGAAAACCTGTCTTACAGCAAATGTGCGTCAGCTCTCTTTGGGCTGGGGAGCAGATACATACTCCTGTGCTCACACACCCCGTGTGTCCAGCCTGACATACACAGGCTTTCCTCTTCACCACAGGGCATGGAACCACCATGGACATGTTAGTTAGCATCCATTTAGTATGTTGTTTCCCATTCAGCGGCTGTTGAAACCTATTTCTGTTCATCTGACAATGTAATTCTTAAAATGATTAAGAGCAAAGGTTTTATATCCCCAAACAAACAATGGTAAAAGCTTTTACTGACCTACTGCTACTTGCCTGAGGATCTGGAAGCGAGCTACAGATTGCACGTCACTCAGTGAACCACTATAGATTCTGTGCGCCCTCTCCTGTGGGTGAGAGCTCTCCCATGCTGCTGACAGTGACAGGGGGATTTGCAACCTTCTCCCCAGTGCACGGGGCTGGGTGTCCGAGCTAGGAGGCAAAAACGAGTCTTGGCTGCTGCCAGGCTTTGCCAAGCTGTTTGCTCCTGGAGAGTCAGTGGTAATTTTTCTTGTCTGCTCAGAGAGGGAAAGAAAGAAAGGCCCTAGTGTAGTGGTGTCTCCTTTAGGACCCTGACAGTGCCGGATGCCCCAAACTGCCATCAATTTCAGCAGGCACTCAACAACTTACAAGTGATGGTGTTTGCTGCAATGAGATCCTTGTTTAAATTTTGATCTCCTCATCTTCAAGTGCATGTTCATTTTGTTTTGTTAAAAATGGTGCCATTCTGTTGATCTATTCTGATTTATACCAGCAGCAAGTATAACACTTTCTGCATATGAGTCTCTTTCGGTTTGTGTCCTGAAGACAGACAGGGGTAAGAAGTTTGTTCTGCTCTCTCATAGGTGTGCCTCCCTCTGCAGTTCCTCTCCACAAATGAGTTCCATGGTAATGGAAATTACAACATCCTTCTTGAGTTTTTGCTTTTAGAATGCTTTTAGTACATTCTTTCCCCCAAAAGTGATTTCAGCATCTGGTATTCCCAGGACCAACTGGATTGCTCTACAGTGAAATAGAGTGGTATAATAACAGAGGTCTGAAGTTCAGATTGCTTTCATGGTGTGCCCAGAAGCAAGCCTTGCAATGGTAATTATTGTCAGATAATTTTTCATTTTATTGGTTTAACTTTTTCTCCATATCACTGATTGTCAATAAGGAGTTTTTTTCCCCTGGGCCATTGGGTGTAAAGCAAAATAACTTGCAGTCTAGTAAAACAGTAATAATTGAACGTTGACATACACAGATGTGGCTGGTGAGATTTCAGAGTTGTGTTCTCAGTGGAAGTCACAAAATTCCAGAAGCCTGAATTTGTCACTTACTTTTGGTTTCAGGAGTTGTACTATTCAGCCTACGAATATGTAGTTTTTACAAACAGAATCTAATAGAAATAACATACGTCTTTTTTAAAACTATGCTTGGTAATAAACCCAGACCTCCAGTATTTTAAAGATATATGCAAAGCCTTAGTGCCAGCTACTCAAAAATCATTTAGAGGCCAGCAACACAGGATCATATTCTGCTGCTGTTCCTAGCATGAGGCATTTTTTGCTCGACTCAAGTCTTTCGAGGATAGTTTGCAATCAGATAAAACTCAGTGTGAGCAAGAGCAGCAGCAGCAGAGCTGGACCTGAGTCACCTGGCACTTTGCAAAAATTGAAAAATACCAGAGGCACCTGAAATTTTCACTGAAGACTGGTGGTCACCAGCAAATAACTATTATTATAGTGGTAACAGTGAGTCTTGGCTTCAGTGGCCTTTTACTACTTTGAGTAAACAGTTGCTTGCCAGATGATTATTATCTTGGCACTTGATGCAAAACACCTGTAGTTTTCCATGTTTCTTAAAGCTGAGTATACACTTATTGAATGAAAGCATTTATTAAACATATGGGGACAGATTCTCAACAGGCATTAAATAACTTACCTCCATTTGCCAAGAACTCTTGCTTATTCTGTTTTATTATGCTGAGAACTGCAGGTTGCATAGGTGGAAAATGGTGGAAAACGGAAATAGGTGGAAATGCAGCTTCACTAAGAAAAGCCAAACCATTTCATATCTCCTGATATCACGTAGATTTAAACTCTGTGGTTTTGAATTGTCCACACATTGCGTGTATATTAAAAGATCATAAGCGGCACAAAGACATTAAAGAGGGAATGACTACCTAATATAGGAAGAAAGGGATACACAATCAAACTAGAATATAGCAGGTTCAAAACATTAAGAAAAAGAAGTGCTTTACCCTCTGCCATACAACACTTGATCCTGCTTTAAAACTCTTGCATGGGTTCAAAAAGTAATTGGACAAAATAATGAAAGAAACAGTCATTAAAGTGAAACACTAAAACAGCATTTCAGGGACAAGAAATCCATGATCATCAGCTTGCAGGGACAATATTCTAGAAGAGCAACGCTATATGCTTTTCCTATTTTTACTCTTTCCTAAGCCTCAGCTACTGGTACTGTTGGGACAAATGACAGGAGTAAGTGGATCTTTGTTGCAACTCAATACGATTTTTTATATTCCTATGTAAAACACTTTTTTTGGAGCAAGTTTGAGAAAAACACAAAGAGACTGCTGTATATTGAGGTACACGCTTCAGTTATAAAATGGATCTAAACCATAACCCAAATCTCCCAAATTAGATGTCTTCAGACATAAGATTTGGTGTGATCATGTCATCAGACACATCGATGGCACACAGAATTACTAGACGTAGGGGTATTGTGATTTCAGAATTCAGGCTAATTAAAATTAGCTGTTTGCAGTATTTGGTAAAATGTTGTTCATTCCACACATAATCTCTTTTGATCTTCTGGAGAATGGTGCAAAGCCTGAAGCCCTCTTCAGCTTTCCCTCCCCTGGCTCAACTTCCATCAACGCAAGGACTTTTACCCACATGGAAGTATTTACAATTTTTCCAGCAATGGTAAATATCAGTAGACAGACCATCCTCCTGGTTGAATATAGGGTGCTATTATAAGGTCAAAACTAAGATTTTGTGATGAAAGAGTCTGACTGTGTGATAGGGGTTCAGAGGCATGAGTTAATGTGAACTACTGGTTGCTGGCATGCCTCTTCAGCTCAGGTAGACATCACCAAACAAAAAGAGCTGAAGATTGATGTTGCTTAACACCACCTTGTATTAAAATAACCTGCTAGTCCAAATTATGTCTTTAATTTAATTAATTTAATTTACTTAATGTCTCTGAGTTTTTCAGCAGCTGAGGTCAGCTGGTATTCACCCTAACCATCATGTCCCCTAGAAGCTTACTGTTGTCAAAAGTGACAAGAAAATAATTTGACACCACCCAGAATTAAAATCGTGGCCCAGGATTCGTTCAAGTGAATGGTAACTTCAGTGGCTGCTGAATTCAGGACTGACAGTTTTCTACCTTTGTTTCTTTGTACCATTTGTATAGTGAGAGAAACCCGGGTAGGTAAGTCAGAAAACATTTAGCAACAGATTCAACTGTTAGTCACAGCAAGGTCACACAGATGTCACAAGGAGGGCCTGCAGGCTTTTATTGCCTTCTTTCTCTTTTGCTATAACTACTTTTAAATGATTCACCATTCATACAGCCCACCGCACTGCACTGCTTTATCTATCAGCATCCAGATGAACTACTGCTACTGGGCAATCATGGAGGATGATTATTCCATAGCATATATTAAGAAGCCACAGGAGAAGGAAGGTAACTGTGTGTGTGTGGAAACAGGCTTAAGTGCATATCCTTAATAAGGCTTTAAAGCAGTTGTGAGAAGTCAGAGAGTTCACATTGAGAGTCTGATATGTAACAGAAAGAAAACTTGACCCTTTTACAGTACCAGGCAGCTGATGTGATCTTCGCAGGATGCATGATATTCCAGTGATATGTCATAGAGTGGAGGACAAGTAAAACAGAAAGAGGAGGGATTAGATAGTTTATGTCCAAAAAGCATTGAATGGCCCTTGATAACTCATGGGAACTATTTATTGATTCCTTCTATGCATTACACATTCCCATTAAATGATCTCATTTCCTTATTTCTCCTAATCACATCACTTGGTTTAGAAGTCTTTTGCTCTCTGAAACCTGGGGGTACACAGATAAGTTCAATTTCTCATGTGGCTATACTTTTTATTACATGTGAAATGTTGATACAGTAAAAGTAACTCCTTGGAGCCAGCAGGTCTGGAGCTTTCATCATTACGAATCGCTGCATCAAGGAAGCACTGGTGGGTTAATTGCTGTGTTCGTCTCAGTCAGACTAACATGTGGCTTTTTCCATCGCTGTAATGGGCACTGATAAAGTCCTTGGAAGATGTGGCTGCCTCAGAAAAGTATATTGCCACCTTGGAAATAGTAGTAAAAGACTAGTATAATAAGGATACTAATAAGTCAGTGATGCTGTAATGGTCAAATCCTTCTAGTCATTATAATAACTAACACTGCAAATAATCTCTGCCAGAGAAAAACTTGTTCCACTTTCGTACAGTGCTCAGAAAAAATGCCTTCATTTTGTGTGGCAGGGAAAGACTAGAGAAAGAGAGTGTTGTTGCTGCTTCCCTCCCCACCCGCCCCTCCCTCCCCACCCTTTAAAAATAAAGGAAGCAGTGGAAGGTCTTCGCGTCTTTTAGTTTGGCAAAATGAAAAAAACCCAAAACCATTCCTTACTCTAGCTGACTCCATGTCATCCCAGCACGATCCAGTGCTTTTACTGCCCTTGCCTTAGGGAGCTGCCAATGCCCAGGCTTCTCACTAACCAGTCTGATGATACCTGGAGAGCAGGAGGCTTCTCTTCCTTCCCTGGGAGCAGGCAGAGAATCACCTCCACTGCCTCCTGAAGCACAGCCTTCTGCGCAGGGGAGCAGGGAGGACACTGCTGCTCCCAGGGACGGGATGATCCATCCTGACCACTCCACGGTCCCCTTGCAGACCTTCCAGCCCGCTTGAGGCAGGGCTCGCAGTGGGCTGTGGCTCACCCAGACCAGCTGCTGGCACCGCTCACCTCTGAGCAGGGAAAAAACCTGCAGATACACTGGAACAAGAAGGAAATAAAAACAGATAGAGTACATCGAGTCTATTTCTATTGGCTCTGGCTGCTGGGCACAGTGTATCAGCAGCCTTGAGCTCCCGAAAGGACTCTCCTTTGCAGATATTTACAGAGGCATCTGCAGCATGCAACCAGACGGCACCTAAATGAGTGAAAAATAAATCTACAAGTGGGTATTTATTTCACTTTCTTTGGAACACAGTAAAAGTATTTCCTATTCCTTTCAGCACCTAAACTAGATACTTTCATCAGCACAGGTAAAGATGCTGGAGACAGGTATTCAAAGGAAGCAAACTTGCATCCTCCAGTACTTTCCAAATTTAATACCCATCATTATACATATTTTTGAAAACCAGGCTACCAGCAGCATGAATCGTTTTCTCCTGTATGATGCCGAGCCCTTTGGAAGACCTTTGCTTCCACAAGGTTTTGTACTCTTTGTAGCAAAAATAATTTGCCCTTGTTTAAAAAGATATTGGTTTTCCATTGCAGCTCTTAGTCACATTTGTATAGGTGACTTCCTGTGGTTAACACATTAGCTTTAAGTGTAGAGCCATATGTCATTTAAGGTTAGTAATTAAACAGTTCATCACAGACAGGCATAGAGTGTTCGTTCCCTTCTTGCTGCAAAGGAAAGAGGATGACATACTGTGTGAGAAGCAGGTGCCTACTGGCACTGCATCATGCTGCGGTTCCTCTGGCTTGGACTGAGGCATGCTGCCTTTCCTTCACTTTCAGCTGATGAGGGGTAAAAAGCCACCTCATTTTGGAGAGGCAGCTTTCAGACACCGCTTAGTCATGTTTAAGGGGGTTTAAATATTGTATGGGTCTGCTAGCCCCCTCACAGGGGGAGAATTTTCACCTAAAAAGACTACCTTATAAAAGAGCTCTCACCATATGCTCACCCCCAGAAAACCAACCAGCAGTGGGCACAGAAACAACTTCTTAACTTGAGATGTAAAACAATCTGGATAGAAGCTGAGAACGACCTGTGTTTTATTTTACATGAACCCACTTTCTCTTACTTATTACACCACTTAATGGTTCCATATAGACAGAAAGGATTAATTTCACACTCATGTTCAGGGAATATGCCCACTAGCAGCCATTAGATGTAATTCATCACCTGTTTAAATCCCACATGCATCAATAGGGAAATTGAACTCACTTTCCTTTCAAGTTTAAATATCTCTAAAGATATTCCCCAATCCAGGACAGCACTTAAGCAAGTGCTTCACCTTAGGCATGTGAGTGGTTCTAGTGATGTCAAGTGCTTTCCTGCACAGGGCTGTGATCCATAGCAGACGTACACCTGCACCATAGAACAAACACCCAGCAAATGCAGAAAAGTTAAGGCACCAGGGTACTAGAAACACACTTGATTATTTTTAAGGTCCTGTGATTTTGCTCCTGTCTGTGAGATTTTCAGTTGGAAGGAAAAACCCTAGCAAACCCAGGGAAATTGGCTACAGAAAGGCAACGTTTCAAAAGCACATAGTTCTTTTGGTCTCTTGGGGAAAATTTTAACAATCCTAGTTTCAAAATAATGTTAAGGTTGCAAAATTGAGCAATCATAAAAGTCAGGAAATTTAAAAAGTTAGTACGTGTCTTTCAATGTTAGCTCAGCAATAGCAAATATATGTAGTGGGAGAAGTTTATACTTGCAATTTCTGTGTTAAATATAAACTTTAAAGTATTCTTCTTGACCATTAATAAGCAACATAAACTATATTGGGTATTTAATGTCTGTAAGAGACATCTTAATCATAAGAATTTCCTGGCCTTGGAATTCAGAGAGCTTGTTTCTGAAATATAAAATGTCACTGTTGTCATGCTGAGCTATTTTGACTCTTTTCTCACTCGTGGGTGAAAGTCATCACTGGGAAAGAAAGAAAATTTCACCTGTGTTATAACATAATTCTCACATCAGAATAGTTTTGTGATGTTTATGAAAGGCTATGATTTATATAGTTAGGGCACTGACTTAATCTTTTGAGGTTTTTTGAGAAGTAAGAACTTCTGTGGCAAAGAGACCACAGTACTTCTCCCTTGCTGGCAAGAGAACTAAACCTCCCAAACCAAATGTGCTCTACCTTAATTAACAATATGGAGCTGTTCTGCAAAATATTTAAAATACAGAATGATCTTTCCAGGCCAGATGTATGACTTTCTCAAATCTATGTGTCGTGGTTTAACTTACCATGAAAACCTAAATACAGTGTGATGGTAGTGTTTAGATAAGACAGATGTAGAGTGCAGCTCAGGCTTGGTATTGCAGAAATGCTGATCCTTATAAATGAGCTGTATTGCGCTCTGGGATTTTCCTGGCTGAGTCTTTCAAAACTCAGGCTAGATTAAATCATCACAGCTGGGCAGAAAATATCAAGAGTTAAGTAACTACTTTATGGGAGTTGTAAGAGTGTGAAAGTTTTAAGAAGTTAAATAATTACAGCACCCTCTGAGAACTGCAGGGAAGACAAATGAGTTTGTAGCTGACAGTCTTATTTATTCTGATGTCATCCTGAAAGACAAATGAAAGTGTCAAAGATGTGGGGAGAATTTCACATGCAACCAAAGACATAGCTATCAAAGCAATTACAGGTCAAAGTGCATCAGTGAGGAGTCCCACACATGTTCAGCACAAAGGAGAGACGACACTTGGAACTCTGTGCTTCCACCACTTTTTATGTTATGTTTAGTGTCCTAGGTCTTGTGCAGTAAGTCATGAGCATCTTCAGCTCTCTGTTAGTCAGCTGTCAGCTTGTTAATGGAACTAAGCCAGCCTGGGAATAAAATACATCTCCCATTAAGGTATGTAAGTATGTAAGTGTGAGGACCTAAAACTTCATGTAAAATCTCCATGAGATCTCCACTTGTGAGAGTGCCGCAAGTTCAAAGTTAAGGCAAACACCTAAAGGAGAAGAAGATCTTTGTATTGTGTTTATCAGCCCTTTAATCAGATGGACTTTGAGGGAGCTGCTCTCTGCTTACACCAACACGAGTGAGTTTAAACGCATTTTCAGATATGTCTCCAGTGCACCCAAATGTTGTGTAAGCAAGAACAGGGGTATTTGACTGATATGAAGCTACTAAATATCTGTCCAGAAATGTACTTGCAGCAGCACTGCCAGTGGACCCCCTGAGCTCTGCCAAAGCTAAGCAAGTGTCACCATGTGCATGTGGATCCCTGAGGCAGCAGAGATGCCACCAGTCCCTTGGGCTGCCCATCTGTCCAGGCTAGGTGCAGTCTGTGCAACACACACAGGCAGATAGGATGCGCTGCTCAGAGATTGCCCATATTTTTGTCTGGCAGTCTTCCTGGCAGAAACACACAAACCAAAAAAGGCAAACAAATTAAATAAAAAATGTGAGTGGACTGTGAATGCCCATGTGGTTGTGGGCAGTTGGGATGAATGTTTATCAGGCCAAGGAGGGGGGAAAAGGGAGAGGCAAAGGGTGCCCTGAGCCCATGCACATGGAAATCATGGGGATATGTCACACTGACTCCAGGCAGCTCAGCTTAGATCCAGCAAATGGCCTTCCCCCTCCTCCCTCTGCTTTGTGGCTGCTGAGTGAAGCATGGCAGCCCAGATCTTATTTCAGGTTTCACGATGGTGCGTATTTTCTCCCTTAGATCTTTCAATGAGAGAACACCAGCCTTTCCATGCAGGACCACTAACGGGGTGTTGGTGGGACTGAGCATGGAGATGGGGGGTCAGAAGGGAAGGGGTGGCTGTGCTGCCAGCCATTGCCTCTTAAAAGCCATCAGCAATCTTGGAAATGAAAGGCTAAGTGAAGATGCAGACCTCTAACAGTTTATGCTACCAACAACCCAATAAACTTCCTTTCAGTCTTTAACACAGTAATGGTTCAAATACGCAGAAGGAGTTTCTGAAACCACCTGCATTGTGGGATAACGCTGATCAGGAGCAATAAACACAAAGGTTTTGCAATGAGCAGATCGATGCCAGTAGCATCATTCCTTTCTGGGATCAGTTTATATAATGGCTGAAGGGGCATAGACAGTATAAAGCACCTTGCAACAAAGATGATATTAAATTGGGCTGAAAACTATTTTAAGCACTGTAAAGTAATCTAAATAACATGACAGCAGGGAGCAAAAGGGGAAGAAGGAGTGAGTCCAGGTGAGACATGGATAATAAAAAAGGTATGATAACTCTGAGTAGGTATTTGCAGGGCATACACATTAGCGAGGTAATTTCTTTAGGCTGATTCAAGGAAATATGGCTGGGAGAAAGAATATGAGGATTTGGTTTGGCTTTCAGGGTGTATTTCTAAACTGTGAAGCATAGCGAACTGTAGAGCAGTCTGCCACAGGAAATGTCAGAAACTCGAAGGCTTGAGCCATTTCAAAACTGACTGGGCAAATTCACCCAAGAATAATCTGGAGGGAAATGCTCATACCACTGGCAGGCTGTACAAGCACAACTGTCTCTGATAATAAATTATAATAATTTGGATACGATAGGCAGCCAGCAAGCTGCATGCATGCGAACAGGGTGACAGAGCTCAAAACTTCTGCCTCTCAAGCTCCCAGAAGCCAAATACAGTGTCGGTGTAAATTGGTGTAGCTCCATTCTTGTCACTGAGTGATGGTGCATGGATTTATGCTAGCTGAGAGCCTGGCCCAAGGGCTTCAGACCTTCAGGCTAAAATAGCTCCATCATCTTGTGGTATTCCAGGGTAATAAATACTCTGATTTAGCTGTTAGGCTTTTGTAATCTGACTGGGCAGCGGTTAATTTACCAGCTCACACTTGCAGACAGGAATCCTCTAGGGCACAGAGCCCCCTGTAAGTTCTGCGTCATTCCGGCTGCAACTCTTCCTGCAGATGTTTCTGCCCCGCCTCCTTTATAATCTGTGGTCCTGATAAAAGGCCAGCCTACGCATACACTTCCCCTGGTTCCAGCAGATCATGTTCCAAAAATGGATATGGTTGTTTCCAGCAGTAGGCTATGGGGAGACTTTCTGATGTTGGTTTGGCTACTTTTATTCTGGAAGTAAAAGTGTCCACAAAGATACTGGTGCACAAACAATTAGAGTTACAGTTCCCACGACTTTTGCACAAATTTGTTTGCTCACCAGTACGATGAATATATACTGAGATAAACTCTTATCTTGCCTTTTCCCTGTATCTCAGCTTACAATAAAATGCTATATTAGGTTTAGAGCAGTGGCTTTGTGGTCTCACTGTCAAACATCAGTGTTTCAAACACTGATGACTTTACTCTCAGTTAAAATTATTTCCATTTTACACATGGAGAAGAAAAGCCAAAATTATCAGAAATGTCACCCAATGTTTAGTGTGGAACCATGTGCCTGATTTTCATAATACTGAGTATTTCAGAGCATATTACCTTGTCCTATCTCCCACTGAATTTCTTAATTGTTATGCTTCTCATGTTTTGTACCTGTAAAAATGAAATCTTGCACCTATGATTTGCCCAACACTCTGCAGGAGCTTTGTAATAATGTGGATAAAACACACCTGACAGCAGCCTTGTTTAGCTCATTTCCCTGAATTAAACCCTCTACTCCAAATCGAACAAGGGATGGGCTCTAAAGGAAAAAAGGCTGTTTTATCATGTACATATAGAGTACTTTATAATGTTTGTGTGTCTGCAGACAGATCCAAATTAAGATTACTTGGACAGGTACTAATAACTCCATCAGAGTTTCTTTCAAAGCCACAGCCAACATCTAAGAAAAGAGCCCGTTATTTCTAGTATGTTAAGCTGGCTCATCTAGAAGTGTCCCATAGGCAAACAAACACCTCCTAGATCCAGTAAACCAATTTCAGTGAAAGGATTGACTTTCTGAAAAGAAATGAAGGTTTATAGAGTATATTTACTACAATGCTCTTTTAAGACATTAATACTGTAAATAAAGAGCAGAATTAAGTAGCCATATTGCACGTAGAGTACACTGTAAATGTACCATTCATTATATCCTCCTCTATGTTATACTATACAGTGGAGCCCCTACCACACCATGGATGTTTATTATCATTCAAAACTAATAACCTTAGCTATATTCAGTAAAAAATGAGATCATGTGAGCTGCAAGTGGTCCAAGCACAAGAGCTTTTGTTCACGTGCCAGCCAGTTATATGCATATATCCCTCTGTCTGAACACATCAATCATTTTAATATAATCACAGTTTAGCTCACAGATAATTTTGTCCTTTCATTCTTTTTTCCATACTACAGATTTTATGAGTGGACTTTGAGACCCAGTTACAGATGCGACAAATGATTTTAAGTTTCCTTCTTCTTAGAGCTTTAATCTGAGTGCCATAGAGTTGAGTAGAGCATTTGAAGGTTTCTCAAACTAGGCATCCAAAACCCAAGCTGCTTGAAATCACAGGGCTCTTTTGAAAGGTCAGGTCTAGATGAACAGTTTCAGAAATATCTATATGTACAAGTTTGGGAAGATATATATACACACATATGCGTATA
Organism: Strigops habroptila; assembly: GCF_004027225.2. Lineage (NCBI taxonomy): Eukaryota > Metazoa > Chordata > Aves > Psittaciformes > Psittacidae > Strigops > Strigops habroptila. The sequence goes on along the minus strand of NC_044278.2, from coordinate 30,317,003 downwards.
CACATATACAATTTCTGCTTAGTGTTGCTTTGTCCCTTAACCCTGTTGCCTATTCATGCCACGCAAACTGCTTCATGTCACAGTCCTCGTCCCTGAGGCCTGGGATCAGGCACTGGTTGGAGCACCTTGGTGAGGAGACCCACTCCTCCCAGCTGCCCCTATCAATCCCAAAAAGCGGTAGCAGCCCTTGATGGCAATTCGTCCCAGTAGTGGTCTAAACTTCTCTCTGAAGGTACCTTCCTCAGTCACTGTCTATCTGAAGGACCGAGATGACAAGACCCCCAGATTTGGGGAGTAAATTATGTGGGATCAAAATGGGGACCTGATCTTTTTTTCTTTGCAGGCTTTCTAGTTTTTCCAAGTCTACTGACTTTTAGTTAGATGAATCTTTTGGTTTAAACCTCTAGAAAAACCCCAAATAAAAAAAAGTACCAAAGTGAAATACTTCTGTGATAGACAAAAATTTGGAGTCCACTCAAGAATATCGCAAAGTGAGAGAATTTTAAAGCCAGCAGCGACTGGTGAAGAGATGATGTGTGACTGGTCTCGGGCAGGAACAAGCCATGAAATGAATGGCAGTACCGCCAGCGGCTGACAGCACCCACAGCCAAGACAGACACCTGAAAAGCTGTGCAGGCAGATCACTGGCACTCGTGAGAAGGAAACAACAAGGTGGCGCAAGGCCAGTTACAACCCAGTGGTGCCTTACGGGGAAAGTGTTGGAGACTGTGTATCTGAGGAGGGGTTAAAGGCTCCTCCTGTACATCTGGCGGAGTAGCAGCTGTGCTGCAGTGATCAATGTCAGCATTTGCCGTAAGGACTTGTTTCACAGAGAGGGGGTGGGAGTAGGTGTAGGATCAGGGTTGGTTACAATGTGCCTTTTAGACTTTTATTGATTTCCTAATCTCTTCTTTGGAAAAATAGAGAGAGGAGGAAGAAAGAAAAGAATTTTGCTGTGAGCCCGCATGCCGTATTTCCCCTCAGGTCTATCCAACCATCGCCCACATACATGGAGGGATCTGTTCTTACTGAGTCCATGGTGTCAGTCATTTTTTAACCCCCAAAAACCAGTTCAGCAGAAGTTAGCAACGAAAGGACCTGGGGAGATGAGACAGCTGAACTTAAGGTGTCAGAGAGGGTAACCTCTCTTTCCTGTCTGGCAAATGTACTACCTGAGCATGCCTTAAAGCTCTGATCCAGCTGGCACTTAAACATGGACCCAGCCTTAATAATTCAGGCTGTGCAAGATTAAGCAAGCATGTAAAATGAGTGTATACTTAAGGGCCTGGCCCAGCTGAGGTCCACAACAGGAAGTAGTTCAGGTCTGACCCTCCACTGGTCTGCAGCTGGCAAGGATACCTGCAAAGAACATCACCGCATTGTGCCACTTTGCACTCCCAGTGCAAGGGCTGAAACGTCCAGATTTCTGGGGGTTTTGAGAGAACTGGTGCAAAATTCGAGGGGCTGAAGTGAAACTATTGATTGGTAAGGATGAACAGGATAAAAACAGAATTGCTGAATTAAAATTTTTTGGCAGAACTGTCTGCAGCCCAGGGGACGAGACACTCTGCAGCCGTAGTTTACATGAGAAGAAACAATTCACAGGTCTGGAGGAAGGGTTTGGAAAGCACAGAAACAAAAGGAGAAGACTGATATGGGTAGGGAAATAGTAAAATGAGAAACAATGAAAGAGACAGCAGTAAAACATGCATCTGTCATTTAATCCTGGGTAAATACCCAGATTAGTGACATTAGTTTCTGCTGTTTATTTGGAGCTTACTTTGGAGCCATATCTTTCAAGGCTAGCACAGCTGTGGAGTGCACAATGGAAAGCATGGGCAAGAATTTACCCCAGCTATGGCTGTTCCTGTACAACAGAGGCATTAGGCAAAACTAAAGTTTGTATGCAAAAGTTGTCCTTCCAGCCCTTGTGTTCATAAAAATAAAGCTGGCGTGAGCTGGCAAAGAAAGGAAATTCAAAAGTGTCACAGTTTCTCTTCACAAATTTTCGCATCATTTTGCAATCACTTGGTGGTTAGATGGGCTTTGAAGGTCATGAAGGCTAAACATGCATAGTGGCTCTTGATTCACTTATGGGGGCTTGACATTGGGCTCCATCACCCCATGTACTGCAGCAAAGCAAAAGCGCTCCTCAAGCCAGATCTTATTGCTGGTACAAACCAAACTGCACCAAGAGGATGAAGAGGATGCTTTATCTGAGATGATGGGCTTGGACAAGAGCCCAGGAGGTTGCTGGTGTAGCTGCTGGAGGGAGTGCAAACACCAGACACCACTGTGGCTAAAAGGGGCTTCCTCTGAAAGAAGCAGCTTGCCAAGAAGTCTGGCTGAGCAAGCCAAAGGCAGAGATGAGACATTTCAGGAGTGTGTGTGGTTGAGGGTCATCCCTGCCTTCTCTGGCAGCTGTGTACTGGGCAGTAATGCTACTGCCTCCCCTTAGATGTAAGCAGCCATTTTGCCAACTTTCTTTTTTTTTTTAACCCAGACAGCCTCATCTTCACTGTCGCTCAAAGGCTGGCTTGGTCTGCTCACTAAAAAATACTGACAAGCACAGTCTATGCAGAAATGCACACTTTCTTTTTTCTTTTCTGTTCCCCCCCCCCCCCGAGAAAAGATGACTTGGTTTCGTTCTTGTGTTTAACTAGGTCAGCCCACAAGAAATATCTAACCAAATGCTCACCTGATCCCACTGCAGTAATCATCTTCCTTTCCTAACCTGTTAAGAACAAGCTGTAAGGTGAGACATTGATGTTCTTGGAGATAAATGCACTAAGTTACTGCTGGTTTTGCCACTTGCCAGCAGAGAGGGGAAGGCTGGTCCACAGCAGTTAAAGTGTTACAGAACACCAGAGGCAGTCAGCATCTGCTGAGAAAGGCACATGGAAAACATGATGCCAAGCAAGCAGGGCTAATTAACACCAGGTTCTTAAATTAGAAAGCTTTTAATGGCTAATGTTTAAAAATAACACCTTAATGACATCTAAAAATAGCTGCTGCCAAGCCTCCTAGTATTCTGACCTCCATTAAAATGGGAGTCCATTTCCCATGACTGGTGGTGTAAATCACATTTACCTTTTATATTCTGTTCTCCCTGGGATTAGCTGCAAAACCTGATGCCTGACCTTGAAAGCCTATTTGCAAACATGGAAGAGTAACCTAGAGCACTCTTCTGAATGGTGTGCAATATACCAATACAACGTGCGGGCTGAGTAATTGGAGAGAGTATAATCTCAGATTGCACTCATCTGCAGACGTGCACAGGGAAAAATACCGAGGGAGTGGGGGATCATCAGACTGGGCAGACACCAGGGATGTGAAAGGTGGTGCTGGGGTTAGGGCCTGGGAGACCTGAGCTCCATTTCCAGTTTGGTTGCAGATATCCTGTGTGACCTGGGTAGGTCCCTCATCTTCCTCCTGTGACCCAAAGCACAGCCCCTTCTGATCCTGGAGGAGTATTACCAGGATAATTTCTCTAAGGTATCTGGCATGCTTAGATGCAACAACAATATGCCTCACAGGAAACAAACGGTAATATCAAAAGGGAAAATACTGCTTAATTTTCCTTATGTTCAATATATGGACCAAAGACAAACAGTCTGGAAGGCAAATGTATGTTGAGGACTTCTAGAGCTCTTATCCAAGCATGTGGTGGGAAAAGAAATATCTCCAGTACTGCCAGAGATAACCAACTGCGTACTTTTGCTGTGCTCCACTGTGCTGCGCTTGGTCCTTACCTGTGTCCTGTCATATCACAGTAGTCTGTGATAGCTGGTACAAAGAGAAATCTGCAACTTGACTTTCCCCAGAGAATGAAGAGAGATCCCATGACACCTACCTGGAACAGTTATTTCTTATATAAAACCATCAGCATTTGTCTCACTATTTGAAAATTAGGCAAATTAACAACCAAATAAACTTACTTTCATTTAAGCATTATGTAAAGGGTATCCGAAAGGCCAGAAAGCCCTAACAGTATGAAAATGCCTTCCTACGGCTAGCCACACTAAAGGAAAGCTGGTCTTTGGTTTTTTTCTTCCCTTCCAGTCAGAGGACTGGGTGCCTGTCTGTAAAGCATTCCTCTCTATCCCATGTCTGCACACAGCAGACATGCTCCAAACAAAAGGAACATGTGTAAGTACAAGACTCTGTCCTGCCTAGCCCATATAATCCATGTGCCTTCCAATCTCTTTCCTTCCTTTTGGCACAACGTCCAAGGCAGATTCTGCATTGTTTTGGAAAGAGATGCCTGACCTTGTTATGTAGAGATCGGTGCATACTGTGACAGTGGTCTGGAGACAAACATCGGCACTGGTACACACCTCGAGCACTCCCGCCTCATTAGTGAGATAAGGGGAATGTAAAGCAGCTTTCACTTTTCTCTCTCTGTGTTATTTTGTTATTCTAATGGTCTTCATTAGTTTGGCCAGATGGTTTTCCTCCCTTTGCCTGCTCAGGCCTGGTCCTGCAAACACTTATGCTTTCTTCTACGCACATGCGTTCAGCACATGCATGGGTCTTTGTAGAATTAGAGCCTAAATTTGTTTCTGTTTCTGAATTCCAAGTTGGATTTTGATGCAACAGTTATTTTATATATTAAAATATCAGGTTTCTGCCCACACACATAATGCATGATGTATAACAGACCTTGCAAGGCAGCCATTGGAAAAGACCACTTAATTTGCAATTTATACAGAAGGGTTATTTACTATTCCTTGTTTTTCATCTAGAATTTATACACGACCAAACTGTGAAGGTGTTGCTCCTCAGAAGCTCCATGATGTACATCTGGTTTCACATGCTGTCATTTCACCCACAACCTAAAATCATAAGCTGAAACTCCACAGAGGCTAATGAAAATTATTCCCCTTTGAGTTGCTTTATTAAAACGCAACCTCAAGAAATACTGGCGAGCCAGGAAAGTGACTTTAATCCAATACTTGTTATCCTCTTCCACAGGTTTTAAATCACTCTCTTTGCTCCCTACTTTGAGCAAATATATCCTTATTGTTTTCCTAGTTCTGCCATGACCTTCTGGGAGTGCTTTCATCATGTAAAGCAACTTGCAGTTCTCTACTTCATAAATCTCATTCATTCCAAGTGTTAACACTAACTAATTCTCTGCTTTAGAAAGAAAATTATGTTTGTTTTTTCTGAAGAGTCTGCTGGGAAGAGGAATATTTGCATTTAAAATATTTTTTTCCATTTCATAAATTGTCTTGAGTTTTCTTCCCAGCAGGCAACAGAGGACTGTTTATATAAGCGAAGAGGGAAACTTGCTTTCCCATTGCTTCCACAAAAGTACGATTAACAGCGATAACTATGCTAATTATTGAACTAACTGCACTTGGAATGCACCTTACTGGCTGGAGAGGTAATGCATTTGGGTAATAATTAATTCCTTTTTCCTCAATTACCTTTTATTAGGAGAGCAGAAGGTGTCAAAGTAAAACAGCTGCATATCTTCCAAGAAAAGCTCATGTTTTCCGAAGGAATTCAAGCGGAGGTGCTTTATTAAGAGAACTAGGCAGGACAAACATTAACATGGCAAGCTCGGCTGTTCAGTTACTTGGCTTCTCCCTAAGCCTGCTCGGCCTAATTGGGACATTAATTGCTACTATTCTGCCACACTGGTGGCGAACGGCACATGTAGGCACCAATATTATAACAGCTGTGGCCTATATGAAAGGGCTTTGGATGGAGTGCGTCTGGCACAGCACCGGCATCTACCAGTGCCAAGTCCACCACTCCCAGTTGGCGCTGCCCCGTGACCTCCAAGTCGCCCGTGCCATGATGGTAATTTCCTGCGTCCTTTCCGCACTGGCATGCGTGATTGCTGTCATCGGTATGAAGTGCACGCAGTGTGCCAAGGGGACTTCTGCCAAAGCCTCCATCGCAGTCTTTGGGGGGATCGTTTTCATCCTGGCCGGTCTCGTTTGTCTGGTACCTGTTTCTTGGACCACTAACGACGTTGTTACAGATTTCTACAACCCCATGCTTCCCAGCGGGATGAAGTACGAGATAGGTCAAGCTCTTTACCTTGGCTTTGTCTCTGCATCTTTGACGATCCTTGGTGGTGCTCTGCTCTGCACATCAAGCCAGTGTCGCGGGAATGAGACACCTTACCAGACACAGCCCAGCAGTGTAAGAAGGACTGCTCCCTCCTATAGACCACCAACTGTCTACAAGGGAAACCATGCTTCTTCCCTGACATCTGCTTCCCATAGCGGCTACAGATTAAATGACTATGTGTGAGTTCCCTAACATTTGCCTGTGAGACACAGCTGCTTTATAATTTCTGTGCATGGCATAAAACAAAGCTAAGATAACTTCTAACTTATAAGGGTTACAATACAAAGTTTACCTTTGTTCATTTCTTCCTTTCCTTTCTTCTGGAGAAAGAAAGAGTGCGAATACAAAACTGCTTGCTGCAAAACCTGGAAAATAAATACAAAGGAGGCTGTGATATTCCAGAGACAGCACATACCTGCCTACTTTCAATCGGAGTTTTGCAGGCAGGCAGTTCAAGGGCTGTTTTGCTGAAAGTAATGGTTTTGTTTGTAGTTTCTGTCCTGTGACAAACACTAAAGTGAAACTGGCTGCAACTTCTTGTTTGAACAGTGTTCCAACAAAAGACGCCGTTTTGCCTAAAACAGAGAACTTCATGGTGAGACGCAGTGATTTTCCAGCAGTGATTGCCTGCTAAGTTTCTCTTTTCCATAGTGCATGAATGTTTCATTGTGACAAGGTATTACTTTTGCTTTGACTTAACTTTTTGTTTGTTTTTTTTTATAGTCCCTTGAAATACGAATTTCAATAGCATTGTGACAGATGTATTTGACAGTGTGTTATAACCAATATTTTAAATTATACTACAATGTTTTGACCTTATCAAAATAAAATGTTAGCACATTTTTTAAACAAGACAATGCATCATAGTGGAAACAAACCATTTCTGTGGATCAGAATTGGGTTTTTAGAAATGTCAGCAACAGAATAAAACTGGACATTTGATGTTAAATTTTTATTAAAAAAAATAAAAAGAAAAAATGAAGTATCAGAATTTGTCAAAGAATGGGCATTTGGCTCTTCATCAGATTTAGCATTCTGTATGCATTATACAGAGCAGAAAAACAATTTCTAGAATACTGTCCCCAAAGACCGTGTGATGAGATGTTCTCATTTCTTAGGCTCAGTCCTGGATCTTTTTTGCCTGGGGTCCTGACCAAAGGTGCACTAGGGTTAGTAAGAATATTTCCATCTACTCCAGCAGCATTTGGGGAGCTTCCATTCAGCCAGGCTTAGGTAAACAAGGCAGCCTCTGTGCCAGCAGAGATTACACTCGGTCTGTAACCATTGCCTGTCAGGAGGAGTATAAAACCAAGACATTTACTTCTAAAATCCTTGCAAAATAGGATCATTATCCAGTGTGTTTAAACAATTAAAAACCAAACTAATGAACAAAGAGCCCCAGCCCTCTTCATTTCATGTTATAGTGAAGTCCAGTGCAACATATACTGTGGTATAAAACTATCACAAAAAATAAAAAAGCTGTTAACTTTCTGTTAATCCCAGAAAGTGATAGGTCTCTCCAGAGCAACATATGGATGAACACGTTAACATTTCATAGGGTTAAAAAAATACTTCCAAGACCTGTGAGGCAACTACACTTGCTATACTTCATTTGATGAAAAGCCTCTTTTCAATTACGTTGTCACCTTGTAGCACCTCCAGAGCTGGGATCCTTTCAACATTTCCCCTGGTTTCACTCTGAGCCTTCCTTTTCATGCCCTTTTTTTTCATGTTGATTTGAATTGTGACAGTGTTTTTCAGCATGGGTGCAAGTTATCATCATCACTGGTTTTAAAAAACAAAATGGCATTTCTGAGCAATTTGCTGAAACCCAAAATAATAAAAAGGATCTGGGACTGGGGTTTGGTGGTTGATCATTAATATTAAGAGCTGATTACAAACTCGTGATTTATTAACTGTAGCTATTACATATGATGTGGAAAAAAAATGTACACAAACTTCACTGACACTGCAAACATCTTAATAACAGACTATGAGATTCTAGGAACGGACAGAAACTGCTTTGTCAAGGACTTCTTAGAAAAGATGGAGTCCACTAGAGATTTCCTGGGATGCCTTTTTAGGACAAAAGGTAGCCTAATGAAGGTGGTCAGTTACGTTGGGCATTTTCTGTATTTACATTACAATAGATCTAGCCAAGTGATTACAATATCAACTTCAAATAAGGGCTTTGGACAGCTATGAATACTGGAGCACAAGTCCAAGTAAGGGAAATGGGCTTGTGTCTCATTAGGTAGTGTGTTTGTTATATACTGATAAATTAATTCACTTGCCAAGATAATTTGTGCAGTGGGAATACTTATGTGTAGTGCTATTCTTACTGCACAAATTCCCAGCCAAGCAGGATATGTGACAGTAGTAAGAACAGTTTATAAAGTCTTGTCAAAAATACCTGGAAGTGCTCGGATGTTAATAAAGAGAAGGAAATGGTTTCTTTGACAGACGGCTGTGAACCAGTGGATCTCATTCCATGTTAGAACTGACATAAATTTATTATTCTTTCTTTGTTTCTTTAAGCTGCCATTGGAAACAAAAAGCATACCCATTCTAGCAGCCTTAGAAGTCTGGCTGCACCTACCCGAGGCTGACGTATGTGTTGATAACCCAAGCTCCGCCCTTGCTCCGCTGCTGCAATGCAGGCCGGTGGCCAGACCTTGCTCCCTGCTTGTGTGGAGCCTGCCTTGGCAGTCCTGCGCAGGCAGTGCAACAAGGTATTGCTTGGAGACCCAGCCAAGGAATGAATCCCCACTGCACCTCCTTTTCTGAGTAACCCCTTGGTCATTGGTGGCATCGATACGTGACAGAGTGTCAAGGAAAGGGGATGAGTTTCCTGGCCCTTCGAGGTGCTGTTTGTGGGAACGTGCTCTTTGGCAGCTATAACTCAGCAGCGGGGGAAATGGACAGGGCAATGGACGAGGGCTGCCACATGCCATTCTGCCCACATGCATCCACTGCATTTCTGAGGAGTCCTGTGGAGGCAGATTTTTTATTACTTATTATTTTAGATATGTACAGACTGCTTTTTGCCTGCAGCTCACTAGAGCTGAAGTACCAGCCTGCCCTCCTGGTGGAGGCACTGCAGGGAGGCAAGGATGGGATCCAAGGCAGGCAGAAATTCCTTTTAGCAGTGCAGGCATTTTTCATGCATGTGATTGTGGTTAAATGTGTTTTAATCAACTTCAGTCTGACGTTCCTGGAGGAGCGGGGTGGGACACTTGGCAGGGAGGTGTAGGTGGAGTACAGGATTTGGCAGCAAGAAGATATTGTGGTTAGGTCTGCAACACCAGGACAGAGTGGGGACTCTGCTGCAGGATTGTGTAGAGATGGAGGCGTCTGAGGTAGGGGTGGAGGCTGGGCTCAGAGAGGGCACTTTGCTGCTGAAGTGTGAGATCCCATTTCCCCTGCCCTTGCTGCCCCAGCTCCCAGCCACCACTTTGCACTTTGGTCCTCTTTGTGGACCAGTTTAACTCCTTTAAACAGGCAGAAAACAAGTACATCAAAGAATGGAGTAGTTTTCTGAGGCTGAAATTAGCTAACCTCGCTACTGGAAAGGTGTGAGGAAAGCCACAAAAGGAATGCCTGGGAGGGCAGGGGGTGTGGGAAAGGAAGAGGAGTAAGGACTGGAATAAGTGAGCAAGGATTTCCCTTTTGATAGCAGGGAGTCAGTTGGTCCGCAGACAGGCACAGCTGTCCTGAAAACCAGCACTTGAGATGCACCATGATGTTCACTGTCATGAAATTAGACAACCTCACTGGCAAACACAGAAGCTCACTGGGTCGTGAACTGGTTGGTATTTTTGGTCTGGTTTTTCCACAATGTCTAGTGCAAGTACTGGAGTGAAATAACTGATAAACCATAGCAAAACTTAATTCATTTCTTCAAGGAATGAGTTAACTAATAAGATGCGGAAATTAACTAAATTCAGTCATTAGAAGTTCAGTGATCTAAAACAAAATTTCTTTAGTATAATTAGCTTGTAATTAAGGTTTTTCACGTTAGTCTATTGATTAATGAAAATTCTGTGTCCACCTGTAAATATCTACTGCTAGTTTACTCTTTACTTTGCTGTCTATCCCCCAAGATGGTTTGTGTATGTACGAATGATGGGCAATGGTAAGGTGCATCATGAGGTTCAGGAGCAGCTTAAAGGAAAGCTGAAAGCTTATCCTTTTTTTTTTCTCCCCAGCTGATATACTAAATGATATCGTTCCTTCCTTGCATGCTTTGCTGTCCTGTGCAGCATAAGAGATATGTTCTTTTTCACTTGTTTACTTAAGAAATTATTCATATGGCTTAGTCCATGTGTTCCAATTATCCACATTTCATATTCTTATCATTAAATGGGCACCTGGTCATGTTGATTCCCATTTTAATTTGTATCCTTTCCTATTCTTCTGCCCATGACATGTTTGAACCTAGTGCTGATCCTTGAACCAGGCTTGATCCTGACCAAACGTGACTCAACTGAAGCCATGTTACCCTTTTCTTCACAGTAGATCTAAATGAGGTGTCCCCCTTCACTGAGAAACCTGCCACTTTGTAAGTCAGCTTTCCAAAAACTCAAATATCTAAATGGGCTTAAAATGCTTCTAAGAGAAGAAAGGCAAGATATACTTACCTCCCTCTTTTTTCCTTTGAAGATTTCCTAGGGGAAAAGGTTGTTAATTTTATTTTCTGATTTAAGCATGAGGAAAATACATTCATCTCATTAGCTCCCACCTAAAAGATCTTTGGTAAGCAAACTGTTAGAAAGCAGAGTAAATAAAAAGAGAGAATCAATGCACAGATTTGATCTGTTAAGAGCATATGAATATACTTATATGTGTGTGGATATATAAAATGGTGAAATTCTGGCTAGATTGACTTTACTAAGGTCAGAATTTCACCCATAAGCTTATTATTATTGTCAATACTTCCAAATCTATTGCAGAGCTTTTAACTAAAAGGCCTCCAGAGCAAAGAGAATCAAAGTCATGGGAGTTTTGCCCCTGTAAGAGAAACAGAAAGGGAAGACTTGAAATGGCCCTTTCACAAAGTGTTTCATATTGAGCAAAGTAGTTGCAACCAGTGGCATGTATGAGAGTCCTCTCTTCCACTCAAGTCAAGGACAATCAATTTTGTTTTTAAAATGTCATAATCACTGGTATTGATCAACACTCCCTAATGTGGGTGCACACGAATCCATACTGGCTTGGGCTATTGCCACTTTCCTAGCAATTCGGGCTCAATTAGGCTGCCTTGCTAATGCATGTCAGCTTCATTTAATTACTCTCAGACCCACAGTGTGAGAAAAGGGCAAGCTGACAAAGTAATCCCACACTTCCACTTTGCAGTGAGCTGCCTATTTGTTTTATTTGTTCACATTTTAAAGGGCTAAGCACTTGTCATATGGAAAACACAGGAGAGCAAAAGTCAAGAAGTATTAATAAGCCTTGGAAAACAGAGTTAGAACTCAATTGCTTGTGCGAAGAATTGCTGATGATTTCAGTACTTTGAAAATAGGCTGGATTTTGTAGCTAGGGTGTTAATGAGTAGCATTTCTCTTATGAAAAACCCAGTAAAAATTGAGTGGAAGCAAATGTCTTCTAACACTAGGGAAAATAGCCTTTTTATTTGTTGTTTGGCTTATGATGATAACATGGCAGACACAGCCTCTAAATGTAGCTGGTAATGAGCTGTGGTTATCGTTTCTTCCATAATATTTAACATGAATGTTAACAAATGTTAATAAATTAAGAGACAAGGACGAGAGGGATGGCAGCAAGCCAGCAAAAGGGAAATAGCCATTAATCACCTAAGATCTCCAATCTATGAAAGAAGCACGTGTGCAGCTCACTTCCCACAGCAGAGCAGTTGTGAACTGAAACAAAGCAATCACCTGTGAGTGATGGCAGGTGATGTGCCTGGCTGCAGACAGAAGCTCTTGGGTGTTTGCATCTAGATCTGAAACTAAATACTGGAGGAAGAAAAATGCAGGTAAAAGACCTCCAGGGGGACTCCCTAGACCAGGGTATTCCCTGTATAGTTGGCCTATATGGGCTTGGCCACCTTCCCATCACCTGAGTAAAGGTTAGGTTTCCTAAAGGAAGAAAGATATCAGAGTAATGCTTAGAAGCTGGAGTGGACTCACTGCCATAAGTTCTGGACTGTCAGCTCCAAAACTTGATGTATGTCTTGGAAATCAGACCTGCATCCCATAAGAGGCAGACTAAGACTGCATTTTATTTTTGTTTCTTTCTAATTTTGTTGTTGCAAGTGGTGAATGCTGCTAATCAAATGTCTGCCTGGACATTTGTGAGAAAAGGTGGGCTGGAGTAAGCTGCAGAATTCAGTCAAGCTAGAGTTGTCTTTCTGCTGCCTTTTGGAGAAAGCAACACTGCACCTCTACTCCTGTCTCCCGGAAGAGGTACATGGCAGCACCTAATCTCCTTAGCTCTGCAGTCTCACCGTATTTACCTGCAGAGCTGTGCTCTGTGCCATGTCTTACAGAACTGTAGTAGGAAAACATTAAAAAAACATGAAAAGAAACTCCTATACCAAGGATGATGTGATTTCTTGCCTCTGTTTTTCATTGATTTCTTTTTTTTTTTTTCATTTCCTAGCTATGACAGGCCTCTCTCTCGTTCCTGGTTTCCTCTGCTCCAGACTCTCCAGGTTGCTTAGCTTACGAGTTTACTTCTATTCTAGTTTTAAACTTGCCGAGAAGAGTGCACATGACAGAAAATACCACACCTATTAATTTTTGCTTTTGAAGTCCAGTTTTTCCAGTTTTTAATTGCCTAACATAGGATCTGTTGTTTTCCTTTTTTTTATTCTTATTTTAACTGCCAATAACCCAGTGGTTTTCAGTATTCTTTTCACAATGAACTTAAAAAAAAGGATACCCACAAACATTCAAATAATTCTTCAAAGTTGTTTTATGATTTTGTTTAAAGTTATTTTATATGCATATTTATATACTAATATATTTGTATGTATGTATTTCACCAACTTTAGTTTTCACATTTGAAATGAATGAAACCTTATTATGCCTAGGGATGCTTTACAAAATAACCTTAAATTGATCACTGTGTACTCTTACATACCAGTTTATGAGGTGTATATGCAATGGGTATGGACTACAAACTATTTTTGTGTTACAGGTTACTAAATACAAGTCTTTTTAGACATTTAGATGTAGAAAATGCAAAAGGTGCTGCATTCTCTTCCCCCCATGTTTTCTTCACCCACACTTTTTTGGAGTATGTTTTTGTTTAAAAAGTTACATTACACAGCTATTTCAATATAACAAAGCAAAGAGAAAATTCATAACTCCATTAACATGATCACTGATGTCTATGGGCCACATGCTAGAAACACTAAAGCCAGTAAGACACAATTTAAACTTAACTACAATTGGCTATTAGCATAATAAATATACACACATATACCAGGTGAAATCCTTCTGAAATTAGAAGTGGCACTGTAGATGCCACATGTTTGTAAAACCACTCTATTTCCTGTTAAGGATAACAGGAAGAAGAGTCACACAATTCATTACGTGTGACCAGATCTGCTCCCATTCAGAGTCAGAAGACACCCAGTCCTGCCTGCAATGCCCCCAGCTAGGGAGCGCACTCCCCCTGCACCTACTCCAGCTGCAGGTGGGTGCTGAATGGCGACAACTGCCAGCTGAAGCCAGTCACCCTCTCCTTGCACAGGGCTTCAACATAGGAGTGGTGTGGTAAGGACTCGAGCATATGACCGAAGGAGAGGTCCTCATGTCTTCTTGTAGAAACCTCATGAACTGTCTGGGTGAGATGTTCTGCATATTGGCCAACTTCCACCTTCTGTGAAAGCCAGATGTGGCAAAATGTTGAGAATTAAGCCAGACCTACACATATTAGAAAAACCTTTACCTGAGTGAATGCCATCTTCACCATTATGCCTGCAAACTACAGGATGTTCATGGAGGGCCTTGGCAGCACAAGCGAAAGGTACCAGCCTCTTGCTACAACAGGACTGCTTTCACACAAGACAGAGTCATCTCCTTAGTCCTTGCCTTGGTAATGAAAGCCAAAGACAATGAGCCTGTTGTTTAAGCTTGCTGGGGTCTTAAAAGGAATAGTTCTAAATAAAAAAAACAAAAGCTCTGTATGTTTCTGGCAATGTATCTATGGTGCTTTGTATTTTCCTTACAGTAACTGTCAGTGATGTGGTGTGCTAGGTTCTGTAATGTGCATTCCTGTTTATTCGAGTGACTGCTTTTTAATATGCATTGATAACAGAAGGCTTTCCAGGCATCTGAATGTTGGGTATTATCTTTTTTTGCTATATTTTCTCACAAATCATTCATGTGTGAGAGGAGATGCAATAGGTCATGTTGTACCATGGCTGTAAAAAGTTCAGCATCTTCTTTAGAAACTTTGTCCCTCAGTATCACAACCAGTGTAAAAGAGATTTGACTCAAAAGCAGTTATTATGATTTATTTGGTTTCTGTTGGAGTATTACGGATTTAAGTTTTTTTCCTAAACTTTTTAGTGTTTGTATCATTCTCAGTTATTTGAAAGGTGGTTGTTTGTTTGTTGGTTTTTTTTTAATAAAGGAAGATTAAGAAATAAAGTAAGTAAGGCTTCCCTTATAAGAATGTAGAGAGATGATGTTTCAGGAGAAAAAAATAGCCAGAAAGAAATCTTACTTAAAATTAAAAGGGTTGCTACTATCAGATAATGAATATCTATCTGGACTAGTCTTCTGATAAGACTAGCAAAGGCAAGCAATCAAATGGATATTAAAATGGAGCATGGTTACTTAATGAAAGGCGTAATGGGACATTGCTCCCTTGGACAAAGAGAGCTAGACTCAAGAAACCAGAAGGATCCTTCCTATTTTCTCATCTGGCAATTAAAGTACAAAATTTGATGGAGTATGAAAAAAATCTATTCAAATAGGGAAGAAAAGGTCTTAGTTTTTCTTAGGGAATGGGTAGTGTCAGGAGTGATTTGAGAGAAGGGCACCATTAGTCAGAGGAATCAATGGCTACACTAAATGAACAACAGGGATTAGAGCCTGTAGATGGAAATTTGTCTGCCAAAAACCAAAGGTGGGCTGAGCATAGATGAATAGTTTTAGGAAGAACTGGCTAGACTTGTTTCCACAACCCCCATTCCCTGTCCTGCACTGCTGTGGGGTAGGAGGTAAAAAAAATCAGGAGTGAAGCTTAGCCCAGGAAGAAGGGAGAGGTGGGGGGTAGGTGTTTTAATATTTGGTTTTATTTCTCATTATCCTACTCTGATTGGTAATAAACTAAATTCATTTCCCCCAGTAGAGTCTGTTTTGCCCATGACAATCATTGGTGAGTGATCTCTCCCTGTCCTTACCTTGACTCATAAGCCTTCTGTTATATTTTCTCTCCTCTGTCCAGGCGATGAGGGGAGTGATAAAGTGGTTTTGGTGGGTACCTGGCATCTAGCCACAGTCAACCCACTACAGTGCAAAAACATTGTCACCAGGTTTCTAAGATACTGCTGACAAGGTAGAGAAATAGAATGCAACAAGATCTTTTTCAGCTGTTCAAAGCTGTGAAACATCATTCTATATATCATTCACACAGATGTAGCATCATGACAACATACAAACTATCCAGTCCTCTAGTTCTAATCTGAGTGGAGCAGCTCAGGAATTTTCTTATAACCACCACTGACTAGTTGACATCACATTTACATCTAACTACTCTACTTAAGTTGAAATGCTTCCTAAGCATGGATAGGAATGGACACAAACACAGCTTACATTTGCACAGTAAAAAATTCAACAAAGTAAATTGCTCAGAAGGGATTTGAAAGATATTTGGCAGGTTATTGGTCAAAGATATTGCCACAGTTTTTTTGAGGATTTGGTCTGATCTAGTTAATAACAGAAAAATGGGACCACACAAGAACCAAAGTTTAAAGAAATACTCAAGACAGGTTGTGGAAACTTCCACTTACTTAGCCAGCATGGCCAAAGCCAACTACAGAGAAACTAGAGTACAGAAAGAAAAAAGAGACCAAAAAGTAGTTTCTGGAACACACCCTCAAGTTCCTTTCCTTTCTTCAGACTTCTATGATGTAAAATCCAAGTTCCTACACCAAATCTGGGTTTGTGAAAGAAGCATCACCATTCTTTGCCTTGCTGCAGTCAAAGCTATTTCACAAAAAGGACAACTTTATAACCTCCTTTGTATATAGTTAATCTGAACAGTTGGCTTTCTCTGAGAAGTTTAAAGAATACTGTTGTTACAAGCATGTATAGAAGGGATGATTCCTATAAACCTATTAACTCGTTCCCATTCTCTTTGTATATGCATCACTCACAGATAGTATTACCAACACTGAAGCATTCTGAAAGACAAAAAGAAGAGCACTGACTTACATTGGCCATTAATCAAATCATTGAAGTTGCTTAAATTTATTCATATTGTTTGAAAGAGGAGGTAGATTTAACACCCTCAGCTTCCTATCTTTAATATGTATTTTTAAACAGAACACAGAAAATATCCATATTTCGATATTTTGTTTACAGAATCAATTATTCTTAAAGATCAGATAAAGTTATATCAGATTTGGGTTACATCATGTATACAGTGTTCGTTTTCTCGTTGGTGAGTTCCATCACCTCCGGAGAGGAAGGGAAAAACTGGCCCTTTCCATCCCAGGCAACATCTCAGCAAAGCTGCTTGGTGAAGTTCAGTTGTTATAGTAAACCATTCTCTAACCACCCCTGGTCTGTTGGCTGCTTTGCAAGCAAGATGAACACGTGTTGGCTGAGGTTCATGATATAGATATACACATAGTAATGAATATATTATGAATACTGAATATCAGCCTATATGTAGTACAGTCAGATATCCCAAACCTTTATGCCTAGACTGTATCTGAAGTAAACCACTCACTATGCCTAAATGCTAAAAACTAAATTTTAACCTTTGGAGTCTCTGGGATATTACGGGGTCATCATACACTGTTCAGAGATGAAGAATGGAGCCTGTGTTTCTGCATCTTTCAGACACTAACTGATGGTATCACTAGCTGCTAAACAGAGTGTCAAAAAAAAAAAAAACCCTGTTAATTTTACCATCCAAACTTATAATCACTAATGCAAGGGAAATGCCAAACATGGGTCATCAAAGACAAGCAGAAGAAAATAGATTTAAAAAGTCAGTTTTGCAATTGGTTCCCTCCTGACTTCTCTAGCTCCTCTGCACATTGTTTCACTGATTTGGCCTGCTGGATACAACCCCTCATTCAAAAAAATCTCTGCTGTTTGTACAGCTTTTTAACATACTGGCTGCAAACTCATTTCACATACTGATTATTATTAATTTTGATCCACCTTTAGCAATCGGACATGACCAGGGTTAACATTAGTGTTTGTTTCTTTATTTATGGTCGACACTTAGATATCAAATTATGAATATTGAAAATGTATGACCTACATGAAGGCATGCGGCTGACTCCATGCTTGCAGGAAGGTGCTACTGCATTTTAAAACATTACTGGATAGCAGACAATTTGAAGAAAAATATATTCTGTAGTTCCACCTTCATGCTGTATCTTTATTCTCCCATGTCCTAGATAATTTGTACTACTCTTCCCATGCAATGAGTCATTACTGTTATTGCATCACTAACTGATTAATAATCTATGTAAAGACAAAACAATCTGGATTTATTGGCTTTTGTGAGTTGATATTTTATTCTTTGCAAATTAAACTCTTCTTCTACATCCACATCCTATTCACAAACTCTAACTTTCCTTTTCCAGGCAACAATAGCAGGCAAGCATTCTGCAGTGTTGGTCAGGTTAAAAAAAAAGCTTGAAAAAAGTGACATTTCAAGTCATATACCATGGGTACTTATGGTCAGAAAACATTACCCAAAAAATTATGGATTAATCAAGGCTGAATTTTAACAGGTTTTTACTTGTCTTTTCCACCAGGCTTTCCTTCTTATCACTGATTCCTTTAACTCTTTCTTTTGCATTAGTAAACTGTCCAGTTGACTGTTGAGAGAGAGAAAATAAAATCACCTTTGCCATTGAATTATTAGTATGCGACACATTTCTACCAAGGGCTGGCCTTGACACATATCTACCAAGGGTTTGACATTGCCCATGGGTGGCTAATGGAAAAGGATGCAGCTGACATTCTGAACGATACCTCACCTGCAAGATTCAACAAATGTAAAAATTAATGTCTTCTGAAAACTAGCAGTTAATAGTTGAAGATTTAATTCAGTGGCTGAAGAGTGAAACAGACAGATTTTAGCTTTTCTTTAAGAACGAAACTTGGCATAAGTAGATCGGAGGTTTCTGAAGGAAGCCTGGATAAAAGATTCTTACGTGCCCTTTACAAATATCCTCTCTTCTGATGGTTCAAGGCATCAAAGGCAGCCAACATAATAATCACAACTTTTTTACACCAGCTTGCCCTCTCTCTTTATAAAGATCTGCAAAATACAGAACATAGCTTAAACTTCTTGATAATATGTCTTAAATTTACTGTCAGCACACCCTTACATCTGGATTCATCTGTGGGCTTTGAAACACTTCTGTGCATCAAGGGACCTAAAACTTTGCCAAACACGTTGAGCCCATCTCTCTGATATTTATAACTACTATTATAAAGGAAAGACAAGGAATAAAATAACCTTGCTGGTTGGGTCTGATAGAGTAGAAAAAAATCAGCTCCTGTGACAAGAACTGAAAAGTGATCTTAGATTAGAAAAGCTCCTAAGAAGCGCTGTTGAATGGGTTGTCACACTAGTAGCAAATAGCTCCAGTGACCTACCCAACAAGAGGCTTAGCATCTAAGCCCAGATATAAATTGCATTATATTAATAAATGCCTAATGGTTGCTACATTTGTACACAATGTCTGCACTGTCAGCATTTAACTCATTAACCCCAGGAAATCCTGAGATACTTGAAATATGGAAGGCATTATCCTGCCCTGTGGTATCTACACGGATATTTATGTGGCCTGCATCACTGGCAGTCTCATAAGCACTGATGGATTTAGCCTCAGAGCACCCTCAGAAGTGATACAAGGATTGTTATTCCCACTTTTTTTATGATGGATACCAAGCAAAGAGGAGAGTTAGGTGATTGCTGGAAAGTTCATTAGAGGGGTTTTAAAAAGCGACTGGCCTGGTCGGCACTAAGCAGTGACACCCAGCCCCAGACTCTTGTGGTGCAGGATGAAGCAGGTCTGTGACTGAACCCTACCACCCCCCAAATCAGCCTGAGGCATCAGAGCTGACTGTCAACAACAAAGGCCAAACACAGAGCCTCTGGAGCTGATCACAAACAACTCCTGCCTGGCGTGGGATACTCATGGAGTATTATGTGCAAAAGCTGTACTTCACACCAAGTACCCATATGCAGCTCAGACACCAGATGCTGGAAGAGCAACACACCACTTATTTCTGAGTACCTGTAACACATTCTATGTCTGGGACAGTGGCAGGGATTGAATCTGCATCCCAGATTGATACCGCCTACAGCAGGCCTATCTTCCATGTCCAAACAAAAGGAATATTTCAGCAGAGGATGAGCTGAACTATCTGCTATGTCTGATTTAAACTTCAAGATACTCAATGGGAGCCAACTCCAACTCCTGTTTCACCTGAATGCATGTGGAAAAAGCCACCTACAGCTCCCTATAGGTTAATCACAGAATCCCAAAGGATGCAGCCAATAGCTCCTTTCCTATTTAAATGCAGTCTGAATTGGGTATTAACTACCTGCTGTGTTTGGCAGATCTCTTATTCCTAAAATAAATAACTATGAAAAGTCATAAACTCTATATTGGACTTTTTCATAAAAGAAAAAATCAAAGTACTGTCAGGATTTTAGCAGCCTCACTTATTGCAGTAAATCTGGCTTCCACAGCTGTTCATGTTGTACTGTGTGCTTCAGCCAAGTGTAGCTACAGTCCAACATTTCCTTCTTAAAGTATCCCTTACCCAGAGCAAAGCCAAGTGAGTTTTGGACACGGCTAGCATGCTAGAAATCATGAATGTGCTCTTATTAGAGCAGGTTGCATGTTTTACATTAAATATTCATTCAAATAATCCAGCAAAATGTTTGTCAAGATGATAGTTACTTTGGCTAAAGAACACATTTTTCCTCCAGTCTCCACCAAAACTCGCCCATATTTATCACATCGAGAATCTAAGGACATTAATGAAGATCTTGCTTAAACTCGGCTGAGCTCCTTCACTGGTGCCAGATCCTGTTCTCCTGTTTTATAGCTGTACCATTTCAGAAATTGCTTGGTTCTCACTAGGGACAACCCTTTTACAGGTTCCACTGCAGCTCATAAAAGGGAAAAAAGGGAAAGAAAAAAAAAAAAGAAAAAAAGGGGAATGTAGCATTTTCTCCTCCTGCCTGTTAAAAACCTGCCTGGGTCAAGCTGAGACTCACAGAGTGTCTTGTAAAGTGGTTTGGTTTCAGTGTCATGGTTTTCTGGACAGAACCAAACTTACCTCCAAACACCTCTGCTGCTGTCCACTGTTACCACTAATGGCTCAATGAGCCTTTCTCTATCTCCCTCGCTTCAGTAACCAGCCCTTTGTGCTTGTATGCTCTCTCAGGCATGCCTCCATTCATGCAAGAACCCTTTTTCCCAGGTAATAGGTGTCTTCCATTTTTTTCCCCAATCCTCCTCTGAAGCCTCTGCCATAAGCCTTTCTACATTGCCCTCTTTCGTGCTGGGGACTCTAAAGGCACTTGAGTTTGGCAGTCATTTCACGGACGGTCTGAAGCAGGTCCTGACCCTGCAGTGGGATGTGTGGGATTGTAGGGGTACATACCCAACTTTGCATGTTCACTAACATGGAGAACAAAAATACCTTCGTC
The DNA here is from genome assembly GCF_004027225.2 of Strigops habroptila. Taxonomy (NCBI): domain Eukaryota; kingdom Metazoa; phylum Chordata; class Aves; order Psittaciformes; family Psittacidae; genus Strigops; species Strigops habroptila. The sequence goes on along the minus strand of NC_044278.2, from coordinate 30,296,015 downwards.
ACCCAATTTCATCCAGTAATTGCTCCACAGGGCTTATCAGAAATGATGGACTGTAAAAAATTCTTTGTTCTCAGTTACCAAAACCATCTTCATTTCATACCTCCTTTCTTCTTTTTGTTACTTTCCCATTGTACAGCGAATGCATGTTTCCAAAGCCTTAGCATCACACACACACATGGTAGGGCACATTTATGACTATGTGTTGTCACAGATCAAGGTATTGCTGTTCACTTTTTAACTTTGAAGTCAGGGATGTAAACATGGGCTGTATATACAACAGGGTTTCATATATATAAAGTCAAATCATGAAAGATTTCCTGTAAAACCCAGAGAACTTCAGTATTCTAGTAGAATTACATACCTTATTCTGAATCAAAAACAGAGCTAGCAAGTAGGTTAAATTAATAAAGTTAAAGATTAGCAATATTGCCATCATGTGGCTCCTTTGAGTAAATGCTCAGGCATGATCCTGAATATATTAAGCACAGAACGCAGATTGCACCTGAATTCTGCTGTTATAACTAAGAGGCAATATTTAAAGTTATTTGTTACTGTTACAGAATATAATTATCTCTTTTTTTACAATAATGATTTATCTAGGAAGAATGTGTGTGCAATAGATACGGTTATGTTACCCCTGCCACTGTGACCCTTGTCCTCATGGATTTATAGCTTGTATTTAAAAATTCACTCAAAAATTAATCTTGAATTATCCAAACAGAAACTACATAAGTGAAAATTACCTCCTACTGCAGAAAGCAAGAAGAAAGAAAAAAAGGCAAGCAGCTAGTTCAGATGCCCTTCAGATTTGATAGGAATTGTAAGTAAAATTTTAACATTCAAATCCCTGAAATACTTTATTTTATGACTACTATAATAATTTGTTATTTTCACTAGTTTTATTATATTTTCTCTCTCATCCCCTCCTTTCTCTACAGTATCACAACAAGCTCTTCTGCACTGACTGAAAAACTTATGAGGAAAGGAACTTGCACAGCCTACATCAGAAGAGTTGGATTTTGCTTTGTTAGCTAGTTAGAAAAATAGAATCCTTTATACTACATTTACCAAAAATGAGGTCAAATGCTGTTACATGATAAGATATCTCAGCTCCTGGCAGGAATTAATATAAACAACATGACTTAGATTTGTGACTTTTGTAGAAACAGGATGCATGTTCACACTTGACGATACTCTCTGGTTGTTGGAAACTTGCAAGGCCATTTTGAAAACTGCTTCCCTATTTCTGGGAAACCAATGAGTGAAATAGAAACAACAGTGTATTTACTACCTGTGCCTATTCCAGCAACTAATACATACCAGGCATTTGCAAGGTACCCCAATTTTCTTTTTTGAAAATACTATCTATCTAGGTACAAAGTGCAATTGCTTTATACGCTTTCCCCACTACAGGGGATTCACCATTCCAAGACGTACTTTGCCATGACCAATAACTCCTCTCTGTTACTATGCTGTCTGCTCTAAATTATACACATTGTATTTAGACAAAATATTCCAGCAGAAAACTGTTTTGTGTTATTACTACATATGCAAGCATGAAACACAGATTTAGCTTGTTGCTGGTTCCAGTCATTGCCTCTTGTAATAATCGATCATACAGCAGAGATGCAGCATTTTCATGGGGTCAAAGCTCAAATTTAGAATACTAGAACACATAGCCAACATATTATCTCTCTTCTAGTTGCAGAGTAAATCCATACCTTGTTTTCTACCCTATTTATTTGTAAGTATATCCAGCTGGTGCAATCCCACTGGTGCCAGAAAGAGGGAAAATAAAAACATCCACAAGGCTCCTACAGCTCCCAGTATGTAGGAGGCAGCACTCAGTGATTTAGCTCAAACCACCCTTTTAAACTAGCTCAATTAAACAGGCTAAGATCACACAGATAGCCATAGCCATTCCCATTTCAATCTGGCCTATTTCCATTTCCTTTAGCAAACAACGTTTAAGAATTCCTTATTTCAGCTATGCTGAAATCAAAACAAAAATGCCTGCCCAGCTTATTTATTTACTTTTGCTGGCTAAATACACAGGATAAGTTTATACTGAGACAAAACCTGACATTATTTATCATCATCATTGTTGTGCCTAAGAATCACATCATGTGGGGGAAGAATCTGCGGACGAATGTCAAAGAAATAAGGCCCTTTAAAATTAAGGTTTCCTGGTGAACGTAACCCATAGCAAGAAAAACACTGTAAATGGAAAATATTAAAGAAGGACATCCATATAGGCAAGAGTATGTATGCATGAGTATGCCTACTTGATGCATGGAATGAACCTAATGTCACTGTAGACAGCCAGTTTTGAGCAAATGGAGCACAAAGAAACTCCTAACATGAAGAGTTTCGTGAGTTAAGACAAACACCAGTCAGCCCATACAGAAAAGATACCAACAGGTCCCCTGTTAAAAGACAAAAACAGGTTCTTCTCCTTTCAAGAGCACCAGGATCAGATTTTCACAGCCCGTGGACAAGCACCGATTTATGACCAGTTTCCAGACAAAAAGAATTCTGTGAACCTTTTTAATTATTCATGCTCTAAAAGGCAAACCCTCTCGGGTTGCAGGCCAAGAGGCCGCAGGGCCATGGCTTTCTGGGGGTTTCAGCTGAGGGAATAAGCAGCCGGATTCTCAGCAATATCACTTGGCTGAAAGTGGCTGTCAGGCTCAAGAGAAACAGCAGCATACGCTGGTTTGGCAGACATGAAAGGGAACCGGCAGGGGAAAAACTTAACTGCTCCCTGTTTGCACATTCCAGCTCTTCTGCTGGTGTTTGAGCACCTGCAGCCTGGGCACCGGAGCACTTGGGCAGCAGGGCAGGCAGGGGCAGGCCATGCTGGAGGGAGGCTCAGCGGGTCACAGAAAGACTATTAGACTGCATGGAAGAGCTCCCCATGCATGGAAGGGGCGGAAGGAGGGCAGGAAGAGCAGTGGCAGGGAAAAGGCCACTCAGTAAAGGCCTGAGCAGCCAGGTCAGGGCAACCTTAGCATTCACAAGCCGTCTCTCTGGAACAAGCAGCTCTGCCAACTTCCCAAAGAACAGCATGGGGAAAATGGCAGTGCCCCAAAACCCTGCATGTGAGAAAGAACAGACCTGCTGTGTGGGGCTCTGGGCAGGGCAGGGAGAATGGTAATTGGTACCAAATGTGGGGATTTTGCTTCAGAGCTTATTGGCAGCGTAAGTGCTGCCAAGTAAGGGCTGAGAGATCTCCTGAGCTGGCGTGTCTGGAAGAAGGCGCGGAGCCGGCAAATACCTGGTGAATGTAGTTCTGTCTCGCACCTTGAATGCTCTTTGCCTGGTAGGCTTTTCTCACTACCAAAATCCACGCCAGTCTCTCTGTTAAGACTGCTAGGATCTCTGGCTGGTTGCTCCCACAGCCAGAGTTCTGCTGGATATCTGCACAAGTCTCTCCTGCTCCTGCAACTTGGGGTATGTGTCACCACAACCCAGGACGCTGGCTAAGCAAAGGTCAGATGCTTGGAGAGTCTGCAGACTTGCCTGACATGCTGCTGCTGAGTGAAGTAGGAGAGAAGGAGAAACTCTGCTCTGCCACAGAGCTGTCAGCATGGAGGAGACCTCTTGATCGGACCGTTGTATATTCCTCCTGAAAACTCTTTCCTGTAGAAGCCTATTCTAAAGTTTTACTCTTCACCAGGTGGAAAGGAACCAAAAATAATTACTTGTAAGAAAAAACAACCACAAACCCAAACCCCAAAACAAAAACACCAAACCCCAACACTGGAAAGAGATAAAGATGATGAGAAATGTCTTTAAGTAGACATAAGTCTGGAAGACATAAGTTTCTGCTTAGTTTGCTTATTTTCGGAGAATGCTGTCACCTGCTGGCAGGAGACTGCAAAACTAAAAGTTCCGGGGCAAGAAAGCCTTTCCATTCCAGAGGGACAAGCAATAAATAAATAAACAAACAAACCTCAATAATACAATTATAACCCAACCTGGAAAACTAGGTGCTCTTGGGTAAGAAGGATCATCCCTGGGCTGAGAGTCCTGCACAGGAACTCCAATGACACCGAACTCCCTCCCTGCAACCTACTACTGTCAGACTTTCTCCCCTTTTGGCTTCCCATCCGCTTCTTCCTCACTAATGCCAGTTTCTTTTCTTCTAGCTACCAGCCTTCAAAGATCCCTCTACACCCCAGCTCAAAAAAATTAATCTGTGACTTTTCCTCTCCCAGACATCCCTATTTCTACCTACAGTACTCTTTTCCTTTTCTACGACTACGTCCCTTTCTCACCTCTCATGTGACAAACAGAAAAACAGGAGGTACCACTGGGTGGGGGCATGTTGTGGTTTGCACCCAGCCAGTAGCTAAGCACCACACAGCTGCTCACTCACCCCACTTGTCTGCCCTCCCTGAGCGGGATGGAGGAGAATCGAAAGAATGTAAAACCCACAGGTTGAGATAAGAACAGTTTAATAACTAAAATACAGTATAATACTACTACTACTACTGATAATAATAACAAGGGAAATAACAACTGGAGAGAATACAAAACTAAAACGGGAAAGGAAAAAAAACCCCAACAATAAACCCAAGTGATGCACAATAAAATTGCTCACCACCCGCTGTCCGATACCCAGTCCAACCTGAGCAGCGATCAGTCCCATCCCGGTAACTCCCCCCAGTTTATATACTGGGCATGACGTGCTGTGGTATGGAATACCCCTTTGGCTATTTGGGTCAGGTGTCCTGTCTCTGCTTCCTTCCAGCTTCTTGTGCCCCTCCTCACTGGCAGAACATAAGACTGAAAAGTCCTTCACCAGGGTAAGTGCTACTGAGCAACAGCTAAGACGTTGTGTTATCAGCATTATTCTAGGCAGCAACAAAAAGCGATACATAAATAAGTAGTTGTATGTCTTCTTGCTCTTGCACACAGAACACATTCCATGTGTGAGGATTGCTTGCATACTGCCGTTACACCTGTCACCCTTCATGGCCACTCTCTCTTAGGCTCCAGCAGCTTTGTGTGACTCTGCCCTTGTATTTTTCATTTCCTTTTAAGGGGCTGGACAACAAATAACACAGCAGTGCAACCTTTTAAAAGAGATGAGGACAGATAAGATGGTACTGTTATATGTACACACGTGATTAACCTGTTTTGGCTTATAGGTAGGGCATGGAAACATTTTTCTCTTGCTCCCACTCAGAGCAGTAGGTGCTACGGCATTGGTGGTGGCGGCAGCAGGTCTTGGATGTTGAAATACTTCTTGTACCTATAGCGATCTGTGTACCACAACTTGGCAACTCATGGCAGGACAGTTGAAAGCTGGTCAGAGCGTACACTAACCAGATGCTCCACCTGCCTTCCAGATCACTCCCATTACCTCTTCAAAGTGCTTTTCAACAGAAATGATGCTTAAGACATTCTTGGAAAGTTTGGGGCTACATGTGGCATTCCAGGTTAGCCTTTTACAGTTCCCAACAGAGAAACGCTATCACCATATGGACTTACTATCCTTAGTTAATTATAAAATGTAATTCATCAGGAAGTGAGCCCTATCTTCTTAGAATGAAGCTTGTAGGAACAATACAATTTATTTGCTAATAATGTACATTTGTTACATAGATTTATCTACAGCTTGTTTTTTTTAAGACAACCATGTTTTCTTTCTCCTACTTACTGCCGGCATTTTTCCCCCACAGCCCCAGAAAGAAGAATCCTGTTAGAGGAGTGACATCCAGCGGTCGCTCTGCACTTTATTTTTACACCGAAGTCTCATGCTTTGTGTGCCAGCAGCCTGGGCTTTTTCAGTCATTCACTGGCCTTATGAAAAAAGGCAGATGGTTGAAGGTAACGAATAAATCATTTTTCTGACATAGAAAAGTGATTACACATACATACAGACACATACTTACATAAGAAAGTATGCAGAATTGGGACATAAAGATGATCTTTTAAAAGATCTGTGATCAAGCCAGAGGAGTACATGTAAGACATGCAACAAAACCACTCTGGAAGAGGAAAAGGATGACTTGCCGTTAACATGAACACTTTAAGACATATAGTCCACATAGATATTTACACTATCAGACAATGCAGAAGAGACTATCTATGCAGAAGACTATCTATGCAGTAGCCATAGTGGATGTGTTTACTCCCCATCTTTCACTACATTTCATGCACCTATGCAAAATCCGTGATTCTAAGGAAGATGGGAAGAAATGGCGCACGAAGACCATGTATCTCTATGGACTCCCATGACCAGTAAGTAACTTCTCCATCTGAAATGTTAGATCACTTCTTTGTTCAAGCTATGCCAAACTGGAAATGGCAGCATTCACAGAATCACAGAAGGTTGGACAGGACCTTTGGAGGTCATCTGGTTCAATCCCCCTGCTCAAGCAGTCCCCTCCATGAGCCAGAGGAAACGACTGTGTGACTCTGCTCATTTTTCAGTTTCCCCTGGCCTGTGGGACACCAACACACACAGCACCAAATGTGCTGACAGGACTTGGACACCCCAAAGAGTTCCATGGTTCTCTGAGTTCAGCAGTAATTTGCTGCCTCTTACAGAAGTTAATTCTATGAGTTCAGCTCCCTCCTTGTACTCCTGCAAGGTCGAAAGATGTAGATAGGGCATTTTTCAATAATGCTATCTCATCAGGATAGTACAAGCAGGATAGCAGTCCTCCAGAGTTGTTAAGATCCTTACAGAAGGCACTGAGCAAAATGTGACCCAAAAAGATGACACACCACATTCATAGCTGGAATATGAACTTAAGGTCCAATTAAGGTACAAACAATTCACATGGCCAATTAAAAATGACATTTATGTCAAACCTGGACTGAAGAGCAGCCTTGAAAGAATCATGTCTATGCTATATTTCACCTTATGAAGCAAAGAAATAGGACTGGGCATGTTTTGTTTTGAAGCAGAATCTAGTGCATGACAGAACAAAACATGAAACCACTTTCTATAAATACAGCGAGAATAGTTTTCAATGTCTTAAATATGAATGATACGTGGGGATGGCCCTTTGGAGACTGAAACAGATTACAAAACTCAGAAATCTACAATTCTGACTGTCAGTGTTAAAGATAGTAATTTATTATACAAAAGACAGCATCCATTTATAGAAAAAGCTTAAAAACCTAGTACCGTATAAATTTGACGAATAGCAAGTAAGTAACAAAATGAACAGAGAAGTAGGAAATCATAGTGGCAAGAGACAACTAGTACTAGAAAGGGAAAACAATTCCTATTAGGGAAGTTGAAATATCAGGTAGAGCATTCTGACAGAGATCATGATGTGAAAACAGTCTCCAGCAGTGAAAGCCACATTAACTTTACAACTCCAATTAGATTTTAAGGCAGAATGAAAATAAGCTGAGCAATCATACAAAAAAATGTAGATGTGACCTAAATGGTTATGGCATGAAATAAAGATGAATACTCTGGCAATTATTTGCATCTGAAGATTGAAGACCACAGAGACCAGGTATGCCAATAACACTAAAATAATATACCTAACTTACTTGTTTTCTCCAGAAAGAGTAGTTCATATTGAAATACAGTGTAAAAAAACCAACCAAACAAAAACCCCACAACCAAAACCCAAAAGATTTAAAAATACCTATTACAATAGCTTTGCAACTAGTATTTAGAAGTGTAAATTTTAATTCAAAGGATCCTTCGCAGTGCACAAAACCCACTGTAGTACTGTACTAACTGGGTCACTGTCATATGGAAAGATGAAATAGCAATCTCAATCTGGGCAAAACATAAAATAGCAAGTCCAACAATGCATATTACTTACAATTATTTGCTTCAGCTGTCAATTTTCAGGTATTTCTATAAGCTTTAGGTATCTCTATAAATTTTTTTGGGAAAACAGAGTTTTGGATGTGGCTTTGCTTGGCAGTTTCATCTATATTCCTCACTAGAAGAAACCCTAGGTTTGGATAAGTTTAATGAAGCCCCATCCTCTTCTGAGTGGTTGAAGGCAAAGATACAGTTAGCTTCTTACAACTCTTTGCTTATTAATTTCTGTTGAAATGTAATTGTAAGCAACACACTTCATCTGCCTGAAACACTGACCTAAGTTATTAACAGTACTTCCTCCCTGTGAAATTTTTATGAATCACTTCTGCAACATTTCTGTTTTTCTAAAGTATTAGTCCATTTTCTTAGAAACTGTCAGAAAACAAACACTAAGTAAATTACACACCTTAAAACCAACCAAATCCAGGGAAGAATGGAAGTCAGAGCTTTAAAATGAACTCCAGCTTTAACTTCCTGTGCGTTGTGGAACTTCAAATAATAGAATAGCCTAAATCATGAGAAAAAAATCTGCTTAAAACTTCCACATGCTATCATCAACCAGAATGACCATCCACATTTTAAGAATTATCTTTTCAAAATAAAGTCCATGATGTTCAACAAAATTAAGTGGATGAGCTCAGAATACTGTGGATGAGCATTCTACTTCTGGAGGCTAAATATGCACACTACAGCAAACCCAATGTAGTGATTTTCAAATATTTTGGTCTCATTGTTTTCAACCTGCAGGTCTTAGTTCAATTTTTAAATGCTAAACGCTTAGTGCAAGCATTAAATGCTAGAAAGAAACCAACTTGTAGAAGTCTAACATAACTGGATTTGTATTCTATTGACTAAAGGAGTTAAGATTTGCAAAAAATGAAAGGGGGAAACTTCTAATGTATATGCTCAAATCCTGCTGCCCCAAGGAAACATCATGTCCGTGTTTTGGGGTTTTCTTAATACAGAAACTAAACAATTCAGAACTTTCTTCCACTGTTTAATGCTTACAACAGGTCTTCCGAGGGTTTCTTCCTTCTGCTTTCTTGTTTCTTGTAGTTGCAAGTTCTGATTTATGTTTCAATCATACCAGTCATACTGTATGCTGCTGCATTCAGACATTGTGAACATCAGCTTCCTCTCCACACGAGCTAGAGAGCATGAATTATTTTGCACATTGCTAAGCATATAAGCCAAGATGCCTGAATGAAACTGATATTTTTTGGGGGGGGAGGGGGCCTTAAACCACAGCAAATCATTATGAATGTGTTTATGTCCTTAGAAACTTGACGCTTTTGCCAGACAGGTTACTGGTAGATGTGACAGTTTATGAACACCAACTTCGGGACTTTGATGTAGACTTTTAGGTTACTGTAACCAATACCCATATTTTCCTCGATTTCCTCAAGCAGTGGCATTTCTTGAAGAATACTGTCTTCAAGAAGTAGAAACACTTAAAAGTCACTTCCCAATTACTTCTTCTTCTGCAAAGCTACCTTCCTGAACCCTGTATCTTCTACTGCCACTTTCTTTCTTCACAGCACTATGTCAAATACACATATGGTACTTTAATCAGGAATTGGGGAAATGCACTCTCAGATATGGCTGCATTGCCTTCAGACTGTGAAGAGTCTACTAAAAGCTTAGTCTTTATTTGTTTGAATCACAGACAATTTGATCTTCAGCAGATGTAGAAGGAGACATGTCCTCAGTTCTAGGACGTTTCGATGCTGGGGGATTTTGAAGACTGTCATCAGATGGTAATGGCCTCTCTGAAACAGGAAGATAGGAAAATCATTTAAGCTAAGTAAATCCAGATTAAGAAAGTAAATTGGTCTGCTGAAATCACAAACAATTCACCAAAAAAACCCAACAAAAAAAAACCCAAACCCCAACAACAACGCCCTCCCCCCCACCCCAAAAACCACACAAACACACGCATAAAAAACCCCAAACACCACCAAACAAACAAACAAACAAAAAAACCCAACACAAAACCACCAACCCAACCCTGGTTTGAGAAGCCAGCACATGAAACTATATAGGTGTGCTGAAAACATAAGAGTCTTTAAAACCCACGTGTAGAACCTGAAGAACATTACATCCAGGTGAATTTACTCTTCGCAGTTTCAGTGTCACCTAATGCACCCACTGCTATACAAACTGTAGTGACATATTGTCACATAAGCAGCTGTCCAAGAGCAATCACAGTGAGAACACGTCATATTATCAAAAGCACCTTTCAAACACTCCAGAACAATGAAGAAGCTTTAGAATCTGCAACTAGGTTTAGGATTGTGCTTGGTTATGCTTGTGTTATAGGCTTATAACAGAAGTCTATAATAGAAAGAACTGACTGGCAAAAGACTGCTGGGTATTAATAGCCACAAATGCTTACCATGTTCTTGTTCTGAGGAAGGAGGTACAGGAACTGTGTCTGCAGAGGCTGGCGTATCTGCCTTCAGTGGAATCAGGTTTACTCTCCTTTAAAAGAGCAGCAATGGTTCAATTGTTTTAAAGCCACTATTTCCACAAATGATTTATTTAAAGGTTTACTTCATATAGAATCAGTTTAATTTAAATGTAGTTTAGATATATTTTACTACACTTTTTTTCTTCTTGTCCTATGTTGAATAGAGCGTTTTTCAGAAGTACTTTGAATACCACTAGTGATCCTTTCCACTAGAATGTACTTTTGCATATGTTTCATGTGGCACTATGCTTGGTATTCACCTTCAGAGCACAGCATCTTGGTCAAATATTTAAAAATGAAGACTATCTGCTCCTACTATTCCCTAGCCCTGTCCACTTTACATTCCTAAAACTGTAGGGAATACTTTTGCCCACTGAGGTCCACTAATAAATCTGCTGCTTCTGCTACATCTCTTTTGGACGGCACTTAAAAATTAAGCACAAAAGTCGCAGAGGATTGAACTATCAGAAAAAAAAAGTCTTACAAGCAGCACCATACATGCTAGTACAAGACACTCATGGCATAATCAGTTGATATGATTAAATATCATTTCTCTCTCTTGAAAATAAAATGATTAGTTAGCTCCGCTAGTCACCCCACCCTCCAGGCAAAAGTCACTTAGATCTACCTACAGCCCTTTGACTTCTTAGTTCCAGCACAGATGAACTACAGGTGGGTAGAAAGCCATCATCTCCAAGATTTTCCTTGCAGTTGTTGATGAAATCCACTATCCTGCTTTCTTGTTCACCACTTCCTCTCTAGCCACCTACTAATTAAAACATTCCTATGAGAAGTTATAATAATCTCCTTCAATACTAAAATAGCCTTGTTTTGCATGTCTGTCCCCTTACTGATGCGCACCAGTTGAGGATCTTATATTGCAGGCTGTTTGACAATCAGTACATGGATTACAGGTAATTTCTAAAAACTTAGATTTTCACCTTACGAAGTGACCTCAATCAATGCATGAAGTCTCACAGCCATGACTGAGCACACTGAGGGCCTGTCTAGACTTGCACTCTTCTTCAAATATTTCCTGTCAGAAGAGCCTTTAAATGATTCTCGTCAGCTGAAGTCTTCAGGTACCATCCTCGTACTGAAAATGGGACCTGAAGACAGACACCTGTTACCGGCATATGGACAAGGCATAAGGGTCAGGTTAATTTTGCTACTGCCTTACATTTCAGACAGAAATATAAAATTAGGATTCAGGAGACATTTTGACCTTCGAGTTGCAGTATAACTGGAACAAAAAATTCCATGTCAAGAGAGCTACCACCAAGACACAGGGTATTTATGTCTAAACCTCAACCTTTAAATGTAGCACAAGCACAGCTTGTCTTGGCCTTCGTATTTATAACTGGAAATGGCAATATAAATCTCACCTTGGCGTCTTGCTCCATGCTTGTAAAGTGTTGAGAGTAATTCTCCTGGGCTGGTTTGCTTTAGCACTCTGGCTGGCTGACTGGTTGATTTTCTTCTCGTCTGAGGATGAGACTGGAATGCTTTTTATGACTACAGGTGTGGAAGGCAAGTCCTTACCAGCAGCGGTGGGTGTTCTAGGTTGGAGAGTGGGAGTGCTGGGATCAGTGACCCTGCTGGGAGGAGTCCCCTCTGTCAGCCTAGAACCTGGGGAAATGACTTTGTGTGGCTGGCTCTTTTTCACTTTCTTCTCTGTTACACCAGAAGTCTTGACATTTATCTGTGGCTTCTCCTTCAGTGGTATTCCAAGTTCATCCTTCTCAAAGGTAACAAATGAACAGTATCCATCCATGGAAGAGATAGCAAGAAAGGCTCCATCGCTGGACCTATTTGGGATTTTTTTTTCCCATTAAGAGTAAAGATCAGAAAAATTCTTCAATTCTCACCCCTGCACCTGTAACACATGCTGTACCTGTCTTTTCCTCCTCCCATCTCCAAATACATGTATACATTTAAATAAAACTGCAGACACGTGAAAGACGTCCAACTCAAGTGAACAAAGATCTTCAATTCTGGCTTTTGCATCTGATCTAATCTCTCTGGTGTCATCTGTGATCACCCATAACAGGCTGCTGCCAGTACCTGTATGCACAGGTACACAAAACTTTCATCACAGCTTCTGAAATATTGCTGAACTCTCCTCACTCAGGCCAGCGAGCAATTCAAGCTCTTTGGTTCTGCTCTTAGCACTAAGCAGAGGCAATGCTCAAATCACCATGGTGCTCACCTGAATAGGCTCTTCACGCTTAGTTCACCAAGTAATGTCTATCTATCACTGCTTAAAAACACTTGATTTTCTGTTCTCTTCCACTCCCATCTTCCTGACACACCATGATTTTCACAGTGCTGAGCATCAATTACAAATCAGAAAGAGAAGCCTCCATGTGGTCCTCAGCTTAGTTATACTGGCTAGAAAAGCATGAAAAAAGAAGCCTTGTCCAGCAGAGGGGTGTATCTCGATTATAAGACTTGGATTCTATTTTCAGCTTCAGTTCTGACCCCCCACATCAAGTCAGATGAATTATTTCATCCCATACTTGAAGAACCACTGAGCAGAATTGTCCTGATAAACTAGAATTTGGTCAGGATACAGACACCTGAACTCAGAGATGGTTTCTAAAACCTCCAAATAACTCTATTATTACCAGTTACACTGCCTGAACAATGAGTACTTTCCATGAGCACCTAGAACATTAGTTTTCATAAAAATTTCCATCTGCTTGTCCCCAGGATTTTCACCTTGTTTCCCAACTGATAAAGAACCACAATTCTCTGGTTTACAGTGAAAAAAAGAAGTGATTTGCTGTTCAGACAGTGCAATGACAGTGACCACACGCACATCGTAAATGAAACAAAAATAGAAGACACAAGATGTTGTGCAGAACTTCAACAAACAAAAAGGACATTTCCCCCATCACACCAAATCTTAGGAATATAATAATTACCTACCACGAAATGTCACTCAGGGTGTGATAATGTATGTTAGAAACATAACCAAACGGGAAGGACTGCTCAGTATCATAAAAAAGCACGGAATCTTCTGAAGCAACAGCAAACACCAGTCGATAGGGCAGATTAAATAGAGCAGGAGACGATTTCTGACCAATTTCATCTAGAATGCAAAGAAATGAACACAATGAGAATTCTTTTTTGCATTCATTGCAAGGTAGTAACTGCAGTAGCTTAGCCATGAACCTAAAGATTACGTTATTAATCAGTATCAAGATAATGGCTCAGAAGATAGCACTTCTACAGAAAGTAAAGTTTAATGTCAAGTACTGACATTTCTCTTGTCTGAAGTTTGCCCTCTATTGTCTTAACCGAAGAGAGAGAAATCAGCAGAAGCTTTGTCCATGTGGATTCTTATTACTTTGTTTTGTAAAGTTTGTCATATATATTTCAGCTGGAATTTTTCAGCATATTCATTAATTAATGAATTAATACTAAAGTCCAAACGAACACACCTTAGAATATAGTGTAAATCAAGGTCACAACAAATTCATACCACGTTATATTCTGTACAACTCAGTCAAAACAATGGATTTAGCTCTATTTGTGTTACCTTGGGTTCAGCTTCTATCTAGTCTTTTCATTGCAACAGTAGTTCTTTTTCAGGCCAGATTATTCCAACTTCCAGTGGATGCTGCATGCTAGCTAGCTGCTTTCAGAAATTTCCAGTATATAGGGCTCCCGTTCAGTTCTATGATGATTAGGGAAGGTATGCACTAATGCCATTAACATTAATATAATCTAAGATACTCACATCTCTAGATTTCTAGACTACCAGAGATTTTCACTTTTCTGGGTATACGCTGCAGAAACTAAACTCTCTGTTTAGAAGTGCCACATAGGCCTACAGCAGACACCCACCTCCTTACTTTGCAACACACCATTACAACAAATCTAAAAATTATGATGAAAATAGAGAACACAACTGGTAATCTCTAAATTCTGTAAGGAATACCAGAAAATGACGCTGTAAAGAAGGAAGCAAAGCTCTGCCTTTTGATCAAAAACCAGTCTTCTTAAAATATAAACACTCCTGGACCCAGTGGACTCACAATAAGGCTGGATTTCAATATCCAGGTAAGTTTTCATGCAACTTCATATAATCCTTTCACCTCCTCAGAACTCCTGTTCTGGCCAATAATACCAGCACTGCTTTGGGTTTGGCTTTCTTGAATAAACATCAATGGTTGCAAAGTACACCAACTCTCCAGTGCTTCTGTGATGTGGGTAGTTGAGATTAACAGAAAATACTTCAGTGGGCCACTCCTTTAGTGCTAAGCCAAGTTAGTTACTTTTACTTACGCAAAACAGTTAAAAGTTTAATATTAAACAGTGTTACTGTAGCCCAAGAGGCTAAGTAAGAACATTTACCCACTATATCAAAAGCTACTCACAAGGTACTTAAGGTGAATTCAGGGTCTTAGAGTCAGGAAACAGCTTCTAAGATGTGGTACAACGCTATCTTAACAGAATGTTAAAAGGCTAGGGCATAAAATGGTAAACAGCCACATTGGCCTCTTCACGTATCTGCTGTAAAATCACACTCCCTAAAGGATTTACAGTACCTTTATTAAATGCTCGTCGCAACTCAAAGTAGACAGGGCAGCAGCGAACAGCAAGAGTTGCTTTTCCAGGACATGGCAGGTGACCCACAGGCCTTTTATAAAGAATCAGTATTTTAAAAATCAACATTGCAATTTTATTTCTTTTATGAAAAGATATTTTCATCTTATTAATCTCTACCTTTTAAGATTGTTTCTGGAGAAAACATACGTGGTGTTTGTTACATTTTCTCCTGATTCAACACAGCCAGCTGCAAAAATAAAGGTTAAAACATTACTCATCAACTCAAAAGGGTACTGGGTACACACTTTATGTCCATAAACATTCTACTTCTCAGGAATTCGGCTTGTTAGTCGGGCAAGAGCTGTGCAACCTGAACACAACTTAAAAATATCCCAAATATTTATTTAGTGCTGTTTTTGTTTCCCTTATATACTTCCTCCTCAAAGCTTCTTTTTGATGTTGCCAGACATCTATAAAAGCAATGCTTATATGTGCAAACTGATCCCCTCCTTGCAATGTTATTTTTACTATGACTGCAGAATGTTTTTAAGAAAGGATACAAACAAAGAGAGACCAGTCAAAAGAAATGACTCATTATTCTTCATTTCTATTTTAACAGAGCTGTATTATTGCAGTTTACATGTTTCAGTTCAGAAAAATGCTATAAATATGATTTTTATCACAGGAGAAAGTTGACATTCTGGACTGCTAACAGGAGAGTATTGTGGAGTCTCTATTTTCTTCAATATGAAGATTGAGGAATGGCTTAATTAAGATAAAGAAGCATTCCCTAGCAGTTTGAAATCAATCCTGATGCATGTTCAAACTAGAGCATAATAGATACAATGTAAGTTATAGTGTACATTCTCACATACCTGGAGTGAGTAAATAGGAGCCATCAGGAGTAAAACTGAGCCTGCGGAAAAATGACTTCATGCTGTCATCGTGAAACATCCGATAGCTCCTAGCCTGTAACATTGAAAATAGGTTGTGTAAAACGCCATGAACATGTCAGCTGGGATTCAAGTGACAAAAGCCATCCAGTTGTACAGTCCAATTCAATGGAACTTTAAAAGATAAAAGTTTTAAAAAAACATTGGCTCCTTCAAACTCAGTTTCTGCTGTGCTATAAATTCTTCACAGCTAAGAAAATCAGTCCTTGATCCCTTTTCAGCTACTAATCAAAACACCCCAAGAGCAGCCACATTAGACCAGTGATCAAAAAATAGTAGTGACCTGGAAAACAACATTTTTTAACAGTCAACATAAAAGCCTGTTCCTTAAGCATTTAGTTTTAACTCTAGTATTAGAGGTTTAAAGAGAACTTCTATAATGGCAAAATACCCCCTCTCAGGCCTGTTCTTTAGTCTCTATAAAACTGTTACAAATGTTTTCACAAAAAAGAGAAAAGGAATAGAAGGAATTAAAAAAGTTATAGCCAGCTTGGTGGTGTTTTTTACTGTTACTTAAAACTGTTTTGGAGGAAAAAGCTCTTTGTTTTCCTCCTTGAGTAAGACAGAATTTCCTAAATTTTCCACAATTCATATTTTTCCTAAAAATCCAACTACCTTTTAAAAAACTTCAGGCTGCTGACTTTGAAATATTATTGCTGTGTCATATCCATTAATAAACTTACAGCTTCTGCAAGACATATTTTAAGCTTTTCCTATAAGAATTCACTATACATACGATTTTTTCCACACTATTTTTAACATCTACAAAGACATTTTGTTACTACTTTAAACTGCTGAACTTGCAAGAGATCAATAGCAGCAGGCAGTGCACTTTCTAGGTAATTTCTGTAATGTTCCAGGACACCTGAATTGGTCTCTATCTATAAAATGTAATGATGAGATAGAGACAAAAATATCTGATATACAGATTATCTGAATGGAAAACATTAGCACGTTTGGTTTCACAGAAAAGGACAACTCATATAAAACAGCACCCAACATGTTCTCCAGAATCTTTAGTAGCAGAACAATGTACCTCTCCTTCAGCTCCTGATCCAGATACAATCTTGGTAATATTGAACGCTACACGCTTGGTCTGCGTGTTGTATACCCGCAGGACCCTACAGGACAGAGAGCACGGTTAGCTAGGAACAGCCTCCTTTCCTCCCAAGTTTCACACAACACTGCAGGACCTCACTTCTCAGTCGGAACCGTCAAATATAAATGACAATCACACACTAATTATAACTCTGTTCATGAGACACTACCAGAGGGACATGTTTTGATGGCTAAATAACCAAGGCATCACTGGCAACTATTTGACTCAATAAGGTTTGTGAAGTAGCAGCTTATGCATTCATGGAGGAATGAGGAAATTAGCAGACAATGAACTGCCACCCCATTCCTACCTCTGCTGTAGTAGCCAGTACGTTTCTGCGGAGCGGAAACTCATCTCTAAGACAATTAGTTACATCTCCAAGCTTTGGTTTCCTCTGGAATAAATGTAAACTGGACTACGTCTCTGCACAGAACGTTGGAACTCCCTGACTTCATCTCACTAAAACAGCAGGCAGCCTAAGTGAACCCAACTGCTCTCTGACCTCCACTCCAAGAAAAAACTTGTGCATCATTCTGTTACTTGTGTTTCACTTCTGTTCATTTTAATAAAAGCACACAAATCTCACATAACAGATTATCAGAAGACTGAGGCTCATAATGACCTAGTTGGCATTAACTTACCATTTTTCTGACCCTACTGCAAATCTTAAATCAAAACTACTTTTTTATTGTTACAGCAATTTTCTTTGCGGTGGGTGCCAGATGACATGCATTTATTAGCCAGCTGTGAACCCCTTCAGAGCAGCACACATGCCCTAAAGTTTAAGCTTACTCAAAGTTCTGATAAGGGCCAAATTTATGAAATGTGTGTTTAGCTTTCCCGATGACATCACTTACAAAACTGTTGGGGATGGAGGGAGGGAGAGGGTGAAAGAAAGATACCAGTGGAAAACAGTTTTACCTTATTTCTTAACCTGTTTGTATCCTTCTGTAAAACGACAAGGATGAACTTATTAGCTCATTAACAACCAGAGAATGCAGCACTCTCTTAAGAAGTATTTGGTATCTATAATGATCAAACTCATGAAAGCTTATTTTGTGAAGAAAAATTTCTACAGTTTACATAATCTTATTTGCTGCTTAGGGACAACACTCAAGACTTCAGGAATTAATTATTTACTGTAAGCAAAAGATTAACTAAAGTATCATTTTACTTTCACATCAAATTTCTTCAGGAACAACAATCTGAATAAAACTAAAAGAAAAGATTTATCCTGTACACTTGCTTTTAATTCATCCTCAAGTAAGAAAGAATACTAAAACAAAACACATAGACTAATAGCTCACCTATCACAACTCAGAGTTGTAATGTACTGGCCTAGAGGATCCCACGTTATTCCTTGGACATAACTCTTGTGTTCATTTAATATTGAAACCTTCTGTCCTGCAATTACAGTTTTCAGATTCTAAAATCAAATGTTTTAAAACATTTCTTCATATCAAGAAATAAAACAAAACATTTAAACATGTAGAGAAAACACTTTTTAAGCAAACTGTTAACTTGATAGTACCTGATAAGAATATCAGAAATAGTTGCTTTATTTCTAGAATCTTCACAAGTACAGTAAATTGTGACATGCCAGTTTAAGGCCTGTTCCCTACAAACTTACTCAGATAAGCAGTTTGGCTTAGGCATTAAACATGCAAGATAAGTATATTTCAAAACAGAAGTATTTGAAAATCTTAGTCATTTAGAAAAAACTTCTCAGGCAGGTCTAGAATACTGTGCAACAGCTAACTGAATTTGGCTGAACACTGAGCCAAAAATTCCTGCATTAAAACGTAACTTACAGCTGGGGAGCTGTAAAAACTCATCTACTCTGCTGAGCAGGCACTGAACAAAATATACTACACACATGCTGACTGATTCTTACACATGAGCAGCTTTCAGAAACAATTCTGTGGAAGTGCTAACTCACTTTCTTCCACAGCTTATTGTGTCATGAAAATCTCTCCAAGGCATGAGCTCTCTGACCCCACTGATGTTCCACATTTGAATGTCTCAGATCCAAAGCATTGTAATAAGGTAAAATTACAGATAATTCTCATTAAATACTTTGTTTTGAATACTAGTGAAAGGTGGGGTTTTTTCCTATTAGTTAAGAGTTGCTTTGTTGCAAAGCAACAGTATAAGCCAGCAAGTTTCAAAAACAAAACAGCTCTTTCTAAAAAGGTTACACAGACAGAGTCAAGGACATGCTGCATAATACCCAAAGTCCTTCTGCTGCAGTATTCTGTCTCTAACAGTGGCCAACAATAAATGCCTAAGGAAGACTGTAAGAACAGAGCAAACACATAGTGATATTTCTACAGGATAGTCTGTAAGCTACCAACAGTTTGTACCTCAACGACTTAAGCTAGTGATGCTCTCTTTGTACTGAACAGCCCTATGGATTTTTACTACCAATTTTCTTCCAGCCATTTTTTTAAAAATCATGCAAGCTTTTAGCCTGGGTATTACTGGAAGCTATCTTTGAAACTCTTTCCTTTCATGCACCTACAATTTCCAGTCACAGAGCCTACATTTTCCAGTAACGGTTGCTTACTTCCAATTTACTAATTGTCTCTCTGCCTACAAGACACAAAATGCCCTCTATAGCATTAACTGCATGCTAAAAGAAAGTGGTGAGAATGGAAGACATTACACATAAATAACATATCAGCTTAAGAGGCTATTCAGCTTTTTTTTTTTAGTAATAATTCTAATAGATATGTGCCTTTAAAGTTGTTACAAGCAGTCTGAGATGCAAGAGACATTTGGTCACAATGCCACTACACATACGCTCTAAGCACACACTCTCTTAATTGAATATTTATGTATTTATTAAAGACATATGGAAAGGAGTATATGTAACAGTTTAGATGGAAGAGACATTAAACATCCAAACCAAGAACACAGAATGTCAGCAGCGGAACATTTGTATTTTCATGTGTGTGTGCACTGAAAAATTAACCTGGATTCTACCTTATTTTTCTTAATTAGACACTAAACATTAGAAATGTGAGATAAAAGGTTAACTTTAGAGAAAGTTAAGTATTTCCACATTAAATTAAAAGTGAAAGTAACAATTACACTGCTAATAAGAAAACATCAAGCCATTGTAAAGCAACCTAACTTAGCTGTTACTACCAGAACTTCTATAGATGGGCCTTTGTTGGAAACTACGAGCAATCTCACTGCAGTAGGATGAGAATGAACAGAAGTGTTTTTCCTAATGTAGCCTAAAAAAATAAAAAAGGCCTATCTTGTAAAACAAAGCCTTCATCCTATACTTGCTTCCCATTTTTTACACAGGTAGGTAGTTACCTGATACCAGTCAAGTTCTGTTTCTTTATAGGGGTGCGGGGCGGAGTAACTAATATACAAGCTGCTTGTATAGGAGTTTATATTATTGTATTGTGTAGGAGTTTATTTTAGGGGGAAATTGGGTGGTTTATTTCCAAATACTCCAAGGTGAAGAAATTACTTACATGTAAGTTTTGCTGGCCTGAGGGTATCTCTCTGTGCTAGGCTATCTGCCTCACAATACGAGAAATATAGCAATCACAAAAAAAGACATTTTCAACTCTTTTGGTAAATACCATGAGGCACTTCCATCAGGACTGAAGACACACACGTGATAAAATGTAGCATTTACCTTTATTGACATCCCACATTATAGCTGTGTTATCTACAGAAGCAGACGCCATGTAATTTCCATCTGAGGTCCAACAGATATCGTATACATCTTCTAAGTGGCCTCTTGAAGCCAGAAGACAAGAAAGCAATATTTAATCAAAAAATGAACAGCTACATGTAAACATGAGGTTTATGCATTTTGAGGTTAAAAGCAATCAGAGGCAAATAAAGCCTCTGAAGTAAAATGAAGTAAAATGCAGTAAAAGTACTGAAGTAAAATGAACAGCAGGACTTTCAGCTTTTAAAAAACACTTCCACATGCAGAAGGTAGAAGAACATTTTAAAAAAGCACATCCTGCTATTCAAAATAAGCCTGCCTTTTAAAGAGGTCTTTTTCAAAGATAATGAAAATCCCACATTTGAAGTCATTTATGAATTTATATATAGAGATCCAGAAACAAACATTTCTAGGATTTGTACAAACAGAAGATAAAATACTACCCAAAGCACTTAAGAAGTTTTGCTATTCAAGAAAACTTTCCTGCATATTTAAGAGTTTCATAAAAGCAGTAAACAAACATGCACACTCAGCGGAACCATGTGAAACATGGAAAGTTAAGACTACTTTAGATAGAGTTGAACAAACATTGCAACATATTCAGAAGCACCCAGAAGGGCTCCATCAAAACAATTTTTGTTTCTTGTTGTTTGAAGACTTATCATACAGAGTGGTAACTTCAATAATAAGTATTTGTAACACCAAGTTTAGGGAAGGGACACTCGGTTTGTTTGCTTTAAGAGAATAATTCTAATGTTCCTAAAGGATCACGCTGGTGCTTCAAGCAATCTCTCTAGCACTTTTAAAACTGTTCTCACAGTTTAAACCTCAGCAGTTGGAAGGAATGTATCAGTTGTGGACAGCAGTTACTTTTTTATTTTTTAAAAAACACATGTGAATTTGTAATGACAGGTAGAGACCAAAACTTTTAACAGATACTACACAGAAAGCATACATACTGCTCATTCGAAATGCATTTCTGAGTCCAGAACCACTAATTTCTTTCAGACTTCAGCTGACAGTGAGAACAGAACACTGTCATAATTCACCTGCCAGTGGTGGTTTGATGCCTTACCGTTATCAGCTAATAATTAGTCTTGGCAGGCACAGTGTGTATATTTTATTAATCATCGTACACTTGAAACAAAAGCTGTATAATGCAGATTTTCAACTACTAAAGCGAATTAGTTGAAAAAGGTTGGTCAACCCTCACAGCTATCATCTAGCAAAACTGCATGAAGCATTTTATCTACTGACACTTTTTGTTTTAATAATGATCAAAATTTCTGCTATAAAGCTAGTAAATAAAACTCCACATTTATTTTATGTATCTCTGTGCTAAGCTTTAAGTGACTGCAAACCTCAGGAACCAATTTCAGAGCACATCAGTTAAGTCACACAAATGCCAAATGTGCCTTAACAGAAGACAGAGACTGGTGCTGTATCAAAAAAATAGAAGTTAAGTACAATAAAAGGATAAGCATTACAGCAAGAAAATATTAGAGAGCACTGAAGTTCTACATCCACTGAACAGAAGTCTGTACCAGATAACAAAAGCTACTGGAGAATCACAAACACTGAATAGAAAAACTAATAAAACATTAAGCTACCTTAAGGTTTTAATGACTGCCCAGTTCTCCTTGTTGAGCTGAGCTTCATCTTCTTCCTGAAAAACCAATGGTTCCAATTCTTTGCTATCATTCAGCTTCCACAATAAAATAACAGCATCTGTAGAAGAAATCATATGAAGCTTCTCTCTTTCCCAGTCACATTAAATGCATTACATTTAGTTCAACATTACAATTCTCACACATAAGACACATGAAAAGGAGTTCTCACCATCTCCTCCAGATGCTAGGATCTCACCACTTGGAGAGAAGCGCACAACATTTACTGCTTTGGTATGGCGGGCAAGGTTGGACAAGAATTCCACAATTGCTTTTCCATCTGGCCCTTTTTCCACCTTCCATATCTAGTTACAGAAGCATTACAGACAGTTTTCAGCAACAAGATGTAATATATATGTACCAATTCAGTAATTCACAATTTACTCCTTGGGCAGTCATTCTGAACTTATTATCTGAAACTTCCAGAGCTAAACCTGCAGTTGCACCACGAATTTTCCCTCTCTGAGCTACAGCTGTGTGCTGGGTGTACGTGACAAAGTTTTGATATCTGGGGGAGGCTTCAGGGGTGGCTTCTGTGAGAAGACAGCAGAAGCTGCCCCCATGCTGGGCAGAGTCAGTTCCAGTCAGCTCCAAAACTTTGTTCCACCAAAGGTGGCATCTCTGTGATAATATATTTAAGGAAGGGTAAAAAAACCTGCACAGCAGCTGTGAGAAAAAAGTAAGAAAAATGTGAGAGAAACAGCTCTGCAAACACCAAGGTCAGTGAAGGAGAGGAGGAGGTGCTGCAGGTGCTGGAGCTGAGATTCCCCTGCAGCAGATCATGGTGACAGAAGTTGTCCCCCTGCAGTCCATGGAAGTCCCTAGTGGAGCAGATATCCACACTGCAACTTGTGGAGGACCCCATGCCAGAGCAGACAGATGTGACTCAAAAGAAGCTGCAGCCTGCGGACAGCCCATGCTGTAACAGGCTCCCAGGAGGAGTCGTGGCCTCTGAAGAGAAGCCCACACGGGAGCAGGTTTGCTGGCAGGACCTGGGACCCCATGAGGGACCCACGCTGGAGCAGTCTGTTCCTGAAGGATTGCTCCCTGTGGAAAGGACACATGCTGGAGCAGTTCATGAAGAACTGCAGCCTGCGGAAAGGACCCATGTTGGAAAAGTTTGTGGAGGACTGTCCCCCATGGGAGGGACCCCATGCTGGAGCAGGGGAAGAGTGTGAGGAGTCTTCCCCTGAGGAGGAAAGAGAAGCAGAGACAACATGTGATGAACTGATCACAGCCCCTATTCCCCATCCCCCTATGCTGCTCAGAGGGAGGAGGTAGAGTTAGGAGTGAAGTTGAACCTGGGAGAAGGGAAAGGATGAGGGGAAGGCATTTTTAGTTTTGTTCTTATTTCTCACTACCCTACTCTGGTATGAATTTGCAATAAATTAAACTAATTTCCCCAAGTTGAGCCTGTTTTGCCCATAACAGTAATTAGTAAGTGATCTCCCTGTCCTTACCTTGACACACTGTATCACTTCCCCCATCCTGTTGAGGAGGGGGAGTGATAGGGCAGCTTGGTGGGCACCTGGTGCCCAGCCAAGTTCAACCACCACAAGCTGTAATCATATGGCAGTGTTGTTTTAGTGTGATGAAATGTAATACTGAGTATTTCCAATAAATTGAAAAAAAAAAAAAAACCAAACCCAAAACCCAACAACAGACAACCAAACACATAATACCGCTCTGTCTTCATTCAACGACAATCTCTAGCTTCAAAGGTATTTGACAAGCCTATAAGTACAACGATTCAATAGCATGGAATTACAATATATTATTGACAAATCTGTCAGCCACAAATTGTGACAATCTGAAAAAAGAAACCCTGATTAGTACAGGAGAAAAACACATTAGCCCTCTTCAGAAGTCTGAGCAAGTTGAAGAGCTTTGCAGTATATTCCAAAGGTCAATAGATTTACTGGTTTCAAACAGATTTGAGCAAGAATTATAATAATTCCAGTTCCCCACTGATTATAATCACAGCATTATGACAGCTGCATGTATGAACACTTTTCCAGCAACGCTGGCTTAAGGAATTCCTGATCCCACTTGTTCTCAATTTTGCAGTGCATAATGATGCCACTCCTACTGCTCTACTTGGGCACTGGTTCAGCCATGACAGCAACACTGTTATGTCCCTGTGTTGTGGGACTAAGGCACAGATAACAAAATCCCATTAGGTGTTTCAAATAATCTACTCTTGGATGCAGCCTCAGCTCAGTAAAACAAAACAAGACAAAAAAACAACCTAGCAATCAGGCCATGGCAGGAATATACCAAACAATGAAACAGCCTGAATTAAGACCTCTGCAACTTTTGCCAGTTTTCCCTCTTACATGCAATGGTCCTCCAAAAGAAGACGCAGCAGCAGTATCTTTTATGTCAAAGATGACAGAATTTTTTCTGGCCCTAAAATAGGTATATGTATAAAAATGAATTAAATATATATTCAGTAAACTATATATACAGCCAAAATCCCTGAAATGCATACAGCTCCAGGTAGGAAGTCAATTTGCCAGTGAGGAAAGGAAAAATTTTGGCTGAGGCTATTGGAATAAACCCCTAATTTTTAATGACTTTTATTCCCTTTACCATCTCCAAAAGAAAGAGGCATTGTAATCATGTACATATCACAGAAATTACCATTCATAATTTGCTAATAAGTACTTTAAGAAATATTGGCATATTTCTGACCACTATGTCTACCTTCCATACAGAGAAACTGTTAACTAGACAGACGAATAAATCCAATGTATTTCTCTGCAAAGGAACTTGGGCATCTCTTGGCCATGAACTTTATTTAAGGAGTTGACCAACATACAGATAAAAAGAACGTGGTTTACCCAAAGCACTCAATTTCCCAAAGCTTTCCAACTAGGGCTTTTCAAGAAACCAACAGATCACTGATGATGGGAACAGTCCTCATGTGCATTAAGAATTTAGAAGACAGTAAGCAACTGCCTGATTTTGCAAAGATGAATCCTACAGCCACATGTTTTGAGGCTTATGCTATTCAGCATTTCCATAAGTGATACTCAAAAGGATAAAAACTGATTACAAAGTTTGCTAGCACCAATACAAATTTCCTTAGGAGAGGTGCATCTGAAGCTCAGTGAAAAGGCCTATAGAAAGACCTCATACTGTTGAGTGGATACGTGTAAGATGGCAGATATAATTCAAATTTGATTAATAAAGAGATTAAACCCCGTTGTTTCTCATTACCCCACAAGACTGTGACCTAAATTAGCAGTTTCTACTCAGAGTTATCACCAGTCAGTCAATTAAGGTAGTTTTCTAAGAATAACAATGCAACACTCAGCAGCACAACTCAAGGACAGCGTACAAGGATAACAGTCATTCTCTATGTATCTGTACAATCTTACACTCTTTCCCTACACCATCCACTGCCAGTGTCATGTACCGGTCAATAGTCTAATGCCTTGGATAACCAGCCATTTCACGCTCTGCACAAGCAATGAAACCAAAACAAACAGGTTTAGAACTCACTCGAACGGCTGTGTCCACACCTGCTGAGGCCAGTCGATTGATCTTCCCATCGGCTCCGTGCTGGAAGTCCAAGCTGTAAACAGGCTCCTTATTGTGCCACACTATTTCACAAGTGATGACCTTCATGTTTGCTAAACAAAACAGAGTAAATGCCAGAAAAAGGCTTGGTTTTTTATGACTAAGGCAATCAAAGTTAATGCAGATCTGGCAAGCACCGCAGACAGATCCCGTGACAATTTCACAGCAGAAACTGACAGGATGGTTTAAGAAAGATCATATCTAAGCGCTACGATTTATTACGGCTACAGTTACTGCCTGGGCCCTGCATGAGAAGGATAACAAAGCCACGTCTCTCAGCGGAATCAAACGTTGTGACAGAAGCGCGGGACTGGGTTACAGTGAAGCACACCCGGGGGCAGCCACCAAAGCTTTCCGCTTTCAGCCCCGCAGCGCGCCCGCACCGCCCCAGCCCCAGGGCAGCGCCAGGCGGGACGGGCCCTGCGCGCGTCCTCCCGCCCTCGGGGTAACACCGCGGCGGTGCCAGCATCGCCGCATCAAGCAGCCAGCACCACAAAGAGGCGGGAAGGCCCCGGAGGGGCAGCGGGAAGGCAGCGGCGCCGCCGGCCACAGTCCCCCCCCTCCCCGGCCGCGCAGTCTCTCGCTGGGCAGCACCGCACCAAAGCCCCGCGGGGCAGGAAAACTGCCGCCGGGGACTGGCAACACCCGATGCCTTGCGGAGGACGATCGGCCACGCGGGACCCAGCGCCGCGAGCACCGAAGCTAACTGCCCAGCTCCCCGCCGGCTCGCTGCCTGCCCCGGCTCCGCTACCCACAGCACCGCACCGGCCCCAACCGACACCAACGGCCGGGGAGCGGGGAGGATGCCCCTCGCGCCCGCAGCCCTACCTGCGGCGCCCCGCGGCCTGGCCGGGCTCCAGCGCGGGAGACAGCTCCCGCCCCGCGCCTGCGCGCGGTCTCCCCGCCGCAGGCTGTGAGGGGAGCCCGGCGGGGCGGTAGCGCCCCCTGCCGGAGGCGGCGACAAGGCGGTGTCTCAGCAAGCCCGGCCGGTCCAACCGCGGCCAGCAGTGCCGTGTCCCCCACGTGGGCCCGGTTTCGGCTCCCGGTCTGCGGCAGGTAGATGGTTCGGTGAGACCCACGCACCCCGCAGACCTCTGCCCGTTCAGCTGCGGGTTGTGCCTGCCCTAAGTTTGCTTCCAAATTCTCAAAACAACAAGAACTAAAAGAGCCTAAAGCTCTCCCACTCCTCCGAAGGCGGCAGCATTGCTGTATTCGAGATGTTTTTACATTTAGAGGGTTAAAGGGCAACCAGCCCCACAAATTGCCCTTTCATGCACAAATCTTTCAATTTTAAGTAATAACAAAAAAATTACATCCGTAGAAACCCAAGCAATGAGGATTGCCATGCAAACACAACTAGGCTAAAAGTCAGGACAGTGCCAGGCCTCATGCTTGACATGGAATCTCAGTTGCACAGCACAAAACATGGAGGTAAACCCTCATGTTAAGCACAGGAACTTCCCTGAAATTCAGTTAACGCACACCCTGAATTTTAACAGCACTGCTTTTCCCATATCCAAAGCATTTCTGGACTAGGTGCAACCCTTTTCACAATGCCACCTTGCACACCACCATCTCTTATTAGTCAGCTGTATTGGACAATCAACTAGTGGTCAGGGAAGAATGGTCTGCCTCAGCCCCAAAAAACCCCACAAAAATACCTGAAAGCCCTCGAGTCTGCCATGCTGGGGAACCGATCAACTCGCCTAAGGGTAAAGTTTCACAAGAAGAGCAGAGCCAACCTGATCCAAGAGCTTTCTGTCGCCTTAAGAGGTAGGCGGTCCCACCTCCCCAACTATCACTGTTGTGTTCCTGTCACTTCTGCCTCAGCACCAGGACAACAGCTCTCTAACAAGGCCTTGAAGACAGTTTTGTCGCAAATCCTATTTCAGTAACAGTGGGGTAACTGAGCATCTGAAGAGACACAGGCAGGCACTGAGCTGCTCTGGGGCTTGGTCAGGATGCCGGCCTGCTCCGAGAGTGTGCCCAGTGTGCTTGCACCTTCTGCTCAAAACCAGACAGAGACAGCTTTCTCCTAAGACCGAACACTTAAAATAAGCCTGAAACACCAGCCATTCTGCATAGTCTTTATTTATAAACAAAACCATTGCATTTGATCACATACCAGTTTTGATCCTGCAAACTCAGATTTATATATTGGTTTTATTTTTATTTTTTACAAAAAATACATTTTAACAAGTAAATAAAAACCATTTCCATTAGTCCACTGCTCTCCAAAGTGTAAATGTACAGTGTAAATTTGCCATTTTTAATATAGACATATGCTATATTTTGCCAGTTGTCTACAAGAAGTTCAACTGCAGAATCTGATGAAACATAATAAATAATGATTAAATGGAAAACTACACACCAATAAATGGAAAATATAAACTTTTAAAAAGTCATACAAAGTTATATTACAGCCACCTCTTCAAAAATCAAACATTCAATTTATCTGTTATAAAGTACAACAGTATTGCATTACCCTTATTGACATAGTAGAATAGCCAGCATCTTAAAACTGAAACACTGTCCATCGAAAGAAACTGACTGAACCACAACTAAAAGGAACATAATTGAGTTAAATCAGGACAGTAGCAGTGCGAAAGCCGAAAACCTTGGCTTTATAAAAAAAGACTTTCTAGAAATTAGCATATTGTACGCTATCTCATGATTTTTTTTTTATTTATTTATTTTTTTTTTTAAAAAAAAACAAGAACCATTGTTCTTGATCACGGTTTGGATGACAAATACCACCACAGAGTAAAAGGTGGATTTGCTGTCTTTGCCACCTTTCTTCTCATTCCTGACGACTTCAAAAGAAAAGCATGCAATTGACTGAGAACACAGTCACCACTGTAACAGTAATTTCTCTTGGTACTGTTTCTTCCCACTTCCTGGGAAGTTTCTGCACAAGCACTAGGGCACACCCCTGGACTTACGAACCAGCCCTGCTGCGTTCTAATGGGAACCACAGGTACAACTGAAGATCCCTGTGACTGCGCCCAAATACAGACAAGTTCTTAGATATATGAAACAACAATCACGTAAGCAGGGGCAGGACACAAACAGGCATGTGGTTTCCATCACTGAAACAGCTGAAATATCCTAGCCATATCCCATGGAGTTGTTTATGCTGCAAAGCTATGTACAGATAACGTTCTTTAGTGACACCAGAAAGTCCAAAGCGGAGTCAAAAGACCACCAGTGTTCAGGATAAAACCCTTTAAGATTTTTTTCTTCTTCTGGTAGTAAACCACAAATATTACCCATATGGACAAAATCTTCATCTACTAACTACATTTCTAGCCCATTAATGCATCATATCACATTGCTGATAGTAATTAAACAATACTGTAGTATACAAAAATGTTATTAGGATTTGTTCTGAGAAGAAAATCAAGGAAGGTTCTTTTTTGCATTTTTAATATAGTCCACTACTTAGATCATAGAAGAGGAAGTAATTGCAAGTATTAATACTTATAAGATCAAAAGTCAACAAAAAAGCTTTTGTAGAAAAGTATTAAGATTCCTAATAATAAAAATATTTGCAAATTTAATTAAAAATTCATTTTAAAAGCAAAATCCTTAATTAAGTACATCAGTGTTGGTCAATATTGACAGTGTTCCTTTAAGAGGAAGCAAAGACAACACGCACCCACTGCATCTGTGGGAACATCTAAACGCATAGAGTATATACACTTATTGATCAAACTGTGTCAAATATATAAAGAAGCAGTATATACAATTTGGAACCTACACAAAGGTTATAATGCAAGATCAAGCAAGAGTCTGCTAAAATCTTAAGATACTAAGTACTACTGATTTCATGCATTTGTTCTACAACTTGTCCTAAAATTTCATCTACTACATCAATATCATAATTGACTTGCTGCAAGTCTAGATCAGGCATGATCGTAGCCAGAAGTTGTCCAACATTCACTCGAAGAGAGCGTAGTTTCAGGCTGTGAAGAAATAATTAGGTATGATTAGATGTAGTTTTATGTTCAAATACAGAGTACCTTTTTAAACAAAGCTGGACTAATACTCTATAGTGGAAAGGCTCCATACATGAATTCCATAAACCAACAAAAAAGCGATGCAGTTAAAGCTGCATCAAGATAACTTCAAAATCTACCAGTTTTTCAAAGCTGAGCCTCTCTAGTTTTAATTTTGAAGGTGTATATTCCCTTAGTTTCAAACAAATACTAAAGGTGAAACTGAATTCTACCTTTCCCAAAAATAATCAGAAATAATTTCTGAATGGTTTTATTTAAGTTAGCAAAAAAGCACTGACACAATCCTTTATTCCACAACACCTTTTTATTTCTCAAAACAACATAAAAACCACAGTAGCTTTAGACGTGTAGAAACACAAACTCCTACCACCTATGGGAACAAGAGAAAAAGAAGAGAGAAGGTGGCAAGTGAGAGTAGTTTGTCAAAAGGCTTTAAAAGAAAGAGGAAATAAGGTAAGAGTTGCAGTACAGCTAAAATGCTATGCTTCCTCTTTCCGCTTTCTTCCCTGGATCTCCTTGCTCTGTCCTTTTCCTCACTGAATTGCTTCCAAATCACCCATCCCTTCTCTTGAGCATTCCTTTCTACCAGTTCCTTTATCACCTCCAGTAGCCAGTCCTCACAGTGCCGTCATACCCCAGTACGACTTGTGGTGGAAGTTACTTACAAATACTGCATAGATTTGCTAATTCTTCTAGGAAGCACAAGTCAGATGCTTTAAGAAGAAAATGAAATGCTGGCAGATAAAGGGGAGATTTACCCATAGGAAAAAAAAAAAATAATAGACTGAAAGGGCTGTCTGGAAAACACCCAGTCCATTCCCCCCCAACACACATTCAAAGCAGAGCTAACTCAGATAAGGTTACTTAGGACCTTCTTGTGTTTTGAAAATGTCCAAATACGGACATTTCACAATCTTCCTGGGGCCCTTTTTCAGGATTTGACTACCCTTGCTGTGAACATTTTTTCCTCTCAAATATTTGAACAGGATTTCCCTTATCACATATTGTGTCTGTTGCCTCTCATCCTATCATGGAGAAGAGGCTGGCTTCATCTTTTCTGTCCCCCCTCATGAGGCAGCAGAAGAGAGCAATAGGATTTCAAGGTAACCTACTCTGTGTAAGGCTATTCCCCTCAGCTTCCCCTTCTATATCACACACTCCAGGCCCCTACCCATCTTGGTGGCCCTTCAGTAGATATGCTCCAATATGCCAGTGCCATTTGTATTTCAGGGAGCCCAAACCAGGGAATACTTGCTCAGTTTGATCTCATATAGTGCCCAACAATGGGGAACAATCACCTCCCTCAAACTACTGGCTGAACTCTTGCCAATATAGCCCAGTAGGCTCTGGGATCTCCCACCACAAGAGTGCACTGCTGACTCACATTGAACTTTTAGTTCACCAGCATCACGGGTTTCTTCCAGGCTGCTTTTCTACAGGTAGGCTCTAACTTGTTCAGTTGCACGGGGTATTTCCAACACAGGTGCAGAACTTCAGTCACCTGTGTTGAATTTCCAGGAGGATTCTTTCAGCCCATTTTTCCAATTTGTCAAGGTCCCTCAGCTGCAGCCCTACATAGCAATGGCTCCCTACAATGTGATGTAATTGTGAATTTATTGAGTTAATTTTGCTCCTTCATCTAGGCCATTAATAATCACTGGCCTTGATATTGATCCATGAGCTCAGCAGCCCAGCCAATTTTACAATCCACCTCCTAGTCTACCTATCTAAAACCATACCTCACAAACTTCGCTATCATGACATTATGGCAGCCCACACTGAAACCTTTGCTAAAATGAAGGTTCACAGAGATGGTCATCTCATTGTAAAGGGCAATGAGGCTGCAAAGTCACAATATGCCCTCAGTAAATCCATGCTGGTTGTTCCTAATCACCTTGACTATCATGGGGCTGCAGGTGGCTTCCAAGGTAGATATCCTCCACAGTCTTTCCAGGGTCTGAGGCTACACTGACCAGCTTGTAGATTTGCCTGTCCGAAATATGGGCATGACAACTGCATTTTTCCAGGCATCAGGAACGTGAACTGTCGCTACCTTTTGGAGATACCATTGCAAGGCCAGCTCTCCATCAACTCATCAGCTCCCTCTGGTGCATCTCATCTGCTCCCATGGACTTCTGTATGTTGAATTTGCTTAGATGGTCCCTTAATCCAGTCACCTTTTACTACAGGTAATGCTTCACTCCCTAAGATTACCACTCAGGGACCTCAGCAAGCAGAGGACAGACCTTACCAGTAAAAACCAAGACAAAGAAGATCCTGGTTACCTCAGTAGTTTGTGCCTCATGCACCTCGTGCTGCTAAGCACCTGCCCCCACTGAGCAGCAGCTCCATTCTCCTTTGTTCTCCTGTTGCTGCTACTATGCTTACAGACGCCCTTCTGGTAGCCCTTCCCAAGCCTTGCCAGTTTAGAGCTCAGCTCCAGCTGAGCTCTGGCTTTGAATTCCATCCCACTTGCCCAGGCAGTGTACCTATATTCCTGCTGGACTGCTCATCTGTGCTTCCATCTGGTATGTGTACTTCTTTTGTATGTTTGCTATTTCTACTAACCAAGAGCTGCCAGTTCTCTTAAAAATAAGTTTAAACCCTTGTTTGGTTCGAAGATACACTTTGGACACAAACTAGTTCCACGGGATTGGTCTGCAGTTACAAGTTCTTACAGGAACTGTAAAAAATAAGTTTCAAAACTGAACCCAAACTCTTTTCAGTGAGTACAGTAATATTGATCCAAGAAAGAAAAACAGATTATAAAAGTGACGTTCATCTACACAGCATAAGCTAATGATCACCCTCCTTTCTGCCTCCTTTCTCTCTCCTTGTTCTGCAAGTTGTGTCAAGAAATTATATAACATTTGTGATATTATAAGAAGTGTCAGTGGGGCATTTTACTGTGCAATAGCCAACCCTCACACAAATACCCAAATCATGAAAAAAAAAAAAAAAAAAATCACTTGATTTAAAAATGTTACTGGAGTTAGGAGTCACAAGAGGCAGTAGAAAAGAATTCCAAGAACTGCATTTTATTATATGATCATCAGACATAACCTTCTTCAAAATGTTTCAGATACAATGAGCCAACCAAAATCTTGCTTGAAATAGAGTCTAGAAAGAACAAAATTGATACCTTTCTCCATCAGGAAAATTTACAGAGTCTTCTACATTACTGGTGGTAGAATCATTTGCACGTGCTACTGCTTGTGGAATTGAAGCTTTTAACTGTGCGATTTCTGCTTTCAGTTCTTCACATTGACAGGCAAATTGATTTTTTTCCACTTCTAGTAGTTCAATCTGGCAAATAAATAAAAATAATTCTATATATATAAAAAATTGCAGTAGATTAAAATAAAAGCATCTTATACAAATTTACACCATTTAACTTTATTGACTGCTTTTAACTAACTTTTCAGTGAGATTTTAATATATGACAATCTAGACAAACTGCTTTAAAATAGCCAGCTGTCAGCTGAACCGCTGTATGTGTGCGCCCTCTAAGCCTGCTCTGTTTCTCTAGTCTCAGCCAGAGCCACTTAGAGCCTTCCAGTCTCTCTCAAGTTTGCTTATTTCTATCTATGAAAGCAAAACAGGAGATCCTAGGATAATTTAGTATTTCTTCCCACTTTTAACTGGTTTGATTAGTTAGTGGACTGAAGCATACAACATATTGTATACGAAAACTATGAAACACTCATTAAACAATTTAATTGATAATTTGAAGGATATCACTGTTTTAACAAACGTACCTCACTTTTATATCTGTCTCTCTCAATGCTGCATTTGTCCAGTTGCCTGAAAACATCATCCAATTGCACAGCAATTTCATCTACCTCGCTCTTGTTTTCACCATCTGCACATCTGCTGCATTCAGTTTTTAAGTTCTGCAGGGTACTACATTGTTCCTTTAGTTTTGCTATTTCTTCTAAGGCCTGTTCATAAAGAACAGTCACTTCTGACAAACTTCTTTCATGAACACTTTCTTCTTCAAACGAAGGAACTGTCTCAGTCGACTGATGGCACATTTCTTTTTTTACATACTTATTACTCATTTCTAAAATCCTCTGTTCCAGTGTTTCCACTTGTTTGGTTAATACTTCACATTTGTTTTGATACATTTCTTTTTCTTTGCTTAATAATCGCAGCTGATTTTTCAGTTCATTTCCAAGATCTACAGATGTCTCAGAAACAGCATCAACATTGTGCTCTTTAGTCTCCATCTCTGCCCTGGGAACTTGAATACCAATGTCATCTTCCACCTCCTCCTTTTTAACAACTAAGTTTGGGAGCTCTGTCTGTGTTGATGAGGTCAACTGTTCAGTTTTTGATTCTGAAGTAGCTGCACTGCAAGGTTCTCCGATGTCACAGTTTTCTTTCTGCTTCACTTCTTGATCCAAATTAATACATTCAGTTTTTACTACAGGAACATCAGAATCTGCTGAAGGCTTTGGAGTACTGCTCTCCTCTAAAATAATGACATCTTCATCATCATCATCATGGTTATTGAATGTTTTGTCATTTAATCGAGGTGTCTTTAAAGACACAGGTGTCACGCAAGTAGGTGTCTTCCGTTTAAGACTGTGAAGAAAAGTATTAAACTGTTTATTATATTGCTGAAATACTGCAGTCATTTGCTTCAAACTATGTTTAGTGCTCTATGAGCATTACTAAAAGCTACCACTCAGTAACTAAAAAGGGATGTCTCCCTGCGTAACATTTTAAGATGTGTAGCCAGAGTAAGTACCTTTCCTGTAACCACAAGTGGCTGACATCCTCACACTGAATTACCACCTTCACACATTCTTTAAAAACAGACTCAGACTCAGTATCTGTGGGAACATTCCCCCACACCCTTTCCTTAACCAACAGAGGTTAAGGAAAACATACTGTGGAATGCAGTTAACACAATACAGTCTTTTCCTAAACCAACAAACCACTAAGCAACTTTCCTCGCCAGTGCACACTATTTTTTGTTGCATTCACTTTTGTACTTCATAAGGCTTTGTGGTCAATCAACCTGCTGCTTCCTATACTCCCAAAAGCAACATATGAATTTTGGCAGCTATCACCTGAAGATAGGATTACACCCAACACCATGATTTTCATTAACGAGTTATTAATTTTAGAAATAAATAGGAATCTACTTTGTACAGGTTCACTAACCTGTTATCAGAATCAGAATGAGGTGAAGATACTGATCTATTTAAAATAAGTATAGGTCTTTTGACAGAAGCATTTGATGTTTCTGGTAGAAGTGATCTTGGAACAGCTTCCTTTCCACTCACAGCTGAGAATGTTTTGAAGTCTCTACTTGAAGAAACAGGTGTTTTTACAAACATTTCATTATTGACCTATAACACAATATTAATTAAGAATTAAAAGAAACAGACATTAGTAGAGTCTTCAGAATAGGTTTAAGCAGTTGTTCTATCTGCCAACACGCAAAATTCTGACCAATATTTCTTACATATACTACAAGGATCTCCTTGAACCTGGGCTCAGTATTCTGCAATAATTAAGGCTAACTTAACTCTACACTGCAAACCACAATTTTCTTAAATTTTGCACAACCCCTCCCCCCAAACTCTACTGATGCCTATGAAGTGTTTCCTTCATGTTGTTTTAAGACATACAACATTTTAGAAAGCAGCAAGTTCTATATCGTAATTACAGACTTTTGCCAGATTTCTTAGAGGACTTTGAATGCATTACATTCCTCTCCATGCACAGATTTATTGCTGTCAGAAAGCAGCTTTCTGATCTTACAAGTCTTTCCCTAGATACAGCTATTTTAAAAGTACTGTGTAGAATCTCAGGCAAGAGCTTTTCCCAAGCTGTATCTCTGTCTGAAATCTGACCACGATACACAAAGAATGGGACAGCCACCTCTGGTAAAGCTGCTCATAATTACTTCTGC
The DNA here is from genome assembly GCF_004027225.2 of Strigops habroptila. Lineage (NCBI taxonomy): Eukaryota > Metazoa > Chordata > Aves > Psittaciformes > Psittacidae > Strigops > Strigops habroptila. Next base: position 30,260,232 of record NC_044278.2, on the reverse strand, counting down.
TTGTCTAAAAGGAACAATACTTTACTTTTAGAAATTACTTTTGTTCTTGGGTCAACATAACTGCAGATAAATTAATACAATGAACCATATAGGTTAAAACGTCACATGTAAAACATCTTCTACAGAAACTGAGCGATCTTCGGTTAGCACTTTACTTTGAAAGCAACTTAAGCCAAAATCATGCTTAGGAAATTTGATTCTGAGTTACAATCCACACGCCCTTATCACTCCACCATGTTGATTTGCATCTGCATTTAATTTGAATTTGAGTGCCTCCTTGCAAAAGTACAGCTACTACAAGTCTGTCCATCCTCACCCCTCACCCCAGTTTTAAGGGCATCTTTACTTTCATATCCTCATCATCTCTCTCTACAACAAACTCACTTTCAATAATTAGATGTCATGCCATAAAAGAGGTAGGAGTGACTGATATCTTTTCTAGCACTATTTTGTGAGAGGGTTTTGTCGCTCTCAAGCTCTTCCTTAAATACTACATAGAAAGCAGTGATGTGTTTTCCATCATCAGAGAGCAAAGACAGAAGATTGTTGGTTTACTAATAGTGCACATAACCTGTACAGCCATCAAAACGAAACAGGATGTTGAACCAGTCAGTTGGTCACTAGCTAAAGCAAACTTTAATTCAATGCCTGGCCTATTGACCCAAACCGCGTAATACTGTTTCCAGCCAGAACAACTCTGCTACCAAAATCAGTTTCCTATCAACTTCAAGAGTTACCTGGTGGCTGAACTCTAGTCGCTTCTTCAGTTTTTCCCTGTCTCTGCACAGCAGCAAGGAAGAGGGAGGAAAAAAAAAAAAAAAAAGAAAAGAAAAAAAGAAAAAAAAGCTTAGATTCAAGATGTGAATTCATTATAAAAACAAACTAGCCTCAAAATCTGAAGCAAACACAGTACTCCTTTATCTCAGTTACATACAATAGATTAACTTCAAAACAAATTCTCTCTCAGATTAAGGTTTATTTTAAAAATTTGGACACCCCCCCCCCAAACCAACAAAAACACCCAACCAAAAAAAAAAATCCCTAAAACTCCCACTTCTAGAATACCAGCTAGTATTAGTTAAATTACCCAAGCTAGGTTTTTTTAATACACCTTAGTTCAGAATCCTCTTATTCTTAAATAGGTGTATTGAGGTATTCAGCTGGTTCAACATTGAAAAATCCTTGAATTTCAATCCTTGAAAAATAACAGTTCCCTAGACAAGGTCTCCTAACAGCCCTAGTAGTCTACTTCTGTAACATCCCAAACTATCTTTATCACTTACTACTATAAAACAGTGCCCCTTTAAGAGCTGTACTTGAACACCAATTGCTGCATTGCTTTCCTTAGTAACTATTAAATGAAAGGCCCCTTTTGTTATGACTTTCCTAATTTTGATTTAGGAGGGCAAACACATTAAGTCAGAAAGAAATCTGAATATAATGCCAATGTGCTAGTAGCAAAAAACAGTGCTATTCATCTATTCACTGCTACAGTAGAGTCTTGATTTCAGGCACTATTTTCTGGCTGGATATATTCCCAGAAGAGTTGCAATTATACCACAGGTGACAGAAAAGGGCATTTAGTTTTCACATTCCTTTTCTAATGCTGAGACACTTGTAACAAAGTCTCTAGTACTCACTTTTTCTTGTAAGTTTTCTCATATGTAGGATGTATTAAGTCATCATCTTCTGGTTCTTCTGGCACATTACAATTCCTGAGTTAAGGAAGGGGGGCGGATTTGAGGGGAGAGGGAAACAAAAAAGAGCTTAACATCCATGTTTATAAGAGATGATAAAATAAGAACTAAAAGCAGTATTGAAATATTCACTGAAATCTAATGTTACCGGAACTGTGGGTCAGGGTTCAGTGAGCAGTACCACTTTTCTGGCAAGTGCTCTATTCCATCTGGCAGCTTCCGCCATTTCAGACATGCATCACATTGCACCCATGTCTGATCAGGCTGTTTTCTGTAATGAAAAAAAAAAATCAGAACTTTCACATGAAAAGTTCATTTTCATGGCTGAGTGTAGAACAGTAATAATAGTATATAAATTTCTTCTATTTAGAAGTGATACTCACTGTATCTCCTCAACTGGCAAAGCTAATGGATATTCTCCATTTTTCTTCGTTTTCATTTCATTCCAATAATCATTAAGCTTTTCTCCTAATGCTGCTATTGTAAGTCTGAAAAGTTTTTAAAAGACCACCATAAATAATCAAATCCTAGCACAGAAAGAACCTTTATAATCTACAGTGAAAGTCAAACATGAACCACTCTAACATTTCTATTTGCACAACAGTAAGCTTTTTGCTTTTAGAAAAGCCTAGAAATTAGAAATTGTGTGAAGTCATGTTTGTCAATAAATAAATTGCTGGAAGTATGAGCTGGAGCACAAAGACTGAAATCAAAGAGCGCTCAATTCAGAAGCGCCATGAACATACAGAGCAAACCCTGAAGCTACATCACCAGTTCAACCTCAGTCATAGAAGAAACAAGTACAAACCCACTTCTGTCAATCCAGTACCTAGCTGTGTATTTAGCTTTGTGATATTTCCATACATGTATTAACTGCAGGTTCATGACTACTCCAAGTTGACATGCAACAATACGACATGGAGATTGCAAGCTTACCATTGCTTTCACATAGTATAAAGTCAACACGTTGCTAAAAGGAGCAGGCTAGTCTTACCCTAGGTTAATTTCTAGCTAGATTAGTTTCCTGATCAGGGCTCATTGTGCAGCTCAATGACTACGAGAGCTGCCACACTCAGGAGGGAGCTGTGTGAAACAACAAGAAGCCCCACAGATGAGGCAGAGGTAAGACTGTCTCTTACAAGCATGCTAATTTATGTCAGGGTAAAGTGGCTGGGTAACCAGAGTCTGAAAGCCAGTCCCTCTCTGCCTGGCTTATTCCAACACCTAAACCACCCCGTGCCTTGAACTAACACAAACGTGTTTGCAGTGAACTAGTATGATGACCTAGAGAGTTCTGATGTAGATCACCTCTGAACCCAAGTCATGAATTTCTGTGCCAAAGAAAAGGGAGTACCACGAGGGCAGAAATGAGCAGCAATGCATGGATGGGATCACCACTCTCTTCTGGAGGGGGAAGAAGGGCAGATCAGCTTACACTGATCATGAAATTGCAGCATCAGTTTTATGTTTGTGTTCTGGGCAGGAAAGTTACTCTTTGAAAACCAGTAGCACTCTGCAGAAAAACCTTTATACAGGAGATCTTTCAAGTGTAGTATCTCTGTGCCCACATTACATGTTTTTTTAAAAAGAAACATGTAAAAAGCATTCAGTGCTCACAGTGCCAGCTTGCGGGAACATAGTGCAAACCCTGGGCAACACAAATGACCACCCTACGATGTTCCCAATTCCTCCCTTTCTGCCAAGGGAACTGTTAGGGCCATCACATAAGAAAAGGTTCAGGGAACATCTGTATTGAAAAAAACTAACAAGAGTTATTCTCCAGTTTTACTGATCACCTGATCTGCTTTACCATGTGTTTTTGTTAACGGCTCTGCCAGCACAATGGTGGTAGAGACAAAGGAACTTCTTAAAATTGGCAATGTCACTGCAAAGAGCAGCACAAACTGTGAGTACCATTTAAAGGTACAGGCAGATTGAACTGCAGTGGCTGTAGCAGCTATTGGGTCTGCTGCTCCTCCTCCAGAGGTGCACTGTTTCAACAGCAGGAATGACCAGATTTATCATGCCCCTCAACTGCTGCAATTAACAGGTCTGTTTATTACAGCCCTCTGGTGCAGTTTCTGGGTTATCTTTATATGATGAGCTGCATATAAATCAGCAACTCAGGAAAGGCGTGGTGGACATACTGCCAGTGGAAGCTGAACCACAACTGCTTGAAGGGCAAAACATGCAGCTTGAAAAAGGTAATGAATTCTCCTGCCAAAGTTTACTTCACCTACGTTTGCAAGTCAATACCCTAAATTTCCAAGTCCACGTCAAAAGCAAGTGTTAGGGCACACTGAAGGAAAGTGCCTGCTTCTTTAAGGGCATATGGTCACAGGAGACATAAACAAAACAGAAACAAACCTGACTGACAAGGGAGGTAGTGATAAGAACAAACCTGGTCAGTCACAAGAACTGGTAAGAGTATGTGGAGCATGAGAATGGTTATTTTTTCAGTTGGGAGGATAAAGAAAGGAAAGGAGACGAACACGGAGAGTCATAAAACCTGACCAAACAGCATTAACAAAGACAACCAGAAACAAACGTGGGCAGCCACGCTAATTGACAGGCTACCAAGAAACTGCAGGCAAACTGGGAATTGGTAAGGGTGGTAACTGGTAAGGGTGCAAGCTTGAGGGTCCAGTATGTTTGCAGCAGGCCAGTGGAACTATGTCAACTGATGAGGCAATGTGCATGAGGAAGGAGGAGCTGGGAGGAAGAAAGAGCTGGGGAGTTCATAGAAAAAGGTATAGAAGGAGCTGGCTGCATGTAAAAGAGATCCAGCCAATACAGTTGTCTGGACTACTGTCTGTCCTTTTTTCCTGTATCTTTAGTAATTTATTAACTCTCTACATAATCTCATTCTTTATCCTGTGTGCCTGGCAAGGACTAAGTCCCAGCTACTGGTGAGAGCTGTGTGTGACTGGATTTGGTGTCAGCTCCTGGAGTCAAGACTGAATGTGTCCGGTCCGTTACTGGAGCAAGTGGAGGTCCCAGCTGCCACCCACTAAGGCAGGAAGTGCATCTCCCAAAAACCAGCTCCTGGGGTGAACCAGCATGAGTTAGGGGCTCAGTGCTGGCAGGGGGGACGAGCGTCTGCATCTTCGCCAGTCCCAGTGTACTGGCGTGCATATATATTTCCTTCCAAACTGGACTCAGCAGTGACCAGGAGGCCCCAGGTCTGGGCAGGGATATCAGGCAGGCAAGGGTTCATGCTGGTATACCTAGGGGAACTTGCAAATATGTAGTGTCTGTGGTATGACTGCATGAGTGCACACATGTTTTCTAGCAAACATCAAACCACTAGGCAGTGCTTAGGGCACCTGTGAAGCAGGTAAGAGCGCCTGGGTCCAGGCATGACTACCAGGAGGACAGAGAGGCCATGCCAGTACTTGGGGGATCCACAAATGTACGTGTTCTATCTCTGCCAGCCCAAGAGGAGGAAGGGGACTTGGCTGTTTGTGTTTTATGTGAGTCTTCTATGTAGCACCTTGTCTGTAGCAGTCTGTGTAACAGCCATGTCAGTGTCCTCTGTGTGTGCATCTCTGGGACGTGCTCAGCTTTGCTACTGGTTGAACCTGCAAACAGGAGAGCCATAGCCATGTTCCCCAGCCTGGGCAAAGACCTCAGGTCCGCAGGCTGGGCTCCAGCAGCCAGGCAGGAGGGAGTCTTGGAACAGAGCTGCTGGAGGAGGCAGTTGCTCCTAATACCCCTTTTAACATGAAGCAGCCCAGAAAACAGCCCAGAAAACAGCCAACAGCCTTGTCATCATTAAAGGAAAAAGTAATAGAAAGTGGAACAATTCTCCAGGCTTCTATTCAGGAAGTTTTTCCTGGACAGTTTTTATACCTCAGCTTGAGAACTGCTTACACAACTCATGCCCTCTAGCCTTTCTCCTCCCTGCTCCTTCCACAATGCCAGAACAACTGACTCACAGCAGAGGAGTGTGAACAGACTAGGAAACTGGCTTCAAAAACAATCATCATCTCTGAAAATTTTAAGTCAGACTACACTCCCAACCTGGTTCACAGTTTAACTACAGGAAATATCACATTAGGTACTGACTGATGGGATGGATGCAGATGTGTGAAAAGTGGCAACCCTGAGTTAGAAATAAAAACTGAAACAAAGCAATGTCTCAAATCACGACTACTTTCAGAATGGCAGGTATTTTAAATGCTCTATCTGGTAGCAGAGGATTTGAGGGCATTCAAGTCCACTCTTTGGAATGAAACTGAAAAGAAGGGCTCAAAATTATCCAAAGATTTTTCCAAAAAGAGACCAAACAGAAATTGTTATGAAAAAAGTTAATAGTGTGGGATTCGTGTATCACAATTTTGGTCACGTACCACACCCCCCCCCCATATCTCAGCAAGTTATTGTGTGCTCATTTTACAATCATTGAAGAGCAGAATTGCAACCAACCACTTTTTAGGACACTTGCTTTACAATGATGTGTACTCTAGATGCTCTAGACTTCACTGACTGCACAATGAATTCAGTATGACAAATGTACATGCCACCCCTGCAGTTCGTAACAGTCGTGCAGTTTAATGATGGAACATAAGCTTTTATTTTTACTACTTAGAAGTCTTTATCGCCAAGTATTTCACAGTGAACAACACTATTCAATAGAAAGTCTGCATAAAAACATACATTTACCTGTATTCATTTGTGTAGTCAAAATCTTGTTTGTTATGAGTTGGTTTTAGAAAGTTACATTCAATGATCCCAACTACGCCAACACCCATGTTGTTTGCCTGTGAGAAATTAAGATCTATCAGGAAAACCAATATATATTCTATGCTAATACTGCAAGAGTCTGTCAGAGGTAATAACCGATATATGCTAGGTAAAAACAATTTTCTGGCTTACAACTCCTCTCTAAAAAGAAAATCTCGACACAAACTCGCCAAATAAAAAATAATAATAATAATTAAAAAAAAAAATCCTCTGTTCTACCTCTCTTTTTGTCCTGAAAGATACGCTCAGGCCTATATTGTGTATCAAGTTTAGTTTCCAAACCAAAACATTAAAACAACTGTATACAATTTAGTTTGAGCAGCCATTAAGAATTGTATTAAAAAGGTGGTTTTATAAATGATATATCAATATCCTACTTTCCATCCATATTCTTTATGAATCAGTGTTTGAGTAAAAATGATTTTTGAAGACATTAAAATATTTTTGAGCTTTAATTTCTTACCTTTAACTGACAGCCAACTCTTTCATAAGCTTTGATAAGTCTGTTTTTATGGTACATCATTATTCCATAATGATCTTTGTTTCTGCAGTTAAATCCAAAGGTAATTCTTACTGTTTTAGCCTTTTACCAGATATTAAGGAAAAATTTGGTTAATCTCATAACCAAATAGAGTTATTTTGAGTGTTCATTCTAAACTGGGTCCTGGAACTTTTCTTCTACTGAGATAATCCTTTCAGTAGGTCTTAAAATTAAAAAAAAACCCAAAAACCAAAAAAAAAAAAAAAACCACCACCCAAAACCCAACAGTTTACATAGAAAGTCACATCATTAAAATCAGCATGCAATGATGTAAATATTAGCAAAGGATACGTTCAGAAATTTTGGCCTATATATATCACGTTCAATGAAGGCAAGGCTTTTGGACACCAGCTGCGTTTTCACTTTTTGTCCTCGCAGAATGATCTGCATTGTTGGCTTCAGATACAAAATACTGCAATAAGCCTACAAAACATACAGTAACTGCTGTTACTAAAAAACCCTCTGAAAAATCAAGATATGAATATTTTACAATACACATTATGTTTAGGAAGACAAACTCAAGTTTTAACTCAATTCTATTAAACGTGGGGTTTTTTTTCTAGCTTGAATCCAGAAAAATAGGATACTTGTATCACAAATTAAATGAATAGCAATTGAAGGACAACTTTTACATGTGACATGTTAATCAGGTGTCTGAAGATGCAGTTTTAGCACTAAAAGAGCTCTCAAGCACAGAAGCTTTTCTTTTCTTTTTCCCCTACTGAGAGCTTAAATATTCTACAAACTTTAAAATAACAAAAGCAAGTGCATTAACTTTGTTCCAAATGACTGTATATTATCACAGCTTGATAATAGCTATGTAGATCTATGAATTTTAATCTGCGTTTCATTTACCATTATATTTACAACTGCTAACACTTGAAGTGGATATAGGGTTTCAGCAAATCAGAATAATTGAAGGTTTTAGTTCAACTGGAATACTTCTGAGTATTATCCACAAGAAGCGTGCCCAGAACACCTAGAAACTGCAGATGCATTTTCTTACAAAAAGAAACCTTCACAGCTTATGAGAATTAACAGTGGAGAAAATGATCAATTAGCCTACAGAAAAGCCTTGCCCCTGTCTGCATGAATGCATTCAAACAACAGAGCCGCTTCCCAGAAAACCTAGAAATGACACTTTTAAAATGGATAGGTTTTGCTTGGCAAAGGTCCAGATGGGCAATAGCATCAGTGCTATATGCATGTACACCTGCACTACGATGGAATGTTACTCTCTTGACTACCACAGACACACACCCCCACTTAATTTCTGAAGCTACTTATTGCATTTCCTGATTTGCTCCTTGGTGGATAATGATGGCTATATTTAACAGGAGAAGATATCTGCAAGACTATATAAACCCCAGTAACTTTCTTCTAAATAAACAGCAAATGTCTACACAAGTTCACAAATACCTTCCACCTTCAATTTTCAAAACAAATGTTGACATACTTCCTTAACATTTAAATTCCAACATTTGTCTCCCCCCCCCAATCAACACATCCATAGTATAGTACATTATCTTACATAGTATTACATTAAAACAAGAACACATACCCTCCAGCTTCAAAAAATGAACAAACAAGTTTTAAAAAATCTTATACATACTCTCAGTGAATAGTCACTTTCTGGAACAATCTGGTCCAGTCTCTCTTGTTTTTTATATCCTCTTTTGCCTGTTTCATCTAAGTCTTCTGGAATTCTGATGTCATATTTATCCTTGTCAAAGTCAAACTCCGTTTTTTCATTTTTATCTCTAAGAAGTAATATTAAAAAAAATATACCAATTATGACAAAAAGCAAGCCAACACAGATAGGATATTGTGGTGGACCCAGAGGTTATCACAAAGATGCAAGAGAAAGGGAATTCCTTTGAGCCATGATGGTTTTCCACAGTCTGGAAAGGAGAAAAAATACTTGTATGTACAGGCAAGTATTACTGGCTTTTGAAGTCTGGAGTCAGCAGCATCATTCTAGAGGGATCTACTCCTTTGTAAACATCTTAACTGTTTATCATAAAACTAATAGAAAGCCAAGCAACAACAATTGTATTTATTTACTTGTCTGAAGTAACAGATTTATAATGTACCTATTTAATTTCTCCTTCTGGCAAAAGCAATGGTATCTTACCAAAGGAAACTATGAAGTCCTTTTCATTTTCCTTCCTTATGTTTTGTTACTTGAGATATCAGCAACAGTTCTCGTGCAACAGCACAGTCTTTCAATTGTGTGAGTCTCAATCTAGTTCCCCAATTACAGCTAAGTGCCCAGAGTCTTTTGGAATTATTCCACAAAAAAAAAACCCCCAAACTTGTACGTTTGCATAAACTGAAAGATAACAAACTAAGTGAGGGATACAAGGAGACTGGACTTCATCTTACCTTCTAAGATTCCAAATGATAATTCTTGTTCCTTTTTTCCCTATTATAGCATCTAGCTCTGCCAGCAATTTCTCCTCAGTAGAAAATAAAGAATGTGTTAAGATGGCTTTCAGGCTGTTTTTGGATTCTGCTGGATCACTTATCTGTCGTAAGCATCATGTTAAGGAGAGTAACTTTGAAAGAAGTAAGCTTTCAGAACATGAGGACACTTCCACAACAGTATCGTGTACTTACTTCACAGGTTCTCTCATTCCACATCTGAGAGCTTCTACAAATGCAAAGGCCTTAACAAATTATAGCCTTTCTTGCATCTTACAATTTATTTAGGGTATCTGTAAGACTAGATAAGGAGATATCCTTTACTAACATTATCATCCAAGTTTCGCATGTACCCACGACTTTTCATTCCGAAATTGTTAAAAGGATATGTTGGTTGTTAAATGTCACTATAGGAACTATGACATGTTCTGCTTTTGTGACTTCAAGGAAAGTCTGAGATAACAGGCCCACACTCATGGATTCTCCATTCTTGGTGAAGACTATTGCATCTTTTCCCAGGCGCATAGACCCTGATTTAAACCCATTTCCGTACAGTCCTACTGGAACACGGCCATTCACCACACACTTCTCACTGAAGCCAAAGCTGAAACAAATGAAAACATTAGAAGAGTGTAAGAAGTCCTATAAAACTTGAAAACCCAAAAGATGCAAGGCCTACCAAATTAGATTCAAGTACGAGTTAATCTCTTGTTTTAGAGACCAGGAACTACTGTACAATGAAACAACGTACAGTTAAGCAAATCCTGAAAGTTACCTTGCTAAAACCATACTGCAAGAATCCAGATAAATTTACTTTCACCTTCAAGTATGGAAAAGAAATATAATCTGTCTGGAATTATGCAATAAGCATTCCTATGGGATTCTAATAGTTATCCTGTGGCTTCACAATAAATACTAAAAAAAGCCCCTAAAGCTCACCCCTACTTGCTTGAAAACGTGCAATCTGCTTATCTTCCATTAGTAACTACACATGACATTTAAAGATAACCATATATATAGAACATGGAATTTAACAAGCAAGCTATTAATTACGGTATCTAACAGAAAAAGAAAAATAACAGGTTTAATTCAAGCTTGCTCAAGTTTAAACCCAGAGATTTATCTGCAGGCAGAGCAATCTTTCATACCAAAAGAGCAACTGAACAGCAAACTCTTTGCTAACTGTAGCAATAAAAGCTGCAGAAAGATAATTACAAACCCTATAGAACATTTAAAGATAAACAGACAAACCACATCGATATGATTCCCTTAAGTTTTTCTCAACACCTTCTATTTTCAATACTCCAACGGGTTTGAACTGAATCTCCTCTTTTTTTCCCCTTCTTGCTCACTTAACTTAAACTAAAGCAATCAAATTAAAAATATTAGAAAAAAAATTAAACTCTCCTTAGCTCCACTAACGGGTACTACAGGGAGTTTACACAGCACAATCACTGCATGGAAAGTTAAATGAGAAGGACAGAAAGGGTAAAAGGAAATTAGGAGATAAAAGCACCCAAAGTTGTGTGAGAGTCTTACTAGCAGCTGTCTATTCTAGAGTCTCACTTGCATAATCGCTCACCTTCAAAAATGCAAGTTCATGAACAAAATCAGTTGATTATATACAAGAAAAACGAAGACACTTAGCAGTAACAGAACTAGGAGCTGGAATTTTTACAAGAAAAAAAAAAAATTGCAAAAGAGGTTATCCACCTTAGCATTTTGTGCAGCTTCTCTGAGTTCATACCATTTCCATTATCAGTGAATGTCAAGCATATAGTGTCGTTTATCACCGTTTTGTCTATCCATATCTGTTTAGCGCTCACATCTGGATCATAAGCATTATCTGAAGAGGAAAAAAAGCAAACAAGGGTGGGATACTAAAAAGCAAAAATTAAACAGTTTAAATGTGAATATTTTAAAGTGTTGTAATTCCAGCGAATATGTCAGATAGTAACTCTTCCAAAGTTACTTAAATCCATATGTAGCACCCAACAGAGCCTTATCTAGTAGGAATATATACATAATCAATCTGCCAAACGTTAGGCTTGCAACACTGCCAAATAGCTATATGGAATAGCTGTCCCTAACCTCACTGTGGTGCTGTGCTTGCACATATGTTTATTTGGTGAATATGGCAGCTTAATGTAGTTCCCTAACTGTGGGCCTGTGACCCTGAAGAGTCACATGCTAAGCTAATGGAGCTCTAAAACTGCATCCGTTTTCCAGCTCCACAGTTCGGTATGTAATACAGATGCAGAAATTTTGTGCTAGCACTGATACAAATTTCTCAGCTAAGTCACTGAATATTAGTCAACTTTTACACAGAAGCAAGAAACCAAAGCTTTTAATAAAGTAAATGTTACACTAAAACCTAAGTCTCCTAAACCACTATCTTCTTTATAGATGACAACACTAAATTAAAACATTATGATGAAAGAGCTGCATCAAAACTTCACAAACCTTTCCTGGAAACAACACACAATTTCCCAGCTACAGATGACAGTAATACATAGGCAAAAACATAGGCGGAGGTGAACAGCTCAAATGTGAGAACAGAAAACGAAACCAAGACAAGTTTCTACTTTCATTTCCTGTCTCCCAAGCAGTTGTTGCAATATTTACTTTCTCCCACAAAAACATCTCCTCTGAGTGGCTCTTAGGAGGCTACGTTACAGTCCAGAATGCAGACAATGTTGTATCACTAATACACATGGCTGCAACAACATCTTACCTGCTGCAGGCCTGTGGGCTTTTTAATTGGGAAATCAGATTTGAAATACTACCACAACTTCAGATAATAAAATTTGCGACACTAAAAAAAGGCAAGCAAAAGAACTGAAGCCCAACTCTCCGCATCCCACATAGTTCTGTGAAATCTAGAACGCTGACACCACAAGTGCAGGAGATTTAGGTGAAAAACTTGTTGCTGCTCTGTTACCAGGTCACTTCCATGTTGACAGAGCGAACTGTCACAAATATATGTTTTGCTAGTGCAAGTTGGTCAAACCTGAGAAGGCACAACTTCCACAGAAAGTACAAAATGCCTTTTTTTTTTTTTTTTTTTTTTTTTTAAACTTTCTAGTTACAGGATTCGGAAGAGCTTGCAGCATTGCTACTGCAAGTGAAATAGAAACCACGGCTCCACAAATATTTGTCAGCAAAGCTAGTTTACATTTCATCTGCCCTAACACTGTTTTCTCACATGTCTTTTCCTCCCTTCCGCAGCACTGTGCTACTCATGGAATTTGCAAGGGGGAAAGCACAAGGAGGAGGGGTGGGATGTGATGACAGAGCAGGAGGCAGTGCCCCTGCCTCACTGCCTGTTCTGCAGGTTCAGCTGAGAGCCATAAATAAACAGCTCAAGCCAACACTGCAGCCTATAAAAAGGAGTCACAGCTTGGTAGCTTGCTTTCTATAAGCATCAAGTACAAATTGCATCCACAGTGAAACTGCATCATTACTGTGGATGAAAATATATTTCAGCATCAACAAAAGAGGACATTTCAAGTACAGCTGAAAGGTTGAAAGTATTCTTCCAAGACCATGATTTATGAAGGTGTTCTGATTTGTCAGTTCACCAACTCTCTCTAGATGTCCCATTTACCCTCTCCAAAGTATCACTATTAGTTCACCTAAATTTAATCTGACTGAGTACTAACGGGAGAAGCCAGCAATATAACCATCAAAAAGTTTGACAGGAGAGACTAGAGCTTAAAAGGCAAATTTCAGCACACAGACCATTAATGTTTTAGGTAAGTTCACATAAATTAAAATTCAGACCTCCGTAACGTAACACAATAGATATTATTCAGCATTTGGCTTATAGTATAGCCTTTCCTAGCATGTGAAAGACAGATTACAAAATTCACTTAAGTCAACATGACTAACTCAATGCCTTTACAATCAATATGTTGCTACAATACTTTTGAAGCTTTGTTAAAGCAACACATACGACAAACCTGTGCCTTGCACAGCACATCTACTATCATTCAAGCCAGGTATGACACAGCGTAATGAAACAGCTGAAACAACTTAATATTGTTATTAACAACATATTTCATTTATTAATAAACATATTTCATATTCACATATTAATAACATAATTCATTGAGCGGTTAATGTTATTACCCCCAAAACAACCAGCCCTTCCTGCAGCCACATGATTCCGGTTTCCTCCTCTGTGACAGCTCTGGCCTTATCTAGCTGAAAAATTCTTATTTTCTTTTGTTAAGTTAATTCTCTAGATTAACAACAGCAAAACTTGCACAGAGGAAGCGAAGGAATGTGTGACCAGAAGAGTTGCTCCCCTGGGCAGTAGCAAAGTTCTAGATAAGCTTGGCGAGCCTTTCCAAACCACACCTTTATTTTGAAGAACCAAAAGAAGTCTGCTAATCATTCCCTAATTCAAAAAACGCAGCAACTCTGAAGATATCCAGTTAACCACTATTCAAAAATCAAAAGCAAGATGATCAACAGGACCTAATAAACAGATGCACAGCCCTAACTAACAGAGGACAGCAGAGAGAATAACATGAACAGAACTCTTAGGACACTGACAGACCATTAAAAGGAACCACTCAAGTATAACCCTGACAATGTTCAGCCAGTAACTTGGTAACCCAAAAGGAAAGTAGGATGCTAGAGGAGTATTGTGACAGGGCAAAAATTAATATTGAATGTTTTGAGGAAGCATCGAAGAAAAAGGCAAAGTCAAAGTGGATGTACAAAGAATGGTATAATGGGTGGGAGGGGGGGAGAAGAGAATAACACATGCTGATTGTGTGCAAGCTTCCTGCTGGTCAGTATGCTTGTACGGCTGGACTCTGTACCACTCTGCTGTGCATTCTTACTGAACGCTATTTCTAATTATTTCCTGTGCAAGCATGAGCTCTATTCTCAGTGTGTGCCTGCACACATTTGTTCTGCTAGCAAACTTCAAGATGGACAAGTTGGAAGAAAACAGTAACTGCGGAGATCCAAGGTCTAAGCTAGAGACTGATAAGAAGCCCAGGACACAGGTACTGGAAAGACTCCCAGGTCTTGGCAAAATACCCAGAAATGCGGGTAAGAACGAGTGATAAGTGAGTGAGAGTACACGTATGTGCCACCACTGAATTTTAAACCCTGTTAGGCAGGAAGCAGGAATAGGGTAAGGCCATATGTGCTGTTGATGTTTCGAGCACTGCTTGTGGGTTCTTGCAAAGTTACTGGCCTCCTGTCTATGGACAGCTGTGTTTACAGGACGCCAGTATGCATACATCTTTGGAATGTGCATTCAGCCTTAATACTCTCTTGGCCTGAGAAGAGCAAAAAGCAGTAGACTTGCATTTGATGGCCTAGAAGAGAAGGAATTCACTTGGTCCCATGGTCTTCTATATTTGGCAACTCTTAAAAAAAAATCAGTAAAAAAAACCCCCAAACCAGCAAATCATACAAGACCCCTGCAACTGATATCAGATAGTATATACGCTGTTAAGAAAGAAGCTGTCGCAAAAATGAGTGGTTTGGGTTGCACAAAGAATCACCAGAGACATTAGCAAAAATGATTTTCATAGAAACTTATAAAAGTGTGATTCAACAGAATTCCATGGCAAGGTTCACTCTCCTCATGCAAAAGGAAACTGTAAGAATTGGTAATGATTTATACAGAATCAGACTAAAGTAATTCATACAGAATTGGACTGAAGTGAGGTGTACAGAAACTGGGTATATGAAGGAATAAAGGAGACCCTTCCCATGAGTCATGAGGTTCAAAGTGGACCCCCTTGCTTTCTAAACTTCTTAGAAAGGACTCAATCCTAGTCCCAGGCTTGGTCAATGGTTTATGCCTAGGTACAAGAGGTTGTACGTGGGTCTAGCAGGAGTCTAGGTTTTGTCCACAGTTTTAAGGTGAATCACAAGACTTCCAACAACATTTTACTATTAACTAATACACACACACTTAAAATCAAATACCTAAACTGACACAAAGATATATATGTATATATATGTACATGCATGTAAATAATGTACATGTATAAAGGATCCTGTTAAAAATTTCCCTCAGATGCAGTGAAAATACTCATGTCAGCTTTCTCAGCATTCTTCAGTGGGCAACAGGTTGAGTATCAGTGAGCAGAAGTAACAGCTCAGATAAACAGTCCTCCTATTTTGTAAACTTAGGAGTTTACAAACTTTGAGAGGCCCACTCAGAGGGAGATACCTGGTCACAGCCACCTGTGGTCCAGGAGAGCCGAAAGGATCTGTTTCTGTTGGGTCCACTATTTATAGGGTCATAAGATGATTTGCTTTACTCATCAATAAATTTCCATCCTGGCCTCACTTCTGAATCAGTTCCACCAGTTGCACAACTCCAGTAGGACATTCCAAGTTGTCAGACAATGACTGATTATCCCAAAAGAACTCCTGGTACGATCAGGGAGTACCCAACCCCAGCCCGATCTCTGTGTGCCGCTCCCTACCTTTGCCAGGCAACCATAGTTCCTGGTACAGCCAACTCCTTGCACCTAATAGGAATTCCTGAGGAAGGAGGAGTGGGGGGGGAGGGATGCACCACCACAAAAGTCAATCTGATTGTATCAAAAAAATATAATATATTGTAAGATTCCAAATGTAACAGGATCAACTCCTCCCCCCACCTGAAGGAAAAGTTTTATAACAAGAAAAAAGTATTACAATCAAGTACTTAGGCAAACTATTGATCACATACCTATAAGTTCTGCAATTGCACTGAAAGGCCAGGTGTGACTGGTAGAGTTCGTATGCAAGAACTTTGGACAAAGCTGAAATAAACCACAAACAATGACATTAGTTTGCATTCTTCAATGATACCAAACCAGAAACAGTTTGTTAAATATAGTAACATTAAATGAAGCTGTTTTGTACAACACTACCTAAAAGGTGTAATTTAATTTACTTTTAGATACTGTCATTCTAACACCTTTTAAAGGGAACATTAATATAGCTATTGAAGACAAAAAAGCAGTACAGAATTCAGCAGAGTCATACTATGATCTGAGCATGGATTATATTGTCATCCTATCAAACTATCTTTAAAAATATAAGGACCTATTCTAGAGGGTACATCAAAGCCTTAGCCCAAATCTAGTAATAGAGACATATATATATGCTCTTAAATGTTAAAAACGTACTAAGATGTATAACGACGAGTATTAAACCTTATCTGAAAGGTAAGCAGCACCTAACACACTCAAGTGGCTTACTGTCAGATGTCATTGCTCCTTTTACACGTTGATCAAATTCACCTGCCAGACTCTCTCAACTAGTGGTTTGTACTTTTAGCAATTTGATCTCATACATTTCATCCTCACTTATGCTATGTAACCAGAGGAATGCAGCCACTACCAGCATTAGAAGGGGATATGCAAATAAAGTACCTATTTACGGGATGTATTCAGTGACAGAAAGTATGTTCAAGTGATTTACGAAAGTCTCGGTTCATGTATATTCACTTAGATCAAAATACTAGGAAAACCAGAACTAAATATCCATACAGGCTAACTATTTGTCAATGCAATGTTTGGAGAAATGTAACTATTAAACCAGGTACAGTTGGCATTTGCATTATGACTGAAAATATGTGTAATTATATTTTTACAAGGCCTTTAACACAACCCACTGCACATATATGCTTAAGCCTCGCTGGCATAGTTAGGTTAATGGTGTAAAAAGTGGTGCCTATGAATACATAATGCTGGAAATAGTCCTTGTACAGTGCAGTTACTTCAAAAAACATAATCCACACAATATATATAAAATCAGAAAAATACTTGAAAATAGCATGTATGTACCCACACTTCATAAATTTTACAGAACTACTACACTGACAAACACTTATGTAGTTAGTAAAGTCTAAATTAAAGCAAGCAACCACTTCAACAGTCCAAGTTCACGTAGCAGTGAAAAATGAATGCTGCTGCAAGCAAGTTCTAGAGCCATGAGTCAGGTACCGGAGCAGGAATAAGGCAGCAGCCCTAGTTCAGATCAACATAAATTACCACTAAATCTCACCTCGATTCTAAGGTTGTAAAAGCACAGTACACACTTTCAGACTGCAACTTAATCCCTGCATTTCTCCATTGACTAGCTAGAGTACAAGTATGGATAGATATCCCATTCTTCATTGCCATCTGTGCTTTAAAACTCCAGTTTTATAAAGCTAAGGCACTGTGCCCCTTTCAAATGCCTAACAGATACGTACAAACAATTTAGAATCCAGGAAGAAAATGACATCAAGCCTATTAATGAAAATCTCACATACACCATGCCACATGGTTAAAAGGACCTTTAATTTCTTCCTCTGCCATGCAGTAACTCAGTAGATATTAAGATCTCTGTATCATTCTCTTCAACCTTTAACAGTGCTAGCAGCATTTGTTCCTTTGCTTTCTAAGCTTCATGATCAGAACACACAAGAAACAACTGGGGCATTTCTCTGATACTAGCCAGTGAAAAACTCCAACTATACACAAGATAGACTGCAACCTCTGGAGTTACTGCTGGCATTGAAGCCTCAGCAATATGGACTTGGTAAAAAGTCCTAACCATAGTTTTGATAAAGGCATAAACTCACAGCTGCAAGCCTCCCTTGATCAGCAGGCAATGCTGATGTAGGAAGGAACCTCAGTTTCACCTACACTGACATAATCACAAATAAGTGTCCTTTTTTTCTGAAGCAAAAAGCATGTATGTGCATGGCAAGAAAATCTTCACATGTTGCCTGTGTAATGCAACACTTCTCCATCTGTCCTTTCACTGCTGCATACCAGTGATGAATCTCAAAAAAACCCCAGCACCTTAAAGAAACAGCATCTTCTATAAACAAACACCAGAAATATCCTGATCTTCCCTGGATCACTGTTTCAAGCAGTAAAGTTTTGAGAAAGGCTTGAAGGTGGTAGACAGAACTGGGAACTTGTCAACGGGTATAAGAAATGAGAAGATATCGGTTGGAACATGGGAACTGCAACAAACTGGCTCTAATATCCATCTCCTCCTCCGCCCCCCAGCAAAAGGTGACCAACTATCCCACAGCATAGTTCACAGGAAAGCACCTCAGAGCACCTTTTGCTCGTGTAAAGCACCAAAACAGGGGCACACAAGAAAGTCAAATAAAAACCCCCCAGAGAATAGCGGTTTAAGGCCATTAGTTTGCTTCAGAGCACACCCAGCTACCAGCAACAACTCACCATTTCCTGATGAACTCACCAGGAAATATTTAATCCCATTTTGTCTCCTTATACTTCATTCATCAAAGCACTACTTTAACTAGCTCACAAATTAATTGAAGTTCAGTAAGTACAGTAAGAAAGAGTTAGTTCCCTGGTGAACACTCAATTTTAGCTATAGGATGACTGTAGCTGAGGTCATGCAGTTGCTTTGTTCACTGGGCCTAATATATTTTGTTACTAAGTGAGTTTTTGCTAATGGTTTCATTTTACCTCCTGAGACCAAGTGCAGTCAAATTCCTTTTGGAGATACAACTAAACCTCCCCCTCCTTCACATTGCATATACAGTGCACTAAGAGGAGCATCTCCTACAATTATGACCAGCAAACATTTAAGAATAGAGCAGCTTATCTCTCAAAAACAACAGACAGTGTTGAGAATTTTAGCTTTCCAAGAAAACTGGAGCTCTTCCATCCCTGGCCGATGACAAGGCATGCACAAATCGAATTATCACTGAACAATCTGTCTTATCTTACGAAAGTATTTCACAACTTCTTGGGGAACAACTCAACTGCCATTTTCCTCCCCTCTCTCCCAGTTATGGCAGTCTGGTTACATGACTGCATGATGAACCCCATCAGGGAGCTGATCCAAATTAAACCCCATTTTTAAATTCTTATTTTTAACCTGGATCACCTCCCTGATCTGCCTCATCATGCAGCTGAGCAAAAGGGAAGATAAATGCCAGCGTGGGAATGGGTTACCAGGCCTGCTCACACTGCCTGCGTTGTTTATACATGCTTCTGAAACTAATGGAAATATTTTGGTGAAACCCAACGTACTTCCAAAGAACAGCAGCTGACAAAAGAGACTGTGACCACCAGCTCTCTATTGTTCCCTAGAAAACAGAGCCTTTTACACTGTAGGACACACACTGTTAAAAAGCTCTGTCACCTGCTTCACTTCCTCAGCAAAAACCTGCAAAACCACAGTGAAAACCACAGCTTTCACTGGCAATAGACTGAATGTAAATTTTCAGTTATGACAAACCAACCAAATAGCATCCTAAAAATAATTCATCAAGTTACCAATTACACCAACTTTAGCTTAGGTTTCTCATTTGTATCTATGAATTCAGCTTGGCAAAGTGGATTTCGACCTGAGAACAATTTTAAATCCTGTAGGTTGACTCGTGATACGCAGGTTTTTTGCAAAGACTGATTATTAACACTGATATATTTCCCCTCAAAAAGACTAATACTGCATTAAAACAAAAGGAAAACCTCCCTATTTTTTCCTTTTTTTTTTAAATTTTTAATCATTGCATTACCCAAAGAAGAACACCTCTAATAAAATCAGACAAACAGTGGATTTCAAACACTTACGAGAATTAAAGACCTGAAATGAAAGTGTAATCCTTGAACTTCAAGTAGATGACATTTATAGCTAACCTCGACAATCATGGCAACTTATATTAAGGTAATTTAAGCAGTGCTGAGACTATACTAACAAGTTTTTCACTCAAGTATTTGGCAAGTTACTAACTGTACTGATCCAGCTTCTTTCTGTTATTCTGTAAGCAATGTTATGTACCAGATATTTGTAACTATAAGGGTGACTGATAGGCATAGATCGATGGAGTCAGAAATGCTTAAAATCCCATCCTGGTTCATCAATAACGTATCAAAGAACTGAAAACTCGCTCTAATTTCATCTGTATTAGCACGAACGAGGAAATGACCAACTGCTGCTAAAGGTCGGCAGCGAGCAACACCTCTCACCGAGAAGCGCAACACAGCAGTGGATTTAACGGCACACACATTCACCACCCTCGTTAAAAAGCAATTAGGACTCTTGCAAAAAGTAGTTACGACTTTTAAGTTAAAAGCTTCCCATTAGAGGTGACTGCGCTCTCAACCAACTACATCCCTACAGCAGGATACGAAATCCCGCCCCCAGTAATCGAGCCAACCCACCCGCACACGGGACCTTCCCCGCCCGCTCAGACCGAGCTGAGTTTGTGCCGAGGCGGAAGACGGGCAGCCCGCCGGCCTCTCCCCCCGGGGTTGCCCCCGCCCGGCCAGTGCTGGTACCGGCGGCTTCCCTCGCCAGTACAGTGCCCGGGGCTGGGTAAGGAGCTGCCGGGAGCGCCACACGGCGAGGAGGGAAGTGCTGGTTTATTTTAGGCGGAGCCCGCCCTTCCCGACACTTGGCCGACAACTTTTTACCCCGCGGAGAGGCCGAGGAGCCACTCGCAACGCGAGTGGACTCCGCTCCCCACTCTCCCTGAGGGGAAACGACGAGCTGACTCCCTCAGCGGCGGCCGCCGCAGCGCCGCGGCAGCTCCCTCCTCCCCTGAGCGGCCTGCCCACAGCCCGCCCCTCAGCCGCCGCGCGCCTCGCTCCGGCGCCCCCGCTCTCCCCGGCTGCCGCACGGCGCCCACCCCCGCGGTGGGGGCGGCCGAGAGGAAGCGAGCCCGTCCGCTGAGGTGCCCGGCAGCGCGCCCGTGCCGGGCACCACTCGCCCCGCACCACTCACCGCGCTGAGGCGGATGCCTCCCTGTGTTTTCGCCGCCATCTTTTGTACCGCAGCGAGAGCCGGGGAGGGCGGGAGCGCCCGCAGCCCGCACTTCCGCCTCGCCCCCTCCGCGCACGCTTCCGGCACCGAGCGCGACCTCTCGCGGGGCGGGGCGGGGCGGGCCTCGGCCCCGCGGCCGCGCCCCCTGCTGGCGGGCGGGTCCCGCTGTGGGCAGGCGGCGGCAGCTGCGGCGGGCGGGGATTCGGTGCTGCCGCCAAACCCGGGCGCCGGCCCCGCTGGCCTTTGGGCTGGCACCCGGAGCTGCGGTGGCGCTGGTACTGCCCAGCGCACACGCAGCGGGTACTGGCGGCTTGCAGCGCTGGGAGCGTCTGAGTTGCGAGGTACATCGCACAGCGTTACAAAGGAGGGACGGGCTGCGAAGAACGGGTGAAATCTGAAAAGCAGCTTTCACAAAATCAGAGAATCACCACAGAATGGTTTGGGTTCGAAGGGACCCTAAAAATCGTCTAGCTCCAACTCCCCTGCCATGGGCAGGGACACCTTCCACTAGACCAGATTGCTCAAAACCGTGTCCAACCTCGGCTTGAACACTGCCAGGGATGGGGCAGCCACAGCTTCTCTGGGCAACCTGTGCCAGCGCCTCACTGCTCTCACAGGGAAGAAATTATTATTATTTACTCTAAATCTACTCCTCTGCCCATAGGTCTTCAAGCTCAGCTGTATGGAAGGGTTTCCTCCTTCCAAATGAAAGAGCTACACTTCCAGGGCATTTGCCCAAAATATGTAGAAATGCACGGAATAGTTTTTGGAAAGCCATGTGTGACAAGAAAGCCTTACGGAGCAGCAGTCCCTAATTTCCCAGGGGGAGGCACTCCCTCCATGGTAGGGGGTCATCAGCACCTCTCAGTCAGCCAATGACCCCCTCACTGTCCTGCAGCAGCAGCAGCTTCCTCCATCTGCTCCATGCAGCCCTTCCATACACACAAACCCAGAAAACTCTTCCCGAGACCACAGAACTGGGATCCCAGGGCGGAAGGTTCAGGAATGCAAAAGATAAGGACGTAGGAGTGGGAGCAGTAGGGGTGCACGGTGAAAGGATGCCGGAGGCGGTGACGCAGTGTGTCCCTTGGCAAGCACGGGGCCTAGCACAGAGCTGCTGCTGCCGGGGTCTGAACTGGGGTCTACGGGGTTCTGTACTGAGCCCTCATCCATTGAAATTGAATTTGGGAGCTTTTACAGAGTCAGATAAAAATTAAAGTTGGTGAGTGAGCAGTAAGAGTAATTTGAAAAACGAGACTTGCATTTGAAAAGGTATTTCAAAATAACATTTAATATTATTAGAAGAATTGCATTCAAATAATACATTTAACCATTACCTAATGCTCTGTATTTCAAGTTGTGCTGTTCTATGGCAGTCACCTTGGTTGTATCTACTAGCTTTTGCCTTCAGGAAAATAAAATCCATTTGAATATGTTTCCATCTGCATATCATGCACTGTGGCTATGCTATCTCAAAGCTGAAGTATCCAAAAGAGAAAGCTAAGCTTGGTTATCCTGAAAACAAGCAAAGAACTACACAGTAAAGCAAAAACATTTTCTCTACTGTTCTTGATACTGAGTTCTAGGCAAAAGTTTTTCACATTCATCTACAGTTACCCTGCTTTGGCAGTACCAGCATTAAAGCAGTACAACCCTCCTTCACATGGATTTAACAGCAGTAACATAAGAAGTAAAATGACTACAGTTAGCCCCATATAGAAAAGGTATAAAGTTACACTGCTAGAGATACCTTTAGGCCTATGTAACTGCACCCCTCCACCACCCAAGTAGGACTTGCCCTTTCCCCCTTATTCACATGCTATTTATATTGATACAAGATCTGCTTATATACTAAATTTTAAAGAACTTTTTCTTCTCCAGAATTAGATTCTGCTGCAGTGAAAGGATTCTGTAAGTCACAAGTATCTAAGGCCATTTAAAGCAGCTATCTGCAGAACCACAGGACAGAGATAAATGTATGTATGAAGGCAGGAGTTCAAAGCCAGTAGTGTTTTTGTAGAAGGTAATATCAGCTTAGAAGTTAGAGAGTTAAACAGACCTAAGTCACAGATTCTGTGATTAAAGTCCACCACCACAGCTAGAGAGGAAGTGACTGATGTCTGATCCCCTGCACATCTGAAGTACAGGCAGCCAGAATGGGACATTCCTTTTCAAGGGGAAGGATGACAAAACCCTCCATCTGAGTAACTGTTTCACCACCTCCAGTTAGCATGGAAACTATGTGAAGACATGGGTTTACAGCTTATGGGAGAATGTAAAATGGAAGGTTTGATGGCAAAAAGTTATCTTAGATTTTAATAGCCTGTTTGACAACATCTCATCAGGATTTTAAGGGAAACACCCAAGAACAGAATGCAACCACCAAAAAGCTGAAAGTGAAAATATCAGATCATCCTGAGTATTAGCAATATTGTCTTTAAAAATTACTGAAGATGTGTAAGTAATGAACACAAACATTTCAAAAAAACATTCTGCTCCAATTTTTCAGTAATGCTTTAAAAGGATAACTTTTCACTTGTGCTCATTCCAATAGCATTAGAGAGCATTAATAAATTATATTCATACATTCACATTCTTAGTAACTACACAGTATTATGCTTCAGTCTATCACTTTCCTTAACTGTAAAAATTCAAAGTAGCTGTAAGAATTCAAATTAAAGTTTAGCATAAGCCTGTTACAGGATCATCTTCAAAGAGCATTACAGTATTAACATAGTAAAGCATGTTCAGTGTTTCAGTATTTTAGTTTATAATACAAAGATGAAATTCATATTATCTGTAGGTAAAATACACTGCAGAGTAGCCTTCCATGTTTGTTGTGCAAGTTTTGAAGAAAAGAAGACAAAACAAAACCATCCCTGACTTCACAACCTGGTGACACCAAACCACACACTTTGTATGTCCTTTTTTAATTAGCAAAAACAAGAGTGGTGAATTTCAGTACCCAGCACATTTACCTCAGTTGCAATGTTCCAAATAACTCAAGTAGCACATACCAGTCCACAGGTATATCTTACAAAACCAATCCTCTGGAGGCAAAGGTGTATTAAAAAAAAAAGGAGCAGACAAAGATTTTCACCATGAAAAATATGATAAACTTCCCTGCCCAGACAAATCAGTACTGCAAACTGAATCAGATAGTCCAACAAGGATGAAAATTCAGTGTAGTCCATGTCCTCATTTAAAAAATGTTCTACCAAGCCTTTTGTTGTATGTGTTGCTATGATGATGCTTATCTGCTGGCCATCAGAAGTGTCATTCAGACTGTTTGATGGTAGACCTAATCCCTGTCTCCCACGCCCTGAATGGTGGCAGCAGTGCAATTCTGAAATAAGCTGCACCTTGAACATTACTGTAGTCCTGGCACGGTGATGATCTCCCTATCTCTTTTAACACTCTTTTAACTGCTCTTTTTAGGCGCAGCCAAATACATTCTTTTGTATTTAAAAAAAGAAAGAGAATTTTGTTTTCATTTAATTAGGCTGTCATTATGCAGCAATTTATTTTTATACAGAATTATTTTCATTTAGTTGCATTTCAGAAGTTGCAAAGTGACCTTAGTCACTGAAAAAACAAAGTTTTTTAATTAAAAAAAAAAATGAGAATATTTTTAGTCAAGTAATTAAAATAAAAAACCCTCAAGTAACGTAAATTACAAAATGTTACTGCATAGGTTTGTCTTTTATGCATGTTTATCTTTTATTTAGGAATTGCTAATTGTGAAGAATGCTATTATAGTACAGAGTTGAAATTACAAACATGTTAAGTCTGCAGTTATTTGCACAGTGCTGAGACTTATAAAATACATCTGTTTGAAATTTAGGTGATTTGTTTAGAAGTTGGTAAGTTTTAGGACAAGTTAAAGAAAGGAGAAGTAGGAGCGGGCTTTAACCTCAGGAAATGGCTTATCTGCAAACTGATTGTACACTGACATGCAGTATTAGCTTTTTCTTAAATTTCCTTTCAGAACACAGTTCCAAAAGCAGTTTAAAATACTTACTTGAGAAGTTACTGGATAAATGGTATAGTTGCTACTTTCACTAAGTCAAAAATATTCTTTCTCTATGTACAAAATCTCTTTAATCCTTCACATTGAAAACAAGTAAAAGAATACAGTAACTACGATAAATTGCCACTAAACTGTACTTTTTTCTTTTCCCCACAGGAACTGAAGAATCCTGCTTTTTAACCCCACTCAGAAGCCTGGATTATTGAAGAGCACTCCACAACAGCAGGAAGAAAACTCAAAATGTAGTTTCAAAACTGGGGAAAAAAGAAGAGAAGAACTGCAGTAAAGTTTTCCTTTTTTTTTCTGTTTGTTCACCATGAGTCAAGGGTCCTACGTGTGGCTTAACTTTCCATGTTTTCAAGGAAGTCACATTCAACACTCTCTTCAAGCTGTTGAAAGATCTTTATGCCATTACTGCCAACATAGTCCACAGAGGGAGATATGGGAGTATGTGAATTCTGGGACTCGCTCCTATTTGTTGTAAATGCACAACACAGAGTCTTGAAGAAAGGCATAAGCTGGGTGATGCTAGATATAGAGTGGAAGTTCAAAAGAGGAAATTTGTGCTTCTTGGAAATTCTCTCAGTGTTATTCGTTTCCTGTAAGCAAACAAAGCGAGGTTTACTAAAGGTTTTGCACTAAGATGCAATGCTATGGCTTGTCTGAACGCCTGTGCTATACAGTTTTTCATACTAAGAGACCACAGCCTTTAACTGTATCATGATATAAACAGTATAGGTGGCTTTCAGAGTTACTTCCATATTTGGATTCAAGGTTCCATTACATGAAAGATTCATAAATTCAGAAGACTGCAAATTTGAACTAGCCTTCAGAATCAAACAACAACAGATTATCTCCGAGAAATACAAATGCCCATATTTCCTTTTCTGGAAGAATTAAAATGAAACCTTAATGGTAATTTAAAATGCTATAATGGTAAATTTTTTTGACAAAGTGCAGGATACACTTTTTTATAAATACTGGTCCTGTGTGAGACAAATTGTTTTCACTGGGTGGTGTGGGCAGATTTAAGGTAACAATAGGAAAACTGCCTCTTGTTCCCTCACATTCAAATGCAGTCAGACATCTTCAAGATCTATATGTGAAAGCAGGCAGAGCATTTTTAAAAGCCTCATGAATTTTAACAGACTATCTAAAAACCTCTTACCTAACTTAAAATCTTGTCACTTGTTTAGAAAAGTAAGTTAATGGATGAAAAAAAATAAAAAGAAAAAGATTCAAGTGAAGCGTTCTTTCTTTACCCCATATTTCATCTTCAGCAGATCCATGATTCTTATAATGTGAGGTCTGCATTCCTGATGATTTTCTACCAGATGAGAGGTCACAGTAGATGACTCTGTGTCCACCTCTGGGACAAATGCCCATTTGTACCTGAAACAAATGGATTACTTACTTGATAAGAAGACAGGCAGAAAAAAATTCTTGCTTGGCTCATACGTAGTTTAGCAGAACACTAGTTTGTTTACAGAAAGGGCAGTCATAACTATAATTTTATGCTATTACCAGAGATGAATTTAATGAACAAGGACATTACTATCATGTCAGTATTTAAATGCAACTAGGTCCAAAAAAATCCCAAGTGTGTGCAAAGGGAAAACGAAGAACAGCATGTCTTCTTCATCTCCCCATTTCTACAAGTTAGAGAACCTTCTAAGGAGTATGGTGAAATCCTCCTGCAGCGGCAAGACCAAACTGTTTTTTGAAATACCCCGAATTACATTTGTCTGAGTATCAACATCTGCAATTGTAAAAAGAGCAACTTTTTGTTCTGGATTACTTTAAAGGATAAGATCTGGATTACTTTAAAGGATAAGAGTGGTAACAACCCAGAAAACAGATAAGTAGTTAGAGACTTACATCTGAAACAACTGCATCCTGTCAGGTGGAAATGAAAGCGCCGTGTCCAAAAACTTACAAGCTGATAAGTACAAGGACAGCTCATTCTGCTGTATGTCAGATCCACTGCCATCACCTATGACTTTCTGTTTGCTGATTTTGCTGTTGGTCCTGTGTTAGTTACAATTAGGAAATGTACCATTAAAACATAAACCTACTAAATGTTTTTCATTCGGCAAAACAGAAATGTACATGTTTACACAAATAAGCACTTGCACATGTGCACAAAAAAAACTACTTTTGTTCTGTATGAGCATTGTGATTAATATAAAAGGCTATAGAAGAAAAAGTAATCAAAAATATTCATAAAAAATGGCAACACGTTAAAATATTCAAATGCTGACTTAGCATCTCTTCTATTTTTGTATGCAACTAGTAAGTGGTACTGATTTTTTTGAACTTATCGCTATTTTAGCTGCTGAAAAGGAAAGTCCTAAACTATGATTCATCAGCACCAGAAAAACACAAGTACAATAACAAAAAATCCCATTGTCTCCTCCCTATCTTAGATAATTAAGTAAGTAAATAAATAAATAAATAAGCAAATCCAGAACAAGCACAATGATTATCTGCTTCGGCAAGCAGATAATCTAGATAATCTTGAGATATCTGCTCTATCAGGCAAGTGGTAATTCTTACTTTGATGGTTCATCTTCCTCGGTTAAATCTTCTTCAAGCTGTAGAAATGTCTGAATCTTTAAAGAAATAAATTATGTTTTCAGGGACACTGAAACATTCATACCACTCAATCATAAAAGATATATCCTTCATATAGTGTAAGTAACCACAGACTCTTAGTTTATTCTTATGACTTGCCACGAAATAGCAAATCATGCAAGAGATTTCGTTAGCAGCAACAACAAAATTAATCAAAAAGGTATTTCCTAATGACAATGTTGTTTTTTTTCTCAAATTATCACACTAATGTAAAACTATTAAAACATTCTTTTTTCAAACAGAGTGTATTTGGGAGGAAGAAAAACCACCCAGTAGTTAGTTTCAAATTACTACTTATTCCTTACCAATTCAGTCACCATAATTGGCCACAATGAGGTTAGATGCTGAGGTGAAATTCTTAACAGAAGAACTCTGAAGAAGAGAAACATTTGTGCAGCAACTATAGAAGTCTGCCCAACACGGAGGTTCTCAGTCAGTCGTTCTGAAGTAAACATAAAAAGTAAACAAACCAACAAACAAAGAGTAATATTTTCCTGAAAATGTGTTGTTTTGGGAAATAAAAAATGTAGATAGTTGCAAAACAAAATTTGTGCTTTATCATCTGTTTTGGGTCGAATCCCTTGCACTGTATTAACAAAATTGTGATTCAGAGAAAGTCTGAAGACGTGGTGGTTTTATATTGGAAAAATTTTTGTCAAAACTGACATTTAAGGAGAAGAACAACAGCTCAAGAGTGGCTGGAAGATTGCCACAAAATAATCATGTTTTCAGTTATATTACCAGAGCAAAGGCTTTGGAATACAGATTCCTGCTGCCCTCGTAATGAGATTATTTATTTGTTAGAATTCAG
Source organism: Strigops habroptila (assembly GCF_004027225.2). NCBI lineage: Eukaryota > Metazoa > Chordata > Aves > Psittaciformes > Psittacidae > Strigops > Strigops habroptila. Next base: position 30,231,580 of record NC_044278.2, on the reverse strand, counting down.
AGATTCACAGCATCATAACTTTTGTTAAAAACTTTTTAAAAATGGAAGTATGTGTTGGAAAACAGGTGACATTCCTTTCTTAAACAATTTATATATGTGTAACAGCTGAAAAAAGAAGGCAGATGAAATTACAAATCTTACCTTGTATTAAGGGAAGATAGAGATGGTACTGATCAGTCTCTCCACTAAAGACAGCGAAAGCTTGCCGCTTTAGCAACATTGCTTTTTGCTCAAAACTTGGGTACAATTTTAAGGCGCTGCTCTGCATATCTGTAATAGAGATAACAATTATCTACCATGTAAATACTTCATGTGGTTTGGGCTGAAAATAATTCCTATGTCCTGAAATTCCTTAAAAAGAAAAACTCTCTTTGGGTCTACTGATTGGTGAACTAGTCTTGCATTGTAAACCTTCAGCTATTCTTTTAGAAGATCTGAAAAAGAGACTAAAGCTGCTTTTTCTTTTGAAGCTCTAGGCAAATTTAAGGGGTCCTATCCCACCCTTTCCCCCAGGACTTACTCTTCTACACTCTTCTGAAGCCTGAATTAGAAGTCAAAGCATATTGCTCAAAGGTTTCTGTACCACATTCCTATAGCTCAATGCCAGTATACAGACACCTGCGACATTAGCCAAAGCCTTCTTGCTTTCTAACAAGGAACATGTGCAAAAAGTCACACTTCAGCAACTTAAAATTACGGTGAAATGTGAATGCAGGAGTCCAACATTAGCACTTCTAGAAAAAAAATACTTGTAGTGTGTTTTAGACATGACCAAAACACAGAATTAACTTAGCACAGTTTTAACCTGTGAATAAAGCTGGCAATATAATCAATTACGCAGATGCAGCATTGAATGTATTTTATTGATACATTCATTTATTGATACATTGATACATTAGTATATTAAAAATGCACCCAATATCTCAAAAGCAAATAGATTTCAAATTAATGTAGAAATCAGTTATCAGTAGCTGATACTTACTCATCAAATCTTTAAACATAGTTTTCTCATGTGTTAGAAGATGATCAATAATGGATCTCCAGCTGAGTAAGATACAGAAGGAATTAGATACCCAGAGAAAGCTTTGGTACAGATTCACCTCAGAAAAAATTCTTGTCAAGCCTTTCATACAATGAAAGAGTTTCCAAAAGGTATTCAATCTGCAGACTCTTATCTGGTTTAACACCTATTGCATTCTAGGTCCTCCAGCTCTACTGTATGCAGTTCCCTAATCACTAAGGGGAGTATCGGCATAAGTTTTTTCTTATGCACTATAATGAAAACTTCAGGGCTTATAATACATTTAGTAGAATTTGTGGTTGAGAGCCATTTCTAACATTATTACATTCTGTAAGAAAGTACTACACAGAATTTTCTTTCCAATATTAGCCATTCTCTTTTAAAGCCCTTCTTTGCAAATTCAGAATAGAATCTTGTAGTGCTACAATCTCATGTCTTACTGAGTGCATGAAGTGTCCATCTGGAAAAAAGCTGGATCCATATACAACTCGAGAACTTCTTTTTTCCAGGCTCGCTTGGTATAGGCGTATCCACTCAATGAGCTGAGCAACTGAGCACCGGCACGAAAACTAGGAACATTGTAGGCACTTGGGGAAGAGAATAATAATGATAAAAATATACATATTTTAAAGTTAAGTTTATGTAATCAGAAAATAAACTTTAGGGTTTCCTGTAACTTCTAACCTAATTCTCTCAGTAATAGGCTATGTCTGCAGGAGAGCTCGTAACTCAGAGCAGAAGCTCCTCACATTTCTAGTGTACCTGGCCTGGGGAGATATTTTCAGATCAGACGTGTCACAGCACAGTACTGCCTGTCTCCACTATAGGTGTGGTTCACAAATTCCCTGAAAAAAGTTTCCAATAAAATTTTGCATCCCTGACAGCAGACCCCTTTAGAAAGTACCACAGTAGGCTTCATCAGTCACTCAGATGACACTTATGTGTTGGTTCTCACGTCATCATCACCTGTATAGAAATCTCTCACGCAAGCCTTTTTCTCCTATGCACCAGCCCAGTCCAAATTTGGACACCATGTTCTGCAAGACACAACAGTAAAGGAGTGCTGGGCTCAAGGGAAAGGGATCCTGCATGAACTATCCTTGTCCTCTGGCACCTCAGTTTCACTGAGGACACACATGCCAGTATCCTTCTTTGAATCCTTGCTATGGTAACTGCTTTGCCCACAGCTGAAAAAAGGTTTAGGTTGTGGAGGCGGTGCTCATAATGACAGGAACATGACATTTGATTGAGAAGGGATGCTGTGAAGGTCTTATGTTTCTTATGTTGTGAGCTGGCACCACATCTTCACAGACGGCTTCAGCAGCCCCTGTGTTTTCAAGGACGGGTGGGAAAGGCTACTGCCTTGTTGTGGAGCCCTACAACCAAACTCCTGCCAATCTAGGGAGGACAGTGGCATGAAGACAGCCCTGGAAGTTATAGTTCAGCTGCTGAGCAGCACGTATGAGTGACATGAAAATCATACAGCCCAACTATGGGCCTGACGGGGGCTCTACCTTCTTAACCAGTGACCATCTTGTCATGGTTATGGCTGCATAGATCATGAGGACTGCTGGCCTTTCCAGACCACCTCTGGAGGACCATCAAGGGCCATCCCTAGGCATCTCAGCAACGTCATCAGGACTCTGATGTCTATGTCTTTTGAACCACCAGTTTCAGACCAGAGGGCACGGTAGCATCTTCTTGGTAAGAAAAAAAATCTGGCTGACTCTTGGTGTTCAGATCATGATTTGCATTGCAGAAGTCATCATTTGTCCCCTGCACCAGTTCACAAGGGCATCCTGACAGCAGTGGTGTCCCTGCCAATTTTAACTGTGCCATTTCCACACATGGGGCAGAGATGGAACGAGTATTTGGCTTGTAGCCACTGGCTCACAGCCGGCCAAGCATGGCAGCATGATGCCAGCATTCCCAGGAACAATTTCAGTGGTGGCTGTAAGTTTTCTGTATCTGCTGCAAATGGTGAGGGCACTGGATGCATGTGCACGATGGTATATGCTCTGGTCAACAACAGTGATGTACACACCACACATCAAGAATCTGACTGACTTGGTTAGTGGTGAAGCAGGCAGAAAACATTGTAATAGATACAATGGAAAATGCACAAATGTAATAAATATAATAATTTTTAAACCAACACCCCTCCCTCTCCCCCTCCCCCCCGCCCCAAGAGGGAGCATGGAAATGTCTTCAAACCCTGCTACACCCTGAGGCTTGCTGGCTTTAATGCTTACTTCCCAATGACTCTCAACCCATCAACCCTTTTAGGCATGCCTGGTTATATCTCTCCTGACCCTCTATACCCTTTTTTGCTCTTGGCTGTATACTGGCTGGTGGTTTTGACTGTGACTTAAGTAACACTCAGGACAATCCTCACTTCCCCTTCCCCACCACCCAGGAGCTGTGGCTGATGCTCTCCCACACTTCAGTATAGATTAGTCTGCTCAGAAAAATATAGCAGCCGAAAGGTAGAAGCCAGGAAGAGGAGAAGCTTGACAACAGCGACAGCAGAAGCAGCTGGAGCTCAGAAAAATGGAACTGGTGGCAAACAGGGAAAAAAGGGGAGAGTTGCTTCCTTTCACTTGGCAGAGTGGCAGGAAGCAACTCTCAACAAACAAAAGGTTTCAGTTCCTGGGTGAAATACAGTTCGTACCCTACTAGAATGGAAACAGAGGAGAGGGCAAACAGAAGAAAAAGCAAAAGTGTTACAGTGTGGCCAAAAAACCCAAACTAGTCTTAAGAAAAATCACACGTGCAGAGAGGGAAGTCACCTGTGGTTGCGTAGGTAAGGAAACACATAATAAAGCAAACGTGAAATCAATGGCACAGCTTTCTCCTTCTCGTCACTCCGGTAAACCATGTCCAAAAGAGAAGCAAGAACCTTAAAAAAGAAAAGAATGTCTCTTTAAACCTCTAGTTGGTATTTCTGACAAAAGGGGAAAGCATGCCATATTTCAGGCTAGAATGTGTGTGCACATGGGATGCCTCAATAAAGATTTAAGCTCTCACTTAATCTATAAGGAAAACCTATGTATTCTCCTGCTCAATAATATCAATAAACAACCACCCTGCATATGAAAGCAGCAACTATAAAACTTGTTCTTACTTACTTCTGCAAGGAGGGAAAGAGCTTGGACACTGTATATTGAAGGAGCAGAGGCAGAGACCATTGAAGATGGTGCCACTGATGTATCTAAAAGAGGCAAAACCATTTAGTTTTCCCTTCAGACATGTTTAAACTTTGCTGTTTTCTAATTTTCTTCCCAAATAGAACTGTTAATTGCAGATTGGTATTACAGTGAAATGCTTCTGGGTACATTGCCACAATGACATACCCCATGCCCCATGCTGTTCTGTCCCATATATTGCATGCACCCGCAGTAAGTTTTCCTCTGTATTATACACAATCTGCAGATACGTACTAAACCTATTTCAGCTGACATTGTTATTGGAGGATAACGCATTTTTTTGTTTTACTTTGTCTTTATTACTCCCGTCTCATGCAAACTACACACTACCAAATACCTTGTGTTCTTCACTGACTTAAACAGAAGAGAAGAAGCAGCAGAAGGTCAGACAAAACCACATTACCGTTCACATCTTCAATGTTGAAGTCATCTGGTAAAATCTGAGGCTGAGCTTTAACTTCTAAGTTTCGGCTCAGCCAGCTAGTCTGTTCCAGAGAAGAACCAGCAACAGTCCCTACAGCCTCCAAGATTTTTTGGGTCACTTCCTATAACATAACCAGATAACATAGGATCAGATGAAAGCTGTTATCACTTAGCAAATCCAGCAAAGTCCTTTTTATATGGAACATGTCAGGACAACCAGAAGTAGGCACTTTTATCTCTTAGAAACATAAATACTTCTCTGATTTAACTATCTGTGCTCTCAAGATAACTAACTACTGCTCACTTCAAATAAGAATAGGTGACAAAATGAGAAGCAGGAAAAACTTTAAGTTACCTTATGATGGAGATTTTAGTCATGATTTGCCATGCAAGCCATTACCATTAACATAGTATCAATTTGGCATCAGTCCTACCACAATTTACACATTAGCTGTCACCTGTCAAAAACACTATCTGAATTGTTCAGCCCCTCAGAAATGGCATATCAATCCCTTTATTGTCTTGAACTGTTTCCTATTATTTGTTTTAGATTTGGAGAACATCAAGTGAGGCAGGGCTTCATTTTATTACAATATATCTGTTCATACTTCAATCTTTCTAATAGGTGTAAGCAAAACCTAGCTTCAAACTATGTGCACAGTCACACTTCAGCATATTTAATTCCCAGAGAAATGAAAAGCTGGTCACTCTAACGAAAGCAAATCCCAAGTATCCAAAGCAAAGCAGAGGTCACTTGTGAAAAGGCTACAAGATGGCAAGATGGCAAAACTGTCTTTTTATCATCATCATCGTTTTGCTGGCAAGCCTCTAAAGCAGAAGTGGAGACTTAATTTCTCCGTCGGCAGTCGAAAGTACTGCAACTATAACTTCATACATAGCATTATCTTGGCTCAGAGCTAAAACTGCACTCATGTAGGTAGTGCTTTTAGTGTTCTGCTGAAATCACTATCGGTGTAGGAAGAGAATCCTGCTCTACTCCACCCTTCTTTACAGCAAAGGTAAGCTGACAGTCATTTACATTGACAAACACTACAAAGCTATGAGCTTCAAGGATAATTACACTCCTAATTTTCCTAGATAGTTTTGAGATTTCAATACTTACACATACGACATGAACTCATGACATCATACTGTGTTATGATTTAAATTCTGAGAAAAATCATGAAATTACACAGGGAAACAGCTTTGAAAAGTCCATAGTTACCACTGCGATTTCATGCATTTTTGACAAGATTTCGTTAGAGACATTCTGTGCATCATGTCTCTCATATTTGAGTCTCCCATATTTATCAGATCTAAGCCAAAACATGTGGATGCACATTCACATATTCTAAAAGCACATGTGAATTCAGAGACAAAGTACAGATCAGGTAATCTCCACTTTTACTTAGATGTACAGTGCCAGATTTATGAATTAAAAAGAATACACGTATATACTGTACCTGCAAGTCTTTTTGGTCTTTTTTGTTTTCTAGAGTAGGTGTCCTAGTCACAAAGTCATTCAGAGTGCTGTGGGAAAATAATTCACTCCAAGTTAGTAATTGGACTGGTCTACTCAATGCAACTGTAAACCTTCTCTCTTATGCAGTACCTGAGAAGAAGAAAGTGTCCAGGAGGAGCCAAGTTCAACTGCACAGACTCTTTGAGAAGTCCTAATAAGGACTGGAAGTTCTCTTGCAAGGCTGAGACAGGCAGTCTGCCAAAAACAAACCAAAACCAAACACACACAGAGTCTTAAGTCAGTTAAAGGAAAAACAACAAAAAAACTCCAACATACATGGGTAACATGGTGGCCTAAAAGCTTCCATCAGGATCACACCAGTCCTTTAGATCCTGCCCCTTCCTAATAGGAACATGCTGGTTTGAATATACTCCGGATATTCCTCTCAAGAGCTATTGTAATTAGCCTGAGGGAGAAGGAGAAGGTGGCGGAAGATACCTCCCCCATAGATTGGCTCTCCGCGGAGAAAAGCTAAAAGGTGTAATTATTAATAGTTCCGACAGATGGCTCCCGAAGTACAGAGATAACAGCAATGCTGAGCACACATATCAGATTAGATCTCACGACCAGCAATTTTATCACATGGTAAACCAGTGTTACACAGTGCAGCAAAATGATAACTTTAACCCAGCCCCCAGAGGTGATAAGCAGCACTACAGGGAACATCACAGCAAGCAAGATGTGATATAATGCAACCCTGAGAACATGTACAACTCAGAGCAAATAAAGCAATATTGTGACCAGAGACTTAAACTAATACAATGAATGCTTGTAACACATTTGTTTTAACACGTTCTGGTCAGATCTGTCCTTATCTCAAACCTCCGAGAGTGCCAAAAAGGACTGTGGTGATTTAAGCCGGCTGGCAGCTAAACACCACATAGCCGCTCACTCGCTGCCCCTGGTGGGATAGGGGAGAGAATTGGAGAAAAAAAACAAAGAAAGAAAAGTAAAATTCATGAGTTGAGATAAAGACAGTTTAATAAGACAGAAAAGGAAGGGGAAATAATAATAATGATGATGATAAAAGAATTAGAATATACAAAACAACGCAATTGCTCACCATCCACTGACCAATACCTAGCAGGTTTCCGAGCAGCGGCCCGTGGCCATGTTTCCCTCTAGTTTCTATACTAATGATGTTATATGGTATGGGATAGTCCCTTGGTCAGTTGGGATCAGCTGTCCTGGCTGTGTCCCCTCCCAGCTTCTTGCGCACCCCCCAGCCTCCCCACTGGTGGGGTAGTGTGAGAAGCTGAAAAGTCCTTGACTTAGTGTAAGCACTGATCAGCAGTAAGTGAACACATCAGTGTGTTATCAGCATTATTCTCAACCTAAATCCAAAACACGGCACTGTACCAGCTACTAGAATGAAAATTAACTCTATCCCAGCCAAAACCAGGACACTGATCCAACAACATGGTATAAATAGCCCCAAGCACAGGCAGTATGCATATATCTGTAAATGCTAGCAGCACACGCAGTATGCCAGTCAGAAGACTGGATCTTCAGGAGGAAGAAAAGGAGTAGTTCAGCCTAACAAACCATGGCATGCCAGCTTATTTTATCTCCATAGCTTACTGAATACAGTATATTGTATAGCCTGATATATCACAAGGCTTCCATGAGGAAAGCCAAGTACATGAAGAGTTTTGATCAAAGGAGTATTCCAAAGGAGTATTTCCATTTGCGCTGGACACTACATGTCCAGCACAAACTGCAGGCATAGCAGTTTTATTGAATTTTTAAGTTCTCTATCCATTCATCTGGCAACACAGAACAGATAAGGAGAAAGATCCTAAGAAATTATACAAGTTTCTTGCTAATGAGAGGCCTGAAGTGCCTTGCTCTATTAGTATGAAATAAGTCTTTCAGACTAGCATTATCAACAGATCAATGGAACATAATGTCATAGCCCAGTTATTTTGTGTCTGTTACTTAACAATGAAGTAGTGATAATAATTTCTTACATAAAGGTGTTCTGTGACATTGTGACACGAAGATCAAAGTAAAGCAGAAACAGTGATGCTGGCTGTTATCCTAACTAGAGTCAAACAGAAAGTTCTTTTTTATAATGGCTGAATTACCTTTGAATGAAAGCATAACTGAACTGCAGCACTGGAATATCTACAAGAGATGATTTCTGAAAAATAAAAGCAAAACCACAATTATTTGCCAGAAGACAAAAAAAAAGAAGTTCCAAGCTATTGAATACTTGTGTTCAATGCTTAACACACCCTTCTTAGAAACCACTTGTACCCCAACAGGTGACCAACTATGTCTATACAGCGGTATGAGGGAATGCAGAGCCTTAATAGAGGACCCTAGTTCAGAAGCAGACGTATCACTCTGAAATATCTCCTACAGCTTATTCAGAGCTATAGGACCTCCTGCAATGGCATTCACACTAGCAAAACTGACTTCCTTGAAAATCAATTGGAAGACAGCAGACACAAGTTGAAGTACTGTTCAGGTAAGGGTAGAAAGATAGAAATGCATCACTGAGTTGTGTATCTGCAGCAGCTTTATGAAAATTGTCAGCATCTTTGGTACTGGAGGACCCTAAATTTTTTCATTACCAGCAACTTCTCTAGCAAAACATTCTGAAAAACCTATTTACATTGATGGATCAAAACACAGAAACCCATATTCTGAAAAACATTACTTACTCAGGAGCAAAAGAGAACCATACATTAAAAAAAAAAAACAACAAAACAAACAACTCCAAAACAAAACCAAACTTTCCTTCTAACAATATTTAGAAAACACATTGGAATAGATCCAGAATAGAATATGTTAAGAAAGTGGAATTATTTTAATGGTTACCTCTTCGCCTTTGATTTGTGATGGTTTCTTGACTACCTCTTTGACTAGATGTAATACAGTGTCAATTTTCAATGTGTTAAGTGCACATATTAAGTCCACAAGAATAAGCTGAGATGCAGTAGCCACTGGAAGGATCTGATAAAACAAAAAGACACAGGCCTCAGATCACTGTACCAGGCAAAACATGAAGTTGAAAAAAACAGCTTTTTGTGTGATTACTCAAATATTAATAGTTATACAAAACGTAAATTAGACAAGTTAAATCAAGCATGCAACAATTTGCCATATATGGATCTTCTCCCAACGCCTTCACGAAAACAACTTCATTATGCTCAAATGAAAGCAGGAAAGAGGTGTTCTATGCCAAATAAATGCTAGTTCCATGGACTACAGCTCTAACCTTTCTCTGAAAATAGAGCTGATTCAAGGTCTTTAAAATACAATTAGCAAATTGCAATCTTAAGATTACAATCCAGTATTGAATTAAAAAATGCCTGTTACTATCAGACTTAAACTGCTACACTGTCCTTTTTATTTGATTACTTATTTAGTTTTAACTGTAGTCCTGATGATTTATGGAATTACATATAAGTAGGAGTGTTTCAGATTTTTCAGTGACTTGCCACTGTCACATGTAAAAAACCCCAAAGAATCAATATACAAACCCAGAGTTTAGAACGGATCATGTAAATGTAACATTTGTCTTTGCACTGGAAAACTAAGCGTGCCTTTCTTTAGTTTCACCTTGCTTTTACTTTGATTCCTATGAGGTTTCTTGCTATTCCATACTGCTGCAATTGCTGTCATCAACTGGATTCCAAGTTGTGCTGTCAATGGATTTATGAAGTCCAGTATTTTGGTTCTTAATGTCTGTAGAGGAGGAAAAAACCAACTGTCACTGCTCAACTTCGTAAGGCAAAGGCTATTTCATAGTCTGTAAAACATTCGTCCTTTTCCCAAGATATTCAGAAAATATACAACAAAAGAATCTCTTGATATACTTGGTAGTTGGACTAGTTTTAATAACTTGAGTTACTGTATCCTTCTTACATAGGGATGGCACATATGTTGGAAATCATTGCGAAATAGAAAAAAAACACCTTCTGTGTTCTATTATCTCTTCTCCTACAGATATTTTCACTACATTTTATCAATATCCACAGAAGAAGGGAAAGTCTAGTATTTTTATTCCTTCAGGTACATGTTCTACTGCCTGCGGAAGGTGCTGACAATTCAGAGGCAGTTAGCTCTACAGCAGCTATTAACAAAACCTCACAGAAAAAGCAAAACATTAAACAGATCAGGTAAGGGTGCAGATGGGCAAAAAGAATAGGGGCAAATCTACTTTTGTAGGTAGGTAGGTACTGTGCAAATCTGTAGCTCATGAGAGTTCTTTGTGGCCCAGTATTATTCTGGGAATGGCAAAACTATTCCTATGAACTCTATGTAAAATGCACTGGTGAGGGAAGGGGTGATAAGGGTGATGAGATACACAGCGATTTAAGAGGACTCCTACTTTAGTTGCTTTAAAGTAGACTGAAGAAGAGCCTTTAGTTGTTCCAAAGAAGTCAGTTGGTCTTTTTTGAGAGTCTTCCCTCTTTATAACACTCCAAAGAAGGGACATGGTATTAATAATGCGAGGCAATTCTTCCAAAATGGCATTCCTAGCATTTCTCAGGTTTGCAGGTTCAACTAAATATGAGGACTAGAAAAAAACCAAAAATATGAATATTGAAATACCTTATACTATGCACCACAGAGTAACTACTCTTAGGAGAGTTATAGACAATTAGGAGAATTACAGACAACTTTTGTAATGACAACTTTAAAAATAATTCAACTATTCTATTTCTGAAATATATTGCTGCTATTAGAGTCTACTGAATTTGTTGTTCACTATTTTGGCACTGAGAATTGATTTGTCTGGTAAATTGTTATTAGTATAACAACCTCTTCTGACAAATGTTATAGAAAATAAAAACTGTAGAGAACACATCAGCATGTTATAAACTCAAAAGAAAATAGAAGACTTTGTTAATGACAGAGCAACTGTAGACAAGCTACATGGGAGTAATACTTGTGTGACCAAGATCTTAATGAACATCTTGTACTTAAGATTAACTTCCCTGTCTTCAAACAAAAAAATAAGTTCAGTTCCCCTCTCTTACGCTTTTACTCAGTTCACTTCTTCTGATATACTATGAGGCTTCTTTAAGGTTATCTTCCTGTACAAACACTGCTTTACTATGTATATTCACCTCTGAATGAAAAAGTTTGATGAACTGGTGCCAAGGCATTAAATGAATGGTAGGCATTAAGCACATACCTTTTTATTTTGATTAGGGTGATCCAGAAGGCAGAAGTGACCAATAGTTGTCAGACCTTCCAAAAGGGTTAGTGGGTAATCAGGTGTAACATTTTCTCTTTTAGAAGTTAAGCTTTGAAGGAAAAAAACAATGCAAAACAAAACCCAAACCAGTTAACAGGCCAAGTGTTATTTCCTTGATTAAAAATTCTAGAGAAAGCTGTTTCTATTAAATAGTTAAAAAGAATACTGGAATGACCAGACAGGACTATCAAAACAAAGGATTCACAAACTATGCTGGAACAACCCTGTTTCCTTGGCTAGATCTTTCAGAGTATTATTCCCTGCCTGACCATAAACTTTAGCATTCAATTATTTTTCCCTACTCCTTTCACTTACTGCCTGTTTTGAACAGTATCACTGTATTTTTCTACTTCAGGGTGTCTCTCCTCAATTTGTCCTCCAAAATCCTCAGTCTTGTCAAAACTGGGATTTTTTTTCACTTGGAAGGCAGGCAGAGGGGTACAGGGAGTATCACAGCTACTGGTCATTCTTTCTGCTGGTCCCTTTTCGTCTCTTCCTCCAACTGCAGTGAGCCCTGCTGCAACAATACATCCTCCACCTCACCTGGGCTCAAGGACCAGACGTCTGCATATGCAGCAGGGTTTGAGGATCAAACTCTGGGAGCCACAATGCTAAACCAGTAAGTTACTATACACTACTCTGTAGCAAGGGGAACTCTTCAGCATAACAAATCCCACATCGCAGACTCTTACCTTGCAGATGCTTTTGCAGATGTCTTCACAGCTTCATTTTCATATTGTTTGACAAGCTCATCCAGGTTTTTACATATCTGTACAACAAATGGTGCCACAGTCCAGCCTAAGGATTTCCCAAAATAGGGCAGGGAACATGTCACTAAGCCTACCCAAGTGGGATGCATCCCATGGCCATACTCTGGTTGCAAACCTCTAACCACAGCGGAGACAAATAATCCCTGTGAAGTTATTGGGTGCGGATAGACATATTGCATTGCACCAATAGACTGCTGGAAATTAAGAGCCTGCTGCCATTCCTTAGAGAGGTCTGGCTGATTCTCCTGCTCCCCGTGAGTCTGTCCAAGATGGTGCTCCAGGACAATCAATACCTGCAAAAGCTTCAGCAACTCAATCTGGAGTGGGTGTTCACTCCATATTTGATCATGCCCAAAATTGATTAGGCTCTCTTCAAAGAGTTCTTCTTCAGGAACATTATTAACTCCATCTGCCATAAGCAGTTCATACCGTTTCTGACTTATATACATAGATGCAGACAAAGATAGAAGAACGAACTCCTGAATTTTGCATCTTCCTAGCAAATTGTGTATGAACTCTACATTCTTATTCTCTGCTGCTTTTGCCATGGTAGCTAGCTGGGTCATCATTCTAATCAGGACTTCCACACTTTTAACCTGAACATCTCTGTTGCCAAGCACATCTCGGTGTGTGACCTTCAAGTAGCACGGATAATATGAGCGCAGAAAACTGAGACAGAGGTAAGTGAGCAGTTCTATTAGAAGAGAATGGGGACACATGGTTGGGGACTGAGTCTGGAGCTTGCCATAAAAACTCTGCCCTACAAGAGCTTCCTGATGTCGAGCTAAGAGATTGTAAATAAGATTCAAATGTGCTGTGGAGCTGGTATCCATGCTTGTACTAGCTACAGCTTCAATAAATTCTTTAGGGTTTGTTTTAAGCACTGCCTCCAGAACAGAAAAAGCATACAATACCCTCTTAGAATCATAAGGCTGCAAATATAGCAGCATGTGTTTGAACAGGGCTTCAATCATCTCCTGTTTTTCCTTCTGTTGCTTGAGCAACCTAGAATGGGTAATTTCCTGGAGCTCCAAGTCCACCTCTTCATCACTTGACAGAGATTCTGATGCTTGAGTCCTCTCAGAGTCAGCACGCACAAGGTTTAGTGCTGCACTGGATTTGGAGCTTTCAGGAAGGAACGCACTGAGCAAACTCACATGGTTTGTGGTTTCTTTGCCATCGGTTGCAGCACTGTCATTGTCCTCATTGCTCACTTCTTGCAGCTCCAGAGAAGGAGAAAAAGAGGATGTATTTTCACTGTCATGGCCTGTGCTGGTGTCTGCTGATTCTGTATGCTCACTATTATCTTGGTCACCATCTGCTTCATGTGAAATAACTGGATTACAAGAGCCATCATTTTCAGACTGTTCAGTTTTTAACTCCAGCTTCTCAGGATCTTTTTCCACTTCTGCCCAAATTGCTTCTCTATCCACAGTAGTAAACTGACTCAAAGGAAGGTTTTCCTCGGAATTGCTCTCAGAGATGCGAGACTCTTTCAAAGAGGCTTTTTTCTTGCAAAGCAAATCACGTATATCTTCTGGAAAAAAAAAATCACTTGTTTTTGGGTTTGTTTTCCAAAAAGAGCATATAATTGTCAATTTCACATATAGAATCATAGAATAGTTTGGGTTGTAAAGACCTTTAAAGATCATATAGAACAAAACATGCTTTTTATTGAAGAAATCATTGTAAGGAAAAAAAAATATTACCAAGCTACTCTGCTCTAGTATTAATTTTAACGCGTTCAGCTAAAAAAAAAAAAGGGTTAAGGCAAGAATTATCTTTTATTTTTTTTTTTAAGAGATGGAGCTGTCCTAACCTATTGTATGTGCAAGAGAATAGGATCAAAACATTACGCTGTTTCTCTTATGCTATGACTCCCTAGATGTGACCTTTTTTTTTTTTTTTTATGCTTCTTGAGCATAAAATGTTTGCTGAGATCAGAAGGGAAATGAGAAGGGTAGCAACAGAGGAATTGTGTTTGTATAGCATCTAATAAGCAGATCCCTTTGGATGCTATAAATGTCTGCCATCTAACTATTTGCCAATCAAGACAGAAAACCAATTACACAAGCCAACAGCTAGGTTAACAGTAATGAGACAGACAGTCACAAGGAAGTTTCTTTCACAGAGCTACCAGACACTTCTCCACTGTCTTCCTGCTCTGCTCCAAAAACGACCTTGGCTACTTGGGCCAAATGGTGCAGTGTCTCATACCCATACCATTCCCAGCAATCCCAAACCTGAACAGACTGATAGCCTTTACTTTGGACTTGGAGCAAACCCTGGCTCCCTACCTGTCTCAGTCTTCCTCAGCTGCTCCCCACAGGTGTCTGTTACACTTGCTACACACATTGTGAATCATATATGACACACAGATCAGATGTGGTTCACAATGGTTCTTATTATGGGTCTTAAAATGGACATCTGCCAGCTGTCAAATTTAGCCTGTCAACGTAAAGATGCCCTGCCACATTCTTAACTTTGGGTGGCTGAAGGTCATCTTCCATTCCAAACATCTCTCTTTGCTTCAATATCCTAGCTCTGGGGATCCTTGAGACATATGCCACAAGCGCTCAGCTCTCCTCTTGAACCAAGGCAGATCTTTGGACAAATACATTTTGATTTTCAGAAGTTAGCAGAATTAGGTGGGTTTTTTTGTGTGCTGTGCCGTAGGCAGCAAGATGTTCCTCACAACCTCTGGTTATTAACATGATGCTGAGGGAATGATTAACAAAAAATATTCTGAAAAAAGTAATTTGGTATGAGGCTGCTTTGTGCACTGGGGCAAAACTGGGTGGAGAGAGTAAGATTTGCCTGTCCATCCAACTAGGCAGGTATCCTGTCATCTTACTGAGGCAGTTCCTGGACTGACACAGTCAACAAACTGCTCCTAGATTTCATTTGGTTGCAGACCTAGTTTGCTCACCTGTACACAGTGAACACACATGCAGTGTGGATCATCTGGAAATGGCAATGAGAAGTGTGGTGCAAGATCCCAGAGCACAGCAGGGAGCAATCCAAACCAACAGTGTAGGTGCAGTCACCATAACAGAAATTATAATTAGGACTTCACCTAGCATAACTTACTCCCGAACTCTTTTAGGCAACACACTAGGTACTAGGATGAGGAAGAATCTATGGAACTGATGCAAGACAACTCAGGGTAACAGGATGCCATTGTATTTCAGAGACTGCCTTCAGTAGATGTTCAGGAGTATGCAGTGCTATATTAGCACTTACAGTTTCAGTCCAAGAACAGTTTTACCTGCTGAATTTTTCTGTTTGATGTAGTGGATGGACGTGCGCTGTGTCTTTGGATGAAGCAGCAGCAGCAGGACTGGTTCAAGAATCCGTGCAACATCATTAAGTGAAAGAGCACGGATCAGCCAGCCCTGTGCTGCAGCACCAATTGCGCCATCTGAACAATTGAGACTGTCCAGTACCACAAACAGAGACCTGAGTGAAGAAATCAGAATGAAGAAGTACAATTGAAATCCCTAAAAAGGTTAATGTAAACAACAAAACAGTGGCAGGGAACAGACATAGTGCATGTTCAAGTAAGCACCAGCCAATGGCTCATGTCTGCTAACGATAGCTCGATCATGCACATTTTCTGGAATTGAGGTCAAGTACACATGCATTTGTAAAAGCAAGGCCAGACATATACTCACACTCTAGAAGAGCAGCATAATTTAAAGTTCTTTCACTTATTTATTTAGAAAGATTTTTAATGCTTTTGTCTCATTTTATACAAGGTTATGGTCTTGTAAATAGGAAGTAAAACTATAAGATTTTTTTTTTCCCCCATAAGTAGCTGGTTCTATTTTCTTTGGAAATAAAAAGTGTCTGTTATGCAGAAACTTGTCTGCAAGATACTCTTCATATATAAAGCTCTTTCTATTTTTACAGAAACTTTCTTCATACAAGAAAGTGCACCA
Source organism: Strigops habroptila (assembly GCF_004027225.2). Lineage (NCBI taxonomy): Eukaryota > Metazoa > Chordata > Aves > Psittaciformes > Psittacidae > Strigops > Strigops habroptila. The sequence continues at coordinate 30,215,482 of NC_044278.2, read as the reverse complement.
TGCACACAAGGTGGCCTGTGCTTTGCAAAGGTAATAAAATCTTCCTTTTGCTCTTTTTTTTTTTTTTTGTCTCTATAGAGAACTTTTTCCTACCTCAGAAAAAAGAACAGAATAAAGCATGATATAGTTAAACATATAAATGTAAGTCCAAGCCAGTGGAAATGGAAAATACCTATCAAAGGATCGATTGTGAGAAGTCACTCTGCTGCCTTGGATCTCTCTGGTCAGGTGCCACATGACAGAGAATCTGAACAGTGCTTCCAGCCTTGTCCCCTTTGCAAGGAAACAAGACAGATACATATTTCTTGCAGCATTCATCTCCAGGTAAAGTTTTAGTGATTTTTAAACCTCTAGCAGAACAACAGCTATTATGCAGATGACTGCTAATCCTTCTCAAGTAGTTTGTGAGCACTTTTCTATCTTGCAATAGACTAAATCAAAATGCCATATATCCATGAATGCACAACCAAAACGTAACAGCTACAGTGTTTACAGGAGCAAGAAAAGATGTGCCAATACACCAAAAATGTATTTCAGGGCTCTGGTGTATAAACACTTTAGTCTTGGTTTGGTGCTAGGGAGGTTTCAAAGTTGGATGACAAACGGGAAGACACTGGTATACTAGGTAGTGTTTGTTATTGATAATTTTGTTTGAAAGCATTTAAAAGATTTCTAAACTTTTAAGTTTCAAAATTGTAAGAGCAAATGTATGAAAACAATACTGAAGACTGAAGGTGGTTATTATAAGTTTTATTGTGCAAGGCACTTCTCACAAATACACTGTAAGCTATTAAAGAACTATTCTTATTATTAAATTTAGACATTAAACTAGGTAAGTAAAATAATTAATAACTGGGCCACTTAAAATACAGCTTAGTTATTATGAGAGCTAAATGCTGAGTCAACATTATGTTGACATACATTTACAAAGCAATAAAATATTTTGTTGGAATATGCAATATACAAAATGAACACAAAATAAAATTATTTTAGAGTTTTTGGTGGAGCTGGGTCAGTTTGGAAACACTGACAAAAACTGCAGGCTTTTAGATACTACATGATTTGGGCTGAAACTAAAAAAGCTTCAGTACTGAATGACAGAACTTGTATCCAGGGATTAAATTTAGCAGTATTCCTGTGGTGAATAAATCCCAGGGAATTGTAAAGGCATGAACAAAGTCTGTCAGACTCTTGGAAGATAGAGAGACCATGAAAGTGAAGACGTGGGGTGGAAGGGAACTGGAGGCAGACTGAGAAGCACTGGAATAACTCTACAGTGATGAAGGGGCTTCAGTGAATAAAGGACTCACTTTATCACGATCCAAAAGTGCATGGCAGATAATGTCTTCACAGATATTTGCTGATGGTGCCAAGCAATGCAGCCTGTAGAACAGTTCCACACATGCAATATGATGCTCCCTTGTCTCTTTGTTCAGCTGATTCCAGAGCACGCAGGCTACTCTCTAGGGAAAAATAACATCAACAATTAATTAATATTAATAATAGTAATTTGTTCCCCAGCTTAAAAGCTTTCCATTGCATAAATACCCTCTACTACCAAAAGGGATTTCCAAATTGTCTTAGTTTAGCAAGGAGCAAAAATTCAGGTTATACACTCAGACCTAAAGGAATGTAACTCTCCTACCCTAGTAGGACAGATAATTCAAATGTATGTGCATGAGAAGGCAAGAAAAGCATTTCTGCTTCTATTTACTGGGTCAAAACTTAGCAGATTTTTCATGTGTCAGGCACAGCAACTGGAAACACAGTAATTAAGAAAAAGATCTTGGAACCAACACTGATACCAACACTAATATCAATAAATGTTCAGATGAAGGAAAGAATCTTTGAAATACGTATACTAAAACCAAGGAGGATTATTATTCATCCATTAATATTTTCTCTTCCCCGAAAACTTAGAGTGCTATCGAAGTTCTCCAAAGCATAGCTTTCAAGCTAATGAAACCAAACCCTTCAAGTCAGAAATCAAATATATCTACCCCCAAGAATTTGGGCACAAACCCCAACTAGCAATTTGAAAATAACGTTTCACTTTTGAACATTCTCCTGGGAAGCACATGCAGAAGAACGCAATTGCTTTGCAATGCTTGTGGAAGCAAAAACCAGCAGTGTGCCACTGTTACACAAACATCCTGCCTCCAACATTTATTCAAATAACATTTGCTTTCCCACACCATCCTTAGAGGTTCAGTGTAAATGGGCAATAAAAAAGATAAAGGAAATTGACACCTGGTAAAAATCTGTTTTCTCTGAGATGATCTTTAGAACTCCAGGAGCAATGGGAGGAAGGGTGACCATCTGTAGCTTTCCAAAGAAGGGGTTATGGCCAGACACTTTGTATCTCTTCATTCTATCTTCTATCACAAGTGCCAGTGACTGGGAATGGTTGATCACCTCCAGCAGTGTGAAGATGGACACATTCTGAACATAGCAGTCATTTACACAACAGCATATTGTCATTAAGGACTTCAGCCACAGAGGGAAGCTGGCATCACAACCTTCTCGGAAAATAGGTGGAAAAAAAAAAAAAAAGAATTTGTAATAATTTCAAGGTTATGGTCATGTTTCCAAGAATCCTTCAATCAACTCACAGGACCAGGAGTCAAAAATGACTGCCCGAATCCAACTGTCATGCTATCATTAAGTCCCTTACTTCAGGAGGGACTTCAAAGCAAGTTATATTCTTTTCCCTATTTCTCCCAGCAGGACCTTGGTAACCCGGTAACTAATGGATTTCTGCTTTCCAGTTTATGTTTATTCACACCTAGTTTTTACAGCTGCTGTTTTCCAGCTCTCACTGTCAAAAACAACAGAGGTCTGCTGATCCAAAGATGCTCTTTCATATAGAATTGAGGCATATCATTTCAGAAACCATGAAGCACGAAAGGAACTGATATGACTAACATTAAGTCAAGCCATTTTTGCTTCTCCTGAGTGAATAATCAGATAAATTTTTATCTGAGTGGAGACATTGTCGTGGTTTGAGCCCAGCCGGTAACTCAGAACCACACAGCCGCTCGCTCACTCCCCACCTTCTTCCCCCCGCTCCCGGAGGGATGGGGAGGAGAATCGGAAGAATGTAACTCCCACGGGTTGAGATAAGAGCAGTCCCGCAACTAAGGTATAATACAAACCGCTACTGCTACCACCAATGATAATAATGATTAGTGAAATAACAAGGGGAGAGGATACAATTGCTCACCACCCGCCGACCGACACCGAGCCCGACCTGAGCAGTGATCTGGGCCTTCCGGGTAACTCCCCCCGGTTTATATACTGGGCATGACGTGCTGTGGTATGGAATACCCCTTTGGCTAGTTTGGGTCAGGTGTCCTGTCTCTGCTTCCTCCCGGCTTCCCCTCCTCCCTGGCAAAGCATGAGACTGAGAAAGTCCTTGGTTGGAATAAACATTACTTAGCAACAACTAAAAACATTGGTGTTATCAGCGTTGTTCCCAGGCTGAAAGTTAAAAAACACAGCACTGCACCAGCTACTAAGAAGGAGAAAAATGACTGCTATAGCTGAACCCAGGACAGACATCTCAAGGCTTGACTGGAGCCATTGAATTCTGTCTTCAAATCTAAATGCTCTAACTGCTTTACTATCACAACAAAATGACCACTCTTCCTTCTCTACATCAGACAACTTCTGTATCACATTTAACCCAGACCTTCATTATCAGAGGTTCTCTCTTTCTTGCTTTAAACCTTACTGTGTTCTCCAGGGCGTGCAGTTGAAAAGAATTTTGAAAATAAACTTCTATAATCCTAGGATGATATTTCAAAGAAACATAAGTATGAAAGCAAGCCTTCTAAGCTGAGCTACATTGCTGACCACATGCAAGGCACTGCAAATATGCAAAAGTCCATGTCAGGCAGACAGCTCACCCACATAGATGATGGGCATGTCATCACATTGCTGAGGAAAACAGCAGAAATTTGTAGTGAGGTAAGGATAAGAACTCAATTTGTCCAGTTTCTCACCTCTCTATACACTACAAACCTATCTTGTCAACCAGTCTTCAGGCCAATAACTGCTCCTGCTAAAGCTGATGAATGAACTTGAAATCCCAGAACAAACAGGCCAGTTATACAAGATTATTCTTTGTTAGCTTACATTGGATTGGATGCCTTTGAATTCTGAGGTTTATGGAAATAGTTGTTGTTGCTTCTGGTATGGTTCAGAGCTCCAGTTTTCTGCCTACACCCATCTTTCTCTAACACAACAGATTTCCTGAAAACCCTGAACCATGCCACAAGGCTACAAGCCAGAATGTCTTTGCATCCCTTCAGCTACAAGCTTTGTAGTGAAAGCTTTCAAAAGAATGTGAATTATAAAGCTTGGTAAAAATTGTCCCTCAGCTGCAAGAAAAAAACACATGCTGATGTGGGTAAGTCTTTAATTCACATGCAACTTGCCTTCAGCCCTGTCAAAAGGCATTACTACTGGCCCATGTCACGTAGCTCACACTGCTATTCTCTAATGCTCAAGTCTCCCAGTTAAGAATCTTTTCTTACCATGAACCTGAAACAGAGAGAGACACAACTGTTCCATCTCTTCCTCCGAAAGATAGACTGGGAATGTGGTACAATCCAACAAAAGGTGACAAGCTGCAGAGAAAGCTTCCTTGCAGTCACCTCTAAGGGGTCCCAAGACAAGCATCACTTGATCAAAGTCCCACTCTTCTTCCTCCTTTTCCTTTTTATTACCAGAGTTGTGGTCAGAAGGAAGAGGATTAGAATTCTTGTTCTTGAATGGTGACCCTCGAACTGAGAACAAATCTGAAAGCATTTGTTTAAACTGAGGTACAGTGATTTGCTTTGCATCCCATGGGCTCTTCTTCTTGCTAACACTTTCAGGTAATCTGTAGCCATTCTCTTTTTTCTCTTTTCCACTCAGATTCATTGCTGAGATGCTTTCGTTATTTGTTTCTTGAAGTTGCATCCCAAAAATGTATTTACTGGAAAACTTGGCAACCAGCTCTTGGATGCAGTATAAAGTCTTCTGAATGCTCCCCCCTTTCTTCCATACATCATCTCTCTCAAGGGTCACAGTTGGCACCCCCAAGTGCTGAGAGAGCTCTGGAGAGGAAGTACTTAGACCAATGCCACTGTCTTCTGACTTCAGGGGAGGGAATGAAGTCTCATCCTCCTCCTGCAGCACTGACTTAGTCTCCAAGGTTATGTCCACATTTTCCTTTTTCACTGGGCTCTAAAACAGGAATGTTAATGTGGTTAATGTTGCACTGCACAGATCATTTTAAACTACATAGAACTGTGGCAGACATCAGGGAAGAGCAATGAGAGAAAAAAACCCAAACCTAAACCCTAGTATTTGCAGTTTCCAGATTACTTTTATAAAATCATGAGACATAGTTATTTGTAAGCAGTTCATTTCAATTGCATTTAAAACCTAACAAATGTTTGTATAATCCTCATACCTTGATTAATCAAATACCAACAGACCCATAGCTACAAATGGAAATGTTTCCTTAAAATCAGTTCACCACTAGAACAGTATTACATATGTTGGATTATCTCTAGTCAAATGCATGTATTTGTTCTACTGAGAAATTCTGGCAGGCTGTGCTTGTGTGATTGCTTTATGTCATCTATTCCTCACTCCCTATCATGGTCTTTTGCACACAAATAATACCACATTGTGTTAAACTAAAATATTAATTGAGAGCCTTGCACACTTAACCAGCTGTAAAGTTCAGCTTGATTTGGCAACCTGAATCTTTAGCAACTGCATAATGCTGAGTGCCTTTTCAAAACCATTGAGATCACATTCTTCTGAAGAGGTAGGATGATAGCTCCAGTTTCAGACAAGACTATACACTCCTCCACTGTCACAAATAATTCACACAAGTCAGAACTTAAAACCCAGTAAGACTTACAAAGCAGCAGATAGCTCTAGAAGGGACCAAGGAAGGTAGTTTCAAAATCTTTACTGCTGCAGTTATTGTGTAGGTTTAAGTTAAAAGAATTAGCATTTTAAAATGTCACTAATAATTTCAAACATCTACAAGTTGTTGAAAACCACCTACCCCATTTCCACTTCCTGTCTCAATGTCCAAATAGGAAGGAGGCATTTGCACTTTGCTAAGCACTTTAAAACAGGTCTTTAAGGCATGGGTGAGTTCTGGTAAACCTAATACTTCCATATTTTCCAGGAGAGACTGTACCATATAACTGAGCATCTGTGGAAGATACTGAGTCTGCACTTCAGAGTAGAGTTCCTAAAATAAATAAGCATTAAGATAGTTATCACATATTACTATTCAGCTGTCTAACAGCACAGATCAATGATTGATAAAGTCAGCTCATGAATGGTTAAACTGTACAAACTTGCTTAAGCACTATTCCTTCTTTCTTCATTCATTTCATCATTTGGTGTTCATGATGAACACCAAATCATATCCTAAAAATGTTATGATAGTTAGCCAGCTACTAAGACACCAAAAAGTCCCCAGAAATTATTTACCCAAAATGCAAAAGGTACGTTTTTTCATTCCTTTGATAGAATCACTGTATTTTAAAATGTAAATAGCTTTTTCTTTGCTAAGCAATAGCATGGGTAGCCATACACAAGTCAGCACATGAAACTATACTTTGCAGGGCACAGCATGCATATGCACACATATGTCAATTTGCCCATTTTCATTTCATGCAATCACAATATGAATTGTTTGATTTTAAGTTTCTTAAGACTTTGAAGCAGTTAGCTTCATGTTGCCTTACCAAAGGAATCACATCAAGAAGAAACACCAACAGCGTGCAGAGCTCTGAAATTGTAGGAGGAGTGCTAATATTTTCAAGAGGATATCTCATCTGCATGGATTTGTTTCTGGATTGAGAGAAACATTATTATGTAAGTTTTTTTCCTGTCAAAATTCTTGTTACAATAAAAAAGCTTCATTAAATGCAGCACAAAACACTGAACAGCCAGGCTTTCTGAAGCAAAGTAAAATGGGACTTCTAATACAGCAAGATAAAAAATTCTGTCAAAACCACCTTATTGTAGCTTGTGTGTGGGATACTACAGTGCTTCTAATTTTCAGATTGAATCTGCGTATGCAATCTTACTGAAGTATAATCTTCTCTCTTATATTTTGAAACCAATAAAAAGATAGATATCTTTATTTTCCTTCAAAACCCACTTGTTCATCCAAGGAAGATCTCTCCACCCCCCCTTCCAAACCTTTTCCTCTTTCATCTGTCATTTTGAAAATAATTTCTTTTGTTCTCAGGTTGCTACTTTCCATCTAATCATTTACCTGTTTGCATTTTTAATTATTTTAGAATGTAACTTGCATATCTGTCTAATTCTAACATGTGTTTTGTCCCTTCCAGAATTTAAATGTCTCAGTAAACATTATCTTACACAAATAGCTCTTAAGTGGCATTTTTAAGAGGAGCACTATTGTTTGACAACATAAACACCTGAAACATTCTTCAAAACATTTGGTCATGTAATCCCAAAGAAAATCCGTGCTTAAGGAAGTGATCAACAAATTGACTGTCTTGACAATTTCTGATGCATTTTTGTTCTCTTTTATTGCACTGTGTGGGGGGAAAAAAAAAAGAAAAGAAAAACAAACAGATGTTAGAGAAGATTGCAAGAGCATGCACATCACAGTACTAGCTGATGTATTCCAGAAACTTCCCCCCTCCCTCTTTCTCTACAGGCTAAATGATACTGATTGTTTTAAATCAAGGACTAAGTCATTCTGGAACAGCTAGAGTTTAAGCACCTTTCTCCCAGATGAATGAAATCAAGCCTTCAACTTTGAAAATCAAAAGGCTGAGAGTTCTGTCACCATACTGATTTTTGGCCAATATACCTGGCACCTGGCTCTAATCAACACAAATTACATGCAGTGTACTTTATTTTCTTCTCTGCTAACAAAGAGAAATCAAGTGTGTGTGGGGAAAAAAGGAAGTTATAGAAAAATCTCATTTTCTGTACAGAAGGTCACTTTGTTAAAAAACCAACCTTCCGCAAATAGGTCAGATTTTAGTAATTTAGCTTAATATAACTGATACACTTTCAGTTCATAATTGAAAACTTGTAACTATACCTTGTACGTATGTTGCCACTTTGATTGTAGCTAAGTTCAAGATCAGAACCAAGTGCATCCTTGCAGTAGGAATAAAAGGCTCTAATAACTTCAAGGAACAGATCCCCAACAACCTGTGGCCCTACAAATGAAGGGAAAAAGAATCCAGTAGTTGCACCAAAGTGATTGCTAGGCAGCTCCGTTACAAACTTGTGTAGACTTAGGGTTAGGTAGATGAAAAAACAAAACAACCAGTCAGCCAAGTAAGAGAAAAATGCTTATGTGGCTTTTTAAAATGTCAGATTTTTCAGTTACGATAAAATTAAATATGTGGTTAAATATATATATATGCATGCATTAATTCCACTTAATTACCACCTGTTGTTCATTTTAGGAACTTTTATTAAGTGATGCTTGGAAAGCCATAGTACTGGTTCTACATTACACTTAAGTTACTTCAATAATGCACCTACACTGCAATCATTTATAAGTGGCCATAATCATACCCATGAATCTGCAGTTCATGTGCCAAAACTAATCACCATGTCTGTAACCATAAGAAAAACAATCAGATTTCCCAATATACATTCAACATAGCAGTCTTGATTAAATTTTGAGGAACAGAAGCTGGAAAAATCAGCAAATTGAGAAAGTTCAAATGCTTAAATATAACAAAAATACATATTTATACACAATTTTAAGAATAAAGTAGAAAAGTTAGGTGCGTGGTGACAACTGCACCCATTTTCAAGGGTCACTTTTATTATTTTATCTGAAATTGTCTATAGAGGAGGTGAGCCAGTAATAAGCACAATACCCTAAACATGGAAGCATTTAAAGTAGTATATAAAGGATTACAATAAAAGCATCTAAAAAGGAAAAAAAAAAACAAAAGTGAGGTCAAAAGTTCCTGTTATGCTTTAGTTTGCTACCTTTAAAAAGTTGCACTGCTGAATCAATTTCAAAAGGAAGTGAAAGTCATATTGGCTTAAGGCTTAATAAGTTGTATTTTCCGTGTTGACTGGATCAGAGATTAAACTGTATAATGCAGTTCAGCTAAATAACCTTTATTTGTAGTTCTAAGTAACACCGATTGTCAGCGAAATAAAACATACAATAGTTATAGTATTTGTCATCTACTTTCTAAATTAGATTAATCAATAAATTTATAATGTAACAACCTTAGTCTCTTCTTTAGCATTTTTGTCAGGAAATAAAAATGCTGTAGCATTAGCCCCACTGTCTTATAAACAGACTAACAACTGCTTCTACTAAGATTGCATTCATTTGTTAGATAAGCAATAAAGAATCCTCATTTTTCCTTGCAGTGCTTTGATAATCCTTTAACAGGAAATGTGCTTAAAAGGACTTTCCTGACCCATGAAAGAGGATAAACTTATCACATACAGGATCCTACAAAACAAACTGCCACTCTAGTGTTGAGCCTCAGTACATGAGTTTTATTCTAAATCTACAGGCTTAGTCAATGGTAACATCACTCCCCAACTCATGATAACACCTAGAGCAACACTTTGGGATACAATAAGTTGTTAAGACTCTCTATTAGCTTCTAACAAATACCAATTCACCAGTCCATAGGCTTCTCATACCTGTCAGATTCACAGAACATAATTTCAAAGATTCGTCTGTACATACATAGTTCTTACAGAATACTATTAAATCCTAAAAATCTGTCAAGTCACTTTGACTTAGTTTTTTCCAGCAGAAAGGAGAACTTGACCTTTAAAATAAGGGCCAGCAGAGCCTCACCCTTCTGGTGCTGGCAACTTCGTGTACACAACAGGACAGACACGTGACAGGGAAGAGGAGGAAATTCTTCACAGCTCAGTCATGAAGTCTCAAACTATAGCTCCCACAGCAGCATCAGGCTGGCACAAGCAGGCAGTGCCACTGACAGAGGCACCCCTACCTCCCCACACCCATAACAGGTTATTTCCAGCTAGAACACCTGCATTTAACTGGTACTGTCCACTTTGGCAGCAGTACCACCAATACACTAGCTGCTGTGGGACTACACTGTCTGGAAAAGCAACATGGTCATGAGAGTCTGATGCAAGTGTCTAGGGAGGCCCACAAGCACAACCAAGCACTGGAAACACCCAGGCAAGAGTAGTACTGGCGGTTTTCTGCAAAGAAGCCTCTTTATAAGACAGAACAAAAAGAGGCCTAACGGTGTTTTTAGCGAATAAGCTCCAAGGAATGAATTGAGTAGAATATTGAGACTACGGCAGAAGTAGTTCTTTTTAACAGGCCCCCCAAATTGCAGTTCTGGGCACAGAAGAATGTTATCCTCATTAGGATGAATCCATACTACAGAGTGGAGTGCTCTGCAGAAGAGCCAGAGATAACCTGAAGGGGGTGCCTGCTCCAGAGCACCATTCTGAACGAGGTCCAAGGCACGGAACACAGCTCCCTGCACACTAATACATAACGCACACATATTCAGAACTGGGAAGAATTGTGCAGGGTGTGTCTTAATTCCTGCTGTCAAAGGCGATTGAGAGCCAAGTTCCAACAGGCATTAGCAGTCGTAACAGAAATGACAAGCCACATTACCTATTTCAGGTTTGTCAAGGAGACTGATTAGGATGCGGAAGGGTTTCAAATAAGCTTGATGCTGCTCCTCTGTATTAGACTCCGGGAATTTCTGCTGTAAAATTTCAATCAAACTCTAGTAAAAAGAAAACATCAAAATGTTATACAGAGAAGAGAGACTGCCATTTTACTAATACCTGAAGTGTTTCTAAATTTGATTTTGTTTAGTACCGACCACAATTGAACTTCAATTTTCCATACAGGGTAGACAAATCAATGACATCTTTTCATCATCTGTACTCAAGAGTTGTTGTTATTCAGAGAAGCATTTTTAAATAATTCAGGTAGTTCATCAAAGATACTACCTTTTGGTTTCATTAGATTCCACTTGTACTATAAGCACATCCAATATTGGGATAAATACAGCACAGCAGGCTTCAGATAAATGAAAATATAACTGCCAAAATGATGCTATCTATAGGGACAGAAAGCGAAGGACAAACCAAGGGGCACAGTGAACAATTCTAGATTCAGTTTGCACTAACATTTGAGAGGATCATAAATACAGCTGTATGCAGTGAACACCAACCTCAACTAAAAGATCTTTAGAGTATTTTCCAAAGAAATAAATAGCATGGTCTTCTGAAGTTGTTGAGTCTGGAGCAAAAGTACCACCTTTAATATCAGAGCCTACAAGATAAACAGAGGCATGAAGAGTACACAAGAAACACTACAGTACAGAGCCCTACACAGATGTCATTTATACAAATATTGAAATTACACTGCATATTTAACCCTTGTCATTTCAACACTTTGCTTGAAACCTACTCACATACCTCCCAAGGACAACCCACATATCACAGTATGAGGCATCCTGATGTGCTATACTGAACATAAATCAAAACCAAGGCCAGATCCAGACATGTGATCAGCAAGAACAGCCTTCATACAGCTACATAGATGCAGCTCTTGCCCTGTCACTTTTAGCCTCCTCATACCCTGTTAAAAAGAGGCAGATGGGAAGAAGCTATAGCTCTCTTACAGCCCTTTCTTGACAATTAAGCCCACAGGAGAATTAATAGACTATTACCTCCTGAAGAGTAAGGTTAAAGCAGCACCCCACTCTTTTCAGTCCACTGAACCACTTCAGAATGAACTGCAGGTGGGACTAATAATCCTATATACTAATAATCAGATACCCTGTGATTCAGGACAGTGAAACGAATTCATTTGTGAAGAGAAGACTTATTTGCTGAATAAATGCTTAATTTTATTAAACAGGTACTTAATAAATGGCAACTAAACAACATTTTATTTTACCATCATTCATTAGCCACTGAAAAGGAGTATTGCATTTTTAAGCACTGATTTTTTTTTCCTCTTAGGTATTCAGAATATTGGATATCGCTGTATATTATACAGTACCTAGCAACCATGCATATAATCTTCTATTGAGTGACATGTCTCTTCTCAACAATGTCTGTGTAGCTGCTGACAGAATATAGACTAAATCAGTCCTGCGCAATAGAATAGTGCTTTCATTGCAATCCTAGGATGAAAAACAAAGGCACTTTAGCTGCTTATGAACACTGAAACAAGTCAAATAGGTAATGAGTTGGTTTGGGGTTTTTTTAACTGGTGATATTAATGCTTTGGGGGGGGGGGAAGCAACAAACCATCAATAAAATATTTTGTATACAAAAAAATCTCAAGAAAGGGAATCTGACACAATTGTGATCATTTTCATATTTAAGGTACAGAGCTACAAGTTAAGCTAAAATACTAAGACTTCATTATGTTATACTTTCAGGCTTAAAATTACTTGCTACTCTCAAAATACTGACTATAGTACTGGGTAAGTTAGGAAATGATGGAGATCAGCTCTATTTTCAAGTAATATTTTCTCTCCACGTCTTTAACAGAAGCATCTTAGTTTAGCACGGACAATTCCAAATGCTGAAATCCAAGTTGAAAAGGAGCTTGATATTTTTGACAAGTGCAGTTTCTCAGGCCTGAATGCTTCAAGAACATTCCAAATATCATGTAATAATCACTGTCAAAGCATGAGTCTGAGAAGCAGCAGTTTCCTCTACTATTAAAATTGATGGAGGAACATGAAACTGCAAAATCTGTTCGCTGATTTTGAAGGTACAAAATTCAGACATTTGGCAATAACAGAGGTAGGAGCTGGATTGGTTTCACAGCAGACACTTCTGTGCACAAAGTGTGCATGCGACAATACTAAAATAGTCCTCTTACCAAAGCTGTAGAAAATGGGAAGAAGAAGAGAATCACTTCTAGAGTGTTTCTTTGCACAAGGACATTTGAATCCAATACTGATACACACAAAGACTTTATCTGTAAAAGAAAGCACAACAGAGCTTTCTTCATGATAACACTAAGTACAATCACTGTTAATAATCATAAGAAAGAAAGAAAGCAAACTTGGTTACATATGAACACTGTTTTTTTGAAGAAGCCATGCCATTTAACTCCTGCCCACAAAGTGGGTTAAAAAAAAGAACAGGTAGAGAAGAGATGTCAGGTTTATCTTCTGATTTGAAACAGTCAGTCTTTTAAGGTTGTATGCAGTACCAATTACCAAAACCTACAGAAGCTTCTGAAGACTTGAATTCTGCAGGCTAACCAAAATCTGTAGGAGAGATTCTCTCCTACATTTCAGGCAAGATGCTCCCATGAAGTAATCATATTAAGCAATTCTGAAGTGTGGACCTTTCAGCCTCTCTTTCTCTCTCTCCAAACTGTTAAGAGCATATTATTCTAATTTAGTACAGAGAAGGCATAATTTGCTAGTCTGCTTGTATTGTGGTAGATAAAACTGTTCTATGAGGAGTTCAATGAACTTACTGTGAGCCTATAATCGGTGCCAAGCATGTACTTCTGCTGTTTTCCAGACAGCTCTCTGTTGATGTGACTGACAACAAAAAGAGAAGCTGGCAGCCTGATGGATGGGCCGACCAGGACACTGCCCCAGAGTGCTCCATAGAACACTTCCTGGCCCATCAATAAGGAGAGCTTCATAAGCAGAGCATCTGTTCTGTACGGAAATATAGTTTGCATGGGAAAACAGATTTTTGTTAGTTCAGTTTTACACCATAAAACGGCAATTATACACAGAATTAATATTGGCATAATTTATTTGTTTTCCTCATCTTTGTATTATCAGTATTGCCCATTTCACATGAAGATATCTGCATCTAATTATACAAAAAGAGTAAAAAATCCTTTGTCACTGTGCAGACTTATTGAAACAAAGCTTCTGTGGATACTTTGGAAACTTCACCAGTAATTATCTGCAAACATTTAGCTCTGACCAAATTACTGCAGGGGTGTGCAATGCTGAACTGGAAATAATTTAAGCTGGTGCTAGATTCTGAAAGCCAATTTAATCAGTCTGGGATCTGGAAGATATACTACAAATTTGTGCTTAAAAATGAATGGGCTCTATTTGTAAGTCACTGAATGAAGAAAAACATGAGATAAAATAACACACTGTTAGTTATTGCACACATACGGAAGTTAGTTTACAGGTAATATATATGAAATATATATATACTTATGTATAATAAATATGAAATGTAAACTGAAATTAGTCTAGAAGTAATCACATTGGAGGTCCTGTGACTGAAGCCACGTTTTCTGCTTTGGCCATTCCGTCAGTACTCCAGTGGTAAAACCATAACATCTACTATAATGTAGGAATTAAAACCTCACACGAGGAATGTAGAAGTGAGAGAAGAGGAAGATGCCCATCATAGAAGAGGGAACACCACCATCTCCCACCCCTTGCAATCTGATGTTCTTTTCCATTTCTTCATGAAGTAGCCCTCAAGCCATTTTTTCTTTTCTATTTTGTGTATGTGTGTGTGCAAACTCATGCATATGTGTGTGTTTAAGAAGGGAACAGAGTTTAGGCTGAAGCATGACCCAAGCTAGCACTTCTACCACTTTCAGGAACAGCAGAGGATATATTAGTGTTAGTTCTCAATGTTGAAGAACTGAATGTTCTGAAAACATTCAGTGGAGAGCCTCTCATTAAATCAAATTTAAAATTAACCTAACACATCTTCCAACAAGATATCTTGGTCTATCTTTCTTGCATCAGAATCATTATGATAAGTAAACTAAAGACTTTCTCATGTAAATTTATATTTCACAAAATTATATTATATTAATTTTAGCATGAATCTTTCACAGATTTCACAGATACATTTCACAAGAAATATATAGTCAGTTCCTGTCTGTGGTCTTGTCTGTTCGAGGTAAAGAGGAAAACAATGCCATTGACAATAGGGAAAAAGGCATAAAACCACAAGTCAGATGTTGGAAGTTAATCTGCACTTCCCATTAACTCACTACTTCAAAATTATTCAGTTTCAAAATAGGTTCAGTTTTCCTAAAGGGACTTCAGATAGACAGGAGACTTAGTTCCAAGGGAACCCTTTTCTCCCCCACATTTCCAACTAGTGGGGGGGAAAAGAAAACTATATGCCATCACTTAAAAGCCTGCCAAAAACCACATACAAAAATGACTGTTTCTACAGCAGATGTGTAAGAGGTATATACTTGTCCATAGATCTGATAATCCAGAATTGGCAATTAAGTGTTACTCTCCAAGTTGGGATCACATGCAATTTACTCTTAGCCACTCCAGCAATTAATATGAGCCTTCAATTTAATACTTGTTTGTAAAAAGAGGCATTAGATGTAGAAATAGTTTGCTTTTCAACTGTAATATATGCAGCCTAGCATATTCCTCTCTCTTTTTTTTTTTTCCCCATCAAGAGTACACACTGCTATTTAAGATTCAAAAAGAGCAGAGAACAGCCGACACATCCAGACTGGTAATCCAGAAGGAAGCACATTACCATCACAACGTTTAGTGACTTTTTAAGCAAAGAAACATTTGGATGAAACCTAAAGTGACTGAGTTCTTAAACAATCTTACAAAACAGTTATGGTAAGTGAAGTAAAACCACTATACAAATGGGTGCAGAGCTGCTCTTCTCAGTACACTTCCTCATCCTGACTTTATCGTACTGAATGCCATTGTCATTACTGCCAGGGCACCCAAAAGTGAGAGAGACACTTTTTTCCACAGCAGATTTTCTAAGAGTTTCCTCTTGCTCATGTTGTCAGAACCTGAGGGTAAATACCTGAGACAGAAATACAGGAAAGAATTCAGCTGTTCTCTCCTGTTACAATATTTAAATAGAATTTATCGATAGGGCAGTGGTTTGGGAATTCAGGTTAATTACTTAGGAGTTCAGAGGGGCTTTAAGAAATAGTTTTTATTCCTTTCTCTCAGCACATCTACTTTTAACCCTCCTTTTCTCTTCTCTCCTCTTCTTCTCCTGAGATGAAAATAGAAGGGGAATAGATTTTTTGACTTTAGCACTATCTACTGCATCTTTCAGGGACTCACTCTTTGTCCACCTTTAGAAGCTCTTTTATCAAGCCTTCATCTAGAGAGCTGACAGAATTTTCTTGAGAATTCCTTAGAAAAGCAAAATACTATATATTGTTTTTCATTAGTATTAGTTCTCACCTATCATAAATTTCTGATCCTTCTTCTAGTCCAGGCAGCAGTCCAATTACAAAGGCTTGAAGACCAGGTAGGAGGGACTTTTGGAGAGGAAGAAAGTATTTCTCATACAAACCAAGGAGAACAGGCCTCACTGACATTGCTGCATTTGCCAGCAGAGGGAACAAACCAGAGCTTTATTTAAAAAAAAAAAAAAAGGAAAAAAAGAAAAGAAAAAGAAAAATATTAGTTAATTAAAATAGACTGTGAAAGGCATATGCTTTTAAAGAAAAGTTTACCTGTACAAGAATAAATCCTTGGCAAGCCATTTTGTCCCAATAATTTTAAAGATTATTTCATAGGTTTCTAATGCCTTTAAATGCACTCCACTAGGTAGTGCTGGATGCAAACACTGAGATAATCTTTTACTGATGATCAGCCGTCTTGGCAATAGAGAATACTTCAGGTTACTCTGAAGAGCCTGTGGAAAAAAGGATATGAGAATAAGCAGCTATAATGTAAAAGACAATGAATGTGACGACTGTGTGTCACAGGTTTCTTACTAGCACATTGAAAAGAGCTAAATACATTCAAGAATGTTCTCTCATAAATGCGTTTTGTTACACTGAAACAGGAGAATTCTGCAATTGAGTTTTCATATGAAATCAGTCATGAACAATCTAGAAAAGTCTGATCTCACTTTGCTTGTAGGCTGGAAAAGGAAGTTAAAAGAATAGGACAGGGTACCCTTATCCTATCTCCAGGGGAAGCTGGGAAGTGACAAGAAAAGCATTTCAGCTTTTAAGGACAGAAAATAAAATAACAAAGGACTATCTTTTCTCATAAATTTTAATTTCACTTGTATCGGAAATATAAACAAAAAACCTTCCAACCAAAGCTGGCATGATTAAATGGGACAATAACATCTTAGAAGTTATTTGTAATTCTGTGTGGCTACATTCAGTAAGCTTTATTAAGTGTATTGACATATAAGTAAAAGATCTTCACAACAGGAACTAGTTAACTAAGTATTGCGGACAGGCCAGGTCTCTGGAAAAAACAAACTGTAGCACCTTTCTTTGGAAAGGTTACTGTTTTCCTTTAATCATGCATGCATTTCAGCAAGGTTAAGAAGTATGTCTTGTTAATTCAGAGACAATTAAAAAAAGATGTTGCAAGCAAATGGCACTTCAGCCTTTGATTGCTTCCTGCTAACGCCAACAGACGTTTCACTGTGGATTGACATTTGTGATATTTTCAGGATTAGGTAAATTCTTGACACTCCCAAAGGTTAAATCATTGTCTTTTCCTACATAATGGTTTTAAACTTGGGGTTCTTCTATCCTGCCTGAAAAAAGGTTTTGAAAAAGCAGCAGACAAATGAACCAGCACTTCCTTGCTCATTTCCAAGGAAAAAAACAAAACAGTTCAGCAATGTTGGCAGCATTCACTTGAATGCTGAATACTCTTATCGGCACTGAGAGGAAGAGATAAAACCTATCATCTTTCAAACGTGTGTGCAACTTACTGTTTAAGACTTTGCAGTTGGTGGGCGTGAGAATCCAAGAAGACAGCAACATTTCACGCATGAAACTAAACTAGGTTATACTTGTGGAGTTATCTTTAATATCTTATATTTGAGAGATTTACTCATATATTACATGAGTACTATAATTTCAATGATAAAGATTGAAATCCTTAATACTTGTAAGAACTTCAAAGACTGCAGGAAAGCTGGACTTTGAAACATTCTGTTGATATTGGTTGGTATGTATTTGCTCACACCCTCTGTATATAAATAAGAAGGTAATTACAAAAAAATATTCCAGTGGTAAATATTTTTCCTCTCAAGATTGAACAAATACCATCTTAATATTTTATCAGTTAAAATTTAAATATCAACTAGGTAGAAAATGAACACATTTACAGTTTATAACACCAAGAATCTGATCCATGACGGAAATAACGCCATCTCATAAAGAAAGTCATTTGGCTTGTTTCATTTCCCAAGGATGCTAAGCAAATCTGCACCAGCCAATAAGAACTCCTCTTCACCAAACATCAGGGATAGCTAAGCAAAACATTTAGTCAGAAGAGGAAAAAATACTCCAGGCATACTAGGAGTCCAATAGTGGATATTCAGGGATAATTCAATTTTAATTATTTCTCCTGGGTAACTCTGAAAGTTTCCTATGTATGTCCAAATTCCAGCAGGTGAGACTAACTTAGAAAAAGACTACATTCATGTGTGTGTGCCAACTATACTGCTTCACCTAAAGTATCGGAATACATCTCTGTAGAGGAAGCAAGATTTGAAGACATTTGTTATGATCCTCATATATAAACTGAGGAGAGTTTCAGCCCACCATATCAGAATAATTCTGAGATGAAAATCAAAGGCATGTAATCTTTTTTTTCCTGACTTGAGTTGAAAAAATATACAGTTGGACACAAACTACAATTCTTCTCAAGAGTGGGTGTTCCTAGTTAACAGTTGTCTCTGATCTTCCAGCAGATGCAAGGAATTCTAAACCACACTGCAATATGTTAGATGACTGTGGTTGCACCAAGAGCCATTCCAGCAGTAAGGTGGGCTGGCTGCTACTTTGCTGAAAGGTAAATTTTCAGATTCTTAAGAGCTTCCCTGCTGGGAATGGCAAGGCTCAAAGAATTTTAAAAGGGTTGCAAGACATTAATTAGTGGACTGATCTAAAGCTGTTCATTGAAATAAGAGTGGCATGATAATATACACATTTCCAAATGCTAATTAGGTTCTGTGAGCTGACAAGCAAAGCTAAGAAGCTTGATTTTTAAATCAAGCTGAGCTCATACAACTGAAAAATAGAATCACTTGTCTGTGAGATACAGGACTGCTGAAATGCCATTATAATTTCAGCTGTTGCAGGTAGTTAAATGTTGTGGTAGCAAGCCTGGTGTCATTGGCACTGTATGCAGATGAAGATCCTCTCCCAAGCCATTGCTTCCGCATTCAGAACCCAGCACAAACAACGACAGATGGACAACTCTGCTCACAGGTTTCGATACCTATTATTCACCTACTCTTTTGATTCTTGTAAGATTAATTTGACTGTCTTTAGTTACATATAGGTTGAAGCCCATCCGTGATCTACTTTTCCTTCATGTCTCCAACTGCTTCCCACATGAGCAATTATGGTGGCAGAAGTGTTAAATGTCACTGGAACCGATAGAAAGGTTTGGCTTAAGAAGGCTGAACTGCGAACAGGCACTCCATGCTTAATATGTCATCCCAGGATTTGGTTTTCACAGATCAGTGAGAAATCAACAATCCCAGAAACCCAAGAAGTACTTGACCCAACACTGGCTTTTAAAATAAAAACTTTACTCTGTAAGTCGAGAAAAAATGAGACATGCAAAGTAATGACTTGTGTCCACGTGCATGTTTAGTTTTCAACCTTTTACAGATTCTTTTTCTTTATGGCCGACTAGAGAATACGTTATACACACTAAAAATTTTCTAATGCATAAGCATCTCAGATTTTATTTGAATGTGGGCTCTAAAGGGTAGAAAGGGAAGACTGTTCTTTGCAGCAGTATATACATGTGCCTTAAAACAAAACGAACACAGACACACACATACACACAAAGGAGTAGTGGCATTTCCGCATTACTGGTTTAAGTCATTCTGTGATGCTTTATAGCACCACTAGAGATGTTAGAACAATTTGCCTAGACATAAAAAAAAAGGCAAATCAAGTAGTTTTATTTATATAACTAGAATTCCAGAAAACCCCCCAGCATATATATATACACATCAAACCACAAAATTATCTTCAACTAGAAGTTATTATAATTCTTGTTTTAGACAACACTGGTTGGGAAGAGAGGGGGAGAAGAAGAGCCTGTGATTCCATTTTTCCACGATTAGTTTTCCAAGTAAGTAAAAAAACCAAGTAAACAGATTCCATAAAAATGGCAACATGAAGTTCAAAGATCGTTGTGATAAAACTGTAAACTAGGAGCTGGAGTTATATTAAAAAGGGGCGTAGAGGTGGGCAGGAAGATGTATAAAATATACCTAGTCCAGCACATTGCATTTGTGCATCGGGTGTGGTAAAGTTCCATAAAGCAATTAGGAGCCAATGTTTCCGGTCTCCTCAAAGATATAAGGCTTGCCTTCAACAGAAGGCAAATGGTGCTTGTGTTTGTTATTTGGCCAACAGCTGTTATAAAGCCATGGCAGAGTTCTCATACAAAGCAACTGCTGTAATTAATGGCTATGCTCATTAAAACCATGTTTCAGAAGAATCTTTTTCTTTTCTTCCCTCAAGAACAGACATATTGTGACATTAAGTGTTACTACTGAAACAAACAATAATTGTGCAGCTGAAACAACTTTTGGTCTTTCTTTCTCCTTCTCCTCCAAACAGATAGTGTTTGGTTGAGATCATATTCACCTCGAAGTTTCTGAAGCAAGAAAAGCCTACAGAAACAAAAAGTAACATACTTGTTTTCTACTGAAAGTCAAATTAAAAAAAAAAAAAAGACTTTGAAATTCAGACTAAATACTAAAAATTAGTATTGTAAGAGCTTATAATCTGTGCATTTACACACTTGCGTTATGATCAAAGATAAAAAGCAGTTTGAAAGTGCTCTTTTAGAGCAAATACTGCTATCATTACTGAGCAAGTCAACCATGCTGTAAGCATATAATAAATCCCTCTAGAACAATTGATCTTACAAATGTTACAATATTTGCTTTCATGGTGAACTATAACTATAAATGAACATCTTGTTCAGAAAAGGGATGCTGGCTGTCCAGCCAGGCTCAGTGGCACAGTCACTAGTGAAGCTTATGTGCAAGTTACATACCACCAATATCTGAAAACTGTTGAAAAATTACTGAACTACGTATTTCTGTCTATATGCATGGCAAAATCCTGTCCGTTATTCTTGTCAAACAGATGCAGGTTGGTGGGTTTTGGTAGACTGGTTGGCTTTTTCTTTTCATTTTTTTTTTAATATATACCAATTAAATGAACAAACAAGGGAGTTTAAAAATGCACTTGCCAAAAACCCAGTAAGATTTGCGCTCTTCTGTGAATAAGTAAATTTCAGAGACTTACTGAAAACCTCCTTTCATAATTTTCTTACAAAAGCAGACTGTGAAATCCAGTATTTGCCACTGCTCAGTTCTTCATATTGCAAACTGTGTCACTTATCTACTCTGCCTGTACCCAGAGTTAAAATTTCTGGAAAAATATTTGCCTATAATCTGGATTAAAAATCCTGATGAAAGCTATGCACTTAAATTTTCCTAACTTTACAATATTTTTAGCCTCTTAATTGCCTGAAGTTCTCCCTACATGAATACTTTTATATGTATTTTAGGTAATATACATATCTGTTTATACTCTGAATAGACAGTGACAAGCACTTTGGATATGAAAACAATGTTAAAAGCACCTATTTCACTAATAAACCCACATGTGCTGAACCACCACCTATTTCTAGGTTTAAAAAGACAATACCCCTCCCCCCAGCATTTTTTCTATCAAAGAGATTTCTCAGAGTTGTATCTTTTTACGTTAGAACACACTGGCAAAATCTGCAACAGCGCAATCACATTTTAGCACTAAGACAATTGAGAAGGATTACTGTATTCTGGATGCAACAATCTGTAAGAACATCTGAAAACATTAGTCACCAAACTGTGCTTTCCAAACAATGAACATACGCAGATTTGCAAAAAGAATAGAAGCATGTTTCAAAGCTGTATCTAGAACAGTGCTGAGACGAGAATAATCCTACTTCTTGAAGCATGGAGTAGCCTATGCTGCAACTACTAAATCACTGGTTTATAGTAAATAGAGCTTGAACTGAAGCAAAGCACACAGAGAGAGATATTTACAAGTGGAATATGCGTAAATTTCAGGGCAAAGCTGAAGACCTTCTTTAAACCATTAACGTTTATTGTTTAAAACATTAACATTAATATTTACTGCCTGTTTAATCCACCCAGTTGCACCTGGCCATTTATATTCTTCTATAAGTATTTGAAAGCATTACTTTCCACTGTTTTGCCTTCACCATGATGCATAACACACAGTATTTAAATTAAACCCCCCAGAATCTTTCCCTTACAACTGTGGGCATAGTGCAAGTTAGCAAATTCTGCCAGCTGTCCATTCTTCACTCATGTCCACAATTGGTACCTGCAGTTCTGTTCAGAACACTGCAGGGGAGATTAACCTTACCTAGCCTTAGAAGCCTAGGTCACCTAAACAACACAGGCAAAACCACAGTAACTCACCTCAGACTTCCTATAAAACCAGTGAGGAACACAAGCAATTTTTGGACAGCATTCATCTGACCTACTTTAAATAGCAAGAGATGAGCTACAAAACAACAAAAAGACCCAACCAACAATCCCCCACACAAAACCCTCCCCTCCTCCTGCCACTTATTTCTGTCCCTGTCTAAAAGTGATTCAAGGTGAAGTTGTCTACACTGAAGTCATGTGAAAGTAGATAAGGCTCATCTCCCTTAAGTGACAAAAAAATACTGTTTGGAGATGTGCAAACTAACCTGTTTGGATGGCCGTTCAGATTAAAGTCAACCAGTTTCTCTGTTGCTTCCCTAGTTCTAAAAGTCACCGTGAAACATGAGTTAGAACCATGGAAGTTAGAACCATGGAAACATGAGTTAGAACCATGTGAAAAAAACAACCTTCAGTTTAACCTTAGTAGCTAAGTAGTAATGGAAAAAAGTAGCAGAGTTGTCTCTTTTCACCAGGAGCAACAGCAACAAAAGCTCCAAGATTGCTTGTTTCAGCCAAGGCCAAAGGGATCTGGATCAGCTCCCTCCATTATTCTTCTCTTAGGCAGCAAAAGCCTGTGCTGCTTCCTCCAGACCTTGTACTGAAAGGGTAATGCCACTGAGCTTCTATAGGAATAAGTGCGTGCGTGTGTGTGTGTGTGTGTGTGTTTGTGTGTATTAAACTTGTTGGATTCAATAGTGCAAATTATTGTTGAAGCCTGCCTACAGGAGAAAAAGCCTCAGAAAATATTAGACCTATATAATAAGCGAGAAGACCCACAATTAAAGTAAACAATACAAAGGTCCTTAAGAAACAAAGATCTTCCATGCTACTCTAGAAGCATGAAAGTACTACTGAAATGCCTTGACTTACACATCTTATTTCAGCATTTTCACTTTTGCTTAATAGGCATCACTGAACACCAGCTCCTGACACCCAGATTCCTGAATATAACCATGTGCAATGTTTAGAAACATTTTTATCACTGAAATATTCTTGATCTCCTCCCTCCTACCCATTCTCAGAACTGACTGTAACAGAAAGAAGGCTCTTATGTTACAAACACCTCCTCCTCCCCCCAACACTAACAGAGCTCAACAACAATATTTATGGTTTAGGATGCAAGAAACCAGATAATCATAGCAGTTAACAGATATTGACATCTTATTTCAGAGTCTTCCTTTTGGCAGCACTCTCCCCTGACATATCATCCTTATTTTCAGATAACAGACAGAAACAGATGAACACTGGGAATGATTTGCTCTACCAATACTTAAGCTCCTAAAATGATTAAGGCTACAAAATACCACAGCAGATAGACTGGTGTAACAGCTAAAAGCTCTTTTGTTTGGCTTCTACTATGCTGCTACATATTTTAGAAATTCTGTACCTGAATAAGTGTTTCAGATAGGTGTTAATCAGTTCAGTCTGTTCATCTAGGTCAAGATAAAAGATCAAAGCCTACCTCTTGCCACAGGTAAGAAATCTCTCACTAATTTTATTCCTTATTTTCCCTTTTGAGAGCAGCATTCTGAAGGTCTCTAACTCTCCTTATTGACTCAACAGGAATGATGATGAAATAGTGAAGGCAGAAATGTGTAACTCCCATTGCCAGAGCAATATTCAGCTTCCCTCCTCTGAAGAGGAAAGAACATGGCTACCCTCAATTTGGCAAATGTTTTCTCAATTGTCAAGAAGGGTAGCAAGGAAGACTCTGATAATTACAAGCCTGTCAGTCTCACTTCAGCACCTGGTAAAATTATAGAGAAAGTTATTCTGGAAGTTACTAAAAAACATTTGAGAGACAACTCAGCCATTGGCCATAGCCAGCCATAGGTTCACAAGGGGTAAGTCATGCTTAACCAACTTAATTTCCATCTATGACAAGGTCACCTATCTAGTTGACTAAAGGAAGCCAACAGGTGTGGGTTTTTTATATTTTAGCAAAGTTTTGATACAGTCTCTCATGGTATCCTTCTGGATAAACTGCCCAGCACAC
The DNA here is from genome assembly GCF_004027225.2 of Strigops habroptila. Lineage (NCBI taxonomy): Eukaryota > Metazoa > Chordata > Aves > Psittaciformes > Psittacidae > Strigops > Strigops habroptila. Next base: position 30,191,001 of record NC_044278.2, on the reverse strand, counting down.
AGCTAGGCAAGTCCATAATATGCTGTCTGAGGAATTGGCTGATGGGTCGCACTCAAAGGGTTGTAGTAAATGAGGTTACATCAGGCTGGCAGCTAGTCCGTTCCCCAGGGTTCAATTTTAGGACCAGTGCTCTTTAATGTTTTTATAAATGATCTGGACACAGGAATTGAGTGTACATTAAGTAAGCTTGCTGCTGATACTAAACTAGGAGGACCTGTGGACTCCCTCAGGGGTAGAGAGGCCTTACAGAATGATACGGATAGTCTGAAGAGCTGGGCAACCACCAACCATATGAAATTTAACAGGACCAAGTGCTGGATTTTCTACCTGGACAGGGTAATCCTGGTAATACATACAAATTTGGGGTTAAGAAGCTGGAGAGCAGCCCCATCGAAAGAGGTGTGGGGGGTTGGGTTGATGGCAAGTTCAATATGAGTCAACAGTGTGCCCTGGCAGACAAAAGGGGCCAACCATGTCCTGGGATACATCAAGCACAGCATAGCTGGCTGGTCGAGGGAGGAGACTGCCCCACTCTACATAGCACCACCTCGAACACTGTGTGCAGTTTTGGGCACCTCAGTATGAGAAGGATATCATACTATTAGTGTGTCTGGAGGAGGGTGACCAAGACAGCAAAAGGTCTCGAGGGCAAGACTTACAAGGAGTGGCTGAGGTCACTTGTTTGTTCAGCTTGGAGAAGAGAAGGCTGATGGGTGCCCTCATCACAGTCTACAACATCCTCAAGGAGGAAAGTGGAGGAGGAGGAGATGCAGATCTCTCTCTTGTGACCAGCAATAGGACACAACGAAATGGAATGAAGCTGCATGGAGAGGATGGTTGGTCACTGGAACAGGTTTCCCATGGAAATGGTCATGGCACCAAGCCTGTCGGAGTTCAAGGAGTGCCTGGATGACATTCTTAGTCATTGGGTTTAGTTTTAGGTAGGGAGTTGGACTTGATCATTCTTACGGGTCCCTTCCAGTTTGAGATATTCTATGATTCTATAATTCTATGGATTCTCCTCCCCTTTAAAAACTCTGTAGAATCAAGGTTTAGCAATGACAGCAAAAGCATGTGAGACATCTATCGGTTAACAACAGATGTTTCCTTATGAATTCTGCGGGAGTTGACTCCTCCCACCCCTGTTTCCTTAATGACTGTAACTACTCTTGCCCCACATACATTCAGAAAGAGCTTTATGTTAAACGAGACCAAATGGGACACAAAAACATATATCTTGTCTTGGGCAGGAGGAGAAGACACATTTCCTAACTGTTTTCTCTTAAAAGTCTTTTTCTTTCTTTATATATTCAGCATATTTTGCATGGTCATGGAAATCAATTGTTCCCCCAAATACAAAGGAAGGGCATGGTTAAGTAAATGTGATCTTTAAATATAAACTTTGACTCAATATATACTAAAACTTGTGACCTCCTGCTCTTTATAAAGAGGTTTTTAGCTGCTCTAGAGTGAGTAACCAGCACCCTTTAGAGCTCTTTTGATGCAAAACCTAAATTAACTTAGCTGTAAAAAGGAAGCAAATACCATTTGAAGGAAACCTCTGTTTGTTTTACCAGAAATTCCAACATTTATATAAAAGATACAGACTCAGATGCTTCCATTACCCTTTCTTTCTGAATTAATAATTTCTTGAGTGATTTTTCAGTTTTGCTAAGTACTGTAGTATAAAGAAAAGTTTACAACAATACAAAGATAGTAAACAAATGAAAAAATATCCCTGTGACACTGTACCTTATTGAGTTTGCCAAGGGAAGATATAAGATCCGCCCATTCACTTGATGATTCAAAGTTTCTCAAAGCTTTCTCAATCGCTGAAGAATAATTTCTGTATCTGTAATCACCAAGTAACTCGTGCTCTTCCGGATCCATCTTCGGTTCTCATAGCAAGGTGGAATTGCCTGGTAAACTAAAACATGTACACGATTACAAAAAGATAACCCATTTTTAAGTTCTGGCAAACCTAAAGTAGTGTAAGATAATAAATAATGTAGAAGCTCTGACGGACCACAATAAACAGGTCACTTGATTCAACACAATGTTAATCTAACACACATGACTCCAACTCCCCATTGCCCGTTTTAGAAGTTTTGCCGTCACATTTTCCTATTTATGAAACATGTTTTTCCTTCCACGCATGTGGATCTCTCATACAATAACAAAGAAAAGGAACATGAAGTCTCACTATAGACAAAGTGCTGACAAGGAGTTAGATAGAAGAGTAGTTTTCATAACTTACCATCAATGCAGTGTTTTGAAAGGTTACCTGTAGCTCTGGAATGTGAAACATTTCATATGGAAATACAACTTTCCAATGGAATCCCATTAAAGGGCCTCTCAGCCCACAACAGAAGGAGCTCTCAGAACTCTGCATGTCAACTTGGTGGCAGCAGAAGTACAAGACTAAGGTATTGTGCCAAAGCATCATGGCATGCATTCTGATCTTCCTTTATTTTACCAAAGAGTACCCATATATATTTATGGAGAAAAAATAAGTTATCCAGACCTGATTTGCTCACATTCTATAATGTATTTAGATTAAAAAACCAAAACACGCTTGATTTAGAATAATTGGAAACAAGCGTGATTGGATTTTAGGCACTGAAAAATCATACTTTCACTCTATGACACTAGTTCGCCTGTTACCTAATATAAAAAGATAATAGAGACATGCTTAGGTGTAAGAATGCCAGGTTTAGGTTAATTCATGCTACATGACTGATAGAAAAGACAAGAGAAAGCCAAGCCCTATAACAAAACATTTTATAATGTTTCTGAAAGACATCTTCATTCATTTTCCTACTGTTAGGACACAAAAATAAACCTAAGTTGTCTCTATATTCTTTTAAAGCAGGTCATCTATCAAAGCATTAAAAAAAAAAAATGAGATCAATAACTGTCTATTGTCCATTAACTTTAATAAACAACAATAGCTACATCAATGGTAGTAAACTCTCAGAAACAGAAAACTGCTGGATACACTCTAAAATGGGAAAGGATTTTAAACGCAGGATTAAACACGTTTGCACTCCCCAATAGTAGGATTCAACCTCTGTAAATGCAACTGCTGTATGTCATCCAACCTAGATCCACCTCTATGGAAAAAAATAAAAGTACTATCACACAATGTCGTCAGGGCTATTTTTGGTTGGTTGGTTTTGTTTGTTTGTTTTGCTACAGTGCAGATTTAATTCTCTGTTTTCACCGGGATGTATGCAGTGCTTCTTACAGCAGAGAGAGCAAAAAAAACCTTGCAGGATATAACATTCATCTGGCATATAGCCACTCTTGCTCCAACAAGGATTTAAAAAGACAATGCCAACCCTCCCTTAAAACCTAACAAAGTGGCAAACTTGCAATATAATATCAGCACAAATTGTGAGTAATCTGATATAGACACTGATATATTGCCCTGCCATGGCAGTAAATTATTCCCCCATCTCATGTAAGTACCTTAATCATTGGGCTACTGGATTGTATTCATACTCCTCTGAACAAAGTATGAGCTAGGAAGCACTCCAGCATTTCTCTGCCAAGTCAAGAGTGCTGCCACTTTCATAAATAAGAGATTTGTCTGGGTCATTTAGAATCCAGCAGCTGTTTTGCTGACAGAACACATCGAATTTCTTCATCTGTAAATACAAAACAGCCGCATGAATCCCTTGGAGAACAGGAATTGTTGAAATTATCAGCAGCACTTAAAGAAATTCTAAATATTCTGTGAAAATCATGTCCTAAAGCATTCTCATAGCATTAAAACCTGGTCTCTTTAACTAAGATTTAATTAGATTCTGAGCATAAAATTAGATATACAACTCAAGAAAAACAAACAAACAAAAAAACCCAAACAAGAAAACACAAAACTTCATTTGGAGGGGGAAAAAAAAAAAAAAGTGTTATTCAGTTCTTAAGACGCTTTCTCTGGACTGTGCTGTGAAAAGGCAGGTGAATAGTGTATTCCCACCCAGAAAAGCAGCGATGGATGTAATGATTTAGTGTGCATTGACTGTTGCTAGCAAGGTTTGAAAAAAAGCCAATAATCAAAATATGGCCAATAGATCGTGTTTGTACTTATATACAAATGCAGGAAGATTAAAATGATAAGCAAAACAAAAGCCAGTGACCTTCAGGCACGTCTCCCACATCCCGGATCGCAAACTTCCTCAGTGAATGGACACGTTCATAGTTACCCGTCAGCCTTCCGCATTGTCTGCAGACAGGTGAACGGGGCGGGCGTTTTGCCTCTGATCCCAAGAGACGAGGCGCTGCCTTCCCGAGCTGCGGGGCCCCTGCGGGCTCCCCCCTCCCCGGGCACCCGCTGCTGCCGGCTGCTGACCGCTCCAGCGCCCGGCTGCGGCTTGGCAGCCCAAGGGGGGACACGCAACGCCCCGCCAGGCCCGGCCGCCGCGGCACCGGAGCCCCCCTCAGGGCCAGGCATGGGCCTCCCGGACCCCCCATATGGCCGCCCGATTCCCCCCTAACCCCATACCCGACACACGCCCGCCGATCACGGGCGCGGCGACACTCTCATTCCCCCTCCCTCCCCATCCCCGTACCTGCGAAGGGCCCCGCAGACCTCCCGCGCCGCCGGCGGCTGCGGCGTGTCCAAGCCTGGTGCTGGACGGGATGGGGGGAAAGGAGGGAGGTAGACACCCCTCAGTCTCTATGACAACGGGAGGGACCAAAAGATACCCCCCCTTCCGCACCGCAAGGGCCGCGCCGCAGTCGGCAGCTGGGGCGATACCACTGGATGCAGCGCGGAGAAGGGGAAGCCCGTAGAGCGGTGCAGGAGGGCTAAGGGTGTCCCCGCCCAGCGGCGACCGCTCTGGCCTTCACCGTCTGTCAAGCCGCGAAGAGAGGCTGCCGACGTCGGTGAGCGCTAGAGCCCGGACCCGGTTATCCGTGAACCTCCGCGAGGAAATGGTACGCCCCGACGGCCAGGCCGCGGCGCCGAGCGCCCCCTGGCGCCATCGGCTGAGGACCTCGGCGTTCCCGTCCGTCCCCACCCCACCTCCGGCGCTCCGGAGCCCCGCGACTGGGCGGGCTCCGGGGAAGCGTCGGGGAGGAGACCTGCCGGCCGGTCACGCCCGGGCCGCTGCCTTCGCCTGGTGCATCAGCCGCCGCTGGGCTGCAAACAAGGCGGCGGCTGCGCGGAGCCGCAACCATGCGTGTCCGCGTCCCCGCCGCGCTGCGGCGGCGCGCCGGCAGGGACAGAGAGCGCTGCTACCCGCGCCTGCCGGGAGAGAGAGCTCAGCGCCGCCTGGGATATGAAGCCAGCACAGGCGCGTTTAACAGCTTCGCTTCTCTTCCGGCTGGTTTTAGGCACGAAACGCCTTCGGCAAATTGTGCAGAGGCGGCTGGCACCGGGACCCCGCTGTCACGTTTGTGGTAGGCTCGAGTTCAGCAGAAGCAGCCCTCTGGTCTATACAACAGGCTTGAAGGAAAGCTCATGTGCTCGGGTCTTAGTAGTGCTACGGCAAAGAAAAAAACCCCAAACCAACCCTAAACTAGCAAAATATCCGTGGAAAGTAAAACACGTGATCCTGCCAGACAAGGATTTATATGCGGTGGAAACGTGTTATTTAACCTCAGGTTTTTTTTCTTGTTCTTTTTCTTTTTCCTTTCCTTTTTCTCTTTTCTTTTCTTTTCTTCTTTTCTTTCTCACATGCAGGCAAAACATAGTCCTGGTAGTTCAAAGTAGCCAAAAAAAAAAAAAAAAAAAAGAAAAATTAAATCAAGGAAAACCCACCTGTTGAGTTATTCAAGATGAGAGCATAGAAACTGTTGTATAGTTCTTATGGATGGATACTGCTGAAATACTGATGGATGGAATACTGATGGATACATCTGAAATTAGATACTGTTTCAACAATGATCTCCAGTAAGTCTTATGTTACAACACTCCCTTATTTTTTGAGACCACCCCCTTTCCCCTTCCTAGCTAGATTTTAGTAACATCATATGGTACGTTATTTCTTCTAGCAAATGAAAACCACAGTTGCTGGCAGCTAATGGGACTGCTTTTTGCGTGTGCTGGAAGGACAGCAGCATGATGGGAAGGCTTCCACATGAGCCTTCACTCCCCTACTGTGTACATCTCCAAAAGCTGGAACAGGTACCAAAAAGCACTGCTGGCCTAGCTCCCGCATGTTTACCTCACTGTAAAATACGAGCAGTTGTTTGCAGGCTTTCCTGCGGCCACCAGAGCTCCTGCATGTGCCCTCTGTTTGGGAAGCTGGCATTTGCAGTGCTGAGGTCAGTGTGGGTACCTGACAGGCTGGGTAACCTCAGAGAAATGTCTAGCCGGTGTGGGAAATGCGTGTCACAAAATATCAGAATGTCCTGCAGTGATTTACAGCTTTATGACGGATGTGTCATCATTTTAAAAGACAAATTTTCAGAAATTAGGTGGTATTAGAGCACACGGTCAATCAGGTTGTAAATTCAGGTGGGGGTTCCTCTTACTGCAATGAACACTGGAATATAACATTTCTCCTTAGGTATACACAGCAGTAGGCATATTCAGTGCCATGGGCGCCACCATAGCTCAGCTTTCTAAAATGCAATGTAAATAAACAAAACAGACAATGCCCATCACATCAGGGTGTCTGACTATGTGGGCATGTACCTGAAGAGAGACAGGGTAGGATTTTCAGAGTGCTGGATGACCACAACTCTAGGTCACTGAGCGGGATGCAAATGCAAGACAACAATCCAAACTGGGGAACGTGAAGCTGGGTGCTGTTCATTCAGATGTGCTAGGAATAATTAACCTTGTGAAGAGATCTATACACGATGAAAACTAACCTCCCGGACCAGAACTTTGTCCAGCTGATGGTTTCCTTTATTGTCAGCGCCAAAATGAAGTCTTTGTAGAACAAAAATGAAAACTGAAGAATTTCCATTGTAAATCACCATGGTTGTTCCTTCTCTTTTTTCATTATCTGAAATTAAAAAGCTAAAAACATTCCTCTACTAACATGAGACTAGAGTTTGAATTATATTCTGCATTTAAGTGTTTTAAGTTATACTGGATGGCATATATAATCTAAATTTTCTTGACACATTTTTAGGCAGAGAGGAATGCCACAAAGTCAGGACACTGCCTACATGTTGAGTTATGCTACTACAAGAGATGGGTTTAATTAAAATTATCTGTGAACATAAACAAATTCTCAAGAGTTCTTGTCATCTTCATTATTTATATAGCAAAACACTTAAATGGAAAAACGTAATGAAACAACATGTTGAGCTGGGTATATTCTCTTCATCTTTTTAGGTAAACTGACATCAAAATCTCTAGGTACGTCTACAGTGCAGTTTTGAAAACAAATGCACTGCACTACACAGCAGTGGAACCACCACCAAAAGTCTGTCCCACACTACAGTTATCAGCATTGCAGGGGACCCAGATAGAAATGACCTAGTGGTAATCCCCTTTAGATTCAGAAAGTTTTAGGGCAGACCTGTCTCCTTATTGACTGCCCCCACACCTTCAGATCACTGGCTTTCCGAAGTAAAGCTCTGCCAAACAGCTGGCCTACTACAGCCTTTGAAAACGCTGGCTGTTTTGCTAACCAGCACACTGTGATGTCTGCGGCTTCTCTTTCAGAAAGTGCCATAGGCCTTGCACACCATTTATACAGAGCTGATGTGGCAGCAGGTACAGCTTCTACTCCCAAAGCTTTGCCACTGCTGCTATGGTATCTCCAGGAAACTGCCTCCACTAAGCTCTCACAATTGTGAATCCAATTCCTTTATTGTCCCATGTCACCACGGCTACTGCGCAGCCAAGCATTTTCTTTGGCTCATGAATTCTAAAGCACAAATGGTAGTGACATGCGGTGAAAAGAAAAACAGTAAATCATGTGTAAAAGTTTTATACAGTACAACAGATCATTATTTATTTTATCCCTTTCCTAACTCCTAAACTTTGCACAATAACCACTCAGCAAGTGTGCCAGAATCTGAAAGCAGAAAAATACTTCCGACAAAATGGACACGGAAGAGAAGCAGGGAGCCAGCTTAAAAAAGGAAAAAGAAAACAAAAGCAAAAAAAATCACCATTTTGGTTGAACAATACAAGCCCTGTCTAAAGATCCAGCGTGCCACACATGCGGCACAGCCTGTTCTCCAATGCTGTTCTCTGCAAACAGCCATCCTCTGGCAGTGTGCCTGTGCTCAGGGACTCTTGCACTCTCTCTGTGCAAGAGTCTCAGCTCTCTTCCCAGGACACAGCCCTCCTTCCTACCCAGTGTCACCTCACAGGGGTACGTGCTCCTCCTGCACAAGCTTCTTCCCAACTCTGACCGGTCCCATCAACAGCCAGAATTTTGTTCCTCTTGTTTCCACCTCCTAGAGCTCAGGTTGTACCTATCCACACAGCTGATTGTCCTTCCACAGCTGCAAAGGTTGTGAAAAGATCTGTCCTCTGCTCCTTTTTGTTCATACCAGGAGAAACTGTCTGTACTATAATCAATTTCACCAGGAGAAATGACATTTCTGCAGATGACTACTTAGCCATCACCTTCCACTTCGCTTCCTTCCCCTGAAACAGGGCAAGAAGGTTTAACAAAGAACAGGTGCTATGAAAGGGCTTAATATAAGAATTTGAAATACATCTTTTGAAAAACTCGAACTTATGGTCTGTTCGGCTTGAATGTAAAAAACCCCCATACCCACAACCCCTCCCCCCAACAAAAAAAAAAAAGATCCTGATTTAGGCCTAAAAAGAAGCTTTATAGAGCACAGGGGGTACTTAGAAACTAATCTGTATTTAACAGTGGATGCTACCCAGCAACAATAAACATACACAGGACTCTTACAGTGTGGTCTTTACACAAACCACACAAAAACTGGGGCACGGTTTGTTTGGAAAGTTTGCTCATGACAACTGGAAGGCCATGCAACTTTTGAAACTTCACGGCTCAAAGAGCATTTCAAGTCTGAAGAACTAGGGACGATTCTCCACTGTCAGATTACATTTGTGCACAAATTGTGCACAAATTGTTACAACAGCAGAACAACCCTATTTTATTTTATTGAGATACTATTAACACAACTAGAAAAGCATACATATGGCTCTTTATTTTGTACATCATTACTGTATTAACCAGATAGCTCTTGGAGCCATCATACTGCAGGCAGCCTGCGAGTAGCACATAAAATGCATTAAGAACTACATAGTGATTTTGAACAGGTCTGTTGCCCTTAAATTAAAGGCCTCTGAGATTTTTTTTCTTTATGGAGAATAGATTACCATGAGAACTTTTGGGGCAACACTCACCCTTCTCCAACAAGCTCTGGGGCATGACTCATCTGGCAATAGTTCAGTCTTCATAAAAACAATAGGTACCATATCCTTAAAAGACCAACTAATAGTCACGCCTTTGTTCTGTGCTGATAAGTGATAACCACACATTATTTATGTCCAAAGTCTTTCACTCCAAGGCTTCCCAGAACATAAATTGTACTGGGGAAGCTAATATAAACCCCATTCAGCTAAGTCACATTAGCACTACCTTGCCAACTCCTGATTAAGAACTAACATGTACATCACTAATCTGTCATTACTAATAACAGCCATATAGGCAATTGTTTCCAGCTCCTTTAGCTTCTCACAGCAAGAAGAGGGCAGTAGCCTCCTGCTGCCCAAAGCAGCAGTGTGGGCATCTGCCCTGTACAGAAGAAGGGACAGGGCTCCGTGGGCTCCACCAGGGCTTTGCCACAGCTTTCATGCTGGTTGGCAGGTCATGGTGGAGAAAGGGCTGCCTGGTTACAGCCCCGATTGCTCCAGCCTCCTGCAGGCAGCTGCTCCACAGCCAGATGCTGCCTCAGCTGCCCTACCCTCAGGCTGCCCCTGCTTCCACCCAGCACCACCACTACAGCTTGAAATGCCATGGCTCCCCGAGAGTATTTGAAATGCAATAATTAGAATTTAAAATGAGAAAGCAAATGTTGTGCTCTCCACATCACCGCTTCCTTTACTTGTGATTTTGCTTGGATGACTTGTTTTGATTGCCATGATAATTATGTATTTCACTCCTACCCTGCATTGTAACATTTACGTTTTCTCTACTATGTGAAGAGCACTTAATCTTCAGTTTTTCCTTTTTCCTTATTAAAAAGGTCTTTAATAAGGAATCTTCCAGCTGTGCAATAAGTGAACTGGAAGTTCTGAGAAATAGTTTGCTGTATCAGATCTGTGGTTTGCTATCTCTTTATATAGTCCAAAGATCACACATTCCACCTACAAACTTAGCCACAGAAAATGAAAGCATACTTTCAAACATAAATTTTTAATATTGGAATAAGCCAGTTGGATGAATACAAATCAGTAAGTAATCATTTACTGTTATACATATTAACAGAGCCAAATGATTAACAGACATATTAATAGAGGCAACTGATTAAGTTTTCCTCTTAATGGCATATCACAGAGATTTTTATTTTTACCCAATTCCATTTTGTACGGATAGCAAGAAATATCTATACAGCAGTGAGCCTCCTTCGGTCTTCTTCGTCTTCCCCCAAACTGGTCTTTCTGTAGGTCTAAGAACAACCACCTCCCCCTTTAAGAAGCCTCGCACAATCTCCAAAAGCAACTATGGTCCCCAGAAAGAGCTCTATTGCGCTGAAAAAGCATAAGGCATCCACTCCCTCATCTCAACTCCATGTCAGAAATCTGTCCCGGGGGAGTGGGAGAAGGATTGGCAATGATTTAATTAAGAGTAAAATCAGGTAAACAAGGTCAGGAACCTCTACATTAGGGCAACATGAAATTAGCCTGCATCATCTGGGCTGGAACACCCACAAACCAGATTCTGGGCTACACCAACGCTGTAAGCAGGCTAATGGAGGTTGTTGGGAAGTGTGCCCTAGTGTAGACTCAACATCAGAGGAGTACTGTAACTGTAAATCCTCATTGTAGTGATAAAGGACCCTACTGCTGCAGGGGACAAAATGCGTACTCTGGCTAAATGCCCTACCAAGGAACAGGTGAATCCATAGTCATATTACCACTTCATGGATCGACACACACAAGCTTACCAGGTTTGAACAGTTTTTTCACTAACAAACTGGCCATGAGGACCATCAGCATTTGAAGGCAAAAGGGCTAAGTAAACTGGGGTCTCAGCCCCTTCATCTGGCGATTTAGGGGCTTTAGGACCTGCCATGTCTGTTCTCACCCATCCAGGACAGCAGGCATTGAGAAGGATGTGGTCATCTTTTCGTTTCTCACTTAACATCCGGGCTTGAATTCTGGACAAGACAGTGACACCAATTTTGGATACCCCATAGGCAGTATTTGGCCAACCCTCTTTCTCATGCACATTTTTTTTGGCATCTTCCACAAACTTAGTCATGAGTTCCACTAACTCATCCTCAGTGATAGTGTTGCTGCGAAACTTCTGCTGTAGTTCTCCACTGCACTTTCCCAGAGCTGATGAACTTACCATACTAGAGACATTCACCACCCTACCTGGCAAAAGAGAGCAAACACCAATTACTTTTACATACATTAAACAAGACCAGACACTGAAGTGGGCTTGCTCTACAGTTACATATTTGCTACTTAGGTGAATACCTGTAAAATATTTTGTGTGGGCTATTTTGCAGAGTTTCTGGCAGATCACTGTGCTGACAAGTGTTTCTAGTGAATTTCATCACAGAGGGTAAGTTAAGGTGTGAACCTGCAAAAGCTTTCTATCAAACTTCAGGTATGCTTCCAGGAAATCACCTGGTACAATCTGTAGGATGTTCATGGTACTAAGTGGTTTTCTCAGTAACGGCAGCCATACTTCACTCTCAAAGTGCTAGTGGAAAATATTCTCACTTCTGCAACAGCTCAAATAAAGTGCTGTGAGAATATACCTCAAAAGCCCCAGAATAGTACAGAAATCAACAAGAGCAATCTAGTTCTTAATGCAGAGACCCCATCAGCTTGTTGACAGAATGCATGAGGATTTACAAATGTCAGCATGCAAAACTGCAGTAAGCTATTTATCTCCCAGCACTTCAGTACAGAATAATGCATCAGCTGAGCCAGTAATTCACTTATTTCCAAACTTATGTTGTGCTGTTTCCCTGTTTCTTGCTAGCTTACAGCCTTTCAGATGATGAACTAGGGAATAAACATGAGAATTTAGATCTTAAAAGCCAGAGAAATTAATCCTTTCTGTTAATGACTTTATTAACACACTCAAAAAATACAGCAAGATACACTCCTCTTGCTATGGGGCAGTGTGTATGAGAGACTGAACAGGATTTACCAGCTAATGAAGACCAAAATTCACGTAAGACTATTTCTCTACTTGTTAATGCTACACTTACCATAAGGCTTCACAAGAGGCAACAATTCTGTGCAAGTATTCCTGGTTCCAAAGAAGTTTGTCTTCAGCGTAACCTCAGCTTGGACCGCAAACGGAGTTGTGTCATGCACTTACATAAGCAAGGGGAAAAAAAAGGAGCAACATCATTAACACTCACACTCTTATTAATGAAAAGACCTCGCTTTGCAATATTACAGTAATAATGAGTTAATTATGTTTTCAGCTCTCCTTAGCTGAAGGGTTTAGCTTTGCCCCAGGAGAGCTAGTTGTATCACTCTGTAGAGTCATTTGTCAACCCACAGGCCATTTGTCTTTCCGCCTTTCATATGGATGAGACAAGGAAAGACTGCTCTCACAGGATCTTCTGCCCAACCTGCTCACTGACCTGCCTGTACCTACTGGCACCCAGCACACAGAGTCTGTGCTACTACCACCACATTCAAGTGCCCTCTCCTCTTAAATGCATAGCACAGCACTTTGCCACAATCCTGACATACCAGGCGAGAGAAGACCAAAACGGAAAATCTGCAATTTAGGATGTTGCCACTAAAGGGGCAAAAGTTAGACTATCACCCCAGTACTAACATCCAACAACAAGGCAGACAACTGCTTCTATATCCCAATTCTTACATTGCCACATCTTGGGTTCTTAGCTGGGGCTTGAAGCTGGAGCAGTGTCGAACTGCAACAAACACTATAAAAGCTTCTATAAAGATTGCATGGGTAAGATTTAGTGCATCTTGGAAAAACAAAACAAAACACCTTCCTCCCCTCCCCCCCAAAACGATAACCACCCCAAATGAAAACCCAAACAAACAAAAAAACCCAAACCAACTCCAAAACTCATAAATACTCATGTCATAAACCATCCCCTGAACTGACAGATCTGTGCTAATACAAGAAAAGGAGTGGGAATTAGCAGCTAGGAAAGGGAGCTGATTTAGGTAAGCATAAGCAGATATAGAACTGCACTGTAAGGGTATGATTTCATCAGACAGAATTGACAGCTTGCCACCACCAAAAGTGGGGTAGTATGTGCCATCAGCTGACAATCTGTCTTAGCAATAAGCCATATGCAACCTCCACTTTGAGAGGGAAGTAAGAGTTAAAGCAACAGCATTCCTCCTCTTCTGCTACAGGCTCTCTTTCTGGCATGAGGAAGGCCACATACATAGATTAGGTAGGTCTTCGCTTGTCTCCATAGCCCAGACCTATGTTAACTAACTCAAAAGAAAAGCAGTGTCAGGTCACTTAATATTCAACACAGTTGTGGTTTTCTTGCAAAACACAGCTTTAACAACTTACTCATTTATACCCTCAAGCAGTGGGCACTGATGGCATCAAGTTTTGCAATCACTTGCATTTAAATCTGTGACATGAAGCCAGATCATGACCTATTGCAAGAGTTAACGAAAGTGGGAGAAGAGACTAAAAACCTACACAACTCCAAACTCCTGATCCTGTATCTACTTTGGAAATGGACAAAAGCTTTCCTATATTCCAAAACCTACTCATTTGTCTAACAAGATACATTGCTTGTAACATCTAATAGATACTCCCTTGATTTAACAAATGTTATTAGAATAACTGTTCTCACAGAAGCTCATCCACAAGGCAACCCACATGTACATAATCATCTTGTACAGGAACAGTTTTTGCTGGACTATCTGTAGTACAGCACAGAACCAGAACATTAAGTTAAATTTAATGGCAAATCTAATCTTTGACAGCCAGCAATAACACATAATGCTACACTAAAGAAAGGAAAGCATAAATTCTGGGATGATAGCAGAAACTTGGCGAGGCAAGAAGCAAGCTTGGGTAGAAAAGCCAATCTCAGAAGCCAAAATTACAACCATCACAGCAAGTTCTTACACAGATGTTAAACCTTCTAGCCTCTGTGCTAGATACACAACAACAGTTACAACTGACTTCTTTATCACATTTCTTAATTGTATGAGCTACTGACGACTCATAGTGAGTTGTCAGCTTGAAGCAAGTCTAGGCTAACATCTAGAAGCAACATCTGAATGGAAAAATCCATGATGTAGTAAAGGAAGTAACAGAAACTCCACTGCTCACACCATTTTACCTATTTACCTGTTCGGTGGCTCCATGATAATAAATCTTCGTGGTCTCACAGATGAGCTCTAGCAAATCTTGCTGCAGCAATTTGAGGAGTTTTTATTTCATATGTCCTGGTATCCACCTTGATGGAGGCTACAGCTGCACAGTCAGCACCAGAAACAAACACCGTACTTCAATTGCCTAGCCTCACTCCAGCTCACTGTCAGTAGTAGGTTGAGCTAAGGCCCTGATTATAAATAGAAGGAATACTGGTCTGAGCACTCCCAAGGCTTTATAAATGATAACTACAGAGATACAATCTTTTAACTGTTGCTGCAAGGTTTTAACACCTCTCTTGAGATCCTGAAGCTCAGACGACTATATTGAGTTGCCCCCTGCTGAGCTTATCTTGGAACACAAGCAACCTTCCTGCAAAGTATCATGCAAAATATACAGAGACCACACTTCAGAGCACCATTGCTGCACTCACACTACATGAGAAGCTTCATCTTCAGCAGCAGGTGAGGTTTGATCCATACTACCTGACAGGCCTCTCTAACTCATGCTGTGAGCAGATGAGTCAGCACAACACTGTGTTTGAACAGTTACATGTCCTAACTGGAGACTGGATAAAGAGATTTAAAAAACAAAAACAAAACAAAACAAAAACAAAAACAAAACAACCAAAAAAATCCAAGCAAGCCAGAAAATATGGAAAGAACAAGTTTGTACTGGTAGGAAAACGAACTAGTAGAGCAGATCGTAAGCATGACTATCTGGAGCTAACATGATTCTCAACTTGTTTTCATAAATGCCTACAAGGATAATGCACTCTTCTACCTTACAACTGCTGTGTCTTCCTCACTTTCCCTGCCTTCCTGTTTACTAGAAGATGGAAGGGTTACATTCTTGCTCAGCACAGCAAGGTTTAGGTTAACAGATCCATAGGTAACTGAAAGGCCTGAAGTAAAGATGACAATATCACCCAAGGCCAAAAGTTTCTTTTTTTATCAACTGGAATCCTTGAGCAGATAACGCATAGAGCAAAGCATGAGCTTTGCAGAAGAGAGAAAACACACGTGACCCCTGAGGAACGCGGCTGATATTCACAGAGATGATGGGTTCCCTTAGGTGTGGCAAAACCCACGGGCACTGAGGCACTAAACACAACTCTGGCCATGTGTACTGTGTGCCTAAAGTACTTTCACGCTATGTGATGCAAATACAGTACTCCAGGGAAGCGTCTTTACATGCACAGTTAGCCCAACAGATGCTAGAGGAAAAGCCATTTCACATTGCCCTCTCATCATGCTTAAGGCAACAGCTTGCCCAGCCAAAAAAGTAGCATGCCATTTTACAGAAGTCCCATACAATAAGCTTTGTAACATCTCTGGTGATCTACTACACTTCTCCATACAGCTTTGCGGTACCTTGTACTATCCCAGACAGTGTGCTTCCTTACCTTTGAAAGCAATCCCTGCATTGTTAATCAGCACATCCAGCCCTCCGTATTTCTCCTTCAGGAAGTCACGGAGAGCTCTGATGCTCTGCAGATCATCGATATCCAGCTGATGGAAGAACGCATGCAGCCCTTCCTCCTGGAGCTTTTTCACTGCTTCCTGGCCACGGCCAGGGTCTCGGGCTGTCAAGTACACATCCCCTGGGAACTGTCGGCATAGAGCCCGCACAACTGAGAGTCCGATCCCTTTATTGGATCCGGTCACCACAGCCACTCGTACATTGGACATAGCTCCTGTCTGTATGTATGTCAAAGTGACATACATTCAAATGTCATTTGCAAATGCAAAGTGACATTTGCAAATAGCAAAGAAGAAAATTTCACAGTCAGATGGACAAAGATGGTTATCTAAAAATGGATGAAAGCGTTTTTCTTTAAAATCCTATATAGACTTCCCCTTTGATTTATGTAAAACTACATTAGAGTACCACTAACTTACTAAAGTCGCATGAGAAATACACCTTTGACTTTACCATTTTGAAGAAAGCCTAACCAGTAATTGGATTTAAAAAAAAAAAAAAAAAAGTCAATGATCTTCAGTATTAAGTTAACTTTTGATGGGAGTAAACTCTTCTGCACATACACTTTACAGCAATACCATTTCCTTCTTTTGAGGATATTCAGCTGGTTCAGTTCAAGCACTGATGCAGCCAAAGCTGAAAAACCCAGGCTCAAAAGAAGCGGGAGGAGTAGCTTGATCTTCAAGTGTCAGTCAGGAGAACTAATTCTGGTGTTTTAGAGGGAAACAGCAGACCACAGATTGACTATGGACGTTTATTCTGTACAACACATCAGACAACTCTAGATACAAAGTCTGCTTGCCCCTTTTTTTTTTCCCTATACATAGTATATTTAAAAATGTATCCCCCCCATAAAAATAAGTTTAAAACGCTAGGTTTGCTCAGTTTTAATTGCTACCTCCCTTCCAAATTGACTTGTAACTATTAGCGGTAGACATCCAGCGAAATCCTAATCAGCTCCTGCCCAGCTACCGACTGACTTGCCCAGGGCCAGGAGCCACCCTCCTGGTTCACCCCCGCACTGCAAACGGGCACGTTTCACTCTCCGCCACCTCCTCAGGACCGGCTTTTCCCCCTAACGGGAACGCAAAGCACACCCGCCAGCCGCCATGAAGCCCGGCTCCTCGGGCGGCTCCCCGCGGGACGGGGACGGCCCCAGCCGTTCCGCGCCCGACAAAGGGGCCGAACGCGGCGAGGAGCTGCGGAGCGGGCCCGGCGGGGCAGCCAGCGCTCCCTCACCCACCTCCAGCACAGCACCTTCCCCTCGCTCCTCAGCTCTGCGCGGCGGCGCAAGGACGAGCTCTCTGCTACCCGCAAACACTCGCACACCGAAGGTGCGGACGCGAACGCAGTTAAAATGGCGGCGGGGCAGCCCCGCCTCCCCCGACCGGGCAGGGCCGAGTAGGGCGGCAGTGGTGTGGCCGGTGGCGGGCAGGCGGCCTATGAGCCCTCCACAGCAGGTGGACCGGTGGCGGGTGAGTAGGCGGGGGACTCGGGGCGCCAGGCAGCGTGTCGGCTTTTGCTCTTTCCCCCGTCACTATTCCAACCCGGGAGGGAGTCAGGAGCTGGAGCCGCTCTGTTGGGTCGCCCAGGGGAGATGGGGTTTCTCGTTACTCTCTTCAGCATTCACTCTCTTAAAATGTGAGGGGGCACAGGCTGTCCCAAGCGGTGTTGCCTTCGCTCGGGCGGTTCGGGGTTTTGTCTGTCAGAGGGAAGGGGCAGGGGGTGAGGGAGGCCTGGTGTGCGGCAGAGCAGCGCCTGGGCTTCTGGAGCGGTTCCTTTCCCGCTCGGGCGCCAGCACCGGGTGGGCTTGTGCCGAGCTGGAAGGGGAGGTGCTCTTAAAGCAGCCTCCTCAGTCCCGGGGGACAGGGCGGCTGGCGTCCTCCAGCGTGCCGGTAGCCGGGGAAGGCGGCCTTGGCGGGAGGAACCCGTGTGCTGGCCCGTGACCCCAGCGTGGGGCAGCGCCCCCGGTCTCAGGCACCGCCTAGACGTCCAGGGTTCAGCTAAAAGCAGTATTGACGAGGGGAACTTAAATGTACATTTCAGGAACAGGCTGAAGTTTAAGCAGTCAGGCTGATGCGGTGCATCTATCGCACGTGCTGGAGGTGTTGAGCTGAGGTGTAGAGTCACAGCATTGTGTAGGACTGGGGTGTTTGGGGGTGTTGATGTGGGGTAAGATTGTTTCCTGCGGCGTATGTGGTCAGGGAGCTCCATTTTGCTCTTATTGTTATTTTAGAAATAAATCATAGAGTCATAGAATGGTTTGGGTTGGAAGGGACCTTAAAGATCATCTAGTTCCAACCCCCCTGCCATGGGCAGAGACACCTCTCTCTAGACCAGGTTGCTCAAAGCCGTGTTTAACCTGGCCTTGAACACTGCCAGGGATGGGGCAGCCACAACTTCTGATGGGGCCCCAACAACAGGGACAACCTGTTCCAGTGCCTCACTACACTCATAGTAAAGAACTTCCTAACTTTTAATCTAAATCTACCCTTTTTCAGCTTAAAGCCATTCCCCCTTGTCCTGTCGCTACATGCCCTTGCAAAGTCCCTCTCCAGATCTCTTGTAGGCCCTCAAGCTGCAAAGGCTGCTTATGCCAATTACTTTTCTATAATTGTATTACATTTGCTGTTTGAAAACTTTTAGTTCTGTGCACATAAACACTAGTGTCTCATTTCCAGTAGAAGATGATGGCCGTGCCTTGGCCAAAGTGATGTTTGGAGATAAAGGCTTCCCGTCTTCCCTCAACCGTATTACCCACCCTTGTTCAGAGACTTGCTTGTAGTATGTTTTCTAAACTTTAAAGAGGCAGCTTATTAAACAGGCGGTGTTCTAATTTCTCTTATTGAGATTAACATGCATTTGAAAGGGGCGCTTTACATATTTGTAAATAACTTTTTTTTGTTTTCATTCAGGTTGTCTAAATAAGGCAAAATCTGTTACTTAATATGAAGAAAAGCAGAGGCCGGACAGGCCGAAAGAGAAGAAGAAAACACTTGCAGAGTTTGGGTGGAGGTACTATCTCTGGAAGTACTGCTAAATAACAAAATAACCAATTGTTTGTCAAGATGTCATTTTATGGTATATATTTGTCAAACATTTGTGCTTTGAAAATAACATGCATAAATGTTAGCTTTTTCTATGCCAATATTCTAACATCAGTTTACAACCCCAAGAGGAGCATGGAGAATATTGTGAGCTCTCTTTCTGGCTAGTGGCAAGTACTACATTATTCTTAAATTCCTTGACCCTGAAATATGCTGAATAACTCCTGCAGTTCTAAGAACTCCCAGTGCTCAAAGGCACCAAACATAGTAAGCTAGTTTGAGGGGAGCCTTTCTTGCTATTCTGTTATCATAGAATCATAGAATGGTTTGGGTTGGAAGGGACCTTAAAGATCATCTAGTTCCAACCCCCCTGCCATGGGCAGAGACACCTTCCTCTAGAGCAGGTTGCTCAAAACTCCATCCAGCCTGGCCTTGAACACTGCCAGGGATGGGCCATCCATTATGATGTGCTAAAATGTTTTTCTGACTATACAGTAAAGTTTTTCAATTTCCTTTATTTTCTAAGTGAGTGTTATTTAATAGCATGAATCTCCTCTTTTTTTATTTTTAGTCAACTGCAGTCACAAGCTGGAATACATTAAACTTAAGAAGTGGCTAAAAGACAGAGGATTTGAAGACAGTAATTTAAAGCCAGCAGAGTTCTGGGGTAATGTTTTAATTATTTATTGGTGGTACAAAGTTTTGATTCTTCTAAGAATCTTAGATTTCTGCTTTCATTTTGAATCATGCACCTGACTGGCATAGGAAAAATGTCAGTTACCATCAGTCTTTTGAGGACTTTTGCCCAATGCACGTGAATGTCGTTTAGCATAAACAAGTAGATACGGAGGCCTGAAGTAGTGTAAACTGTTTCTTGTAGAAACACGATGTTGTATAAAACTCTTGTGTGAGAATACTCTGGTATGCTGCAAAACATGTGCACCTATTCTGAATTCATTGTAGAAATCAAGATTTTTCAGTGTTAGTAGCACAGTTTCAAAGAAGAAGTAATATCTCTTTAAGCATTTCCAGTATCAGAATCTAACCCTGTTATCGTTTCTTCATCTTTTTTTTTCCCCATGCAAGCTCAGCAGATCTGGTGATAACACATAAGTAAATGATACTAGAGCTGGGGTTCACTTAGTACTATTTACAGTGAAGGTATATACTTGTATTTTTAATCTTTAAGTAGATTATGTTTCAAAAAGTTTTGAAATATTAGAGAGTAGAAATACTAGGATGAATCAGAGAAAAATATTATGAATAGAAATTGTAAGGTTTAGTTAAAACTCTGGAGCCAACAACAGCAGCTAGTGATGAAAGATGTCTTTAAAGAAAAAAATGAGAAAAAGAAGTTGAGTAATTGCTAGAACCAGACAGCAAGTATTGCAAGGGATGGACATTCACAGGCTGCTATACAGTGAAAAGAATCAGAACAAAGAAATGTATCTGGAACAACCCATCTTTTATGATTTGTATGAGGTAATGTATGTTTTTTTAGAGCTTTTCCTTGCTGACCTGTTAATTTATTGCAGGTTATCATAGTCTCCTGTATTTTACAAATATACATATATTTAAGCAATTCTCTTTGTTCCTGCTTCAGGTACAGGAAGAGGACTGATGTCAACAAAAGCTCTTCAGGTTAGTAATGTTGATTCTAATGAAAGAGCTTGCCAAGTTCTTTTGAGATGTAATGACTTTTGCAACAAGTAAAGCTCAAAATTCCAGACAAGGTCTTCACAGTCCCTGTTATCAGTGTAATTTCTGGTCTAATATCAGAATTTGCAGTGTTGGCATATCCATAGGATGATGTCCTATGTATACCCTGAGGGCTTGCTGGATGAAAACATTCCTGTACTTGTTTACAGAGATTCAGTATGTAGTCTAATGTTTCAGTTTAAGGCAATCAGTGGCTAACTGAAATCAGAAGGAGCTGGCCCCTTCCCTTTTGTATGCCTTCTCCCTCAGCCCACAGGCTCCCACAACTTCCTTTGCACTTTCTGTAGCAGTCTTCCCCACTTGTATGGCAGGTTGCAAGCTAGACAGAAAACTTTTAAAAATAATTGTTAGCTTTGCGCCTTCAAATCTCCCATCTTGGTTAGTGCTGGTACAAAGGGAAGAATGGCATATCAGGGAGGGGGATGGAGGAAAAGGAGGGGTCTTTAAGCAGCATTTATCTTTAGATTATCTTAGCCATAATGTAAGTCCACAGCTTTAACCTCACTTTGATGGTGTCTTCTCTGTTAGTAGACCACCTAACAGAACAACAGCTTGGCAAACAAGGTCAGGATAGACACGACCTAAAGTACCCCTACCTCATGCTGCTATGTTGATAGAAGTACAGCTGTTTGTGAGATCTACTTTAAAATATATCTCAGTACAAAGAAAGTGAGTAGCCAGACACCAAACTTCTTGTGAGCAGCTAACTTTCTGTTGGTGACAGTTCCTACTGACTGCAGTCGTCCTCTTTCACTGGACTGTGACTGTCTTAAAACCATGCTAGTTTCCATTAAGTTCAACATCACGTCTCCTTGCTTCCTGACATTAGTGTTCTCTAGGGAGTGTCTCTCTGTTGAGAAATCGTGTAGTAGCTGAGTCATGTACAGTTGACCTTTACTATTCTTTGTATGTTGTTTTCTTTTCTCTCCCTCAAAGGCAGGGGATCTGATTATCTCGTTGCCTGAGAAATGCTTACTCACCACGGGCACTGTCCTTTGTAGCTGCTTGGGAGAATACATTATGAAGTAAGTAAAAGGTGACACTTCATGGATAAGCTGGCTTTTACCATTGGTTGCTCATTAATCGTCTTACGTGGTGGTAGGGCTTTAAACTGCACACCCAATCTTGTATGGCTATTGTGCATGTGGAATGCTCAGATAATAAGGTTTGGACACAGAGCATCCCCTTTTAATTAGGCGGAGTTAGAGTGATGGTACAGACTAGAACTTGACCTGCCTCTAGAGCCAGCTTGGACCTAAATGTCAGTTATGAATTTGCAAACGTGCTTCAATAGGAGGAGGAGGATAAAATGGGGTTGCAAAGCAGTCACGCAAGCATAGCCTTTTAGAAAATTTGGAACAAAGACCTATACTGGACACTGAATACTTGTTATGTGTCCTAAAAAAACCTGCCACCCCCCAAAAAAACCCCAACCCAACAGGTGACCCTGAAGTTGTTAGTAAAAAACAGCTTTTATAGACCCTTTGAAATCATCAAAAAGACTTAGAGATGACCTACAAAGAAGTGTAAAATAGAACCCATTTATAACATTTAAAAGTACTAGGAGAGACATAAAATACTGCTGCATCCATTTCCTATCTCACCTCTTTGTATGTGCTGTGTTGGTATTTTTATTCTGTTTTCCAATAGATGGAAGCCTCCTGTATCTCCTTTGATAGCACTGTGCACATTTTTAATAGCAGAGAAACATGCTGGTGAAAAATCTCTATGGAAGCCGTATCTTGATGTTTTACCGAAGACGTATACTTGCCCTGTTTGTTTGGAGCACGATGTAGTAAGCCTTCTCCCTGAACCTTTAAGAAAGAAGGCTCAGGAGCAGAGAATGATGGTCCATGAGTTGTATGTGTCTTCCAAAGCTTTCTTCTCTTCCCTGCAGCCTTTGTTTGCTGAGAACACAGAAACTGTTTTTAACTACAGTGCTCTAGAGTGGGCTTGGTGCACAATTAATACCAGGACAATCTACATGAAACATTCACAGAGGGAATGTTTTTCTCTTGAGCCAGATGTTTATGCATTGGCACCATATTTAGATTTGCTAAACCACAGTCCAAATGTTCAGGTAAGAAGCTGAAAACAGATCACTTAATTTCTTTATTTGCAAATGCACTATCTCAGTACAGTATGAATTCAGGTGATGGAATAGGTGAGTCTGGACATCGGTGAGGGATCTCATAGTGGGAAAAATGTCTACTGGGGACATATGCAAGCTGAGTGCTCATGGTTATAGTATATACCTTGGAGCTTGTTTTTCAGCCCAAAGTAGTTGAGTAAAGATGATTCAAATGTTTGAGTTTATGTAGCAAAGTTAAAGGGAGAGCCCACAATGGCTGGGTGAGATTTGCATCCAGGGTAGCTATGGGGAAGAGCCACTTGTAGATATAAACCTACTCTGCTCTCCCAAAAGGCTCAGCTCCTGAGACAAATCTGGAGTCATATGGTTCCTGTGTTACTTCACCTCTGGCTGAAGCCTTTGAGCAGCCTTAGGAAAGCGTACAAAGTAGTCCTACTTCATGCCAGGGACTGTGTGCCAACACAGAGTTGGGACAGCACGAAAGTGGCCAACTCTGCATGAAGCCATCTTTATTTGTGGATTTGGGACCTCTGTAATAAATCTAGAGTTGGTGGTACACCCTGTGGGGTAAGGTTTTGATGTATGTTCTTCATGCTAACGGATTGCCTTTTCAGACATGTGTAACACTATCTGTTTTCTTCCAGTTAGAGAAGTGTTCAGTACTGTTGGATTTTAATATTCAAGGTCTGATTCCTTTTTCACCCTGTCCTCCTGCCAGGAGTAAAACCTTTTATTTTTAACTTTGTGAAGGTAAAGGCTGCATTTAATGAGCAGACAAGAAGCTATGAAATTCGGACAAATTCACAATGCAAAAGATATGAAGAAGTATTTATCTGCTATGGGCCTCATGATAATCAGCGACTGCTACTAGAATATGGATTTGTTGCCATCGATAACCCTCACAGCAGTGTTTATGTCTCATCAGGTTGGATTTATAGGTTGTCTTGAAATTGAACGGCACAATAGTAGAGAACAGAGCATGTGAGCATGTTAATACTATCTGTATTCAACAGGAGATGTCAGTAAAAGGGGATAACTAAAGGATAGTGAAGAAATTCACACGCATCCATATACATAAATGCACAACATGCACAATGCATATTAAGATTTTCTGGTTTTGGTTTTTTTTAAGTACCGTGAAAATATTTGTATTTCCAAGAAGTGGAATAGGGTTTGGTGCCACTTTTAACTGCAAAGAATTGGAGTTTTAAAATTGAAAGTGTTCTTCGATAACTTTTCCTTTTGTAAAATTGCAATTCTTAGCAGCATATATGTAGAGATTCCAAATGGATGTCTTAGATTGTGCCATTGACTTGAGGATTGAAGTCCTGATCCTCACAAACTAAAGTTACTGACGGTGGTTCGTAACTTCAGTTTCAGTCAGGATTTCCATTATAAGGATATAATCCTGGAGATTGCTGATGGCTTTTGAGAAGTAGATAAATTTTTGGTTATGTTAAAGTTCACCAACATTGTAGCAGGTTTTGATCTTTAGCCTGAAGCTTCTTGTAATAGATGATTGAAATGTCATTTCAGAACTGAGGATTGTGGTTTTCTTCTACATGCCATTTATTTAAATATCTAAAATGTGCTTTTATGCAGATACTCTCCTCAAATATTTTCCACCACTGGACAAGCAGAGAAATGCAAAACTTTCCATTCTGAGGGATCATGATTTCTTAGAGTAGGTATCTGCAGGTTTTTATTTCCCTTTGAGATTTCTTTTCGTTTTTTCTGAGAGTCAAATTTTGCTTTGAGTATCAAAATTCAACATAAAATAGTATTTTTTATTTTTTTTTAAACAAACTGATTTGCTTGCTAGTTGTAGAGAACGTAGAAGTGGTAAACACAATATCAAAGCTTGACATAGGTCACAGGCTGTATCTTAAAACCTGTCTGTGGATAACAGCAGAGTCATGGGAGTCAAGGAGTCCTCTAGTTCCAAAGAGCAGATCTTCTCTTCCTGACATATCAGGAAGAAAGCTATGATGCTGTCAAAGATCACCTATACTTTCTGCATCAAATTGCTTTTAACTTTCTAGAAACCTGACCTTTGGATGGGATGGACCATCTTGGAGACTCCTTACTGCCCTCAAGTTGTTAAGTCTTGGAGCAGATGAATTGTAAGTTTCAGTACTCTGGATATTTAGACAATGTGCATGTGCCATTTTCCTTTATTTGCATTTTGCTGGCTGTGTGTGAGATACTGGGACAATTGTTTTGTATCTCCCGTGTCTATCTCATTGACTCCAAGTGAGAAGTGAAAAGAAGAAAGGCAGAGAACACCATGTAACGTAAAGTCATTGTCTGTTTGCTGCTTTGGTCTTTTGCTTTCTACAAATACCTCATTGTTTTCGCTTTCTATTTTGAGAACCAGATATTACTCTAAGGTTCAGACTCCAGGCCTTTATTCTGTTGGTTTAATGGGACTTTAAATGCTATTGACCTTGCTTGATTTCTTTGAAGCATGTGTTCCACAGACTACTTCTTAAATTCTAAGGCCAAGTAAGTTGCTGAAGTTTATCTCCAGTGACTGTCAGTGCAAGTTTGATCATTTGTTCCCAATGGCAAATCTGCCTCAAAAATGTTTACCTGGGATATGCTTGTAATCATAAACAAAACCAAACATTTTCTCTTGTCCAAAGCTGTTTATGCTTTGAAGATTTGCTGCTGAGTGGAATAAGTTGATTATAAGAACTAAAAATAAATCCCTATGATAATGGTTACAAGCCCAGGTGATGTGAAGTTTAGCAGAAGCCATGCTAATAAGTTCTGGGTGAGTAGCTTTTTGTCCTCACTAGTACTGCTGAAGTTGGTGGCAGCATGGCAGAGCAGTGAAGACCAGAAGCATTGGCCTAATTGCAGGCTGTGGCTTTAGCTGAAAGGGCAGGGGTGGAGGATTGGCACCACTGCTCCAGATCATTAAATCTCTCTTCCCTTTTGTGTGCCTCATCAGTCTCATAGCTGAATGCTGTGTGCCTTTTTCACGTATGCTAACCTTAAATGCCTTATGCCAGTGATGTTATTCTTACATTAACCATATGTTTATCATTCAGCTGAGGAATACATCAAATGATTATGTGTTGTTCAAACATTTTGGTTCTAGTACTTGCTGGAGGAGAACGCTGCTCGGTGATATAATTTCAGCCAGAAATGAAGAGCAGACTTTGAATGTAACAGCAAAAATATGCCATTTTTTAATAGAGGAGACACAGCATGTCCTTTTCCAGGTAATTTGACTGGAAGAAGAAGGTAGCCCAGATTCCTTTCTTTCCTAACATAAATGTACAGTAGTGTGATTTTTCTGGGATGAGAATAGAGTGACAGAGGGAATTGACCTCACTGAGGTGGTGTAGGACTTGTTTCCAGGGTGACTGACAGCACTGAGTTGCTAAGCAGAATTTGTGGCTGCAGCAAAGAAAGGAACCTTGTTAGAAAGCCCTATGAACAAGTGAACAGTATTTCACTTTTCTCTGCCTACATTGTCATTTGGTTTATTGAGGTTACCTCTTAAAAGAAAATGCAGACTTGTATGAGGTGGGTACATGTTGCAGGCCTGTGACAAGTGCCTTGTTGCAGAAAGTGAAGTCTGTGTTCATTAAAGCCAAATGAACTAATTCTGTGAGAGAGGTCTGTGCTCTTAGAAAAACAGTCTCTCCTTCCTTTCTGAATTCTGGCAATGAAGTGTGTACTTAATGTTAAGTTGGATAGCTATCATGGAAAAGGGTTATTAAAACCACACTTTTGTAAAGGAAACTTGTCTATGCACAGAGTAGGAGGTGAATCTGGTCTTGAGCAACATCTTGAGGATAGTATGGACTTAAGAGCATGGTATCAGATAAACATTTCCCTTCCCTTCCTCTCCTTGTTTTCCATCTGCTTCCTATCCACATGGTGATTTTACACCCCCACCCTTCTTTCTTTTTCTTTTTTTTTTTTTTTTTTTTTTTTTGTTTCTCTTATGGAAGATTTAAAAAAATACTATTTTGACATAGTTCATGAAATCATTAACATGGATAAGCTTTCCACTAATATTATATTCATGTCCAGTATTAAATAATCTAAATTTTTAGTAATTTCATCACATTTGTATAAACTTCAGATTTCTCAGTTGAAAAGGAGCAAAGAAAACCTCAAAACCCACCTGGCTTTGGTAGAAGCGCTGAGCTTGGAAGACCTGAAGATACTACAAAAATCGGCTGAGATTCTTTGTAACTTGAGTATGGCAACAACTTGACTTATCTGGACCTGTGGCTGATTGGAGCTGGTTTGCCATGGATGTGCCTTGCTGACCTGTTTTAATGGATCTGAACAGCAAAAAATAATGTAAAAATCATCAGAATATGCTTAGTTTTGATTACAGAGTCACACAGGACCCAGTCTTATTTTGTTCTTTGCTGACCTTCTTCAGTAGTACAAAAGGTTAGCCCAAATGGTAGGGGGAGAGCACAGGTGGCTTTCATCATATGTCATTGAAATTATGGCTGCTGTGAGCAAAGCAGCTTCTGGGGTGATTTGAGCAGCCCTAGGACTGTGGGCTCCAGCAGTCCTAGACTTTACAGCTGCCTGTGTGGCTAAAGCATGGATCACAGGGTCAAGCAGATACTCCTCAGCATGTATTTGAGCTCTGGTGCTTGACAGAGAGGTAGAGGACAGAGCCATTTATATTTGTCCTATATCAATCCTTTGCCTTTCCTCTGCGTGAATTTCCCTCTTTTACTCTCAGAGCTCCCTCCAGACTCACTAGTTTATGTTCTGGCTCCTCCTGCTGGGAGTGGGAACTGAAAGGATATATCACTTTGAACTGTTTCTTGTTTGGAAGACCACCCGGCAATTAATTCTGTTTCCACTCAGTTCTGATGATCACATTGAGAAATGTTCCTATCCTGTCTATAAGGGGATAGTCTAATGAGCTGCCTTTCAGTATTAGTTCTACTTAAGTAGGGAGCCTGAGCTCCCGATGTCGTTCAGAGAAGAGAGACTTCTTCAAAGGGCATTTGAGGGCAGGACCCTTATTTAAGCTGTACAAACTTACTTTATAATCGTGATTGTGTTGTGTTTATTTTCCATTTTGTGGGGAATTGCATTTCATAGATGTTTTTGTTACTGTTTTTAGCATTTGTTAAGAACTGTGTTTTTAAGTGTTTATTTTTTAAATAAATCGCTTCATTTTCTACAAGACCTATTTTTGAAATAAATGAAATTGTATACAACAGTAAAGGCATTCTAGATAATGATGTAACTTAAGGAAAAAATGCAGCAAGTGAAAACTCTTAAGTATTCAGGCTTACATGCACTTTCAGACTTTCTTTGGTATCTTGTGAACAAGAATGTTATTGTGTAAACTTGCTTGGATTTGAGGATTCCATGGTTTTTTTTTAGTCTCTGTATTTGGGACAGGAAATGCCTTGATACTTGGAGCTCTGAGAAGGGCCCTTCCTTACCTACAAGGGTATGCTGGTTTAGCTTCAAAATTCTGCAGAAACTGAGAAGTGTAGCTGTTTGCTGTTTACTCAGTTTCCAAACCCAAAAGTTCTTGGTTTTGAGGTGCCATCTTCATAATCTCTTCCTAGAATTAGGAAGTTCTGAAAATAAGCTTTTTTTTCTGCCTTGTTTACCCTAATACACTGTCAGGCTTTTTTGTACCGTTCATATGGAGATGCTGATAGTGTGTTGTTACTTTACATTTCAGAGCAGAGGGCAGGGTGAATGGGTTGGGAGAGGAACTGAAGTGCTTTCTGGAGCTAGAATCGCATTTATTACATCCTTTGGGCCAACTTACTTTCATATTTGCCTAAATTGTGGTTTTAATCCCTGCAAGTCACTTAGTACCATATTTTATAGTCTAGTCAGCCCCATTCTGAAGTACCTCCTGGGGTGAGATGCCTCTCTGGATTTGGGGATGCAGTCTCTACTAATCTCACCAAGGGCAATTCCCATCAGCTTCATGAGGATCCTTCTGTACCACTGAACCTGTCTACAGCAGAGATAAGCAGGGCTGAGACTTGGCCAGTCATTTTGATTAGATCTGCAAAAAGGTCTACGCAAGTCATGGGTGACATGAAGAGGGCGGATGGTGACTGAGCATTCACAGTGCAAGAAGTAAGGGTTTTCAAAGGAAGCTTGAAGAACTCAGGTTCAAAACTACCAGAACGTGGTAACAAATCCATTGATGTTCATAAGGGACATGGATACAAATGTTGACATGGATACAGAGCACAGAATACCCAGAAGACGAAGCTGTTGGCAGTTAGCAGCCAGCCAAACAACTTTGGTGTTATGCAGTCTCCTGATCTCAAAATAGTTCAAGGCTGGGAGGATATTGACGGCAAGTCTTATAAATGCTTGACCTGTGCTTTCTCTATAAAGGTCTTGGTGGACACTGTGGGAAACAGGGCACTGGGCTAGTGGGATGCTTTTCTGAACATGTCTGCAGTTTTGATGATTACAGTTGAACTGCTTGACTTCTCACTTTCTTTTAATAAGAACTTTTTCATTCTGTAAGAACAGATGTGTTTCACACTTAATAATTTTATAATGAGATGGTACCAGAGTTAAAGAAGATAAGGATATTTCTTGTTGGATTTTTTGTTTGGGTTTGGTTTTTGTTTTTTTCTTTTTATTCTGGAGATGGCTATTTTAAGAAAAACTTATGTCCATTGTGTCCTGCAAGATGGATACTAGTTTATTTGCTTCAGTACAGCATTACACACTACACATTTATACCAGGTGATTTGAATATGGGCTCTACTTGTGTAACTCCTACACATGCTCCAGAGAGTGTAGGGAGGGCATCTGGCAGTGCAGGAGAGCAGGCAGTATGACCTGCTTGTCTGTCTCTTGCATGTAAGCACAGCAGTAAGCCCCTAGCTTTACCTTAAGCAATGTAGCAAGTGTTCTGAATAGACCCATGTGTGTTTAATGTCAAAGAAAAAATCCTGCCTGAATAAACTATGGAACTGGAACTAGTGCTTTTGTAACACACATGAGTAACAATGGAGTTTTAACAGGAATAAACCAGAGTAACAGGTCATGATTCAGCATTTATGTATATATATGCCTAGTCAGCAAAAGCTGAAATTCTTTTTTGAATGAAACCTAAACTATGTTCAAGACAGGACATCCTAAGCTAGGCTAAGAGCTAGGGTGCCTGAGGAGGTAACCGCACTGGGAGTGCTCTCCAGCTGTCTTACAGAACACTATATCAAGTTTTCAAAGAGTGAAGATGCTTCCTCTCAGCCTCTAATTTAGCTAGGGCCCCTTTGAGCTGCAAACATCTTAATCGCTTAGTTTTAGTGATGTGCTGTTAACTTTTGACTCTGGCTCTCTGTTAGTCTAAGAAGGGATTTAGCTGTGATCTCAGTGTGGAAAGACATACTTTATTTCCCTCTGTATAAATTTCCTTTCAGAGTGTATAATGTGTAAATCTCAGCAATAGTAGGAATAAACCCTAGCTTTTTATCATTAGCTATACAAACTTGGCATAGACCATGGCAGTGAGCTAGATTCTCTTCTACTTTATGCAGTGTTACTCAAAAAGAGCGAAAGTAGGAATGTATTCTGTGACTGTAGTGAACACACTGGGCTTGTGTAGGTGCAATGAGAAGTTTTATTTCTTGTGACAAGAGAGTGAGGCAGGAATAGCACAGCTTGATTTGTATTTTTTTTGGGGGGTGTGTTGATTTAGTGCAGTCTGAAGTCACTGAAAAATGATAAACATGAAACCTCATGACAGTATCTTTCCTGTGTCAATTTATGTAAATACAGCATGGATTTTCTTTGATCTAGAGTGAGTGGCTTCTAGTTTACAGTTTTCTTCAGCTGTAGTGTGTGGAGATCATCCATCATTGCTAAGTGCCTTCAGACCTGTCTGTTTCAGGACAAGATAAGGGAGTATCAACTCTCATACCCTGATAATTAAAGCTTTTAGGTACACTATGAAAACATTTCAAAGATGACATTTCCAAAGCAAGGAGCTTTTAAAAATGATGTCTCCCAGGGTATGTAGCCCCTCCATGCCTAGAAGGTAAAGAATACCCTTTTCAAAGTGCCATGCTTCAGCATAATTTGAAGTGTTTGTTTGCACTCAGCACATCTGTGGCTACAGCGATGAAGACAATGAACTCTAGGACAGAGGGAAATTATCCCAACAGAACTTTATTGATTTCTTTACACAATAAATATGAACTGAGGTTGCTGCAAGATTTACAAACTTTCCCTCATTTTGGACCAGCAGTTGGAGCTGAACCAAGTGAAATTCATGATTTTTATAATTTCAGTACAAAAGCAGGGAAATCACAGCTCAGTGTCTGAATTCAACTAGAAGAACTTGATTTCATCCCTATCTAACAAAGGTTAAGTAGCATCAGTCTGCTGCAGGTTGGAGGGGAAAGGAAAAAAACCCAAATATTTCCAGTTCATTCCACTGAATATTTTAGTGGATATAATTACAGAATTAAGTTTGAGAGAATGCTGCAATGAGCTATATTCAGTGGGAAGGCAAAGATACTCAATGAATCCTAAACTAAATTGTGTAAAACTAGTGTAAAACTAATGCAATCTCTGTGCTGTCCACTAGATGATGCAACTGTACTACAGAGAAATGAGAAATTACAGTATATCCACATGCAATTATAATCCTATGTCCTGTATTATATTTTTAGTAGTAAAAAGCATTGTCTTCAACAATACACCATGGTTGGTATTAGATAAATAGTTGAAAATGTAGTTTTCTTTCTGTTTGTTTGAAGTGATACTTGAAGCTTTGTAATCTTTCTATCTTTTTATCAGTTTTATTATATTTTAACTTTATTAGAGTTGCTCCTCTGTCAGGTTGAATCATGTCATTCTCTGAAACTATCACCTGAGACGTAAGTAATAGTTCAAATAATCTTTGTCACGTTAACTTGACCCTAATGGTGTAGCTAGTGGGGTTGCAGTAGAGAACTGTCTGCTCCTGTGTTTTTTTCTTCAGAGATTAGGGGCCACATTCATCTTCTGCACAGATCTCTTTCCATAATGTCCTTTGATGTGTCTGATTGAACTCTGGAACATTTCCTCTGAGTAGGGCTATTCTGTGGATTTTCCCTTCTGTCAGTTCTCTAGTGTCTGATAGTAATAAGCTAATGTTTGACCCTTTCATTCGCTGGGGATTTCTTCACTGCCCATTTTCATTGCTTGTGTCTGCTTATTACTTTTGATGTGTGTTTGCTGCCTTGCTCACTTTCCCAAGGGCTTCTGAAACAGCCAATGTGTGTGTACTCTGCATGTGTTTAGAGCCCCTTCAAATTGTCCCAGTTGCCCTATGGCTGAAAACAGGTGGAGTGGAGGGATCTGCTGCTTGCAAAGCTACTGTTTTCTCCCAAAATCCTCTCTCCCGTTCCTTAGCTCTTTCTCCTGCCTCCAATTCTGGTCATACTGCAACATGCCAATCTTGAGAGCCCTGAAGTGGACTGGGCTCTAGTGCCACTCTGTGCATGGCAGGAGGCAGGTATTTGCAGTGTACTTTTAATGTAAGAATGTTTTTCCTCTTTACATACACCTGTACTTGCTCCAAGTGTGGCAAGGCCACCTGTGTCCAGTGTTGTACCTCTCCACTCGGATGCTAGAGTTGGGCTGGAGAAACTGTTAGATGAGCACTGTATCCCTTGCAGATGCATCTAGCAGGCACTGAATTTGATATTTTAGTAGCTCCTTCCTGCTGAGACGGCTCTAGAAGGAACTGGCAGAGGCAGTTTGGCTCTTTTGACCCTTGGCAGGCAATGATGACTATGGAGAGGACAGAGGGACATTCTCAGCATGAGGCTGGTACCATGCCTGTCTGTACCACCCTGCCTGGGCTCACATCCAGTGTCTGTATCTCCATCCTTAAGAAGCCAGTCCTCTTTGCAGCAAGAAAGTAACAGTGCATTTGTGCATCCTTCCCACGAGATGAACTTTGCATGGGCGGAGAGAGATGCTTGGTGTGGGTGGGCCAGTCTGCAGAGGATGTTGGCGAGAGATCAGAAGGGCCATGCCATCTTAGCATGACCCATGCTGCTCTGAATTGTTTCTGATGAGTACTTAGACGGTGGGCTAGCCAGTCCCTGGCTCAGGAATTGGAAAACACTGTAGGTCGTGGGAGACTCCTAAAGGCCTGCTAGGAGTGCAGTGTGGGCTGGGCTGCAGAGGTGTAAGGGGAAGAGTGAGCTAGAACAGGAGGGGTCGAGTGATCCCGTTCGAAAGGGGATGCACTAATAAAGAGCACACACACCTCTGCCTTTTCTCTGCCTATAAGTTCATGTAGACAACTGGACAGTCCTGGGCTCCATCAGAAATGGTGTGGTGGCCAGGGTGGCCATTTCTGTGCAGAGTGTGAAGGTGAGAAAAGTAAACATACAGTCTGGATGGTAACCCTTTAAAATGTATACCATTAGGCAAGTACGTATGCGTGTGTCTGTGTGCCATGCTGTGGCTAGTCAGTGCTATCCTAGCTTCACAAGAGCAGGGCTGTTTGGTTTACTCAGCTGTGCAACTCTGGTTTGGCATTTTTTCTGCAGGGGAGAAAGAACACTGGTTTTGCCAGAGGGAGCCTTTTGGTTGTGCTGGTCTGTCTGGGTGTCTCACTGCTCCATGCTGTTGTGCGCAGGTGGAGATGGGTGTGGACCCCTCATTGTTGCTGGGTGGGAAATCTCTCGTATCAGGCTTCTGGTACGGCAGTGTAGTCAGACTCTCTGTCATGGACAGTCATGTCATGCCTCCCATGGTCACTCACAGGTGGGGTTGTCCTGCTCTGTGGAATAGGATTTGGAGGACGTAAGGTGCTCTGGCTGGGATGCTCTTGGGTGTGGAGCTGTCTGGTGAGGTAGGGAATGTGTATTGGAGGAAACAAAGCAATGAGCAGTCCTCAGATTTCCTCTGGTATTTCAAATGGGGTGCTCCCATGATCACCCTTTTGAACATGCTCCAAGGCTAAGATGGTGTGGATGGTCAGAGAGCTGGGCTTTCAGCATACAGCCAACAGCATTCACAAAAGCAGTGTAGGTATGATGGCTGACTGTTCTTTTGTGTCACATTTGGTGGAAATTGGCTAATGTGCTCAGAAAACACATGAGAGTGGAAGGGGAGAGTAGCATATTGAGATATACAGAGATTTGTTTTCTTCTGCATCCAGGCTAAAATCACAATAGAAAGTCAGAAATTTTGAACCCAACCTTAAGCTTAACTATGCTGGAGACAATTGGCTATGATGGGTGCTTGTACTCCTCCAGAGAAGTCCCTGCCTATGGGAATGTCCATTCCCATTCTAGATACAGCCAGAGAATCACATATGCTTGGCACAGGCCCTGAGGAACACAGCAGATCAGACTGGTCTGAACCTCAGGAGACTTAACAGTGTCTCTGTCCCTTGCTGCTTACAGCAATAACTGTGAAAAATCAGTTCTATTTTATGGTGATTTAATTCCTCTTGGCTCAGATGGAGTTACACCTTGCTTTTGATATCTGGCCTCAGGGCTTCATTAGGCATAGCTGTAGTCCAAAGATTGATGACAGAAATTGGTTTATGTGAGTTCAAGCTTGCTTTCTTGGTGGTATTTGTTCGTTTTTTTTTTCCCCTAAGGAAAGAACAAAATACATTGCAATTACAGGGGAGTTACTACAGCCTGATAGGAGGATCCGAGAGCATGACTCCTCTTCCAACCTGCTGTTTGCAGTGTAAGCGCCAGGGTGTAGGCTGAACTCTTGCACTTGGGGAAAGCTGAGTGTGTTTGTATGAGAGAAAGAGCTCAAACTCCCCTCTGTGCAATGTGGCTGGATGGGGTGAGAGGTGGCCAGGCATGGTATGGCTCAGTTTGTCAGCAGACATATACCCCAGTCTTGGCTCTCCTGAAGTGCCTTACACTTGAGTCGTGACTGGGATAACATCCTGCACTGTGGGTGGAAGTCTCACCATCACAAGGTTTGCACCACTTCAATCTAATCACTCTTGAGGTAGCCCTTAATCTCCTCTGGTGCAAGCACAAAGGCAAAGCCATGGAGGAACAGCACCTGGCACAGCTGCAGTGCTATGATTAGACTGCCATATGCCCAACTTTTTACTGAAAGGAGTGTTGTTCAGGTGGGAAAAGCAGAATTTGGTTCATGCTCTGGGACATGCAGAAGGCAGAGAACTCTGTTAGCACATCAGTGCCTGGACTGTGCCCAACCACCCACATCTATGCAGTTGAGCATTTCGGGAAAGGCTTCTTACGTCCCATGAGATCTGCACATGCTGGTCTTGATGTATGTGTGCCAGGCCATCAATCTGCCCATGTGCACAGCCTGATACATGTCACCTGTACATGCTCTGGACACGTAGTCCTTAGAAATAAAGCCACATGTGCACAATAAAGCCACCACATTCATGCCGGTGGGGCTTGTTGGCAAGGGAGTCCCTGGTTTATGCGTCCCTGAGAATAATCAGGGAGACTGAGACAGGACTACCTTCCTAAAGTTTGAAGGAATATCCCTGCTGAAGTTTTGAGCTGTTACATCAAAAGTAGGTGGAAACTCTTATCAGAGCATTGATTATTTTTATTAGCATATTTTTTCAGAATTCTTGTGTGAATCACCTCATGAGGATAAACCCCCTCACCTTAAAGAGAAGAGAAGCAGCACTGGAAAAACAATGGGTTAGGCATTCCTAATTTCAAAACAGAATGTTTCTGTTAAAGAAAACGGTGCAGAGAATTGTGAAACAAAGAAACCCCAGACCATTGCAAAACGAAACATCATGAAAAATGTTCTTAATGTACCCACATTCTCTGGAGTTTCCCCCCCACCCCCCAGCTTTCCCCACTGGTTCAAGAAGAAAGTGAGATTTGAATCTAAGTCAATAATAAGATGCAACTGTTGAATGTCAAGTAGTGGGGGAAATGTAAGCATTACTTGGAGAATTCAGAAAACAGCTGCTGCAGCTATGCAGTGATGTACTAGTTAGAAGAGGATGCTACTCCCCTTGGGAGGAAGAGGCAAATTTCTGGTAACTTGGTGTCCTAAGGGCAACAGGCAATGTGGTTGTGATGCTGTGGGAGCCCAGGCCAGGCAGAGATTGGGATGGGTATACCTCTAAGGGTTTGGGCTTTGGAGTTTCTGTGCCATGCTTCCTTCCTTCTAAACACTAACCTGCCTCTGGTAGAGTGTGAAGTTAGAATGGTGTGGTGAGCAGATACCATGATGCATGGACCTGAGTCAAATAATCTTGACAGTCTTAGGTAGTAAATTTATTGCTAAATAGACCACAATCCTGTGTTTAAAAGGAGAAAATGTCAAAAGAGGACTACTAGTCAGTTATTGAAATAATTCTCTAAACATCTCTTCCAGTCATATAGTTTGAGCTGGTTTTAGTTGTCTTGAAGTACTGATGAACATGACTGATAAACATTTTAAAAATTATGTTATATGCTGGTTGTTACTGGCTGTAGGTTGCAGCTTATATGTAAATGAAGTGCTGCTGGCAGAGAGCTCCACTGTACACCCTCTTTTCACTCTGACCGCTCCAATATTAGAGAATTGTTCTCTCCATTAGTGCACTTCTTATATTAGGAAGAATGATGTGGAACAGAGGTACTAGCAACTCCTCCTTTGTTTATAGCTAGAAAATATCTGACTGCTTAAAAGAACATGAAAATGAGTTCCTTTCCTATTACTGTCAAGCAAACTTCACCTCTGCGCTCAACATCACATGGAATTTGTCACTGGCAGGAAGTGTAAACCCTACTTTGTGAATATAGAACTTACAGTCACTTCACAGGGAGAAAAAAAAAATCCTTTCATCATGTTCGTTTTTCTTCACTGTTTTATTTCACTTAAAACATCACTCACTACCAAATGGTATTTGTCAGCAGTAATTGGCAAATGCTGGAGGCAGTTTTCAAGGCTGTCTGAATGGAAAATCTCAAAGCAGTTGTCTGCACTGAAAGAAAATATTACATTTGATCTTTTTATGAATCTTGCAGACATGATGTATGTCTGCATTCCTTCGCTTGAAGAATTCTTGGTGTTTGGGTTTCTTTGCCTTTAAATGACAGGAAGTAACACTTCACTCTTATTTTGCAGTATTGTCTGAGAATTAACCACAACATAATGGTAATGTATATTTTTTTTACGCTTTACAGAGATTCGTTTTTATTAGCCATTTGTTGTGGGTTTGCTTGTTGGCAAGGTTCAGATCCTCTGAATGATAACTGCAGCTATTGCATTTCATCTGCATTTGTATTTAGATGTGTATTTCTTCTGATGTCTTCTTTCTAAATAATGTCTCCCTCAAAGATTGCCTTGCAATAAATCAGCTTTCCCTTAATGCAATTTTACAAATGTATTTTTGCTCTTGTCACCTCTGCTCCTGCACTTTTTGGTCATCAAGACAAAGGATAGATAACATGTAACATTAACATCATGGTACAAGTCCGCAGAGCTGGGATATTCCTAGTGCCAAGTAAAGCCCAATTCTGGGGAGTGGAGAGCACAATAGCAGATGAATAGTAACTCTCAGAGTCCCTGATAGCCTGCTTAAAAATGCCACTGCTGGGCTCTGCAGTGTTTAAAAACCTCATGGCACAGAAAGTGTAACTGATTTCCACCTTTCAATAATTTCAACTTTGGTTTTATATATAACAAAATGCCCATTGAGGAGTTCTTTTACCTCCATTGTTGATAATGGCTAATTCTGCAGCATGCTAACAGCCTGGTAACACAGATCAGGCACGCAAAATATCCCTCTGTCCAGAGGTGAGCATGTTGTTACTGGCTGCAGACCTACTGCCTTGCATCTGGAAAAGTCACTAATGTGCTGGCCCAGCGATTTCCAAGCATCTGAAATCCCAACTTGCTGCCTGAGCTCCCTCAGCACTGGTGCAAAGCCCTGAGTTCTCTTCAGTAAATGGGACCTCTTCCAGCAACCTAAGTGCAGCAAGGACTTGGCGGTACCACGGTGTTCTCAACAAAAAAGGCACAAGTGAGCATTTGGCTTTTCCTGGGGTGCTGCTCCCATGGCTGGGAGGATGGCTGCCTGTCCCTTCCCCTGCTCCGGGACCAGTGAGGGCCTCTGCTGTCAAGGTCTGAATGACAGGCAAAGCTCTTTTCTGCCATCTTCTGCTGGCTACTGGACCAGAGAAAATTAGTATCACTTTTAGGTCTTTCTACGAAAGGCAAAATTGCTGAAAACTTCTTCAGAGGGCACCTTTACTGTCACCTAGGGGCCTGACATCTGCCTCTCCCTGCCATCATAAGGCTGGCCTGAACATGCCAGTATTGCATGAAAAAACCCTGTGCTGAGTTTTGGTAGTGCTTTACTTGCCTTCTGGTTTCCAGCCGTACTGAACTCAAATTTTCTTTGCAATAATCACAAGAAGCAAAGAATGATTTTCCCATGCAAGGTAGAAGCTTGATTCCACAAATAGAGGCTTTGAGCTCTGCAATAAGCAGGGGCTGTGGGCAGTTCTGAGGTGTAGCATCTTGGTTATATCACCAGAAATGAATGAAATACTAAAATCCTGGCCATCTCCTGCGAGAAAACTGTGCTATGTAGCTTGTTTTTTTGCTGTCACTCATACAGAAACAGTGAGGAACAGTGCTCCTAGTGAGATGGATGTGTGTGTACAATATATACACAAACATACATGCATATACATACAGTTTCCTTTTAAATGTCAACACACCCTTCAAAACATAGTGTAATCCCATGGGAGAGAAATGACAGCTTGTTTGCAAACAATGCTGTGTTTGTTTTATTTCGTACCAGAAATGAATTAAGCTGTTTTCCCTCTATGAAGGCTTGTGGGTTTTGCACTGAGTCACTGTGGGACTGTTGGCCAGCGGAGGTCAGATAAGGTTTGTGTGATTGCAACAAGAAACTTGATAAGATAAATTAGGTGTTTGGGGGGCTGATAGGGGCCC
Organism: Strigops habroptila; assembly: GCF_004027225.2. Classification (NCBI taxonomy): domain Eukaryota; kingdom Metazoa; phylum Chordata; class Aves; order Psittaciformes; family Psittacidae; genus Strigops; species Strigops habroptila. The sequence continues at coordinate 30,152,272 of NC_044278.2, read as the reverse complement.
CTCTTGGGGTGCCTGTGGGGTATGCAGGGGACTTCAAGTGTGCAGTTAGCTCACAGGTTGGGAGAGGGGAGTGAAGGTGCTAACCAAGGTGGTGACTGCTCCTCAAAGTGCTAGAAAGGCTACTGGGAGCTTGGGGGGCGTCACCCTGCAGCCATGCTGCCTCTGCCCGCACCCCTTCACCCACTCTTGGGGGTGCTGCAACCCCAGTCCCCCCATGCTGCAGTGCAAAGCCTGGTGCACTAGAGAGCCAGGCTGCTTCAAACCCACCAGGGGCCATCGCCCTGCAGGGGGAGCACTGGGCTACTGGAAGGGGTGGATTTAGGCTCATAGGAAACGGGGAGTTTTACTTTTGCTGCATATAGAATAACTTGGGGTGTATTGGTGTTTTATCTTACTCGTTCATCTGCGATGGCAGCTCACTCTCTCCTGTGTGTAGGGATGGGCTCCTGCTCTTGTTGGGCAGAACTGAATAAGAAATACCAACGTTTTTGTAGCCTTGTGACTATTCAGACACATCTGCTGTGCTCTGATGATAGTCACTTTTCCACAGTTCCCAAATTAATGCCACATCACAGATTCCTAAGCACATAGCACAATTAGTTAACAAAATAATGCGAGATATTGAGCAAAATTAAAGACAAACTGCGAGAGTCTTCTATCCCCAAAAGTTTTGTGGTCCTTGTTTAGTTAGTATCCTCAGGCAGTTACTGTTGTCTTCTTGTAAATCTTGTGTGAGAATATTCAGGAATGTTTTGCTTTATTTTTGCCACCAATCAGCAGAACAATAAATGCACAATGAACCCTTCATTTTTCTCCCCTGTGCTGACACATGGAGCAAAGGACTTGGTGATGTGTGTGAGAAATGATCAGTCTTTTACAAAAACTGCTGGTCAAACGTTTTCACCAGAAGGAGAGGGCGTGATGCCACACACAGCAGAAAAACTGCCTTATGTCACTTAAGTTCTTACTTCATGTGCAATACGTGCAGGGCTGCGTGATCAGTGAAAAGGCGTGAAGATCCACAGAGATCCATGGAGATGTTCAAACAGGCAGGCAGGCAGGAAGGAAGAAAAAGAAAGAAATCATTGTGCTGAAAACATGGGCAGCACAGGACCGCAAACTGGTTCTCCATACTGAGAAAGACATAGATGTGACTGTGAGGCGTAGGGAAGAGTGTATGTAATAACCACAAGGGTTTCAGAAGCATTAGTCTTGGTTTTCACATGAATGATCATTTCTGAGTATGTGATGCACTTTTTTACAGCAGAAGCATTCTGCAGAAATGATAGGCTGCTGTTGTATGGAATCACAGAATTGTTTGGGTTGGAAAGGACCTTAAGATCATCTAGTTCCAACCCTCCTGCCATGGGCAGGGACACCTCACACAAGACCATGTTGCCCGAGGCTCTGTCCAACCTGACCTTGAACACTGCCAGGGATGGAGCATTCACCACTTCTTTGGCCAACCTGTTCTAGTGCCTCACCACCCTCATGGTAAAGAACTTCTTCCTTATATCTAACCTGTGTAGTGTAATATAGGCTTGCTGTGTACCTTTCCCCAGGTGCCAACTGATGGGGTATGTTTTTAAACAGCCTTTTAAACAAAACCTGTAACCTGGGCTGTGATTAATTGATTAATTATATTTGAAAGCACATTGAAGTTCCAACCAAGATCAAGTGTACTTTGATTTGAGGCAGCCATTAGAAGTTGTTCTTTCTTTAAGTCAGTTGCTCTTATTTTTATATAATGCTTTAGAGCATAGAAATTCTACAAATGCATATTTTAATGCTTTAATAGTTCTTACTATGTTTTGGTGGCAAAAAAATAATTTTTATCCTTAAGTATGTGGAATTTTAAGGTCTGTTTCCAAGTGTTCATCTCTCTTTCACAGTGCATACTACTGAAATCAGATTGAAATATTTTATTGATTGAATTAATTCATTTAGCGCCCCTCCTAGACAATATATGTCCATGCTCTGCAATATAATTTCTGTGTTCAAGAGCCACGCAGATCTGCAGAAGTCCATCAGGAACAAAAAAAATTGGAGCTAGAAAGTGCTTCCTTCTTTCCTAGAACAGTTTGTATATGATCAGAATGAGTAAAAAGCATTTGTATCTGCCAAATGTGCACTGTTTCTGACCTTTTAAGGTTAAATAAATGGAGTCTTTCTTAACGAAACTAGAACTGGTTAGCAGTTCAAATTATTTTGGGTTAAATTCAGTTCTATGTAAAATTAGCTCTTCTTCCACTTCTTTTCTAATACAAGCTATTTGAATAGGAGCTAAGAGATATGCAGGCCACATTTTGGCACTTTCTTCAGGAACGGATTCACTCCATGCACATTTGCTCTTTGGTGGAGACCCTTTGAAGTCAATGGGGTTTTTAAATTGGTGATTAGACAGCCGTCAGGAATACAGGTGTCACCTTGTGACTGTTGGGTTGTGGTATATGAAAATACTGGTTCAGTGCTCAGCAGCAGTCAAAAAGGCAAATAGGCTATTTGCGGTTACTGGGAAAGGGAAAGGGAATGAGCTGAGCATTTTTCAGCCTTTGTATAACTCATGAGTATATCTCCTTTTAGATAGGAATAATATAGTATAGTATAATAAAATGCATTGTATTATAAATAATATAACACATGCTGCTTTGGTTAACAGTTCTTGATTACAGCAAAACTAGTGAAGGTAAAGGGAAGAGCAGAGACTGAACTGGTCCCTGCAGAAAGTAAGTTTAAACACACCAATTTCCGTAAGTTTAGGAAAACAGACAAATGGGATAGGAAAGGGTTATTATAGGAAACTATAAAATCCTGAATAGCATGGGGAAGGCAGATAGGGAAAGATTAAATATTCTTTCTCAAAACACAAGCAGTAGGGGGTGCCTAGTGGGATTATAGAGCAAAAAACAAAAGGGAAATTTTTTTCGCAGTAGTGCGTAACTGGTTTATTGAGCTTATTGCTCCAAGATGTCTTCAAAGCGAAAAGGAGAAATGGTTTCCAAAAGGGTCAAGACAAGGACAGAGCTGGTGATCTGGATGCAAACTGGAACAAGACCATCATGCTTGTTCTTGTGTTATGCTTTTCCCTTGAGCATCTGTCCTGTCTGCCGCCAGAGACTGGACATTGGAATGAATTATCTTTGTTCCCATCCAGAATTGCCATTTTTTTCTCTTTTTACATTCAGAAACACCCAGATGGTAGCTTCACCAATGTATGTTTTGCTGATCACTCTCATCTAGTTCTATAAGCATGAAAGGTGTGTTATATGTCTGTAAGCCACAAACAGGGCACAGGAGGTAATTTCAGCTTCTTGAATGGATAATCTGTGTGCTAAACTCTTATCCAAAGCAGCTGAAACTGTGAGCATGCCATTATATTTGCCAGTAATGCAGCTCACAATAGAGCTGGTTCATTACAGCTAATTTCTGAAAGATGTCCGTGAGGTTGGACTAGCACAGTGCTGGAGGAGCAGTGTGAGATTGAGAGTGTTAAAATAGCTTGTTTCCGATTTTGAGAGTATTAACTTCAGAGAGAAGTCCGACTAAGAAACCAAATTATTCATGGCAGAATGAAAGGAAATGATAATATATCTTCCCAGAGTGATGGACTAATGCTGTAGTACTGCAATAAATATGTGAAAGTTGAAATAAAAAGGAAGTGGCAAGGATCTTCAGTTGTTTCCAAAGGACCAAAACTGCAGTGCACGGCCCACACTAGCAGTTAGCAGGTGATACAGTTGCATTTTGGAAACTTGCAGTGTGTACTCCTTTATGTAGACAACTGTGCTTATTAAAATGTACAAGTCTCCTGTGTTCACTCTAAGCTGTCTCACTTTGTGACTTAAGAACAGACTTAAGAATTGCTCAACATTTTTATTATTTAAGTATTAAGAAGTCTTTCTTTGGCAAATCCTTTCTGGGTTACAGATTTTATTTAGTCAGGATAAGCTTCTAGGGAAAAGCACTGGCACTGTAACAGTGCCCTACTCCTTCTTAAACTGTACATAGTTTAAAATCCTATAATGTTTAAAGGAGAAAAATGACCTTTTTAGTGAATTTCTGTGGCATTTCAGGATCTTAGTCTATCTCCAACGAAAATGGTGTTTTATTTCTGCTTTATAGCTCTCAAAATATATTGAGACCTAAATGAAAGTTTTTAAAAATTGAATTAGTAACCTTGGTTCAGTGTGTCTCTTAGGCAAATTTTCATTTCTCAATTTAAAATTATTTAAAATAAGAAATGCTAACAAATATTTGGTTTAAGCTTCTTGGTGTATATGGCTTGGATTTAGTGCTTCATCACTTACTTGTAGACAAGCGTATTTTTAAGAAGCTCTTGTAAGGAAATATATATTGAGATTTAAATGTCAGATCCCAAGGGAGCTGGGAACTATGCACAATTGTTTTTAGGTTTGGACGTGTGTGATGTTACTAATGACGTGAATGATGTTTTTTGCCTCTTTCTGCTCTTTCCAGGATGCCTTTGCAATGAGCTGCTTCTCCGAAATAAGATTCTCCTGTTTGTGTAGTCCAGGCATTATTTTAAGAAGAAACCAAATGAACAATTATGGAAATGTAACTCTGGGGTGCTAGTGACAAGGAAGATAGGGTGCCCCTGTTAAACAGGGAAGAGGAATCAGAACAGCTGACTTCAAGGTCTACCATTATGTACGCTTTACCTGTCTTCTGTCTGATTTCCTGCCTGCGAGAACTGGCATAAAATTAGTACAGGATTTTCTGGATGCTATTTTTGCTGTAGGGAGAGCAGATGCTCACTCTCTGCCCCTAGCAATATCTGTAAAGTATACCCTCATGTTTGTTCATATTTATTGTTCATTTTGGGGAGGAATAGAAGCACTTGCAACACCTGGTCTCGTGTAATGATTACTCTGCTCAGTATTCAGCAGTGAGGTATGAATCACAACATTACACAGTGCTGTTTGCTTTCATAAAACATACATGATGCAAGAGGGGTCACATCAGATATTTGCTTATCTTTCGGCTTGTTTGAAGACCAAACCACAGCCATGTTGGGATAAAACAGCTGAGGTTAGATAGTGCTAGTAGCATGCTGTTAACTCCTCTCCCAGCTTACCACGAAAACCTCAGCACTGATACACTCTTGCAATGTGTACAGACCAGCAGAGTAATCAAAAAAGTAGCTTACTATAATATTGCAGTTGGCTCTTACAGAGCAGTGTAAGGGAACTGCAAGCCTTCGCTGGGAGACAGCAAGAGGTGTAATGCCAGTGCCTTTCCTAGCATGGCCACACTCCCAGGGGGACACATCTGCTTGAGAAAGCATAACAGCTGGGGTTTTCAAAGGTGTGTCCAAAGAAAATCAACCTGTGTCAAGTGCCTGATTGCTTTAGGCATCTTTGAGAATCCAAAGCAAATGTGGTTATCACAGCTTATTCTTGCAACGTACGTACAGAGCCAAAGAAATGTCTTAAAGACAAGAAGTTTACAGCTTTTCCACTGTAACAATATTTTTTTATTACACTTCTGATGGATTTATGGAGGACTGTATCAAGGAAACAAGACATGGGCTATGTGTTATGACAGCTCCTGCAAACATACCTGGGGTGGTGCAGTGCTGGTTCCAGTGCTGGCAGGAGTGCAGGGAAGCTGGCTGGCAGACCTGGCCCAAGATGTTGGTCACTTCTCAGATGATTAGAAATATTAAAGATCTCATGATTTTACAGATTAATAGAGCTCCATCCTGCTTATCCATCCAGTTAATCAGAATAGCATTTAGGTGTCTGAGAATTATCTTGGTTATGAGGAAACAAGTGCAATTATTTGTAAGCAGTATGTGTACAACAGGGCATAAACACATCTTTTTACTGCAGTGTCAATGTACTTACCATAAGTTGTACTGACAGAAGCTGCTGCATTTTGGTCAGTACTGCCCTGGGCCTCATACTGCCTTGTGTAACTTGTGCAGGATTAAAGTCTACCAGATGAGGATGGTTGCATTTCATTCCTGTGTTGCACACACCTAGAGGTCTGTGTGAATGTGAATCACAAAACAACCACCTCAATGTCTCTTGTATTACCAGGACATCTTGCTCTATGTCACGTTTTAACGTGAAGTCTGTAGGATTTGAGCGCTCTCTGGGTTTACCTGTCAGCTGAGCGCTGCTCAGACCACAGTCTTAGTCCACAATGCAGTTACATATTTCAGTTGGATGTTAACATAGCAAATTTTTGGATGAAACTTTATAACTCAAATGCCATTTTACTGTGTCCTGACTTTGTACCACTGAATGGTGAGAGACAGATCCCTGTCCAGTAATAGAGACTTATAGTGCAGTTTCATTTGCCTTAACTCTGCTTACATGGGATATTTTGAACTTGCTAGTCTCCTGAGCTGATTGCTTCTTATGTCACGTGCAAAATGCAACAGCCATAGGACAGATACCTGCAACATGCCCTCAGACGTGTATAGTGTGGATCTTAACCAGGTTTCTTAGCATCTGCTCTGCAGAAAAAGGCAGCAGAGCCTATTCTGTGAAGAAAAGATGCTGTGCTTTTCCGGGCGTCACTGGGAGTAGCACTGGCCTTGGGACCTTCAAATGTGAGCTTCTTCAGCCTGAGCTAAAACCCCAAAATCCTAACCCTTGAAGTAGTAGCAGACAGTCATGTGGCCCACCCACTGTTTAATGCTGCCAGAGCACCACGCTGAACATGTGTGTCTGAATGAGAAAAATCCACTCTGGCAAGTGCTCCCCTTCCCGTGTTGAGGTTTCCATCTGTTTTCACTCATTCCGAAGGGATGTGGGCAATAAGCCTCTTGAATATTTGAATATAACTGCACACTTCCGCTCCAAAGAGCAAAAAACTCCTTGACTATAAGATCTCTGATGACATACTGTAGTTTTCTGCAATGAAGGATTGCTCATGTCTTGTGCTATGAGGTACTGCACATGGAAGAGCTGCTGCTGTGGCTGAAAATCTGCTCACTGGAGACGACATGCCAACAGCCTCCTTCTTCCCAAGGCAGGGGTGGAGAGCTGTACATCCCAGCGCTGAGGAAAATGGCAGCAGGTGGCAGAAAAGACAATCAGGGTGAGTTCCTACTCTAAGACATTAGCTGTGTTTTGGCAACAGTGGTATTCACTTAAAAAGGCAGTCAACTTTTTTCTTTTCTTTTTTTTTGTACTGTAATGTTAAACGTGGAATTTACCACAGCACTTTCCAAAACAAACACACCCTCCCTTTTGCGTCATATGAATTTTCCGTACCTGCTGCAATATAAAACATGATAAAGCATTAGCTCAGGCAGATTGCAGGGCAAATTGTGCAAGGGTCGAGAAAGATAGCTGCCGCTGTTCTGCTGAAGTTTTTTTTTGAGCTGGATGTGTCAGTATAAACCACATTTTATAATTTTACTCACTTTGAACATTGGACTCCTAATGCACAAATACTTCTCCTGGAGTCTGTGAAATGACCTTCTACATCTGCTCCCAGGATAAGCTCATTTGTAAACACAAGATTAATCTTCATGATGATGAGTCAGAAGTACAGCTCTGTAATCCAGGCCATCACCTTCTGTCCAAACAAAAATCTTGCTGCCTGTTGGCAGCCTTCTAACAAGTGTCTAGGTGTTAGCCCAACAAGACCATGACTCCAAGTGTACAGTAGCGCCATTTTGCCTGTCATTCAGTTTATAGTCTGCATACTGATATAGGCAAAATATTGTCCAATTCAAACAGTGGCAAAATTTCCTTTCCACCCCAAAAAGAGTCAAAAAGCCCCCGAGATATTCAGGAACAACTTCAGTACCTTTCCCTGGCTTTAACAGATCTTTATCTGCTAACTGCAACATAGATTACAGGCAGGATGAGATGACTATATTTGCTGTGCCACCTCCTTATCACTCCATTACCTTACTGCTTACAAATAATTACACCTGTTTCATCATGTTTCTTGCCTGCATGTCTCTTGTTTTGTACTTCAGCTGCATATTTTTTTGTGCATGGGAGGATTTTGCATGCTAAGGATGTACAGTATGGAGCACATCTGGGCCCTAGGCCAAAAGAAAGACTTGAGGACACTTAAAAACCAAAATCCACATAAAGTCCATAAAGAGAACTGTCGAGTATCGTCATTAAACCACTGTACACGGTCAAAGCCTACTCATTTTTAACTTACTGATCTTTTGCAATTATACAAAAAAATTGGCCTTGTGTCCTTAATTACTACTTGAATTGAAGGACTGGGTCTTCTATGCAGACACACTGCTGCTATGAAGCACTTTGAGGTTTTTTGGTATTGCAGGCACCCCATGACACAAGCTGTGTCTGGAAATGTTTAACTGATTCGATCTACAGTGCTTTATATATCTCTGAAATCTATCTGGAAAACTATTTTAAAAAATCATCTTTTAGGTTGGTTTTCAACCTAGGGCATTTCTCCTCTGTTCCAAGGCACAACTGCACAAAAACAGCCACTTAATGCTTTTTCTGGTGTTTGTAGTTTACAAAAGATCCACTTTGCAATATGTCACTACCATTTTTTTATTCAGAAGGCATATAGCAAAATCAGTCTTATACTTTACAAAGCAGATGACCATATCAACAAAGGTATCTAAAACATTACAACTCAGGCCTTAGTCCACACTCTGGACAGCCAAAACTGCTGTGTTAGGTACCAGCCTTTGAGTCCTATGTGATTTATAGTAAACTGGACTGGATATTGACTGGCCAATATGTGCCCTTGCTCTGGGCCATCACTGAGCTCCTTTATGTGCCTGGTACCTTTCCTGGGCAGTATGACTCTTATCAAGCCATTGAGCTGCTGGAGCATGTAGTTTAGGCTTTCCAAACATCTTTTACTAAGATACTTTCTGCATTTGAGGCAGGTCAGATGTTCCATTTGTATCCTTCTGGTTTTGAGTGACAATAAACTAAGGAATAGCTAGACTTATTAAAAAAGTTCTTGATGCATTCACCGTTGAAAAGCAGAAGGAGCAGAGACCCAAGGAGATTAATAAGCCCATGAATGCAATTCTGCAGATTCTCCTCTGATAATTTCCATGATGGTTTAATTGGCACATCTGTCTTGCTCTCTCGGTTGTTCTCTCTTGTCAGGGAACAGTCCTGTGGACAGCCGTGGATGCTGTCTCCTCCATATTCTTAACACAGTTTCCAAGTTTCTTTTCTCTTTCACTTTTACATTTTTATTAAAAGTTGTTTCAAGTTACTGTGGGTTAAAAACTTGGCTCCTTTGCTGGACTGAAGCCTCCAGCATTGCTGGCCTTTGCCTCCCCTGCCACCCTTTCCTGGACTTAGGTTAGTTATTACCTCCCTGTTACGAAAAGCATGTTGTAAAGTCACACTGAAGGTGACCTTAAAAACAGGCTGTCATGGCTTTCTGTAATAAGAGTTGCACCCATAATCTGTGTTGCAATCATTTCCTTCGTTCTTCACATGGAATAACATAACCATGATGGCTTATCAGAAAGCCGACCTCAAGGCCACAGGAAGATGTGGTCAGAGAAAACTTACTGGAGGTTTGATGTTGCTGCTTGGACTATTTCTCATGTTCATTCGACGTTCAGAAAAACATTCCCTAGGCCACAATCTGTTGCTCTGGATTTCAAAATGCAACTTCTGCCTGGACACAGAAGAGTTCAAAGGAACGGAGTCCCCTCTTGTGGTTGGGGTACATGATCACTTTCTGGAAGTATTGAGGTTTGGGCAGAGGAAGAAACCAGCCAGGTTTATTTTCATTGTTGGGAATGAGTTGCAGTAGCTCAGCAACGAAAGCTGGAAACACAAAAGATAGGACTGCTGCCCGCCCACTTTGTAAACTCAGTGCAGGTGGCTGAAAATAATACCTGAGCAAATATCACCAGTCACTTCTGAAACTTTCATTGTATGAACATTTGCTGTTGGTGGTTCACACATCTATTGGCATTTGCTTGGCAAACAACCTGCTTGGGAACAAAAGAAAAAGGCTTCCAAGGAACAATTATGCATTAATTAACCTTATAGATAATGTTATCGACGTTACTTTTTCTGCCATTATGAACTGTAATGTTGTTCTCCATTTTAATCTTAACATTGACACTGCTTGAGTAACTTCAGTGGCTAAAGGTGGTGAATTTTTTGGCCTGCATACTTTGGAGACCCCTTGATAGCTTCCCCTTGTTCCCTTGTCCCCAAGACTGCATTTTCCCAGGGAGGAAGAGTCCAGTTGATCAAGTAGCAAACTGTGCAGTGTCTGTTCAGCTCCCTGATTCTCCTTCATGATGTGAGCAACGTTTTAATGTTTGTGGGTCTCAGTTTTCCTCTGCAAAATTGAAAAAGTCCATTGTCTTAGCCTCTGAGGACTGTAGAATTATCCATAGAAAGATACATGTACTGTGGATGCATATTTCTGCCCATAGGTAGGTTTTATTCAGATAGGGAATTCACATTTTAGCAACCTCCATTTTAGACAAAAATTCTTAATATTAAGTGAAGTGGTCTACAGAATAGCCTGGGGAAAGCTTTCTGTAACTAAAAAATCTGGCCTTCAGACTCACCATGGTGGATGTTTGGAGAAGGAATTACCAATTGCATATTTTCGTAAAGAAAGGGGCCACAGTCTACTTAGGTCATTTTTTCTTTCCCTGTTCAAGTTCAGCCTTGAGTGACCAGGTCTGGAGTTTTGGTGTGGGCCTGTCTAATGTATTAATCAGCTCAGAATGTTTAATTAAGATCTTCAGGAAGAAAATGATTTGCAGCTTGATTTTGAGAAGGCCATCAGCAATTTCTTTTAGCCCTATTATATAGGAAGATAATTTGAAATTTGGAATCATAGAATGGTTTGTGTTAGAAGGGACCTTAAGATCATCCAGTTCCAACCCCCTGCCATTGGCAGGGGCACCTTCCACTAGACCAGGTTGCTCCAAGGCCTGTCCAACCTGGTCTTAAACACTGCCAGGAATGGGGCATCCACAACTTCCTTGGGCAGCCTGTTCCAGTGCCTCATATGGCAGATGCTCCAGAACATTTCAAAATTATATACATTTCCTTGTACTGCCCTTTGAGGTACTGCATTTTTGGGACTGCCTGAAGTGATGAAGATCCCTGTAGAATCAAACCTCCAAGTCCCCCTCCCTCCTTGCCTCTTACACTAGAGGGAATGTGCTGTCTGAGGTTTGGGTGCCTGTGCTCATACCCATGGTCTGAAGAGGCAGGTGTCTTCCCCCTCCTCTTGTGCCTGCAGCTGCAAACTTCCAGACCCCTGTCACGGCAGGTTTATATCTGTCCCTCATTTGACTGCTGCGGCTGGCAAGATTAGGAGAGGACAGAGTCAAGTCTCCTTGGTGCCCAGGTTATAATTAATGAAAAGGGAAACCTTTGCCTCCTGCTCTGACTAGCGCAGCAGAGTGATATTCCCACAAGATGATGTTCTGTCTTTAAAATAACTTCATTATGCATCTGCCAAATAGCCAGACCTTCATGCTCACAGATGTGAAAAGCATTTTTTTTAATAGGAGAAATACAGCTCCTCTGGGGATAATTTAACCTCCATTGGCTGAAGCACTGCCTGCGCCTGTGTTTAGAGATGCTCTCACTCTCTTTTTTAGATGAAGAAAAACTAGCTCCTCAGGCTCCTTTGCCCAAGGCTGAAAGCACTTGGGACTGCAGGGCTCTTCCTAACTGATAAATATATTAAAGTTTGAGCTTCCTTTCAAAAACACATTAGCAGAAGCAAAAGTAGAGCTCCAAACACAGTGGATCTCACTTCTGAGGCAAGCTTCCTGCTTTGCTCTGGTGCTCGGTGCTGCGGGATGAGTGTGAGCCCGAAACGGTGGACATGGCCTGTGACACCGGCCGGCAGCTCCAGCCTGCAACGAGTCCCGTATCCTTGGATGGGGCATGTCAGCACAGTAGGGAATGAGGGATGGTCCAGTACATGGGGTCTATACTCACACAGGTACGATGTTGGCAGCAACAAGAACAACCTCAAAAACTTCAGTATCTCTGTAGGATTCTAAGAAGATGTTAACACTCATAAGTGGAATAAACCACAACAGCATAGCAAGAAACAGTTCTAGCTCCACAGAATTGTGGGGTTTTTTTGTTGTTGGTTTTTGTGTGGTTTTTTTTCCCATAAATTTCATTTTTAAAAATACACTGAGTAGCTTTAATTTGATTCAATTCAGTTGGTTAATTAGAGGTCAGAGGTTTGTATTCAGCATTTATATTTTTCTTGGTTGGTAAAGCTGCAGATAGTTTTATCTTTCTCTTTTAGCATATGTCTCTGTGACTACTAGAAATGATCATCCCACATAAAAAAACCTTCTAGAATCCTCAGGAGAGGACCAGTGTGACTGTTGAGACAACTGCTAGTGTATGATCCTTTTAATTTGGAGGCCAAATATGTATGGAATTTGCTGCACCACCAGCTTTTTCTAGAAAATCACATACTAGTAGATATGATGAAGTAAATATTTAGGTGGAAATCATCACCTGACTTCATTGTTACATTTTTTCTGCTGCTTTTGCTCTTGGTGCCTGATCCACAGCAGCCATCTGTGTGAAGAGGGCTCTGTTTGCTACAGTCATCCCAGAGACATCATGGCAAACGTGAGCCTGGGGCCATGCATTGCTCCAGGAATGGATATCAGACCTCAGCTCTGCAGATGCTGCATGTCCTTCCTTCCCAAGTCCCCCCTCCAAAGCTGGCTTCCTTTGGCTGTAGGTGGGGTTTGTGCTGCTGCATTGTTCCCAAAGTCCTGAGCCCTATTTACCCAGCTGGTGTCAGTTCAGAGAGCTGTTTAGATTGCTCCGTAAAAAGATTTGCCTGAAAGGTTTGCATATTCCAAGAAACCGCAATGATGAAGTACACATGAAAGAAAGCATTATGATGAATAATCAGGACATAATCAATGATACCCTTTTTGCATTATAAATGATGACGCTTATACTCAACAGCTTTTAGGCAGAGCGTGGGTGTGACAGTTTGAAAAACAGCATATAGCATGACATGAGACCTGTCAACTCTTAAATGAAGTAATTAATGACCTGCTAAGCATGCAGATTTTAAATGTCAGTTATTTTTTTGAAATATCTCAAGAGTAAAAAATTGTTTTCAATTTATCATTCTTATTAGTAAAATCTCAGAATGAGAACACACAAGTGCAATGAGAAACAACACTAACTGTTACGACAAAAAAGCTTTATGCTTTTACCACTAAAAAAATAAAATCAAACCTCCTCCGAGATTCCTCTCACTCAACATTCTCTTCAGTGTATCACTTCAGATGTAGACAGCTTTATTTTTGTATACACTAACTGGCTATATTTTAGGACATTGTTCTCAAGGTCAGAACCAGCTGCTAAAATCTCAGCCTTAAAAGAAAACCATAGATTAGTTTATTCTGCCAGATATCTGATCCTAATCCTGCAATATCTGAATTTGTGTAACCCTTCTTACAGGAGTTGACTGGTATCAAAAAAAGGACAGGTTTTAATTTTAAAGGGAGTTTATAAGTTTCCAGGTGTTTGTCAAGTCTTGTAGGGTACCAAGACACAGATCTACCAATGCCCCCTTGCTCTGCTCCTGGCTGCAACTTATTGTGCTAGCTATGGCTCACTAACCATTGCAGCTCTGTGGGGTATTTTTTATAATTTTATTTTTTGGCAATAATACACACAAGATGCAAAATGGACAAATTTCTTCTCCACAGAAGACTTTAAATATCTTCTTCTACTTCATGGACTAAATAGGTTTTTTAGCAAAACTCCACATTATAGGCTATGGTGCTTGTACCCAGTACTGGAAGCTGATGGCGTGGGAACTATTCACCCTGTACATGCTCAGGGGCAGTTTTCAACTCAATCTTCTTTCTGTTGATAGTTGATCCACTTTCTGGTGTTTGACCCCTTTTAACAGAAACCCCTCTGAGCACAAACCAAATGTCTCTAAAGCTTGTCTTTTGATCCCCTCTTTCCACCAGATATTAACAAAGTCTTCCTTCTTTTCAGATGTTTTTCCCTTCTGCCATGTTTTGGAGATTGCTATGGGGGGTGTTGCCTAGATAGTGGGGAGGTGTGGGTGTCACCTCTGCCTCTACACTTACATTTGGCCTAAAATGACCATGCAAAAATTTTTCCAGAATTTATGAGCATTAGCTGTCTCAAGTCTGGCTGTTTTACAACATGTCCTATTCTTATGAGACAGTTCTCTGCAAATCTCATTGCCCATTTTCTTTGAGTCCTTGTTTAGGTGGCTGTTCTGGTTGTACCACTTGATAATAGTGGATGCTGCACCTGATGTATGCATGTCCTTTCCCTGGGAAGCCTGTACAAAAAGAAGATATCAGAGGCTCAGGATTGCGTAAGCAGTGTATGGCATTGTCTGGGTAAGTGTAATATAGAGTCCTCATCCAATGGTGATGTAGTTTGCCTGGGGATATGGCTACTGACCTTGAATGAATTCTTCCATTCCCTAAAATAGCCATTCTTTAGACCTTGTTTCACTGACCATTACTGTTCTCCTTTCTCTCTCTGATTTTTTTCACACATCCACATTTTCACATCCTCTCCTTCACATCTCTCAGCTTGATTTGTTTAATATTTTACTGCCTTTCTCTGATCTTCCATAATATTTGGGCCCTCGGTATTCAGCCTATCCTTATCCATGTATTCTCAATGCTTTCTTTGCTCTTTTTCCAACTTTGTCTACCAGTTTTCTCTCCATTCTTTAGATTCCTTTGCAGTCTTCTCTCAAATCCCCATAGTACTGTGGACTTTGGCATCTTCACGGCTTCTCTGCTTGGGTGGCCAGATTCCTTGCTGCTGTACATCCCACTGCAGAGGGCATGTGGACTGTGTGTCTCTGCCAGCACGCGGACATGCATAGTGCCTGCATTGCCAACACCATTAGAAAGGGAGTGGGGAGAGCTGCAACCTTGCAGCAACTGTGAAGGAGCAGAGATACAAGGGGACCCCAAGAGCCTAAAACAACCCATGAAAGCACATGAGGGGGCAAGTGCAGCTCTCAAGGAAGGGCAGCACTGATCAGCTGAGGGAGACAAACACCATGCTGACAATACCAAATGCACTGGGGAAGATGGGTGATTTTCTTGAAGAGAGGAACACACATGAACTCTCCCAGAGTTTGTGCACAGCTGTTTTCCCCTAGTGGTAGCCCAGAAAAATGCATGGTGAGGGATGCGTGTGCCCTGTGCTTGAAGGCCGGTGGTGTTGCAGTATGTCTGCAGGGCAATGTCTCCTCCTGGATTTGAAGGGAGGCTGTGAGGCTGAGATGTCTGACGGCAGGCACTGGGATATCTCTCTCCACATCAACTCATGGAACCACCTTTGACGGTGGCATGGGCTGCCCGCAGGCAGGGCTGGAGCTCCAGAGAGGGTCCCATTGGTCTGGGATGATGTCAGGACAAAGGGTGCAGGTGGTGCTCTTCTGGGAGAAGAGGAGATACAGGTTGCATCCTGGAGTACGAGGATGAGGCTGGGATCAGATCCTCTCTCTGCCACGATGTTGAAGCACTGTTTTCCACTACTGCACTGCTCAAGTCGGTGACTATAGCCAGTATCTTCCTTGTCCGAATGTACAGCTAAACTCTGATCTTGCACCAACCCCTCACCAAAAAAAACGAAAGAAAAAGGCTGGCTAACAAGTGAACTGTTCTTGTAAGTTAAGAAGGCTTCTGATGGCTGAAATAAACACTTGGAATACTTCCAAACTGGGGTTAACGTATCAGTGGCAGTATACGCAGAGACTCCCTGCATTGTCTCCCTCAAACAACACTATGCATTTGTGTTTTGGTACAGTAAATCTTACCTTTTATATGGTTTTGAATCCTGAATTTTTAAAATAAACAAGGCACAGAACAGGTACAGTTTAATCTCTCTAATGACAGCTGGAATATAGCATGAAGCCCAAGAGATTATAATTTAACAAAAAACATTTCTGAAGTGGTATCTTAAGATTGTGTTTACCCTATGCATGCATGATGAAATCTCATTTAAATGCTTTAATATATGAAAGGAAGGAAAATAAGAGGTGATATGGTGTTTGAGACACTTTGTGCCAGGAATCATAGTCACTGAAAACTAATCCTGGTTTAAAAATCAAAATGCCCAATTTTGTTTAGACGTCTGTCATGTAATGTTCATGTGACCAATTTGGCAGCTTTGCCAAATTATTGTAATAAGATTACCATAAAGATTAACACTGGCATCTTGCAAGGCTAGATGGATATTTTCTTCTCAAGGAAGAAGAAAGGATAATGCTGCTTTAGTCTGCTTCCATAAGTACTGTCTGGGGGGCAGAGCTGCCCTGATCCATCAGAACAGCATGCTAACAGGGTGCCTCTGACTTTGCCAGCTTTTATTACTAGCATAGCACTTAGTTTATTAGTTCGAGTCATACAGAAGGAAAAGGCATCAGCAATAAAATAAAACAAAAAATATGAAAGCAGTGGTGTCATAGAAAAGGTACAGTTTGATAAATATATTTCAGGAGGTTGGTGCTGGCTGCTTGTTGTGGAGATATATGAAACTTCAACTATGCCAATGTGTAATATTAATGCATTCTAAATTCCTGTTAACTACAGACTGTCCAAAGCTTCACTGAGATGAATAAGAGCCTTCCTACAAATTTCGGCAGGCCTCACATCAGAATCCACATATCTGCACACAAATGGGCAGGTGTGTGCCTTACACAGCAGAGAGCAAAACTAATTTCCTCAGGTGCTGGAAGACAGGTCATATCGTATAGTGTGTGAGCCAGAAGGCTGTCAGCTCCAGCTAGTGCGTTATGACTAGCTCCTCAAGTTCCTAACTCTATATGTTAGTAAATGTCTTTAATCTAGTTACTATGTGCACTGGAGATCCTTATCAGGCTAATAAAATAATGGTTTTAAGGTATAATAATTTTCCTGGAGAAATTGCTGGAGATTCCCAGCGATCTCCATTCCTGTGTCAGTGCATGTAGTAAGCTGATGGATATATTTAACCTAACTTTTTCTTATTTTTTTATTTCTTTTTTTCATTGCTTCACCTGAAAATCTTACTACAGTTTACATATCTTCTTGCAATTGCAATTTGGAAAATAATCCCCTGAAGGAGCATACTATATAGTTTAAAATAAAAACAATTATCTCTTATAATGTTAGTGGAGTAATTTTACTTCAAAATAGTCTACAAATGCTTTCCATTGCACTGCATATTCAGATAAACTCATTCTATGCAGAATAACCTGCACTTCTTAAGTTAGATCCAAGCTTCCCACTGATTTCAGCCATGTGCAGTCATGAAAAAGTAAGTAGATTGTTGTCTTATTGCTTTGAGTCGGCTTTGGCTGGAGCCCAGACACATAGCTTTTCAGAGCTATGATCTGTTTTCCTGTATCTTGTAACTAATACAGTTTCTCTACTATGATGCAAGAAAAAATGGACTTCAGGCCTTCCTTTTGCTAACTATGGTAGAACTAACATCTGAGAAAGTCAGGGTACGTCTTTCCAAAGCTTTTAAGTTTGTGGCATCATCAAGTGCAGATACTAGCATGAGTATTTGCACTGATTTTAATACGACATTGCCCTCATCAAAAGACAGTGTTTGAGACTTCATTTTATTTAGTATGTTCCAAACCTCCAACCTTCAGCTTTTGGTTGAACGCAGTTGTGCTGTGTTTCTTTGCCCTCTATTCAACATAAATATCTATGGTTTTTCTCAGCCATCCTGATTCACATCTGTTTTCTCATATTAAACCATAGACAAGTCAAAATTAAAGTTCTCTTCATGATCCTCATTTTCTCTGAAGCTGACAGGGCATGCTCATTGGTTTATATACTTCATATTTCCTTACAATGTGTAGGAGCCAAGCATTGGGATTTGAATGAAAATCCCAGGTACTTGCTTGAAAGATTACTTTGAGTTCCATGGAGCTTCATTACCTTTTTTTCTTGGTCAGTGCTTGCAAATTAAAAAAAAAAAAGCCAACCAAACCCAAAACAACAGGAATCCCTTCTGGGAATGTGTCTTAGCACTTGGAGAATTCTGTACTGTGCTACGCTGTGCTAGCCTAGCCTAGCTTGATGCTTCCCTACATATTTTTCTGTATATTTAATTGCAGAGATGTGCTGTTTTGACTTATTCTGGTCTCTTTCGCAGAGTGCTGCTCTGCAGCAATGATTTGTCTCTGTACTGGCCAAAGAATCCTGTACTGTTTTCTGTCTCCCGCCTGATACCTAAGCAACAGGTTGGGCTGGAAGCTCTCAAGGTCCTTCCAGACTGAGTTATTTGAGGAGGTTCTCTTTTTTCCCCCTAGCAGTATTGCAGTAGAACATACTTAACAGCATAATTAGCTGTAAAATGTGGCAACACTAACAAGCAAATCTTTATCCTGTTGTAGGTTCAAAGGACATAGCAGCAGTCTAGGCTGTCTGATCAATTGTTCAAAAAATGGCTGAACTTTGAGGAAGAACCAGTGATTTTTGCACAGTGGATTCCCTTTGCTCTTTGGCGAGAAAAGAATGAAATGAAATACATCTTTCATTGCAAATCTTGTCAATGACATGTCAAACTGTAACCACAGTGGCATAACAACTGGAACATCATGGGCCGAGTCTCTGCTGAGCTCATTTAGAGGCTATTTAGAGCCTGTCAGTCCGCAACGACAGTACCAAGAGTATCCATGGGAGATGAGCTTTCTAACTTTGTCACCTACCTGAGGTCTAACTCTTTGCTACAATGCCCAGAACAATGTTTTCTGAAGTATAATGCTCTGAAGTGACTCCCAAATGTTGGTAAGAATATCCTGTTATCCCCTTTTTGGACGCAAGCATTTGGGAAGTAATTTGGGCCCCACCAGGTGTTTTCCATTAGACACTGAGGCTTGAATCAATGTCTTATGTCTTTGGATCAAGCAGGAGTAGCATCTTTGCAACAGATTCAAGACTTTTCTGACAGTGCTTGCCTTAAGAACTCTCTCTCAAGTTCTCTGCACCATGCTGCCACAGGTCCTGTGTTTGGTGCTTCCTTGCTGCTGCATTTGTTAGCTTTTCTACCCCAAAACTCCTAGCAAAAGAGCAGAAGAAAAGCCAGCTCCACTGATCAGTACCCTAACCTCTCCTTTTTCTGTATTGAAATCAAATGCCTTTAAGCCAGATGTTTTCTGCTCAGGACTAGCTCTATGCTGATGCTTTGACCGACAGTGGGTGCTCTCACTCTTTTAGTTGCCTGGTTCCATAAAAGAGCTTACTAGCTTCTTTACATACTTCTGCACCAAACCTGGTCATTAATTACACTTATCACTGACCGAACCTGTAACACCATTTTTTAGCACGTCATAGATTTAAAACTGAGTACATTTTCTCTTGCATTAATTGCTGTTTCAAATGTACAAATTGTTGGTCAGCCATTTCATACCAATATTTTGTACATACTAAACCTGAGCCTGTTTTTGCAGGCATAGCAGGGTTGTGGTTGTCTGCACTGATGTCAGTGTAAAAGCTGTTGTGTAAGAGTGAACCTCTTGCACTACCAACACTGTCTGGAGAAGACTAGAAGACTGTGCAATACAGCTTTGATGTGCAAAGGGAAATATAGTCACCTGAGAGGTTTCAGCAGAAAGTCAGTTATTCCAGAAAAAGCACACTGCTGTGTTCTTGTCCTTTAACTTGCATAGTTTTCTTGTCCTAGGAGGGAACAGATATTCTCCAGAGGGCTGCTGAGACGATGTGACCTCATGGTGGAGGGTGTGGTGGGGTGGAAGCTCTGTCCAGGGTAATGGGAGCAGCTATTCACGCAAACTGGTTTTGATTTCCAGGCTGGACATGAATTGGTTTTGATGCCCAGGCTGGTGATGCTGAGGGCTCCATTTTGGTTTTTCACTTCAAAGTGTGTCAGCTGAAACATTTGGGGTTTTTTTCTGTCATTTTGGTGAACTACAAATTAGATGTGTAATGAACATTGGGTAAAAAGAGAGACTATCACACTGATTTTACAGCAGTGGACTTCATAGAGTGCCGCAGTTTGCCAAAATGATTCTGTTTGGCATCTGCTGTAAGCAGCAGTAGCCCTATGTGGAAAACAATGCAACACCCTTGAAAACCAAATGAGGCCTCTTTCTTCTGAAGATGACAGTTGGGTCTATTTTTTTATGATGTCTTTTAAGGCTGCTAAATTGTTGTCTAATCCTTACCTCAGGGCTAAAAGCCTTTCAAGAGAACAAACACATGTAATATGAAAAAGGAAAGGTCTGTGCTGCACACTCTCCAAAGCAGCTTGTGTGCAGATAACTCCTCAGAGGTTGCATTCAGATGAGCAAATGTGACAGAAGTGAATTCAGTAATAACAATATCCTCAATCAAAGGCATCAGCTGCACTCATATGCACTAAGCCTGACTTCTGAAGTCTTTGAAAGAATGAAAATTGGCACATGTGGATATGGCACGGCATTTGTGAGGTTTGTGAATATACTCACGTTATCAGAAAAGCATCTGTCTGGGAAAATTTGAGATGTTTCACCTTCCTGCCCCCCAGAATTACAATAATTAACTCATTTTTTTCTATGTGGCTGGGTTATACTATTTTGTGGCAGCTATATTATTTAAATAGGTAGATTAACAGAGATTTTATCTCAATGTATGTAGTAATAGTTAGATTCATACAGTTTGCTTTTTACAGTAAACTGCTTAGGGGAATCTTTCGCTCTCCAAAACTGGAGTTTCATCCAGTTTGTTCTGTCAGACAAGACAGCCTTTGTTTTGGAGTAATTTCTGGGCAAAGTCAAAATAGAAATGCCTCAGAATAACTTTTTTCACATGTTTAGAAATTTCTGTAGACAGGGAGAACTTGGATCCTGCACATCAGATGTGCAAAGATGTGCAGAAGGAACCTCTAGGGCTCTTTTTCAAGGCTGGACATAAAAGATGTAATATTAACTAGGATATACAAGCAGACGGTGTGCATGAAAGGACCTATAGAGCTGTGGAAAGGCACTGGAAGTGATGGGGACAGCCTCTGGTGCAGATCAGTGTGCCATCGACATCCTGTGGTCCCACAGAGACCACTCCGCTAGATCTCCTTTGAGGGCCCACCATCCATAGCTGTGGAGGATGGCCCTATGTAGGTTTGGTGGGCACTTCTGCAAGTGTTTTGGATCAATCAGAGGCTCTGCTCCCGTCAAAAGGACAGCAGTCCTATGCTGCCCCTGACAAAGGCTGCTCCTTGTGAAGCAAGTGGAGGACCTGGAGGTAGGTGATCTGTGAGATGGGATTCCTGCTGCAACGTGAGGGACTGGGTATACAAGAGGTGACCTGGTCTATCCGTTAGGGATCACATGCAGAAATGTGAGTTGTCCCTTCAGGATCAGGTGAGCAGACTCCAGACCTGAAGCTGTACCTGATTTGACCAAGCATGGTGTGTACTTGGACCCCTGCATTCCCTGACTGCCTCTCAGTGATGGGTTCCTGGTGCAGGCACTCTTGACTGTGGATACAAATTTACTTTCTTGTCTATCCTGCAGTGTCTGCTGGAGAGTTGCAGTCTTGGTGAGCACTTTTACCAGTAAAATTATTTATGAGAGTATGTGTTCAAAAGATCATAGGAAATTAATTTAAACAGTCAACTGAATTTTCATGGGAACTTTCTATTTCATTCATCCAGAATTTAAAAAATCAATAATTATCCAGTGAGTTGCCCCATGTGTCTGGGAAGGAAAAGGTACGCATGAAATAGGTGATAATCAGATTACACATTCACCTTTTAAGATACATACAGCACACATTATTTGGGAAAATTAGTGCTTCACCCATGGTGGATGGAGGGTAATGTGAGTCTTTGACACCCTAAATACTTTCTCTGTCTGTCTCTTGCCAAGACAATTCCTGAGTTTAAGATTACCCAGTGCTCTGGCATAAGATGTCTTTGACCTCAACTCATCACACAAGACTGACAAACTGATCTGAGACGACTTTCCAAGATTCCATTTTCCTTGCAGACTGTCATTTTTTACACCTAGATAAAGAGATGATGCAAATGAACACGATATATTTCTAGCAAAAATGCTGTGGAGAAGCTCACATAGCAGAGGCTAGTTTGGGTAGCAATGCATGGGTTCTTGAGGTGTATCTTCCCGTGGCTGAGCAGGCTGTTTTGGATGCTTTTGGAAGCTTGGGGCTGAACTGTGGGCGACCCATAGAAGGGAGGAAGGCTAAACAGAAAATCTCTCCTGTAGATTGTCACAAGATTGCTGGGGTAGCAATCTTGTGACATCAGGCTTTGTACTACTGAGTGGTTTTGTTTTCCTTTCTGCAGAGCAATAAAAAAATAATGTGATCAAATCATTCTGGAATCCCTTTTGCTGACTTTTTGCAGCTATACTGTTTGGGTGTCCTATTTTCAAGCTTTTCCTAAAAGAAGGTCAGAAAATTTATTTTAAAACAGCACGTTCCTTTCTCTTCTTGCTTTGCCTTTCAGGTCAGAGTGCGAAAGGGCCTGTACTGCTAATCTGCGCTCTGCTGCCTGGTCTGCTTCCCCTGCCACCAGTGGGGTGCTGGATCTTGGTGGGTGCAGACCTGCATGGTTGGGGTGATTAGACATTTGTTCTTGCCTGATGATATTGGGGCAACCTGAGCTTTTAGTGCTGTTAATGCTACCCTACACAAGTCCAGTTTGTATATGTCACACAGACAGGTAGGTCCCACGTGAGTGAGGGACAGAAAGGAGGCTCTGCTCCTTCTTGATGATGATATGAGAATCATTTTTATCATTCCTCTCCTAAATAAATGTAAACTCTTCCACAGTAGGCTTCTCCTAGGATCCTTACCATGTTTATACTGTGGAGAAATCTGCTTGTCTTTTAGTGTTTTTGCACAGAAACATGATTGAGAAATGAAATACCATGCAGGGAAGAAGCAGAAACTCATGGAAGACCAGTAAACGGAAACAATGTGAGTGGAGGATTAGCCAAGAAAGCAAAAAACCACCAAGACCCTAATTTTGTGCCTCTGCCTGTCCATCTTTTTGAGACACTTAACTCCATATATACTTCCAGCTCTGCATTTTGGAATTGATTTGGCAGGAAAAAACAGGTAATGGAAAAGCCAGCAGACAAGCCATGCTCATTTAGTTGTGGTTTCTAAGCACAGGTAAGAAGCAGCTATCCCTGGGGATATTTGCACCTGACACTGAGGCTTGTGAAAAGGCTTAGAAATTTGTATCACCCAGAAGCAGCTTTGGCTTTATGGGGCAAAGTAGCTTTGGGGCCCTTTTAGATTTCTCAGAGGCTGAACTGTATCTGTGGTTAAACCTCCAACCTTCAGGAGTGCAAAGGAGCAACCAAGCCAGGAGGAAAGAGTTTGGCACATACTGGCTGACTCCCTGTGGCTTCCTCCTGTGGTTTTAGTTCAATGTGCTCGGAGGAACTCATGTTTGGGTTCCTCCTTGCAGAGCTATCCTGGAAAGATTATTGTAATCTGAAAACTGCTAATTCATCTGGAACAAGGTATCATTATCCTGAGCTAAGAGTTTGTTCTGATTTTGCTTTGGGTTTTATTACTTTCTCTCTTTTTCATTATTATCATACTTTATTTCAATCATTAAACTCTTCTTATTTCCAACTGTGAGTTTTACTTTTTTCCTGTTTCCCTCCCCATCCCACTCAGGGTGGGGAGGGTGGGAGCGTGCAAACAGCTGTGTGGTACTTAGTTGCATTCTGGGGTTAAACCACAACAGAGATGTAGACATGGGGTGGCATCCGAGAAGGGCTATTTTGCTTCAAATTTGCATCCTGTCTTAGTTGGGATTAATATTTGCAAGTCTGCAAGCTCCCAGGTTTGTGGGTGTGTAGCAAATTCAGAATTAGGCCCCAGAGATTTATATCTGAAATTGCTGACGTACACAGTCACAAATGTGCCACTTTTGTCGTTTTGCTGGTAATTTGTTTACCATGGAATTGCATGTTTTTCCCCATGGGTCTTTAGTAAAGCTAATATGGGAAGCAGCTGGCCAGGGGAACTGGTTAAAAAAAGCAGAAGAAAGTTTCCTGCCTTCATTTACTTCTTCCATCAAATAAAAGTAATATTTAAAAAGTTAAAAAAAAAAAAAAAAAAAGAAGAAGAAGAAGAGTTCTGCTGCTTACATTTAACTCCAGCACCCATACACATAGTCAGGGTAAGCACCATCTGTTAAACATATTGCTTGAAACATTTCATTGCCTATGTTTTAATAGGTTATATATTAAATTCTGAACCCCTAAATAAAGATACAGCATCGTTCTCAGTCCATATCACAGAGACCTCAAAGGTTCTACACCAGCAGTGCTGCTTAAAATTAGGGTATAATACACAGATTTTTTTGTAAGTATAGCAACAATTTCCAATAATTTCACATTCCTTTTTTTTTTTTTTTTTTGACCTATTTGTCTAGGATTTGTGATTTTTTTTTTTTTTTCCGGGAGAGAGTTTAAATCCTGCATTTTATGCTGAAATGACTTGATTTTTATCAAGAACAAAACCTTGATGGAGCGAGAGCATAAAATTAGCATTTTAGCTTACCCTTAAGTCTCAGACTCAAATGTGTTTACGTAGGTGCTCATTCCGAGTATTTTCCTGCATTGTCCTGATCTGGTCACTAGATGTTGCTAGGTATCTACCTTATTAGTCATGTTGGCTGATCTAACTACAGAGCTCTATAGGTGTAAGAAGAGAACATTAATACCTATAACAACTTAAAGAATTGTTTCACTGAGTTTATAAATGGTATCAATAAAAAAGCCCCCCCTTTCCTCATTTCATGATAAAATTGTGTCCTTCCTTATTAAGGGACTACTAAGCAAATCAGATTTCCCCATCGTCCCAAACCTGGATTTCATTTTTAATACTTCAGATGCTTTGTAAAACACTACTTATTTTCCCTGTAGAAGCCAGGGTTTAGGCAAACAGCCCTCGTTACTTAGGACCCGAGTGTGGCCTATGAAGAAGAATGGGCATGACCTCACTCTGGCTCTGTAATGCGACCAGGGGGCCTCTTGCCTTCCCCCAGGCCGCTGAAGCGTCAGTTATTCCTCCCAAGACCCCCCTCTTCAGTGGCTTCCCAATTAAAACATGTTTAATATTCCCAGTATGTGACTGCTTCCCAGTACTGCTGAGTAAAACCAGTTAAAGATATATAAGCTAACACTACCGAAGAGTCTCTTTAATTGCTGATTGCTTCTGTTTTAGAAAAGGGATTTTGCAGAATATTGTGGTATGAGGATTTTTGGCTAATGGGTTACTTTCACATAAGGAAGATGTGCTACCTGTCATCTTTCTCCTGACTAGTCCTTAGGAAAGGCATGAAGATGGTCACTGTTTTCAGAGTCACCAGCCATCTGTGGAGATAATATTCAGCTACTCCCTGAACAAATGTGCTCCTTAAATTTTAGTCAGATCTTGAGATCTTAGTCAAAGTTTAAGCCAAGCTTAGACTCTCAGTTAGACTTATATATGACAAACTTTCTTTTAACTGCTGAGACATGCCCTTTTCTTGAAATATTTCCCATATCAACAGCTTGTATAAAAGTGACAGGTCTTGAAATCAGTGGAGTACTTCAGTGAATAATAATTGATGACCAAAATTTAATTTTTACAAAAGTAAAAGTAAAAAGTAAATTTTACTTCACTGAATTCTTAACTTTAAACTTCATTTCAAATTGGAGATGAAGACATCACAATTTCAGGAAAAATTACAGAACAATTTAAAAAAACCCAGGAAGCACAGAGAGGAGCATTTATGTAAGTAATTCTGTATTAAATATAGTAACAATGACTTACCAGTTAAAATGTCCACATGCTTCCCTTAAATGTACTTGAATATTTTGTGTCAAAACCAGTGGTATTTTTCAGATTGTGTATATTCACTGTCGATGGAAATCATCCAGCCAAACTTTGGCTGTCTCAAGATTCAGGGCTTAATCTAAGCCAGCAGTTCAGCCTCCCCAGCTCTAGCAAACGTGATTCATCCCATCCTAGGAGAGGTGACTAAGATGGGGAGGTTGAATTCACCTAGACACATGCCTGTCTCTCTTGACTATAGAGGAAGCCCAACTGGCTGGCTCTCTAAATGCCTAACTTCTGGAAGGTTGATACTAGTTGAAGTGAGGCTGAGCCTTTCTATAAAAAAATGCTAAAGCATGGCAGGTAATGCTTTTATTTCATTCTTGCATGTTCTCATGTTGAAAATATTGAAACAAAATGTTTTGCTTTGTTGTTTTTTTTTTTGATGAGTATATTTCCTAAACCAAGAAATACTTGAGTGGCCATTTGCTTTCAGGTGTGAGGGAAAGGAGAGAAGAAAAAGAAGAAACATCTCTGCCCAGGGTAAATTTTGATAGGCAGCAGGGAACTTGGAAAAAAACAGAAAAGAAAAGGACTCTGAGAAAACCTTGAGAAGAAACAGAAAATACCCAGAATAAACCTGAAAACTTTGAATGAAATTCACTTTTTCAATTAAATTGTATTTGTCCAATGAAAAACAGGATCTCTATTTTTCTCAAAGCCAGCTATCGTCAGAAAGAGCTTGCTGAATTGTGCTGTCTGAATCTTTTAATTTATCACTGTTCCTTACCCGAGAAATATTATTTATCTCTTCTTTCCTTCACTAGAAAGTTTTGAATCAGTCTGAAAGGAAAGAAAAACGTGAAACCATCTTCTACATTTTTTAATGTAGGTAAGTGCTAAAGACCAGGAGACTAGGAAAACCTATGTATTACAGCACTGGTAATCCCAGCATTCAAACAGCAGCTATGATTTCCTTCACAGGATTTGATAATGTGCACTCACATTGCTCTTCTTTTCTAAGGGGACTGTAAGTAAATGTGCTTTGCATCCCTCCTGGGAATCTCAGGCTCTCTCTTGTAATTGAGTCTGAGACCATATTCAGCAAAAGATCCCCTTAAAAAAGTACTTTGCTCCAGGATGGAATCTGGGAGCAACTGTTCCTCTTCCATTGCTGGGAGAAAGGGAAACAATGTCGACTAGTAGTTCTTTTTAGCCTATAATCTGTGGGCTTCTGTCTGTAAGAGATCTGCTAAAGGTGACAGAATCATTCAAGCACAAATAGCTGAAAAACGTTTCGCCATGAAGTTGGACATACTAGTCGCAATGAAAGGAAACATTTTTCTCTCATTTCGTTTTCCCCCAAGCCAATAAAGAGTCTATAAAGGTGGGTTTATTATATATTTTTTACTGTTCTTATATATGTTAGTTGTCAGTAGGGTGCATGATGTTTTGCAAAAGATGATGTCGCTCTTTTACAGGTGAAGTGACTGAAGGACAGAGAGTCATACTGTGACTTACAAAATACTGCAAAAGTCATACTGCATCTCTTGTATGCGTAATTGCCTCAGTTCAAGGATATTGTTGGTTCAAAATGTGCAAACCAGGCTAACCTTCTGAGCTCCCCCTCTGGGTTTTGGTGCTCAGAGTACCTTGGCAAGGATGAGGTGGGGAGGCAGTGTAAACACAGGATTTAGTTCCTGTTGGGGATGTGGACACCAGCCAGCAGCCTGGCCCAGGGTTATGCTGACTGCTGGACCATGGGGTGCTGTGGTGCAGGGAGAGGGGCACCTTGGGGAGCCAACCTGCTCCTTCAGGCTGCAACACCAACAGGTTTCTAGTTGCTCCTCTGTCCAGGCTCTCCATATACGTAGTCACTCCTCCTGATGCTCCCTCTCTGGCTCCTTCTGGCCTTTCTCAAGATGGAAGGGAAGATGGGGGATTCAAGGGGATGTCCCAGGGAAATGTCAAAATTGTTACCTCTGGCTGTCCCAATGTTCGGCTGCCCAGTCACTGTCCTCTTGCATTTCCAGACCTCATGTTCCTTGCTTCTGAGCATGGGGTAGAAGAGCCCAGCAGCTTGGGTAGATTGTGCTGCTGGGAGACCTGTGCAATCACTGGTGCCTGCTTGTAGAGACTCACCATTTCCTACAGTACAGCTGACAGGTTGTCTACTCTTCCCTTCAAGGGTATGCTTCCCAAAATTGCTGACCATAACATTTTTTCCTTGACCTTCTGACTCTCTGACGCACCCACCTTTGCAAAGCTGCTTTTCTGCAATATGTGTGCTGTGTGTAGCTGTATACACATGATATTTATAGTGCTATTTATTTATTTTTTAATTCTAAGGAGAAGGAAAAAAAGAAAACTTCCATTTGTAACTAATTTTTTCCTGGATGGAGAGAAGTCCACGAATTCAGATGTGTTAAGTATCCACAGAGTTAACAACATGTCACTTCGTGAGAGAATTTTCATAATTAATGAACTGGTTCAATTTGCTCTGCCGCTTGACTTTGATTAATACATTTTTGAGTGTTCCCACTGGGACTCTGTCCAGTTTGTTTAGTAAGCTCTTATGTCTATATCCAGTTCATGTGTATGGATCAAAGTGTAGGCACCAAATACTGGCAATATTAGGCTATGGTACAGCCATTCTGACTCCATTTAAAAAGATAATAGCAATATATCTTAAATCAAGTTCTATGTGACACATTTACAAAGAAAAAAAAAAAATTTCACACTGTACCGTGTGGAAATGCTGTGATTTAAAAGTTCACCTCACACAAGCTTTGCCAATTAAAGAGGTATTTATCAATCCAGACGGTGATTGTGCAGACCCAAACTGGCAATTTGTTCAATATTAAGCACTGAGTTCCAAAACTTCCATAATTAACTAACCTAACGAACATTACCCTTCTTTGCTCAGCTGCTGCGACAGTGTTACACGCTTACCTCACACATAATGCTTTGCCCCTCTGCCCCGAATCCTTCACACAACACAAGGACGTGCACCAGGTTTTAGAAAGGGGTGAAACCTGGACTGGTTGAAAGCAGGATGAGGGACAGGACAGGGGCTGTGGCAGGGGTGCAGGGGGCTGCCTGCAGGGGTGCCCTGGAGGGGGTGGTGGTGGAAGGAGGTGGTTACCCCCAGGCACTCCCAGGGACCCCTCCAGGGATGGATTCTCTCTACAGCTGCCCCCTGCCACTCGTGGGCAGCCTCCAGCCAGATGGGGTTAGGGGGCTTTCATTTCAGGAGACTATTTCTGTCTGAGCAAGGTGGTCCAGTGAAGGAGAAGGATCTCATGACTATGGGGTGTTCATTCGATCCTTGCTTGGTAAAGTTACAAATAACCTGTTTCTGTAAGGAGGAATGTTTAGCATCGGTAGGATCCCAAAAGGGTACAAAGGAGGCACAAGTTTCAGGTATGAAAGTTTCTTTTTCAGCAAAAGCTCCAGTGTTCACCAGGAAGAAAGCAATTCCTTTGGTGTTCATCTTACAGGAGATTGCTAAGCATCTTTTGCCTTCCAAATGTCATGGGGCATATTCTGTGCTTTGTGTAGGTGCATAAACATCTCTTTACCTGATTAGCATTAATGAGGATGTTGGGGAAAGAGAAGGTTCTGCCACATAGTGCAGAGGGCCAGTCTGCATGTTAACTCAGGGTTATCCTAGCCTTATTTTGAAGGCTGACATGTAGTGCTGAAGTACTTCTCTGGTTCTGTTTTCTGAGGTAAATGTCATCCCCAGAGAGATGGAGGCATGAAGAGGATCAATGACAGTGTCAGAAAGCCCCTAGAGAAATCCTTTGTGGTAAGAAAATATGAGAAGGCTCAAAACAAGTTTTCAGTGAATGCTGTGCATATGTATATCCACTTCACCTCAGGACTCCCAGCTCTGTGCCCTTGGCTCATGGCGCTGTGCTTCCAAATGAAGGCAGTTGGAGAACCATATCTTAAGCCTATAGGGTTTAAATTGATTAATAGAATTCCCCTGAGCTCAATCTCCACTTTCCCTGGAGGTGGCGGGGACCAGGCAGTTAATCACCAGCAGTAACAAACTGTCATGCTTGCTGCCCTGGTTTTGTTCAGATGTTATAAGGCTGAATGATATTGGATAATGAACAATAGGAGACAAGCTGATGAAAACACAGAAAGCACTGGCAGATTTAAGTGCACATTGTTTAGCTACTAGTAGGAGAACAGCCTCAGAAAAAATGTATTCTTTTTAACTTTTCCCATGGGATTCCTGCTCCCATAATACTCCAGTGGGTTTTATAGCTGTTTATTCCTGCTCTGCAAGGACACCAAAGCAGTGTTTGTGTCTAGCGGCTCCATTAGCAGCATTTGTTTTACAATTTATGTCTTGTCATTTACGCATTTGCAAGAAGTCTTTGATAAAGCAAAAAGAACACATGCAACATGCTGCATGCAGCAAATAAGCCTGCAAATACCTTGCAAGGATGGGTCGTTGTTCATTCAGTGCTTTCAGTCAAGTGATTATTTTCATTACATACATTGCAGGTGACAGAGAAATGTGAGTTGGTTAATGGTTGTTTTCCTCTACCGTATACTGAAAGCACCATAAAACCAAACCATGCATTAAACTAAGCATGTTGTCTAATGTGGTACACGCACAGATTTGTCTACCAATAGCTTTCACGTTTGAGGGACTCCATGTTTTTCAAATCCTTACCTGTAAGCACTTTCTTTTCTGAAAGAACTGGAGCAACTCTGATAATGCAAGAATGAAATATAGCTCTTTATTTTCAAAACAGTGTATAATATAAAGAAGCCCTTTTAGCATCAGCTGATTTTTTAAACCTTCTTTTATATGCAGTATATATGAATACTGAAACAGAACACAGAAAAAGTGCTTTCTGTTTTTCAGTGTATTTGATTTATCTGTTTAGCATATGCTTTTCAGGGGTCCATTTTACTCTTTGCACTGACTATTGATCATCCAGTTGGTTTCTCTTCTTCTATGCCTAACCTTCAGTGTTAATGATAGAGGATGTTTAAAAAATGAGAAGAACAAAACTGAAAAAACTATAGTGCTGACAGTAAGACTCAGAATCAGGCGTGAGAGGCAAAAGAAGTGAAAATCTTGCTTCTTTTTAACTAACTGGCTAGATTTAAATTGGATATTCTGCCTTTAGCAAATCCTCGCAGCAGTGCATGGGCTGTGAAAGACTGGCTGCCAATCCAGCAGCAGAGCCAGGGCTGCTAATCTGGGCTCCCATTTCACAGTTGTCACTTTTCTTCTCCAACTACTGCAGCATAACATCTCACAACATCATTTGGTCTGGTTGCAGTGGGAAATGTACTCTGGGGAGGATGTTACCTTTTCCAGTATCAGTATACCTTCTGCCCAGCAGATTTTTCAGCATTTTGGCCAATGACAACCCAGTTTGGCAGTGGAGAAGTTTCAGGAGGTGGGAGCAGTTAGCTCCTTGCCCTTATGTTTTATCTCATTAAAAAAATGCAATTAAACCAAGAGTGCTGTGCTGCTGCTGAGTATGTAGGAACTGCTGCTTACCTGATGACCTTTGAGATAGATGCATGGCCCCTGGGGGGAGCAGGGGCTGTGAGGAGCCCAGTTAAAGGGCTGTACCATGTGTCTCCCATGAGGTCTATGTCAAGTGCATGAAAATTTGATGATTCCACATTCCAGGTCTTGTCCCACTGTAAATCACTTATATTTGCTTTACTTTGGTTCTTTTGTGGCATTCACCACAAATCCTACACCCTTGACATCCCTTCACTCCAGGCACACCAAAGGCCCAGCTCTATTCACAGTATGGTCCATGGCCAGCCCCCTTCCCAATGTGGATCAGTTCTGGATCTATCTGGGCATGTGTGTATGCTTTAATAATGTTGTGTTGGGTCAGGTTTCATTCTGTATTTTTTACACATACATTCACATCTGGCTTTTGTCCTCCTGAGAACTGAAATGTTGAGAGAAGCTTCTAGTTGGGAAAATAGTTTGCAAACTCTTTGCCTTCCAAAAATGCCTGGTGGTGATTTCAGTGTTATTGTCACCTTTGTTTAGGTTCTGCCTCCATCAGAAAACATGAGGGGTCAGAGGAGATAAGGTTTTAAAAGGGGTAAATACCAAGATATTTAAGAGAAGAGGAAAATTGGCATCATTGACTGGAAAAGCCAATGAAGTCCTGGAAAGAAAATTAACAAGGCTGCTGTCTCTTCTGGTACAAGAAGCAGGGAGGGAGGAGAGGAGCACAAATTAAACTAGCAAATGGAGGATTTACGGTCAACAAAAACATCCCAGTGCAGTGTGGGGTGAAGCTGTAGGTGTCACTGTCACAGACCAGAGGTGACAGTAGGAATTTGCTGTGTTCGAAGAGACAAGTGGCACACCCAGGCGCTACCTCCATCCTAGCCCTAGGATGAGATCCTTCTCACCCATAGGAACAAACAATTGCTGGATGAGCCAAAAAGGGATTCTTCCTTGTTTAGAGCAGGAGCAGTTAAAATTCTTCTTTGTGCA
Source organism: Strigops habroptila (assembly GCF_004027225.2). Classification (NCBI taxonomy): domain Eukaryota; kingdom Metazoa; phylum Chordata; class Aves; order Psittaciformes; family Psittacidae; genus Strigops; species Strigops habroptila. The sequence continues at coordinate 30,119,978 of NC_044278.2, read as the reverse complement.
TCTCTCCATCTGGGCTCCAGTTGTGAAGCATCCTGATTAATTTAGATAATTGGTCCTTTTTTTTTGTAATTAATTCAAGTGTTCATGTAACCTCATTGTTTCCATCATAATATATTACTGTAACGCTTAAGCACCTTTGCTACACACCCCAATGGATTCAGCAGTAGGAAAACAAAGGAAAAACAGTAGTCCTTACCACCCAGAAGCACAGTTTCGTGTTCAATAAAATACGTGTCTTACTACTTCAGGGAAAGCGGTGTGTTAACTTAGAAAATGCCGTGCTAACTTTTCTGGTCTCAGAAGCATGTGCAGAAAAAGTAGTGCTTGATCAAAACAGGATCTGTCACTATCATCTGCTAATGAAACACTGCAATTGTCATTCTGTGTTTCCAAGAATAAAGGAGAAGGACTGGTGTTATTTCCCTGCATCTTACAGAACACAAAGGTCAGTGACACGCAGAAAATGGCATTTCATTAACTAGACATTTGTATTATAAACATTATTCCCAGACAAGCAGGAAAGTCCCAAAAATCTGAGTCACTCCTGTTTGAATAGGTGTTTTGTGAGGCCAAGAGCAGACCTTTATAAATACAGCATTGATGAAATAAACAGTCACTTTGTATCAAAAAGGGAAAGTTTTCTATATACACATGTAGTTTTCATAAAACAGTGACATGATTTAGGAATCCTATCAGGAGATTTATTCTGTCTAACCAGCATCTTATCTGGTTGCTAGCCTAAGATGTGTATTTTTTACTGAGCATATATCTGCCTCAGCTCATACTTGTGCCTAATTTATAACTTCTTAATCTTACTTCCTCTTGATCTTAGTTCTGATCGTGACCCTTAAATGATAATTTTGAGCTACTGCAATGATTTAACCTGTGCCCACTGAAGAAAGGGAGATGAATTACAGGTCTTTAAAACCTGAAGACAGTTTCTGTTGCTTGGAAAGTCACACCAACCTGTGCCCTCTGACTCCAGGCAAGTTATATCTCATGCAAGGCTTCCCTGAAGACATTGTTTATTGAACACTGGGATAATATTGCTCAAAAGCTCAGCAGGTGCAAACAGGGGACTCTCAGACATGTGTCCTGCCCCACCAAGGTAGTTAGGGTGCAGGAGTAGGAAAGCAGTTCTAGCTGCCTTTGCTCAGCTGCTGGTCTGCTGAGCTATCTTAAGTTGGGCTCCTTCAGCAGCTCCACTCAACTTCCTGCTCCTTCATCACTCTTGCTCTTGCTGTGGATGCAAGCAGAACCTTTGCCCATGCATTTGAACAAAACCTGGTGTCTTATTGCTGAAGGTGTCCCTGAGTGAGGCTTACTCCAGAGAATAAAAAGTGAAAAAGGATTCAAAACATTCCTCTTTCTTACCTTGTTTTTACAGTGTCTTTGTTTTCCCTTGTGCCTATGCCCTGATGAAATAGTTCTGATTCTCTGCTGCCTTGCACAGTACTCTTCTTGTGGTTGTGGAAAAGAAGCATCAAGCGAGTTTTGGTGTCAACTGGATTTTGCTGTGGACAGATGTGCTATAGCAGTGGTAGGGATTTCTACTTTCCACTGCAAGATGTATTGGCAAAAGTTTCCTGATATTTCCTTGAGAATAGGACAATGTTTCTTCCATTGAAATCGCACATGAACTCTTGAATCAAACCCTGCTCTCATTTGAGACTAAGAAAAGGATCAGAGGGAAGAGCAGTGTGTTGGGAATGAAAGTTCTTTGCAACTGCAAAACAGCTGACAACAGCAAACGAGAACATGTGAAAAGGGAAAAGAACATTAGGTTATAAAACTGGGTTTACTGTTGGGGGCTTAAAGTAAACTGCATTTCACCATTATTTTATATTTCTTGCCTTTCATTCATATACCCTAGGAGAGTAGATGGCAGAGGTACTGCAAGAACAATTAGTTTCTCTGGTAGATCAAATGGAAAGATGATCTTTCCTGCAAGGAAACCGAGAGTAGTATGTGCTCATATGATTCGTGTATCAGGACTTTGAATGTCAGGGGTTTGCCTACCCAGCTGCCAGGGCAGCATCAGGAGGTCTGGGAGAAGCATCCTGAGAACAAACAAGATGTTCTATTTCCTCTATCACGGGAGGGTGTCTCTTCTTTCCTGTTAGCTGGTTTCTTTAATTAATCTTTAATGACAGCAGATGTTTTGCTTTTGTATATAAAGCTAAAGCATGTAAAAAGTTACTGGAGTCATGCAGAGATATAAACAGATACTTGTCTGTCAATCTACCTTTCTTTCTTACATGTTTACACTATTTAGGAACAAAGCAGATAACTCCAGGCCCACAAGTGGCTGCTGAAAAGACATTTTCCCAACACTGCTAATGGGAAAGTGTGCTATGGGTTGTGGTAACAACCCAAATAATAACAAAACAAGAACAGCCTATTTGCATGGATTTCATTTGCTTGCCTTTTGCTTGATTGGGCAATTTGGGGCTGAGATTTTAGGCACAACTTCAATCAGCTAAGAATAAAAATAAAAACTCCTATACAGAGGGCAGGAACAATTAAAGACAACTGTGGGAAATGTTATTTGCAGAAGAAGATTTCCTTTCTTTATAAATTGTGCTGGAGTTGTGAAAGGGCACTGTGTGAAAAGATAGGAGTCATGCCTACAGACTTGGTGTATGTGCTTCCTCCTCCAGGTGAATAGCCTCTCTAAGCTTCCCAGGGCTCACTCCTGTTTTCCTCTGTGTTGGCCCTCATTGTGACATGGCTTGGCCGTGTTGGCAGATATCCAGAAGCAAAGGGAGGATGAAGATCGTCTTCAGCTACGTTTCAGCTTCCAGGTACCTGGCAGGAGATTGAACACTGCAATGACCTGCATTTCAGGACTTTTACCCCATACAACAAGGCAGTTTTGACAAGAGGATGCCCTATCCATATGCCATTCTTCCTGCACTGGTAATGTCACATCTTTCCCTCTCTAAGTTGCTAAAATGAGCACTGGGCAACAACCTCCCTGTTATTTACACACCCTGTGTGCTTCCTGGTGCTTCCCTCTCTAAGTGGCGAGACCTGTTCTTGCTGCTGGGGACATTCAGGGGATTGCCTCCTTTCCTGAAGGTAGAAGACATGGCTTGGGGACATACTGGCTACAACTTGTGCCTCTCCTGAGCCTTTGGGAAGCCTTTACTCCCCTTTACTTTTGCCCCTGAGACCTGTCCTTGTGCATATTGCATGTTAGGGAAAAGATGCAGCTTATTCTCTAGTGCTGAGAGATGAAGGAGTTTTGCAAAACACCCTGTGGTCAGAAGAGGAACAAAGCCAAAGATACTTCAAACATCCAAAGAGAGTCAGCCTGGGGATGGAAAATCAGGAATGTGGAAATCCTGCCTGCAGTTCCCTGAAACAGCAACTGGCTGAAAGGAACAGCTGAGGCAGGGGGCTAAGCAAATGTGCTCTTATTCAAAGAACACAAAAAGTGGATATCAGAAAGCTGTGCAGCCCGTGAGGCTGATGTCTCATTGTGGAGGGTGGTGTTTGGCATGTGAGCATGCTGTAGCTTTGCAGTGCCGTGGTTCCAGGATGCAGCTCTGTTCACTAGGGTGGTTGGCAGATTTCTGCTCTGTTTTGATAGGACTTGCAACATAATGCCTCCTCTGCTGATCTCACTAGGCATGCATATTGCCTCCCTGCCTACAAGTGAGTTATTGCACATCTCTTTTCTCAGCTCAAAGCCTGACAGTGCTGCATTTCATCCCTTACCTTGCAACATTTGCACACCACATGAGTGGATGAACATACGGTTTTAAGGAGTTACGTTTATTTCAGAGTGGCTTAATGCAGTGTTTGAAAGACTTTTGATGGATGTAAGCAGGTGAGTTTCCATAACATGTCTAGGAAGAAAGAGGCTGAGTTAAATAAGTGCAATGCAAAAAGGTATCAAGAGTGCAGATAAGCTGTGCATCGCTCTGCAGTGAGGAACTCCCTCCATCCCATGTGAAATAAACCTCTGTGTTCCTTGATGCAAAGACCATAAACACCTCCTATCCATGCTTGCCACTCATCTTGACTTCTTTGCCATGAGCATCCACAACACGTGTGCCTGGTACATGCTTTGCTGGCATTAGCCTCAGCCCTGCAGGAGGGGATGGGATGGTGGCCAGACATTCTCTTGCCCCTCGTGTCTGCTCATGTCTTGCCCCAGGGATGTTTACTGGGATTTCTACTTTCTAAAATGAGCACTGGCCAACAACCTCCCTGTTATTTACACACCCTGTGTGCTTCCTGGTGCTTAGGCTACAGGTGGGATGGAGGTTTTGGATCTACTGCTGTGATGTGAGGTGATACCCACAATTCTGGCAGATCATATTATAGCAGGGAGGTGGGATAAGTTATTCTTTAAATGTACATAGGGAAGTATGGCTTGAGATCCTTCTTACAACACTGAAGTAAAAAGAATTTTTTTGCTATTGAAAGTATTGCTTCAGGAGGAAGAGAACCATATCTCCTTGAATAAAGAGTATGTCCTCCAGATAGGTCTGTCTTGTCATTAGATTAGATTATTAGAATGATATTTCTCTCTGAGCTTGGATTCCTAGTGTTGCAGGAGAGAAGTTTGGTTCCTCTGTGAGAGGAAGTTAGTTCTTGCCGTCACAATCTTGCCATCACAAATCACATTTTCATTCATTTGGAAAGGTCTAAGGCAAAACAGTGACATACCACCCATGATACGGGCTGAAATTTAGTGCTCAGCATGGAGAAACTGGTTTGTACAAAACAAAGTCATGGTATGTTTCTTCATAGATTTCATAAGTTCAGACTAAACCTAAACTTATTTTGAGTCCTTCTGCCACTTTGTCTTCCACCTTCTTATATGTCTGGGTCCTGCCTGTAAGTTGAAACATATGCCATGCGGGAGGAAAGGGGCTGTCACAGTAGCTCTGGACCATCTTCAAGGAAAAGTGCCAGAGGAGATGTGCATCTATGAGATCTTCAGTTTTCCTTTCATTTACATAAGAAACTAAGCTAGCTACAGTGAAAACTTTGAGCTTTTCCCATGTTACTGTTTCCTCTTTTTAAAAAAGTGTAGCTGAAAAAACTCTTTGAGCTGAACTGAAGCAACATGGAGGTTGTGCTGGTGGTGCCTTCCTGTCAGAGGAAATGAGCTGATGAACAGTCTGCAGTTTCCTTTGGTCAAAATGACTTACCTCTGTTAGCATAGGAGTGTTGATTTCCTGATTCATTGCTTCTACCAATGAGGCAGAAACCTTGGAGGTTTCAAAGAGGAACACTAAGTCAAATTTAATGCTTTGGTCTTCATCTTCAGCACACTCACTGACCTGGACAGAGATTTTCTAAGTGTTCACTTAAACCTCTGAGAGGCAAACAGCTATGAAGCTCTATGTGAAGATGAAGGTTTTTGCCATAAGTAGTGATTTATGTTTTTTTAAGGGGCTGGTCTGAGATTTCAGGAGAAATCCTGCAAGAACTGAATATTATCTTGGTGTTCACTATGTTCAATCCCAATTATCTCTAATGTTCCTTCTCTAACTTCAGTCTAAGGTGTGCTGATATTAAGGACAATTTAACCCAAATAAAACATTGCAAAAGTTGTACAACTTTTCTGTGTAGAGATGATAAGATCAAGAACAAAGCTACATATGTCAGACATTATGTTAGACATGATATGAAATACTCTACATGTTCTGCTACCTTGGTTACAAAGGTTGATACAAACACACACATATAATAAAGACAAATATGCACACTACAGGATCAAAGCTACTGGACTTTAAGTAAGCATTTGTAATTAAATAAAAGTATTAAAATGATAACAAATATGAATTTTCAAGTTAGTGTTTAGAAATACTATGGAAAAAGTTAGGGTGTTTTGCATTTAATATTAACTTGAGGATGCAAAAGGTACCCTGATTTGATTAGCTAAACTTATAAAGACTGTCTAATGGGGAACTGTTGCTTTAGTTCTGTTTTCCATCTTTCTTTCTCAAGGACAGCTTCTGCACCCATGCCGTCTGTCTGTCCATACTGGTTTTGGTTAAACCACAACATGGCCTTAAAACTGGATGAATTTCACTTAAATTCATGGAGGAAGCTAGCATTTCAAACAGATGATGTTCTGTAGCTACTTGTGAAAATTTAAGGTTGTGTAGGGGAGAGAGATCTGCATTAATACCCCACTGAGAGGAGTGCCACAGCACAAACGCCACTGTTACATGATTTGTTTGGATTACAAGATTCCCACTCAGCACCGTTCAGGCTATGATCCCTGCCATGTTGTTGTAAACCAGTAATTACATCCTAGGGAGGGCAGATGAATCTAAGGTTTGCTGGCATGGAGGGAAGTTACAGTTGTGGCAGAGGGAGTAAAGTCAAGGAAGAGAGTGAATGCAATGAGAAATTGTGGGGAGCTGTAGGGATGGATCTGTAAGAAACCATGCTTTATTAGTTCCTCTGCTCAAAGTATGTCTTATAAAATTAAATGGCAAGACTCCAAACCTTGCATCTGAGATGTTCAAAGGACCTTAAAGGAACTGGGTATGGTATACTCATTGAAATTCATTGATTTTGTGAACTTCTCAGGATCTTGTATCAATCCCAGTCAACAGAAGTGCTGTCAGGCTAGCGATGACGGAACTTGCTGAAGATATTACTAAAGACAATTCTGTAGACAGCATTTTAGTAGGTGACTTCTTCTCAAACTTAGTGAATTTAAAAAAAAAAAAAGAAGGTGAAAACTCTGGGGGATTAAATATGCTTAAATAAGGCATGATTCGGCCCTCATTGAGGGATCAGAAAGACTCCCAGTATTTCCCTAGAAGATGGCTAGCCTGGACAGAAATGCAGCTCTTCTGAAATTTTTTTTACAACATTACTAATCCCAGTCATGTGTGAGCTTTGATGATCATTATAAGCCACTTTGAAAAAGAGAATAGAGAAATCCCTGCTACCTGCCGATTGCAGGGGATCATGGCCACTTCCACTTCCGTGCATGACAACAACCCATTCAGGAGCTGGGCTTACACTGTCACTATGGCTGTCCCAGACCGCTTTTTCTATATCTTTAGTTGTGAAACTAAGGGGGCCAATTTTTTTGGGGGGGGTTTTTTGTTCATTGTCTTATTCCTCCAGTTGCCTGTAAATGAGCAAGTATGAAAGGAAAGTGGAATTCAATGGTGATATTTGCTATTACCCGTAAAAGCAAGATAATAGAGAATCAGGCCTCACAATATCCTGATATGAATAGCTATGAAAAAAGAAAAAAAAAAAAAAAAAAAGAGTGAGCAAGCCAGATTTTCAGGATGTGCAGATCGTGGAAGCTTTATTGTCGTCAACAGATCTTCATTCTTTTCACCTCCTTTCACATGATTTATATGGCAGAAAAGCAGACACAGCAGCATGCAGAACTTTCTGACCTATCTCTGAAATATTTAGCTTGCCCTAGAGTTGTCTGAAACAAGAGATATCAAGAACTGCCAAGTCTGGAATTTGGATTATGTTAAATGCTGTATTGTTCCCCTTGCAGGGTGGTGTGATTGCTACATTTTCTTCTTTCTTTTGCACACCAGCAAACTGTAAATCAGCTTTCACAGGAATCGTGAGTTTTGCTGTAGCCTTGAGTTGAAAAAATTATGTTTCTGCTCAAGCTCTTGCACTTACTTTCAAAAACCTGTGCACCTTTGCCTCTGTCCATGGATTCATCTGATTTACCATGTCTTCCCTTGTGCCCGCCACACTGCCAACACCACGTGGTGGGACAGCACCATCATCTCTTTCTCTGCTCCTTCTGCCTGGCTGTCATCTACAAAGTTTTCCATAAAACTCGCATATGTTCCTTACATTCTCCATATTCAAATCTATCCCATAGGTCTGCTACTGCTCTTGTTACTGATTGACCATTTTTTTCTCCCTTATTTTTCTGTTTGTTTTGATGCTTGTGTGGTAATCTACACTGGGGAAAGGGTCACTGGAAAAAACAGAAAACATACATACATCTGCTTCTTAAGGGCAGAGCACAAAGTGAAATACCGGAGATGAAAAATAATCTAGAAAAGTACATTCTGAAAGATGAAGTTCAGATTCTCAAACTGAGTTATCATTGATGTTTCTCCAGAGAGAACTGTTGTTAGAAACTTGGCCCACTTGCATGTAATTTTAGAATATGATCTACTGATTTTTATCATCTTCTAACATTGTTCTGTAATTCTGGGACTTATTAACCACTACTCGGTGTTAGTTTTTTGGTTAAGATGAAGAAAAATCAGGATCCTCCTGGTGTCCCCAATGCATGGATTTCCTACTTGGATATGACAGGAAAAAAAGGGGGCTTTTTGCAAAATGGGTCAGCAGTATTCGTTACACAATGCAATGCTGGTGTTAATGTATATCACAGGCTTTGTTTCTGAATTTCCTTCAAGTAATGTCAATAGGAAATCTCTGTTACAAAACTAGAGACATCTCTGTATTTATCAAGGAGCTATTCAGTCCAAGTTGTTACTTTCTAAAAGCTAATAACTTTTCAAAACCATCAGAATGAGCTGGATTTCTTTTTCTTTCTCTTATTTTCTTTCCTTCATTGGGCATTGAAATTCATTAGGTTTCAGTGATCAGGACAGACAGAAGTAATCTTTTGCCACAAAACATTATTTATTAATTCAATAGTTACTTTAATGGATCTCAAAAATCTCATTATAATTCATATGTCATGCTATGATAGTTTTTATTCTCTTTTAAAACAAATGCAAAGATTGCAAAACATTTTAAAGTTGTTATGCTGATCTTGTTTTTCCTGGAAAACAAAATATTTTGAAGAAAATCTAATGTAACAGTTGGAGATGGCCATTTTAATCTGTAATAGAAAAGATACAGTTTCTAGCACTGCCAACTCCTTGCATTTTAACATGCATTTGATATGTATTTTAGGTTAAAGATTGTAATTAGATAGCCTTGGCCTCTGTTGCATGATATAAGTAAAAAGTATTGAGTATTCATATTTTAAATAAAGTCCTAGATAGGTCTGTCAATGTGAGCTCTTAAAAATTAGAACATCTAAACCCAGTCAAACCACGCTATATGATCGGAGGGAAGAACAACCTAGTTCTGCATTACAGTAGGAAAACTGTGTGTTTTTATGTCACCATATATTGTTACATGTTAAATGAACTGAGATTTAGTACTGAAAAATATTTGTTGTTACTACTTCACAGCATTCCTGGATCTATGCAAGTGGTAATTTCATGCTGTAGGGGATCAGCAAAAGTATTTTCATATGATACTTCTTGGGGTGTAGCACTATTTTCTTAAAGTAAATACATAAAGAGAGAGAAACATTTGTATCGCATCTATCCCTGGGGCCCAATATTCTAAAAAGAGACAAAGATATTTCATGGTAAAATCACTGTGTGAATTCTCACCCTCATACACACTAAGCTTTTCAGTTATTTGTGCAATATGGGGAAGCTTGAGATACAAAGCCCATGAAAAAGCCTTAGTGTGAGTAGCATTTAGAGTTGCCTTTACAGAAAGTATTATTTTTTTTAATGGTGGAGTCCCAGGCATGGCAGGAGAGGGAGGAAGAAAGTGGTCTTCCAGAACTTTTACCCATCATTGGTTTTGCTCCAAATTGTGGGAGAATAAAGGTAGAGAGATATTTGTATCCTGAAAAAATAGGTGCATACATTAGTGATGTGATACATGACACCTTAAGAATTGTTTTCAGCCATAAATAATCTTTAAAAATGAAATCTAGCTGTTGATTTAGATCAATACTCTTCATTGCTTGGAAAATGTTTGAGTGGATTGCCTTTTTTTCCTGCAAATTCAAGGTTTCCAGCTCAGATTGGATCAGAATACATTGATCTACCATTTTAGTATCAAATTTATCGTTTGCTAAGATACCAGTAAAATGGCTAACTGCTTGCCCAGCAAACTAAAAATTCTACATCACTGAATTTGGAATAAGGCTGAATAAGCTGGTAGAGAGAAATTATGTAGATTAGTAAAAAGGTGAAAATCTATAGGATACAGTGTAGATATGGGCAAAATAGGAGTTTGGGTTGAAATAATTTACCCCAAAAGGGAATAAATGTATGGAATAAGTTAGCAGAGTAAATAATTTCACAAGCATAAATCAATTTAAGGGGTTGCCTTGATTTGCTTCTGAAACAAAGTAAAGGTTAAAAAGCATAGCAATAGACTAAGGAAGATGAATTTAAATATTCAGAACATGTTTTTTTCCAGAAGATATCTTTTGTACCAGCTTGAGCATAACTGGCTTTGCATTTTTAACTATATATGCAAAGTGCGTATTCGCCTTATGCGAAATAATGAATCCTTACAGAAGACTACTGACTTAATTATTCAGTGAACAGTTGTTATCTAAATTGTGTGTTTGGTTAGTTAACCTAGGTCAAGTCATATCACTCTAAGGTTGTGAAATCAATTATCTAGCTTTCAGAAATTAATTCTCCTGCTACTTGAATTATATTTTGATAAGCAAGCCTTCATTTGTTGTTACACACATCTGAAAGATGTTTTCTGCCAACTTCCATCAGGTGACCAAACTTGTGAGCAAATTAAATAAGATGCTGCCTGTATCATTATCAGTTTAAATATGTAAATTATGCTAAAAAATACTTTTTCTCTTAAAAGCTTGACCCAAAATGTTTTTATACATTTGATTTTCTATCCAGATCAACAGATGTGTTTCCCATTGGCTTCAAGAAGCTTTGGGTAGGGCCTTTATGCTTATCTTTAATTTCCTGGCTTGCCTGAAGGTGTTCGGTGCAAAATACTCTTTCTCCCTTCCTGGGCTGTAGTAGTAGCCTTCCCCAATATTGCTCATCCTACCCCCTTCTGGTAACCGTTCCATACAGCAACATTGCAGAGAGAGCGCTTGTGGATGATCTTCTACCACTTCAACAAAAATCACGTAAAGGATGAGGAACCTTTAACTCAGCTAAAAGTGGCAAGTATGGGTTAAAATACCACCGCATGCAAGACAAGCTGAGTTGCCAAATTGAAGTCACTGCCTCCTTTTGGTCATTAAGTTGAGCTACTAACTTTTTAGTCAGAACCAAATTTGTTGTGCAAGTTAGGAAAGTGTCTCCTAACCAGCAAACTATGGTTATCTATATTAAATTGTAGTTAAGAATTTTATACACCATATCACTTAAAGCTTTCTAGTAAAACATATTTTACTGTAATGATCTATGTACTGTAACTTGTAGATAAAAACATATATGTGGATATGTCTATATATGTTAAACACAGAGCTTGTTGTTGGAAGAAGCTCTGTGTTTAACATATTTAACAAAGCTAAATTGCACATTGTAAACTTGTGATGGTGCTTCTTGTCAGTGTTTTCACACACAGTAAAGGAGCACACACCCTTTGCCAGGACAGTTGCTACATTTTACTTTTATGTTATTGAAAAAAAGACTCCCTTGATATGCAAAAGATAAATATTGTCTTTACAAGTGAAATCGATGTATTACAGGTGATTGTCACTTCAGATGACGGGCTACTCAATTTATTCTGAGGTATACTGTGTGATTTTTCTGAGGCTGACTCAGTGGGAAGCACTTTGCCAGATCTCTTGATACTAAATCTGTTGGAACTGTTTCATTCATGCCTGGGAGCAGCAGTGAGAGCCTGAAATTGCACTTCTTGTTATCTGGATCAGAGAAAGAAATGCGAGGTCCCCAGTGGGCAGCATTGTGTGCCTTGGACCTTGGCAACAGATGAGTGAAGGTTATTGGCAGAATTTATTTTGTCAGACCTGAGTTCGTCATTGACAATGCCCTGTTCTGGAGTATTAGATGTTGAATAAACATCTAAGAAGGATGTAAAAAGGACAGCCTCTTCCCTATGGGGGTTGATGCAGTACCCAGAAGCAGAACAAAAGTCAAAGCAACAAAGATATTTAAAAATAGGAAAATGCCAGCTTCCCAAGTGGTCTATCACCAAATTTAAGCATTTTTTAAAATAAACCATGTCTCTTGGTTTAAGACCATTGAATAATACTTTGTCTTCTGCATAGCTCTGCTTCTCATAAGATACTTTTTCTCCCAACCATCTGTTGCTGGAGTGTAGAAGGACAGGATGATTCTGTTCTAAAGATTATTGTAATAAACTGTCTGGAATCCTTCAGACTTTCCAATGTTTTTACTTTCCCTCCCCAAGAAAAAAAAAAAAAAGTTTTAAATGGAGATACTCATCTATTTCTTTTCTTTTTGTGCCAGTCATAATATAGCGCCCTATGTTCTTCTCCTGCATGCAAACAACCAAAATCTCAGTTTTTCTATTATTGCAGCATCATTACAGTTTGCTGTCTTTAGGCTCATACAGTGTGCTCTGTGCTACACAAAATGCAAAGAAGGCTGTGCCTCTCTGTGAAACTGTTTGTTAAGTAGATCTCATAATCCTGAGATTTTTGAAAGAATTCAGCTTCCATTCAAACATACAAATAAGGTTCAGGTTTGTGGAACTGCTCTGAACCCAACAGCACTTACGAAAACATTCAGATGAAGGTTTTCTTCTCCCAGAACAGTTCCTCACACAACACGAAATGTTACTCATCAGTGGAGTCCTGGCCTGTTATTTTGTTACCTAAGTAAAAGCTGAATGTTTTTTAAATCTGGCTCATACTCTATCTAGTGAGAATTGCTTTCCTCCACTCATATGGTTTTGGATATCACTTTTGGTAATACCATTCTCCACAGCTTTCTGTCAGTGGAAGGCATTTTCCTAGGCCACCCATGTGTAGAAGGAGATGGATCACGTTGCACAGAGGAGGTTTTTTCAGGCTTTCTTCGCAGCCACTTGCCGTGAGTGTTTGTACATGTCACTTCTGTTGCCTGGTATCAATGGGAAGGACTGAAAGGCTCAGAAGCAGGGGATACTCCGATTAGCTGCTTACAGCTTTGAAAGAGCATACATGAGGGTACATTAAGTCCACTGCTAGCTGTCTTCCACAGAATTGGCTTTCTCCTCACTCCCTTATCACACACACATTGCCTGCATGGTGAAGCAGGAAAAACGTGGCTTTGAACATCTTGTGTGTGGTGCCTTTATCGAGCTGAGTGTTTGTCAGACTTGTAATTCCCACTAATTTCCCTTGTCCAGACTTCCAGATTTCAAATAATTTTTTTAAGGCCTGAAATGGAAAGGGAGGCCCACCAAAGATAATGGGAATATCTTTGGATTCAGTGAGTTCAGGATTTTTGCCCAACATCAAAACCGGGAGGCTGTTAATAAAGGGGGTCTTGTGTGAACAGCAAAAATAGAGGGGTGAGCATGAAGCTGTAAGCTCTAGCAAAATTCAATGCTTGAATTTTGAAGATGATGAATGGCTTTTGAATTTTTAATTTCAGAATATTAATTACTGTTTTCCTAGGAGGTACATTCTAAACCATTCAACATCATTCTCAGGCTGCAGCTTTTCATTTCTTTACTTTGGCAATGCAAAAACATCTTAAAATGAAAGATATGATTGTTCCTGTCTTGCCTTGACTAAGGCAGAGCTTTGGCAAAGGCTGTTCCCAACCATTAGGGCAGAAGACAAGGAGATATATGTTGGGTGTCAGAAATCCAGCCTGAACGCTCCACACTGTGGCTCTCCTCTGTTTTCCATGGATCAAGGTTATCAGACCTGGAAGCAGCAGTGGACATGCCCACAAGGCAGCTATCTGTGTGGACTAGCCCTTCATGTCACCTGAGCAGAGTCTGGGGCTGAATTGAATGTGACTCAGGGATGTTATTCCTGCAGGTGAACAGCTTAACTTGGTCACAAATGCCAGGCCATGGAGTCACCAGCCAAGTCCTTCCCACCATGGATGCATAGGTGCCAACAACTACAAAGCATCACCTGACAGTTTGTTTTCCTACATTTCTCCTTGGGAATGTGTCTCAGAGCAGCTTGTTTGGCAATCACTGTTACTTTTATTTCTTTGTATATTGACAGGATATACTTAGAAAAGGGAGTATAGTATGCTAATTATTTTTGATGGTCCACCACAGGTATCACTTTGCTTCATATTTGGTTGGTAAGAGGATGTGGAATACATTTTTTCCTTTATTTTTAAGGCAAGTAGAGGAAAAGAAAAATCCAGTTTATAAATGTATAAAAAACATATTAACAAATATATAACCCCCTACTCTAGAATGCTATTGCAAATAACTGTCATTAGGTTGCTGAACTTAAACACTGACATATTTGCACTATTTTCAATGTAATTAATTGTAACACGAAAGTAGACAAATAGCACTCATTACCAACTTTTTTCAATGAATTCTCTCTTAGGGTCCCCATCTATGAAAATCAGTAATATCTCCATCTTAGTTCATGGAGTTATTCTTGTGAAACACAGGTGGTTCTCCTGAGTAAAAAACAAGAAAGAAAAAACCGATAAGAATCAGACCTTAGTTCCTGAGTGCACAATCTGTTTTTATGTGCACAGCAGGAAATATTTTTTAGAAATCCTGGGTATTTCCAAATATCTGACTTCTCAGAGGAGTAAAAATGCAATCAAAGTATTTCCTTTCAAAACTGCAGCACTTTATTAATCAAGGGGTTTTTATAACATGAATTTCCTTTTTAGAAATGTTTTCTATTACATCTGTTTGTTTTTATTTTTTTTAGCAATCCAATTAGGTTACTCTTTCATCAGGATACAAAAGTTGGAGCTGTTCATTTAAGAAAAAAAAAAAAGTATATGCATATCATAGTATGCATGGCTACCATAGGAAATGTTTAAATATTTCCTGGGTTAGCTTTAGTCCTGTCAGTGATAAGACAGATTAGGATTTGACCTGAGCAATTATGACTGTCCTTTTCAGAATGTTCTTTGATTCCCTCTCCTTCAAATATACAAGCTTTGGTATCATACATACAGTGTTATAGATTTTATTAGTCTAAACGATCCCTGGCACATCTGGATGCACAATTTGGATCATCTTGTGATTTAAGATCCTTGTAATTTTTCCTCATCTTATGCCTTTTACTGTATGTGCACGTGCTGGCACACTTTCTCCAGTATGTTTTAAATACAGACCTTTCAAATAAAAATTATTGCCCCCAGTTGCACAATTCAGAAATGTTCCAGTGTTTATGGAATAGTTTTGTCCACATTAAAGGACAGATATTTACTTTCTTTTGCTTTAATTGACTATGGTTACTTTAACATGTAAAGAGTCCTGCAACCTCCCCACTTCTTCTTCCAATCACTCCTGACAACCTGTTCAGACCATATTGTAATATGAATATTCTGGGCCTAACCGAGGACTGGCACCTCCAGCAGACGTGCCCTTGCTCTTTGCTCTCACCATGTGGCTGGAAGGACCATCTTGCTGTGGCATAACTTCCTGCAGCTGCTTCTCCCTCACTGCTACATGAGCCCCATGTGGGAGTTTTGTGGTGAGCCTCATTTTTAGCATCACTCATCCGCTGCCCTCCCTCAAGACCACCATGCTTGGGAACCGGACGGCCGCATGGGAACGTGCCACGTAGTGCAGCTTTGTTCCCAGTAGGAGAGCACTGTTGCTAAGGGGGTCAACTTTTGGGTGAGAGGTGGAGGCTGATTGGATATACCATTCACAACACTGTTGACTGAGGCATATTGTCCTTCCACATAGCAAATGAAGTAATGATACCAGTATGTAATGAGCCTGGGTTTGTTTTGTGGCAGGTTATTGCACAAGCAGCCAGTGTCTGCCCTTCCTTGCAAGACATACTGGCAAAAAAGTAGGTTTTTTCTCCTAGTTTGGTCTTATAAAAGAGAGGCCAGGTAAGGGAGGCATAGGTTTGTAGCTTATCATACACAGTAAATGAAAAATTTAACAGGAAATGAGGAGAAACCCCTGAAAGCAGAAGTACTGAGTATTTTTGTCCTTGGCTAAGAGCAAAGAGGCAGTATGAACCCCAAAACAAGTATTCAAAATCTTGAAGATCCTTTGGGAAGCTCCTCAGTTGCAGAACAGAAGAGCTAGAGGCCATATACCAGGCTTTTGAAGCACACTGCGATCTGCCACAGAGAAAGCAAATTTCTAAAGACATCTACCTCTGGGGGCATTGGTGAGGCTAAAGATGTGCAGTACTACATGGCAAGACCTTGCCTGGTGGGGCTGATGGTGCAAAGCCATGGAGAACCACAGCCACCACAGCTGCCCAGCAGAAGCAGAGAGGACCCTGGGTGCATGCATGGACCCCACAGACTCCTGCTGCACCACTGCTCTGTGGCACACCTGCTGGCGTCCTCTCTTCTCCTGGCATTGACATGCTGACTTTGGCATTTTGCATTCCAGTTCAAAAGGAAAGGCTCACCCACTAGCTGGCTCCTCTAGAACAATTTTGCGTGGCATGTCCCTCACCACCTCTTCTCATGTGGCTTTGATCCTGCCTCGCAGGCACACTTGTGGCAGGGCTGTGACTGCTGAGGAGGGCTGAGTGTGTATCTTTGGCTGAGGGACTGGGAAGCCTGACATGCAGATGGTCCCAGATTTATTTGAACTGGCTGTAGTTCCTGGTGTCACTGGGCAAGAGTGCTGAGGGCTGGCAGCGGCACTGAACTGTGCTGAGAGGGTTGCAGCCCCACTAAAGGAGGAGCCAGTGCTACTGGGAATGACATCTGCTCTGGGACAGAAAAGAAAACTGTAGGCAGCGGAGGAGGAGGAGGAGAACCATCAGGGCTCTCTCGGAAATTCAGGGCACTTGAGGGAACTAAAAAAAAATAGATTCAGTAAACCTTTCCTCTTGCAAACATGTTGTTACTGTTGGCAAAATACATGGGTTGCAACATTCTGGTTGCTTCTGCTCAGGCATGAGCTATGTGCGCCCTTCTGAGAACACCTTAAAATAAAGGCTGAGTTTGGCAATAACAACATGCTTGTAAATAAAGAGATTTACTTTTGAGAAATGTTATTCCTAACTGGAAGTATTTGAACAGAGCCCCCGAGGCTATTTTGCTTTCTGCTATATACAGAATAAAGATTCACAAGCAGGTCAATATGCTTTTTGCTTTTTTGAATTAGAGTGTTTCTCATTAACTGGGTGTAGCTGAAATCACTGTCCTGCAATCCAGTGCCACTTTTCCAGCAGGGATCTTTGACGAGTTGAGTATATATTGTAAAAGTGCACACTGAGCAACAGGGACCTGCTTTAGAGCTGTCTTAAATGCAAGAGCAAATTAGGTACACAAGACAATATAAGTAGGTATGCATACAAGACACAACTTGTCTGCTGTGTTGGTAGAAGCAGGGCTGTATCAAGAAAAGGGGTGGTAGAGATCAACCAACTCCTTGGATGGCTTGATTGGAGAAGCAGTGATTGCCTTTGTATTTTAATACATTTTGTCTCATAACAGCACTGCTGAACACTGAAACCCTAAGCTGTGAACCTCAGCCTATTGGCAAAATGTCATGGGTACTGCTGGACCACATTCTCATGTCTTATGCAAAGTCATGGGAAAGAAGATGAAAAAAACCCACTTTCTAGGCTAGGTTGCCAGCAGACTCAAAGACTTGGCCAGCTTTAACTCCAGGCCAAAAGCTTGGGAGCGACTATCTGAAACTTCGTGAGATAGACACCACTGGTTTAGAGTCTTTAAGCTGCACATCCCAATTAAACCACAACAAAGGCTTAAAGAGGAAAGGTCAGACCTGTGAAGTGCTATTTGTTTTCACTGAAACTTCATCTCCCACTTATCCCCAGCCTAACCAGCAGTGGAATCAATTACCACTTGTCAGACTGAAACCTGACCCCAGAAATGAAAGAAGGACATGACCTCGGGGGGGAGGAAAGAAACCACGAATGAACCACTTTCTCCTGCAGTGAAGGGTTAACAGGCCTGATCCTCTTCTCTCTCCCTTTAAGAAAAGATCAATACAGCTGTTCTCTACATTTACTCCTCCTTTCATCGGGGATGGCCAGTAGGACAGTGAGGTTATTGAGATTAGGTTTCATAAATTACTCCATTTAATAATTGAAGACAAAGAGGTTCCATACATTTTAATAGCATTTAGCGTAACTGTTCAAATTTGTAGGACTCATAATAGATCAATTTCAGCTGCCATTACCACTTGAGGTAATGGTGCTTTCACTTACCAAGCTTCTGTTAAGTATAGGATCAGCTTGTCAAAAAGTGGTCAGGTCTAAGGCACTATCTCCCACCCTCCCATTTCATATGAGCCTAGAATGGCATTCCCAAAGGGGTGTCTACAACACACCAGGAACAATGCTGTTAGTTTAGCTTGCCTGCAGTCTCTGTGCCAGCTGAGAAGTCAGTCATTTCAGTGTGTAAAATGATGTAAAAGCATTACTTCTGACATCCGGAACCAGCCTGGACTATTACTGTTAGAGCACCAGAAATGAGTCAAGGCAGGAGAAGAAGAGTACCTTCTGATGTTTCCATTTCTGAATGCAAGAAAATGCAAACCCTACACAGAGCTGAAAAAAATCCGTCTCTTCTTGGGAAGGGGAAGGTGTCCCTTTGAGCAGTGGGAGTCAGGTAGCTTGTGGTCAACAGTACAAGCTAACAAAGGTCTTGCAGGATTAAAGACCACTCTTTTTTAAGCATACCCCTCCCCACGCCCTATTAAAACCACCTTCTCTACTTGAGCATTCTGCCATTTGGGTTTTGTTAGCATACAGACTGCATGCAAAATGATCTGATTTCGGCTATGTTCCTGTGTCTTGTCTTCTTAGGCACTCTCCAGGGAGATGTCTATGGACATCTTAGCTTTGCATTTGTTGCATATTTGTTGGTCTTGACATTAATCTGTCTGTACACTTTGTTTCACTATATTTTCCTTCAGTTATGCTATTTCTGCCACTGAGGCTTCACATTTTTGTGTGTTCAGCTTTATTCCCACAGCCCTGGATCCTTCCAGAGGTGCTCAGGATCTCTAATTGTACTCCCTGCTAATTTTCCCTAGGAAAGAGTTACCTACACAAACCTTAGTAATACCTCTACAGCAGATAAAAAGCAGATACTGCTCTTGTGGCATGTGTTGGGTGCTGAACACAGCCCACAGAGCAGTCTGAAGAAAGAAGGTCTCCCAAAGGGGGTGTTGAATGCACTCAAACATACACTGAATTTTTTAAGGGTTGCTGCCAGGACCCTGCTGACACTTCAGGCATAGAGAACTGCTTGGCATGAGCCATTTCTCAAGAAATTTCACCTCCTGTGTGTTATAGAAAACTTTGCCAATTTTCATATTTATTTTTATGCTTCTATATGTAAAAAAAGGGAACGCCAATGTTTCTGTGCTTTGGTGTTACATTATCTACTTTTTTTTTCCTATAACTGTCAGCCAGGGAAAGCAATTTTCTGAATTTTGTTGCTCTGCACATCCCTGAATAAAGCAGCTTTCCGTGCTGCTTCTGCCTCAGGAAAGAAGAAATTTCTTAAGGGCATTATCTGTGGAGCAAATCAAACCAAGTAAATAGAAACAAATTATCTTCTCCTATTCCCACTCCCTTCCCCCATTCACTGAAAAGCAAACAAATCAGGCTGTATTCTGAAGGAGGCAGGAAATGAAAGCAAAGAGAGACAATTCAGAAAATAAAAGACATTTTATTGAGCTGCCTGGAAAAATGTCTTCTGCAGTCCTGATTTTGCAACCTGGTGCTAATCTAGTGATGATTTAGAAAATACTTTGTGCATAGTGCTATGGAGGGGAACCTCTCTGGTTCCCTACTAAATCAGCAAACTGTGCCAAATGTGAACAAGCAAATGTGACAAGGTGGTCCGTGGGGTCTCTGCTCTCAGGCTGAACAATATGCGGGATGTGATCTGGCATGGATCAAGTCAGGAAGTAGAAAACCCATGAAATGTATAAAACAGGAGATGTGAGCATCTTGCCTTCTTGTGGCCTTCATCCTTCTAGTCTGCATTTGTGAGAGAGGTCATGTGTCCCAGAAACCTTAACCCTGGTTATGATTTCTTGAAGACAATGGATTAACCCTACAACCCGGAATTTCTTATGGACTCATGGAGAGGTGCTACATACAGTGTAATTAATCAAACACAGCAAAAAAGGATTGCTTTCCACCTGAACCTGGCATGACTTTTAATTAAAATCAGGAGTGTGAAGTCACTGTGGAGGGATTAAAATGCTTAATATTTGTCAGCTACACCCTGCTAAACATATTAATTTACAAAATATGTCCGCGAATGGATCTGTGAGAGTCTATGAGATGTAAAAATAAAGCTTTTGGGGGAAATATTTTAGCACTTTCAGACTTTTAAAAAACAGCAACTGTTTTTCAAAGGAAATGTCTGAAAATTCTACAAAAAAACATGTTTTTCTAAATAGCTAAGATTTTTGGCATAAAAAGATAAAGACAGAAGGAAAGTCTCAGACTTAATACCTACTTGGCCGGACAGTCCATTCTGTGATGAATGGATCCTTCGACAGGGCTCTTCAGGCCCCAAGATTCCCTCCTCCAAGACTTCTCCCATATCCAGGGTTGGATGTACTCCTCTCTTTTTTATGTCTCCAAAGTCCCAGCTCTACTTCCTCTTGCTCTTTGCTCAACTTTACAAGGCTAAGCCCCTTCTGGGCTTCTATCAACCCTTTTTTCCCTGTTGATGAAGAAGGCTGTGGAGAGGCAGTATCTGGGGTGCTCTGCACTTTCCCCTACTCTCACATCTGCTTTTGGCCCATGACTGGCTCTTAAGCTGCCTGCCAGCTGGATCTGAGCTGTTGCCAATGGGGTGCTGTTGTGGCCTTGCTTGGAGCCTGACCTAGAGTCTCTCCTCAGGATGCCCTTGCCAGGGTATTTCAAAGAGAAGAAATATGGCAGGGGAGTTACTGCCACTCACACAGCTGTTCCTTTTCCATGAATGCTATCACCACTTCTCAGCAGGACCAAGAGGCAGACCACCACTTTTCATTTTCCATCCAGCTCTCATGTTGAATTTCAACAGTACCTCTTCCCTACTTTTTTCCCTGCACCCTCCAGATAGCAGACTTTATCATTTGTCCAAAGCTTTTGCTTTTGTTTATGAAATACTTACAAACTGATGAGGATTTTTCTTAAAGCTATCCATTGCTTACAGGTCTTTTTGTCCAATAATTTTTTCTTAGCTTGTAGGTTTCTCAAAAGCAATCTCATGAAAATGGGAGTTGGACTTGATGATCCTTATGGCTCCTTTCTAATTCAAGATATTCTATGATTCTACTGGGCATCTAACCTAGACCCTTGTGTGCTTTCTTTTCATGTTAAAGCCTTTTGGTATCTCACTCTTCCTTAATCAAACAAGACTGGAATCATATTTGTCTCACATACGGATTTGAAATTTGCTCTAAAAATGTTCTGTGCTATTCTTTCCGAATTTTTGTGTTTGGGAAATATTTGCCTGCCTATGGAGATCCCTGCTAGAATATTTATCAGCAGTGAATCCAAAACCTGTGTGAGCAGAATTGGAGTATGGACTCCATATTCATGAAGGTTTCTTTTGCCAGCATTTGTCCTGTTCTACTTTTGTCTTGTCACATGTCTGGGTAATCAAGTGACTGCCCAGTCATGATTACTTCTCCTGATTTATTTAATCTCAGGCAGACGGAGGCACAGGGTTTGCAATTTAGGAAAGTTCTTAAGCATGTGCTTTTTTCTGTCCCTGTTGTAAAATAAGACCAATTTCCTGAGCAGGACCTAGGGAATGGTGGAGTTGCTCACAGATCTCCCTATTGCCTACAAAAGAGAAAGCACTTATGCCATGCTCTGCAAATGCTCATATGCCTAAATTAAGCTTAGATCTAACATCTGTTAGATCTGTGGGGAACAGATGACACAAAATGATCGATATGATTTTTGTTAGGTAATCCTTTGCTCAGTGCTTTGTTGTCACTCAAGTTTGTTAAGGAGAGATAATTCAGCTCATCAGCCACTGCCTTTTCCATGTCCTCATTAGATATGCTAGGGACAGGCTGATCCCCAGTGCTGAGGGCAAGTCAAGTGGATTGGCTGTATTCATGCTGCTGAGGGCTGACCATCCTTTGTGAGCAGCTTTGGCTTTGAAAGAGCTTGCTAGAGTGGTTCAAAAGAGAGCCAGAGAATGAGGTAATATTTGAGTAGTGTGGGCTAGCTTAGCCCTGGTGCTCCAGCTCCCCCCCAGGCTCTTTCTTGCTCTGTGATATAGATACATGTGAGCACCTTGCTAAGGAGAGCCTCTGCACAATGCTGAATGCCTAGAAGTAGTCTCTGGCTTTGCCTAACACAGTGCTTCTGCGCTGAAGATGGGGGAGTGATAGCAATATGTATTGCGTGATTACCTGTGTAGCATAGCCAGTAATTGTCAGCTAATCTTTCGTGATATGAGCAGCCTGCATGTCTGCAAAGTACTTTTCCTTTTGTTTAGTGAAGCATTCTAGCTGAGAAAAGATTGCCATAATATGCGGAGTGCAAAAGTAGTGAGATGTAAACATGTCCAAAGCATAATTTCATAATCCTGACCAGAAACAGGAAAGATTTTAATTTTCATGGAAATTAGTATTTTACAAATGGAGTGAATAGTCTTTCCATCTGTAGAACTACAAACTTTCCAGGGCTGCATGATGAGTCATGAGTTTGAGAGCAAGCTCCTCTTGCACTCGCTAGGATTAACTGTGTGAAAATAATCTTGGCCACTTGTGGATTCAGCCCATGTTATAACTGTTGTGGGAATGAATGTAAAATAAGTGAATTTGTATTTCTTGTCTTCAAGGTGCATGCAGAACCTGTATGGCAAGAAGCCGTTCTCAGGATGGAGGTGTTAGGTTTGGCTCTGCAGCTTGTACTTGTCAAACTGCCAGTTTCGTGAGGTCCTGACTGGGAGAGCGAAAGGTATCCCACTGCTCAGTCCTATTCATGGGCTGTTTATTGTATTTGGCTGGGAAATATTCAACTAGATAAGCTGAATGAAGCAAATTACCTCAGTGCCTTAATGTCTACTGCTGAATCAAAGTGATGTTTGGAGAGAGCCAGCTGACTACAGCGCTGATGGTTTTTGTTGCGTTTTCTTATTATCAGATGTATTTATAGACAAATACCAGTTACAGAAGTAATATAGAATATATCTTAGAGGGCAAACAACAGTTCTACTAGAAGTTAATTCATACAGTTAATATTAAAAGTCTGAATTCAAATTATATCTGACAAAAAATTTCCCTGGAGGGATGATTCTAAATTAGTGTTCCCCTTTCATCTTCTGTCACGATTTAAATTTCCACATTGATTATTGTAATCAATTCACATGCATTTCTTTCTTCCTCTGAAACCATGTGAGTCTTTACCATAAAAGAGATGATGTGATGGAGGTGATGCAGTGGCATTTTGATCTCTATTATGATTTAGATAACAGGTTTTGTTCATGGCTTCATATATTATGCAGATGGCAGAGTTATGAAACTGGAAGAGTTAATTCTCAAAATAGAAGCCTCAATTTTATTTTCAAACTTCTTTCCCCTTTGATATGTCATTCTGCTTGTGGGTTAGGAAATAGGCTTATTAGTAGGAAGCCTATTGTAGCGAGTTGGTTGGGTTTAGGCAGGGTAGGATTTAAATCTCTTGAAGCGGTCTAGAATGTAGACTTGCATATATCATTAACTCACATGAGGGTACCTTCGCAGTCAGTGGGGAGAAAGGAGCCCTATCAGAGTGCTATTTAGGCTGATGACTAAAATAGATGAATTATAAGGGAGGATGAACTGTGCCTTAAAAGTGTAGGGTTTCACGGAGTGTAAAGAGAGTATGGACATGAGCCTTAATGAATCCCACACCTGATGTCTGTTACTGTGCCAGCCTAAGTCATTAGTGGGGAGCATTCGCATCATTGTCAAAATGCCTGCTACACTGTAGTAGCAAAAGAATGTGCCTAATAAACTCTCTGCATGGCATTACTTCTGGAAATACTGTCTAGGAAATAATGATATTTTCACACTTGCACTTTGGTACCATTTAATATTTGTGCCCTATTTTTACCATATAAATTAATTAATCCTCACAGCCTCCTGCTTTTACCTCCCCTTTAGAGATGGTGAAACTGGAGCAGAGGCACATCGGAAACCAGAGATGCCGAGCTTCCTCAGATTTCAAGGGAAAGGATGTCCCAGAGTGACTCAATCAGTGCTTTGAATGCTCCAGCATAATTTCTGGCAATATCTCTGTGGTAATACTTGGGATGGTACAAAATGCACCCTTCTCCATTTGGAAGAAGGTGATGAAACCACATCCTCAGGCTTAAACTAGAAGCACATATATTTGTGCATATTATCTCATTTCCTCTGTGCAATATTTGGGGCTATTCATGGAGGGCATTGCCTAGTCAACAAGCACTAGTTCCGCCCTTGAAGGTACTACTGTTCTTTAATTTGTTTGCCCTAAAGAGACCATAGACTCCTACCACTCTGTGCTGCAGTCCCCTGGGAATATCCAGACTTTGCAAGAGCAAAGATCTGAAGAATATTTTCAATGGTAGCTGGCTTTTTTGAAGGCTATTTCTATGTCTCAGGACTGTGGCTGTATTGAAATTCTTCACAAGAGAACGTATCACTGCCTATGAGAATTTTTAGTGTAGGTTTGAATCCTTGAACATCTCAATTTATACTTCGTTTGATATTAAAACAGTGCTGAGAAGTTCATTTGATATCTACATTCCTAGATAGACTTAATATCAATTATAGTATGGTTTTGATTTTCCCCCCTGAAGAATGCACAATCTAAATAGACAAGCAATAGAAAGGAAGCATTGAATTGCATGGGGTTTTTTTTGTCAAAGTCATATTCTCAAAAAAAAAAAATGCTGAGTAAAACCCAATAAAACTATGTGTACATCCATTTCACATCATTACAAGGGTTTCAGGCAAAAAGTCCCTAATTCCATTCTGATGGTGAAACTGCTTGTAACATTCATTCTGAAATGATTTTTCACTTCAAAACTTGTCTAGGGTCAATTTAAAAGAGGCAAAATAAAAAATGCAACTAAAACCTCCTAAAAGAAAATGCACTTGATTTTCTTTTCAGCAAGAAAGTGATGTTTTAAAAATTTCAGGGAAATCTTAAGCATGAGGTTCTTGTTTCTTTCTTGGGTTTACAGGTTACTTCTGAGTTAAGAGTCAATTATTTATACAGCTCTTATCACTACCATTTTACGGATGGGGAAATGAAAGAGAGAAGAAATGACTTGTCTTAATCACATGGGAAGTCTGTGGCCATTCTAGGGAGCCTTGAATCCCACGTCCCAGTGTAGCAGTTCAAAGCTTCAACCACAAAATAAACAAAACAGTCAAGTTCTTTTTATAGCTGGAAACCATTGCTGGCATATGTCGAAAGACCCGAGTCTCACACCCCAAGTGTATAAAAGTGCTCCTAATATGCTCCTCAGCCAGATGACAGTCTCTTGCCCTGGGTTAGAAATACCAATTTTAATGTAAAATGTGTGTTTTATGTAGTTTGTTCACAATCAGGACTTTGGATCACCCAAACCTAAGGCTTTCTCTGGCCACTCGATTGAATGAAGGGGTGGTGCTCTCCTCCCATGCAAGCTCATTTCTGCAGCAAGAAGCATATCCCAGCCCAAAACTTCATCTGATTTGTGGTAACAGGAAGTGGCAGTTGCCCCTGGTGAACATGGTCTTCCTCTGAGGCCTGTAATGAGAGCAGCACCCATGCAGACCCTGCATGTCCCAAGCACATAATATCACCTTGCCAGGAAGTGACATCAGGGCTAAATGACAGTGTCAGTCCCATGCATTATTTAGTGTGCAATATTGTTGTGGGGAGGGACTGCACACTGAAGAAGATATTTTCTGAAGGAAAATAAAGGAAGGCAGAACAGCTGATTAGTTACTATTATCAGACGCTAATGGGTGTAGTGTTGATAAGATGGTAACCAGATAGCATGTAGAAAGGGTTTTAGTGCTAAGCACTCCATTGCCTTCGCATGATGCCTCATTACTGCACTTGGATCCCCTTCTCTATAAATTTTTAATGACCTCACTATTTTTCATGTAACTCTGACTCCTTGCTTTGCTCTCCTTTTTGTCCTGTCCAGGTCCTGAGCTGAAGTGGAAATGTGCTGTGTGATTAGTTATAGAGACTTCAGCCTGTTGTCTTGCATCACACAACCCTCTTGAGAAGATGGGAAAAAGAATAAAATTTCAAAGCTCAGCTTCAGATGCTCATTGCATTACACTGACAGTAAAGGAGTTTTATAGCCTGTTCTGTGGTGGCTAATAATTTATTCCTAAAGCTATGGGATAGATATGGCACAATTATGAGGAAACATGTTTGCAAAGGGGCCCCCAATGTCTTCTTTACTGAGATGGAGTGCGTGAGGCACGTTTTCACTCTTCTATGTTCTCTCCAGTGCTGGAGGAGCTTTGCAGGGAGCAGAGCATAACCTTAGGGTGGATTGCAGGAGGAAGACAGCAGGTGGCACAGACAGGCCAGTCTCCTTCTCCTGGCCATGGTGGCAAGGCTCAGAAAGGTCACAAGAACCCAGGATGCAAATGACAACACTTCTGGTCTTGATCTAGTCCACCACAAGGGCTGAATCAGCCCCATAACGGAGGGGGGAGTTTACACCATTTCCTCATTGCCTTGTGCCAAGCACCAGCTCTGGAGAAGAGGCAAAATTCCTTACTTGGGCGACCCACAGCTACAGTTTCCTGAAAACAGAGACACACATATATTTTTTATATATTAGACAAGTGTGTGCTAATTAGTCAGAGAAATGTCAATCAGTGCCAACTAGTAAGGGTCAATAAACTCTCTTGGTTGAGATACACTGGAAATGGGTAAACTCTGTACGGTCTTATTTATCTCCAGTGATACAGCCTATGAGGAGTCAGATCTTTGTCATGGGAAGGACAGAGTAGCCGAAAAAGTACCTCAAGTCTTTCAGATGATGCGTTGTGCTTTCAGTTTTGTTTATAAACTAGGAGATCTTGGAGAGTGCCTCGTTTGAACCCCCCATCTGACACCAGCTGGAGGAAAACCCTTTGGCTTTCAGCTAATTTTGGCTGTGTTCCTGCCCTGCACATGGAATTCCTTAGCGCAAGGGTCTGTCTTGGCAAACACGGCCTCGAGTCATGAAACCCACAACTAGGCGCAGAGCAGCTTCTCCCAAGCATTTCTCGAGCGAATAAGACCTGTTAAGAATTTCTGAAGGAGTTTCTGCTATCTCAGGCTTGCACCATCTGCTGAGGAAGGAGTTTTTCTTGTGGTATTATCATAAATTTTC
Source organism: Strigops habroptila (assembly GCF_004027225.2). Taxonomy (NCBI): domain Eukaryota; kingdom Metazoa; phylum Chordata; class Aves; order Psittaciformes; family Psittacidae; genus Strigops; species Strigops habroptila. The sequence continues at coordinate 30,092,775 of NC_044278.2, read as the reverse complement.
CACAGATCCGTGATCAGCACTGTTGGTTCCTCCGTAGATAATGCATGTCTTCGAATGAAGTTCCTCAGGGCTGCTACTCAGGCTCTCCTCTTTTTCAAGGGTCTTTTCTGAAAAATGAGACACAGGGTCTCACATCTTAATTATTTTCTCTGAAAACATCTGAGTCACACTTCCATGAATAAGAGGACAAATGACAATGAACAAATGATGGGTCTGGTACAAATGTGCTCACTGTCCCAGCTTGCTAGACAAATGTTTATACACTCAAATAAGCAGCACATTTAGCTCCTCTGCTGATCCACGTGTGACACCTGATGTGCTGGTTGATTATGTCATAATGGTGCTGATGATGACATGGGGAGAGAGAAGCTGTAGAGCAAAGCCAGTCAGCAGAGCCCAAGGACTGTGGTAAGGTACCACGCACTTGAGGAATCTGACTACCAGGAGCAGGAGACCAAATGAAACCAAACCTAAAAGGATGTTGGTGGGCTAAAATGTAGCTCCAGAATCTCAGTCATTGTATTTGAACAGTCTGTAAACATACGACATTTTTTACAGCATCTCTCTTTATAAAACCTTTCTAATAATAAGAAAAATCACCTAATAGCTTGGAGACAAAGCTGGTTTTGTCCTGCAGACAAGTGGAAAATTATTTAGTTTTCTCCTTTGGAATAGTCCTTGCCTCACCTTTGTTCTAAAAAACTGGACAAGGATCTGTGCAATCCCAGAGCAAGAAGACAGCTCTTATCTGAGAAAGCTAACAAACTGTGGTAGATTTTGGGAATAATCTTGTTCTTGCGTTCTTCCTCCTTTTTGCATTATGAACTTCTTATACAACAAGAATATCAAAGACTAAATATTGAGTATCACTTGATCCTAATTTTTGAGTGTTTTTGTGTGTTTTTTGTTCTTTGCTTTTTTCTTTTTTTTTTTTTTTTGTATTAAAATTCACAAGGACATTTTCAGATTTGCAGCCATTGTAAATTCTCTGATCATTGAAGGACTTGGAAACCATGGGATGTCTTGAATACTTAAATTAATATTTTGAAAGTAACATTACACCTTTCCCTCTTTCTCCCCACTCTTTTTCTTTTACTAGTCAGCAGCTTCAGCTAAATCCTCCTCAATTATTTCTGTTGAGCAGAGATTTTAGTGCAAAAGTTTATCTGCTTGCTTTCACCAATTTCGATGAGCAACTTAGTGGTTCTGTTTCGAAGCTGACCAACAATATTCTTAGAGTTACATTGTTGTCAGAGGCCAGATTCAATTTGAGGATTGACCAGGAATTTGCAGCTTTCAACTGCTATTTAAATTCTTAGTTGGTTACTGATGTCAGAGCTGGAAGTGAAATTCTAGGAAATCAAACTCTTATGAATATTTTAAACCTACAAAACATTATGGAAAAATCAAATATTTACTAAAACAGAACATGCAGATGTCTGCACTGCTAAAAGCTGCAACACCAAGTACAGAAAGGAATCAGCCCTTCATAAAATACTGTTGACCTTAAAGATCTGATGTGAGGCTCCAAGGTTTTCTAGATCAGTGACAGAACTATATAAAACTATGGAAAAATGGGTACTCCTGCCAACATCCTCATGCAGTCTGGGGTAGCTATAGATCTGCCTGGCCAGCTGAAGTAAGCTTTCTTTTACACTCAACACAGGATTTTTCCCCCTTTGTCTGACACTTGGGTGTTCTCAGGAGCAGAATGGGCATTCACATATCAGTGCCATCAGTGTGCCCCAGTGCTCAAATATAAACCAGCTGGGTAGGACTCTGGAGAGCCTTATAAAAGAGGTGAAGAATACTTTTCCAAAGACATGGAGTGGCTCCAAGGAGACTTCTAATTCTCCTGCCTTTCACTGCCAAAGAGCATCTCTCTGGCTACTTTAATCTCCAAGATCCATCTTACTTTAACCGTACTGAAAAGGACTGATGTTTTGGGGTTGTGCTGTGCTGTATTAAAATCCATATTTCAAACAATAAATGCTTTCCATTTATCCAGGCTAGTCTCTTTTCTATTGAGCCAAACTTTCAAGCAGTTAGCTAAACCTTTCAGTAATATGAAGCACCTTTTTCATCTTGTGCCAACACTGTAATGCCTCCAATAATTTATGTTTAATTTTTAATACAGTTATCTATCACAAGTAATTATGTGGGCTGCTCACAATATTCCATTTTCTGTTATGTGCTTTTTCTAAAGATCGTGGATTTAAAAAAATACCACAGTACTACTACTTTTCTGCTGTATTTCCTCTGAAAAAGAAATATTGAGGCATACTTGAATATATTGTATGTTAGACCCTGAGAAGTTCTTTGCTCTGTCTTCAGATATACTAACACTAGTGTGATGAACAGTGTAAGCTGCTGTGATTTTTGCACTGCACAGCTAGAAAAAGGTCTGAGCACAGTTCTTCACATTCACAGGGTTATTTTGCTGGTGTTTGTGTGCAAGGGTTCAGGTGCTGGGGACAAAAGTTCCCTGCTGACACTGATGCTGTTGGTGGTACACATCGGTCCTGGAAGAAGCTTTCACTGTCATCTCCAATGGTTAGTGAAAAGCTAGGTCTTTCCCAACTTTTCCACACTTCCCATCTAACAAACTTTCTCCTCTGAGCTTGTAAGAGTAGATGACCACACCTGATGGTGGTGCAGCCCTGATGCTGGGGAAGGAGTCCTGCTGCAATGTCAATTGAGGTCACTGCAGTGGCTCAGTTGTGCCGTCTGTGCAGGGAACTGCCTTAAAACTGCAGGCTCTCTTCTGTAATGTCCCTTTCTGCTCTGCAGGGAGAACTGGAAGGGTATGGTGCTTTCCAATGGCACAGTAGAAAATGTCGCTCCTGGCCCAGAGCTTCTTACACCAGCAACAACCATAAAACATTTGCCTGCCTTGAGTGACAGCCAGTTTCATACGTGCAATAGGAGCAGCTGGTTTTGTCAATCTATATTTGGCAGTAAATATTGATATGAATACCAGATCTGTCTGAGGGACCGGAAGCTAGGCTCCTAGGGGCCATATAAGTTTTCTGTCCAAATCTACATTTTGAGATGTGTGTGTTATTTCTCTCAGGCTCGGGAGCTCTCTGTATGAGCACTGCTCTTTTGGGAGAGAAAAAACAGCTCTTTCCTTTTTTTCCTGGCCAGACCACAGCTTGTCCTGACATGCTCCTTCTCTGGGAATTGGGACTGGGATGTGTATGGGACTGCTAACGGAAATCTATATCAAGGAGGCCATTTAAGTGCTGGATACTTGTCAGGGCCATTTCCACCCTTTGTGTTGGTGAAGAGGCCTTGGGACAGCAGCATTCCTCTGGAATGGCAGTGCTTCATGAGTGAATGATACATTAAATTCACACAGGTCATCAAAGCTTACAACTGCCTTTGTCCAGAAAAAAAAAAAAGTAAAAAAATTCTCCTCACACAGACGTGTCTAAGTTTCTGGTTCTTATACAAGTACTTGAATGCTGAATGTAATGTATTGTGTCGTATACACCAATTATTCTCATAAAGAAGACATGGGTGGAATCAAATGGTCGCTCCATTACAGAACTTGCACAGACAGTCAGTAAGGAGTAAAAACACTTTCCAAGAAAGCATTTTCTGCATACAGTTGCTTCAGTCCTGATCCTCAGAGAACACCCAGACAATACCTTTAAATGACAGAAACTTGGAAACTAAAACTAATAATCGAAGATGCTACACATCATGGTGTTGTGGTTTAAGCTTAAACCACGACACATGAGTTCAGTAGAGTTGTTGGTGCAGTGCCCCTGACATGCCACCCTGTTTCCTGCTGGCGTGAGGTAAGGAGCTTTCTTCGCAGGAAGTGGCACTTCAGCTATACTCAGAGCTGTTGCTACCTTCTTGAACTCATTACATTGTTCTCTGAGTCTTTATCAGACCTAAAGGAGATTGTGTACATCCACAAGTCTATCCTTTTCTTTTTTTTTTTTCAAAATTATTTAGCCTAATGGAAGCTATTACCTGACCTTACGAATGCTGTATCATAGGACAGCTGCAACCCTAACACTGTTATTAAAGGCAAAAGGGCTGCAGCCTTGGCCTCATCAAAGCACGAGGTAAAACTTCCCTTGACGTCAGTGTTGTAAGATTTCACCTAGAGAGCAGTACAGTTTATTTTGGTAGCAGTTCAAGATTTGCTCATCATATCAGATGTTTCACCACACATATAAGTAGCATTGAATAATAGAAGATGTGTAGGTAAATCTAAGGCTGTAATTCAATCTAGGACCTTTGCTAATGTCTTAAACTGAGAGTCAAACAGCTTAAGTAGTTTATGACCGGCAGTAGAACTCCCTTGATTGAATTACTGCATAGGCATTCAATTGCAGAAATGTATTGTTATTTATATGGTGTGCTAAAGCCTGATTTTAAGTTAACTGTGGCAGGCTATAACTAATGGAGAATGAGCAGTATGGCATTACAGTGCCCCTTACGCAAGGAAAATGAATGATGTGCACTGTGTTCTGTGCTTATGTAAAAATAATTATTGTAGTACTGTAGGGAATTAGTTCCTTCATATTCATGAAGGGAAGGAGAACTCGAGGTTGTTTGTTAGTCAGAAATATGGCCCTATACCAGAATGTAGGACTTGAGCAATTTCCATTATTGTTGTTTAAAGTCTGAATCCACAAATTTTAAAAACGCTCTTAGATTTAAAGGAAAAGAGATGAAACTGCATGAAAACAGGCACAATAGATAAGAATGTTACCGATACGACAAGAGTACAATACTGTGCAAAGGATAAAGGGGGTTTACAAGAGGATTCCCTGGCTCTTAGCACCCCTGTGCATAGGGAAGGCACGGTGCTGCAAGCACCGATCCCCATGAAACTACTTAACTGACAGGTGGGAGCTGTTTGCTGGCTGCAGCCCAGCTCTGCTCTATTGCATCCTCCCAGGGGCTGCAGGTTTTTTGCTCTCCTCTTTTGCTGGAGAACTGTATAGCTTTACCAGCAGCTTTCCAGGGGAGAGACCAGAGAGCATGCACATTCAAATCAACCCTTTTTGGAGATGGTCAAAACTGCTCAATAGCAGCGCAGGCTGTCTGTATCATGGGCTGTCATGGCAAATTGGAGCTGACAGCTAGAAACTGCTCACATAGATTTCCTATTGCTCCTTTTAACTACCCTGTATTAAATTGCACCAAAAGGACTGACAGCCTTAAAATCCATGCCATTATATCACATTAAGGGCTGCAAAAATCTGCCTGCTTTCACAAATTTCAAAGTCAATTGATATATAAGCCCAGTAGACATCCTAGAGCCTAGAGATACAGTACAACCAGCACAAATATGTGCATGTTTATTCTGCATCTAGGCCCACGTGCAGTTCTCAAGTATTGTCCCATATCAATATTCCTCAAAATCCTATACATAAATTCTTTTAAGATAGAAAAAATAACTATAGGCATGAATATTTCTTTCAGGAAACCTTCTGCCATGACATGGCTTTTGAAAGGACTATTATAACTTATCTTTGTCTTGTAATAGCTTGCATCTGTATGAGCATGGAGGAAAAGGGTGCTACCTGTCTCAGTATGGAGTGAAGATGAGTATTAGCATGTCAGGTAGAAGAAGGGCTCAGTCCTGTGTATAATTTTTAACACACAATTTCTGCAAGATTTTTCCTCTAACACGTCTCCATCACCTCAGCAAAAATACTGAGCACTATAGATAGTATTCCATAACCAGTTCAGCACAGAAACTCTCATGCCAACATGCTGATCACAAAATCATCTTTTTTCATAAGCCTTAGGATACATTGCCATTCTTGTTCCCTGATTAATTGTGGTGGTGGGACTGGAGGGAGATGAATTATGGTTCTGCTTCCTTACTTTTTATATCAAGCATGTTTCTTTTGCTATCCTGACTGTTATAAAGCCAGTAGACTGTCACTTTTTAGGGAATATTAGCAGAAGATGATAATTTCCTTTTAGGTCTCTAACTAGCCTTCCTCCAGGTTTAAGTGGATATAAATAACGTATACCACACACTGGTAGATAAGTTAACTCTCTCACACACATAGACCCTTGGAAACTGAACAAAATTCCTTCCTGAAGGGGAGTTTATCAGAAGCAGATAATGCTTAATTTGACACTCAAGAGAAAAAAAGGCACTTAAACCATGTTCCTCTTGTCTTCCTTCATCAACATCTAAGAAAGAAAATTATTCATGTCATCCATGTCACATTTTAAAAAATCCCTTTCACAATAAACCCTCAACATGTAAAAAGTGCTGCAAGAAAAAAACAGTTTGCTTTGATATTGCGTATATTACGGTTTCATCAGTTCCCTTGGTCACTGGACTTGTGAGCAGTCTGCTCCAAATCCTGAGAAGAGCATCGGAACTTCCATAGGTCACTCCAGCCTGTAGCAATGGCAGCCTGACCTTGGCACTGCTTGAAAAGCAAGCTAAGATTGGGAAGGCCGCTTCACTAGCCTTCAAAACTCTGTGGCCTAAAAGTAGGCAGACTTTCTGCAGAGGAAAATAAACAATTAACAGAGCTGGCTATGCCCTCAGCTGTGCTAGAGGTATTACATCATGACTTCTGCACACAAACACACACATTATTTAAAGATGTAGTCTTGATTCATACTTTCTATCCAGATATCTAATTTTTAGTCAATTGCTCCACTATTTATTTACTTTTACAATACTGGATTTGAATAGTAATAAGATGTGATTTTAATAACTGCAAAGCTTTCATGTGTTCCATTTATTATCACAATCAAATATGTCTCTTAGAGTCTCTTTCTGATTTGGAAATCTGTGTGTTTGGATGTGGCCTTGCAGGTCTTCGTTGACTTCTTTGATACTATGCTACATTAAGGACTAAAGTTAATTTTATTGGGGTATGATAATTTCCACTGTGTGGTTCAATACCAGCAACAATGAAAAATCAGGTTGGTTGATTTTAATATTGCTAAAAAAAGATTCTTTCACTAAGCAAGAGGGTGAGCCATGGCTTTCTTTCAGATCATTAAAAGGATGATGTCTCAAAAGCAGCTTGGGAGGTCATTTGTGACTCAGAGTCTTGCACCAGCAAATGCATTGGTTCTCCCTCACCCCTGAGAGCCATCACTCTATCCAGGCTAAAAACATTTAAGAGCATTTCCACTCAGACAGCCAAAATTCTTTGGCGTCCTCTCTTTACACTCCCCACAAGACATTTGAAATCACAGTGTCTGATTTTGTGCACCAAGTCATGTAAACATATTCACTATTTATATCACTAGCAACTACAACAAAGATTTAATCCTCAAGCTTCCAGGGAGGGACAAGCCATATACGTTCCAGCTCCAGCTCTGCTGCATTCAGTAGGCCTTCTCCAAATAGATCATGTTGGGCTGATGCCAAGAAAGTGGTTCATCCTTGATTGAACACTGTCCACATAGCTTGGACAAATTTGTGTACAGCTGGTTCTTTCTACATTAGAATTAATAGGGCATAAACAAGCCCATGGCTAACAATCAGGTTGTTTCAACCAGCCATGACAATAAAAAGCCCAGTAGGAAACATGATTATGAGACATCTATTATGGAAATGTGAGGAATTGCTAAACAAACTTGCAAGTCTTTAGTGAAATAAAACCTTTCTGTACTGCTTTCTGCATTTTTCCAGTCTGAGCGCAGCATCTTTCAACAACAGAATTAAGTATGTTCCAATGCAATTTCACCTTAAGTATTATTTTCCTTTTTTTTTTTTTTTTCCTGTTGGGAACTGCCTGTTTTATTTTTTCTTCTGACAATGTCAATCAAATGGATTTGAATTTTTTGCTGGACTGCTGAGGTTATTGAAAAAGTTATAGCCCACAATATGCATAACTGCAGTAATTGTGCTGCCTTCTTTTCTTTCTGCATAAATTAATTCAAAATCTCAAATAATTTTGAGGTAGTAAATACATGATGATCGAGCAGTTTTTGCAGAAGTAAAATGAAGATACTGAAGTAACAGTGATGGACAAAACTTCCAGGCTCTATACAAACTTGGAGGAGAACACTAAATCAATGCTGGTTTTAATTTTATTTTTCTTACCAAAGGAAAAAAAAAAAGGGTCATGAATTCTTATCAAGCTTGCTTAAAGGACAGCTTGGCATTGGCTCTGACTTCTTGAAATTAAAATTATATTGATTTTCCATTTTATTAAATAAATGTTCCTCCCTGAGCTTGCTTTAGGAAAAGAAAAATGTTTTCAGTGCAATTTTCTCTTCAGCCATTGCCTGGACTTTGACTGTGGAACGCAAATCTACATCCAAATTCAGAGACAAAGGGATTACCCAGAACATCTCTTGTTTCAAGCCCCTGGTGGCACAGTGCAAGTTTCACCCTGTCAGACAAGTCAACAAAATGCAAGTTCTCTCAGGTTGCCCTCCAGGACAGTTAATTTTAAAACTGTCCATGAATGTTTACCTTGTTTAGGAAAGAAAACAGTGCGGTACTCAGATGCCCTGTAAAAAAGCTATCATCTTCTCCCCTTATCCCCCTGCCTGTGCACCTCACTGTGCACAGCTCGGAGCACTTCTGTCTCTTGCAGCTTATTAAACATGAACCATGCTAGTGCTTGTACTGCATACAGTCTGCCTGCTGCTTCCAAATTCATTTTATAAATGCACTGCTGAAAATGGTAGTTGTATCAAAGTGAGACTTGAACGATGTTGAACCCTTCTGGATTACAGCTGGTAATTTCTAAATGAGTGAAGTTATGAATTATATCCATTAGAGCTCATTGGCTTCTTTTGTATCTTTGTGGCTTAGAAAGACTAGAAAGACCTTTTCTAAATCTGTCAAGTATTAAAATTGTCCCTTGACCTCAGGGGCAAAAATACATGTTTGAAGTGAAAGGACTAATGCAGGCTGTTGTTGTACTTTATACTTAGGATGGAGAATAAGTACCTGCTGAGGTGAAACATACAACAGTGTCTAGTGCAAGATCCTTTATTTCCCTCCCTGGTCTTGCGGCCAGTTTTCCTGTAAGGTAAGGGAAGTGCTCCAGACAGGTCAGTATTGAATAAGATGGTCTCCAAAGGAGCTATTAGTACTTTCTGTAATGCTATGTGTGATTGACAATGAGTAATTTGGTAAGATAGCTATTGTATTATTTGCATAAAGGATTATAAGACACAATTTAAGACCTAGAGAGATGCCAAAAACCCTTTCTTTGTTTGAAAAGCCAGTTAAGACTGTTTAGCAACATAACATTCTTACCCCATCACATAATTTACAAAACTCAAGCACTCAAGAGCAAAGAAATGAATAATTTAGAAGGTCATTAATCTCACACTGCCCACACGATAAACACAATTATCAATCTTATCAACTATGGAGAAGTGAATATTTCATCACAACACAAGGACATCACTCTGACTCTAGATACAAGATGTTTCATTGGGAGACACCAAACTAAAACCAGAATAATACTGTCCTGAAATACAACAGTTAGCTATGAACACATTAGTGGCACAGACTGATAGGGCTGCATGCAAGCCTAATTTCAGGTAAGATTCAACCATCTTGCATTCCAGTGTTTCCTGTTTTGCCCCATATATTCCATTTTCAGACACTTCTTTTCTTATCAAGTTCCTGTGTCAGTTGATAAAATTACTAGAGAACATTTCTAAAGAAAAGTGTTATGATACCAAACTAAGGATAAAACACTAGAGAAACACTCCACAGGTAAGAACCAATACAGGTATTTTGCAATAGCTAATTCCTTGAAGCAGACTTAATAGTGGACGAGTTACTGAGCTCATTGAATTCAAAAGTGGCAGGACCTTGCTGATTAAACCTCAAAATTGGAACAAGCCTGAATTCTGGTCATGGTAATACTGGGCTGAAAGCCTGGAGGATGGGCTTACCATGCCAACTATTAGTGCCAGAGTGCGGAGGACATTTTGGGATTTAGTAAGTTATAGCTATAGTCTGCAGGTTATGTTGGGAGCAGGACATGGCTGAAGAGCATTGCTGTAACACCATTCATTGAAGCAAGCTCTTGCTGAGTTTCTTAGGTGGCTTACATGGGTAGATAGGTGGTGGGAAATCAGTTGCAGATGGTGCTATTTCACAAATCATATAATCACAGAATGGTTTGGGTTGAAAAGGACCTTAAAGATCATCTAGTTCCAAACCCCTGCCATGGGCAGGAACACCTCCCACTAGACCAGGTTGCTCAAAGCCTCATCCAAAGCCTTGCTGGCCCATCCCTGCCCACTTCTATGGATGGTGCATCCACAACTTCTCTGGGCAACCTGTTCCAGTGTCTCACCACCCTCACAGTAAAGAATTTCTTCCTAATATCTCATCTAAATCTACCCACTTTCAGTTTAAAGCCATCCCTCCCAGTCCTATCCCTACATGCCTTTGTAAACAGTCCCTCTGAAGATTTCCTGTAGGCCTCTTTAGGTAGTGGAAGGCTTTTATAAGGGGTTCCTGAAGCTTTCTCTTCTCCAGGCTGAACAAGCCCAGCTCCCTCAGCCTGTCTCCACAGGAGAGGTGCTCCAAGACCTCTGATCATCTTTGCGCGGACCTCCTCTGCACTCACTCAAGCAGGTCCATGTCCTTCTTACACTGGGGGCCCCAGAGCTGGACACAGTACTGCTGGTGGGGTCTCATGAAATCAGAGTAGAGGGGGAGAATTCGCTGCCTCAACCTACTGGTCACGCTTCTTTTGATGCAGGCCAGCACATGGTTTCTGGGCTGCGAGGGCACACTGCTGGGTCATGTTGAGCTTCTTGTCAGCCAATACCCCCAAGTCCTTCTCATTAGGGCTGCTCTCAATCAGTTTTCCTTCTATCCTGTATTTGTGCTTGGGATTGTCCTGACCCAGGTGCAGGACCTCAAGCTTGGGTGCATTTGAACTGTCTGAGCTTTTTACATTTACCTACTGGCCAATAAAAAATGAGCCGCATCCTCGTCTGTTCATTTCCTTTCCTTTAAATGCTTAGCTTTTGCAAATAACATGAGAGGTAAGTATTTTTTTGCTGTTACATATCAGCTTTAACTAGCTTTTAACTCAAAACTATTTTTTCTGTGCTGGTGTGATGGTATTTGGATATAACGGAAGGTTAGAAAGTGCTCCTGGAACCATGCTCTCCTGTCATAGATTTGAGATGAATTTTTGGTAAAAGTGAAATAATACCACAAGATCTAATTTTAACCACATTTTAAAAGGGAAATGTAATTCTGGTTTTTGAATGAATAATAATGCCTTTACAGATTCATTCTTCTTCAGTGGAATTACATAAGGAAACACCTTCTCTCTGACATTTTTACAGGAAATACCAGGAAACTGAGCATTCCTTACCTTATGGCATTTCCATAAAAACGTGCTTTCTTGCATTATTTTATTTAGAAGCAGTAAAAAATAGCTTTTCCTGTGTTACAGTGTTTTCAGCAAAAATCTCAAAAATATCCTTCCCAGACTTGCCAACCATGTGTATGCTCCAAATTACACTTAATTTACTATGTTTATTGCTTACGTGAAGCAGTCATGTCAAGCTTTTCATGATTCTGGGATTATTTGGACAGCAAGGGCTGTGTATATTTTTCACCTGGGCTCACGGGTTCACAAATAGATTTCAGGAGCCCAATGTCTGTGCTTTTCTCGATTACTAAATGAAGATTCTTCTTGACAACTTTCTGCCCTAGAACTTACAGGGAAAGTTACTAACCTCTGCTCTGCATTGACCAGTTAGCACCCCAAATTATGGCAGCTGCCAAAACTATTGCAGTTTTCTTTCTCTTCACAGAACCTTATCTTTTTTCCCAGCTGTTTTCCTTTCCCACTGACATTTTAGCTTTCATCATTTTTTTTTCTCGTCGTCTTACTTCTCCTCCCTCAACTGTAAGACCTTTACCTTGCCCATAGAAAGCTGCTAATACTCTCAGGTTGTTGGTCCTTGACTAATGGTCTTGTTTCAGGGGTTTTGATGGAAGTCAAAGGTCACAATATCTCAGATCTAAAGACTTACCGTATTTGTGCTTTTTTTCAGTTTCAAACATAGTCTCCTATGCTCTGAAGAGATTCTATGCAAATAGATTAGATCTGCACGGGAGCCAGTAATAATTGGCAAAATCCAGCCCCTCTGGGGTCTTTGGAAGTTTTGCTGGAGATGTGAATCTGTCCCCTTACTTGTACTGAGCTGCAGAGGGACATAGCTAAGGGCAGGCTCTGAAGAGCAGCTTGAAGATCACTTGGCCTTTGCTGCCTGCCTGTGTGAGTTAAGGAAAACCACTTGAAGGCAGATGAACTTGGAGCAGGGTAGCTTCTCCATCTCCAGTCAGCAGGGCAAATCCTGACACCACCCTAGCCAGGAGAAGGGCAGCAGGGAGGCACAGGGGTGAGGCCCCAGCCCCAAGCATTGACCACCTTCCTCAGGATGGGGACAGGTTGAGGCTGTGCAAGGACATGGGATCATGGGCAACAGACCACTTGCAGCAAGAAGACCATGAGGGTGGTTGGATGCTGGTAGGGATATGATACCCAGGAATGCTGTGAAATTCCTCTGCTTTGCAATATCCAAAGCACAGGTGAAACAAGACCCTTAGCAACCTCGTGTAAGTTCAAAGCTGGTCATGCTGCAGGTAGGGGTGTTGGGCCAGTTGACTTCCAACAGATCCTTCCCAGCCAAACTGTTCAATGATTCAAAGTTGCACTGCTATGAGGATAGAGGGAATCAAAGACCAAGAAGTAGATACCTGCTATTTTTGAGTGGTTTCTTGGAGGCAGTACAGATATAAAGATGTCTTAGCAGATCTATTTGAAAATGACTGTTTGACGGGCCCTGCTCCCCAATATTCCTAAGATTCTTTTCTCTCAATTGGTCTCCGAGATAACATGGATTGGAAAGAATAAAGGGTGCAGAGGTTTCCTGTGGCGTGGCAGGGTCAACTGGTAGGTCATGTGCAGGAGAGGATTTTCATTTGCATCCAAGCCAATGAGTTTCAGTTGGACCAGAATTCCTCTCTGACTCCTAGCAGAAGGCTCTGCCTTGCAAAGTTCACTTGGTCCTCTTCTGACAGCCAGGATGGTATGAAGACTTGCAACATTCATGCTGCAAGGCCATTAGCAATTCTTGTACTTCAGGTGACTTATTAATATTTTACTTGACAAGTCAGATTTAAATGCATGTTGAAAAATGACTTTATACTGTCAGAGCTCATTAGGTTTTATGCACAAAACAAAATCATTATTCAGAGATTTGGAACTGCTTTACTAAAGTGGGCATGTATTGAATATCCCCAATGCAATTCTTCCTTCTAATATGGTAATTCGTTATCTGTATTTAATTATCTGCAAGGTGAAAGGTTGCTGGGCAGAGTTGTTCAGCAATTGCCCAGTGGAAATTTTTAAGTACTTTCACTCTGGGCTGACTGTCTTTACAGATCAATCTTACTGCTAATGACAACCAATACTTTCAGATGTGATTACAGACTAGCTCCATCTTTTCATGAGCCGAGACTCTTTGGAATCATATGTATTGATCTTTTTAATAGAAGTCAAGAAAAATGAAATTACTGTGACTTCTTTTTGCAAAACTATGATAAATGGGAACTTGGAAAGTTACAGAAGATTTTTTTTCTGTTGTGGATTATTTTAATCTCTAAAAATGATGGTCTTTTTAATAATGTTTGTCTTTCCATTATGCACATTTGCAGCAAGGCCAAAACTTATTTTTGTATTTCTTTATATAACCACATTTAAGCAAAGACATGTCAGAATTGCCTGCTGGTATACTTAGGTAACTATCTAGTAGACTCTAAGCTAAAGGATAAAGATGCTTTTAGATGCCAAGAGATTGTATTTTCCAATACAATTGCTTTAATCCAATTTTTACAACAGTGTTTTGGGATGTCTGCAATCAAGTATTCATTTATTTCTTATATAGAGTTTACCCTTCATTCATGTAATATTGTGACAAGAGACTTTACCTATGTGCATTTTCTTTCTTCCCAGAAGTCTCATACTAGCATTCGTTTATCCAGTTTTCAATGGCAACATATGTCACATGGCTCTGCCTTTTGCTTCATTCCCTTTTTCATGTTTATAAACCTCTAGTATTTTATAAGGAAATGTGCCAATTGTACCTTGCCCCTGAGGCCTAGAGGACACTATTTTTGCTTTATATTGTGTTATAAACCTATGTACACCCCACTGGGAATAATATTTGCAAGTTTGACTTCTCATTCTCGTGCCAATAAAATGGAAGGAAAAATGTTTAAGATCTAACATTAATTGTAGTATTCATCTTGGACAAATTCCATTGCAAAGGTGGTAGGTAACATAAATCTTAGTGACGTAGTAGCAGAAAAGAAGATATAGCTTAAGTCATAGGAGTGGTGGAAGACATATACTGGTGGCTCCCACTGATATTAACAGGAAGATACACACGTCTTACAGATATTTATAATCAGAGGCACTGGCAAACTCTCCTCAGTTTGAATGGCAGTGTCATGTTTTCTCATTGCCTGATTGATCCTCAACTCTTTTCAGTCTTCTATGTTGTAAATCCATGCTCTTTTCAGACTTATTTCCACAAGGCAATTTGCTTTTTTTCTAATAACACCCCCATAATTTTTTAACTTCTCCTTCACTTTTCATTATGCCTCATGTCACAGCAGTCTTCAAGACCCAGCCATTTGGTTTTATTGCTGTCCTTGAAACTCAATATTTTTCAGTCAGGTTATTTTCTGAACACTTTGGCAACCTGCATCTTGCCATTTTTAGGTCCAGATTTAATACCATTTGTGCATATTGTAAGTCTGGGGTTTTTGAAGTCATGATACTAAAAATTTACGTTTAGTTCAGGAAGTTCCTAAACTGTACATGACTGGGAGCATAGACAGAGGGTGCTGTATATCTGCCCTGTTTTGTTTCTCCTTGTTTCATAACCTACCTCCCACTGCTGGCCACTGTTCGAGGCAGGTTACTAAATTGGATTGTTTTGCATAGATCCAGTGTAAAGATCTTCCACTGACATCTCTATCCCACAGATTCTTGCTCTAGCTGTTCCTGCTGTGCCCACTTTTCTTTGAATATGCTGTTCACAGGAATTATTATGCTTACAATATTGAAAAAACTTTCCTGATTACAATTTCATACTATATCTTTTTGTGATGGACTACATCTTTTAAAAGTGTGCTTTTATATTTCATACTGACTGGGGTCTGTCTGTATGGCAGATGGACTAAGCCAGGTGATAAAAACATTTTGTGACATGCTGCACTCAGCTGCAGACAATCCAGTACTTAAATGAGAAGTCTGGGTCAAGAAGTTTAAAAAAAAAAAAAAAAAGCAATTATCTAATAATTGCTTTAGGTATACCTTGGTGTTTTCATTAAAAATAGTGAATGATGTTTCAGCATGCCTTGCAGCCATTTGTGTTCAGTCAAAACCAGGCGTTTTTTTCTGTGGTTTTCTTAGACTTTGTTTTACTGACTTGTGTCTGATTTTACGTAGGAAAGCTGTCCCTTTGTTATGTAATGAAAATGCAAAATTAACCATGTTGGGAAGAAGACTGTAGAATTGCATCACAATTTATTTCCGTTTATCCGGAGAAGTCAAGTTATTCTGCCAGTACAGTTATAGTGATGAAAAAAACATTTCTTCAGTAAAACAACATTTTTGGCTCAAAGATGTCTTGTTTTGAACACTAGAATTTAATTTGTTGGCATGTTGAAATAGAGTACACTAAAGTTGCCATCTGAAAGATGATTAACACTGCTGATGTAGTTTTGTGAAACACTGGCTTTGTGAAAGGTTTTATTTTGCCAGTAGATAGCACATAATGTATAGTACACAGACAACATGCATGGGTTGGAACTAGATGATGTTTAAGGTCGCTTCCAACCCAGACCATTCGATGATTCTTCCATCATGTTTATATGAGTTCTGAGCTCAGATTAAACACTTTTTTTTTTTAATTTTTTTTTTTTTTTTTAGTAAGCACGGTAAGGTACACATACTAAAGTTTTTTGTAACACATTCAAAGCAGTCTGGATTAAATAACTCTAACATTCAGTTTAGTCTATACAACACTTATGCATATAAGTGATCATGCTTATGTGAATGTATTCTTTAAGCTCAAAGGTCAAACTACTCCTGTGTTACTGCATCCCTTGAGGAGTCTCTTTGTTTGCTTGAATAATCCAAATAAGATCTGTCTCAGTACCTGGATCACTCATATGTCAAAAGAAGGAGGAGCTTGCTATTCCTTCAAGCTTTTGAACCCTTTTCTTTAATGAAACCCTTTATGGGATGAGCCTGAAAAAATGGTTAGCTGTACAAATAGCATTTTACCTTCGGAATAGCTTGCACGATTAAGCAGGATGCAATTTTATATTTTTTGTTAGAGTTTCTCATCTGGGTAAGAAGAAAGGTGTATTGAGGTAGAAAGAGAAACCTAAAATTAAATGAGATGATATAAGCTAGAGAAGATAGTTTTCAGAATTTTTTTTTCTCAACTCATCTCAACTCCTTAATATTTTTTTAAGGCACTTTGCATTTGTTTCAGCCTACCCACTTACATAATAAGTGTATAGGGGGTTTTTTACTAGAGCAAGTAAGAGGAGGGAATGCACCATTTTTCTGACCATTAAGAAACTTGGCTCTGCATCTCCTTGAACTCTTTTGCACAACTCAGAGGGGGTATTTGTCAATTTTGGCTGTCTATAGCTTTATTATCATTCTTTCGCACCGTTGCTTTTTGGTATGTGCAACACCCAGATTGTGTGACAGCTTGTCACTATTCCATTTCTATGAAGACTTTACATGTTATTTTAGACTCTGACAGATCATTACCAAATCTTATAACACAGTCCAGTCAGAAATATACAGCAGTTATTGCTAAAAAGTCAGCAATTCTTGCAATTATCAAGTAATGGCATCAAATACACATGGTTATTTCTCATTTGAATGAGAGAGAAAAATAGTTTATCTGTCTATCTATCTATCTGTAGTGCTACTTAGTAAATTTTGTCAATTTTAGTGTTTACCAACTTTGGAAAGAAAGATTAATTTGGAAAAGAAGATGGAAAACGCACAATAACCTATGACTAAGGAATGTGAAGGAGGGAAGGAAGAAAAAGAAGGCATTTCGCAGAAAAGAGAAGAGAGACAGGGCTGGGCTGAACATCTGCATCAACAGCTTTGTTAGATCTGTGTGTCCTAATGTAGAGAAGAAATAAACTGGTTTCCACTGGACTTCTTGAGTGTTGTTAAAGTTTCACAAAGGGTTAGATCAAAGAAGAGTATTCAGCTCTCAATATGAGCTCTAGTTCATCTGACATGGTTTCTTTCTCTAACTTACGTGTAAAAATTACTGAAAAATAATCAATAAGTTGGGCTGGGTTTACAATGCTTTAGACTAGTATTTTGCTTATATTGGAAAGATCTGTGATATTCTGACATGGCAATGAAACAGTTAAATCTGTACTGGGTATCCCCAGAAGAATAAGTAAGTCACACAGTCGTTACTTAAAATGGGAAAATAATTGGGTTGGTAAAGAATTTTTTCCATTCAACTATTCTATTTTTTATGGAAACTTTTTTCCTGATGAAACAATTTGATTTTTTTTTTTTTTTTTAAATGAAAAGTCTTTAATGGAAATCAACTGTCTCGTGGGGTTTTTTTGGTTGGGTTTTTCTGTTTGTTTTTTTTGTGGTTTGGTTTTTTTTTCCCCCTCAGAAATTATTGGCTTTTTCTTGAAAGAAGAAATTCTAAAGAAGACAAGAAAAGAATATTTCAGCAAGATCCCCATATTTGGAACATAGAGCTGGCTACTAATTGGTTAAATATTCTGCTGTCTAATAAGCCAAATTACTGACAAATGTAAAAGCTGGTGTTCAAAAGAGTGATTGCTCCTGTGCATATCTAAGCGTAAATGGTCAGAAGAGTGCTGAAACATTTCTCTCTGGTAAGGGTTCCAACCCAACTTCCACACAAATAAATGAAAATATTCTTTTTGACTACTGTAGGAAGAGAACTGAGACTAGGATGTAGGGCTTGCGTGAATATGCTGTGTGCTGAGGAAATGAATGTTAGGAGACCTGCTGCAGCTGACGGCCAACAAAGGGATATTCATGTCTGCAGATGGAAGTATGACAGTTGGCAATGGACTCTAACAGAAATTGTTTTCCCTTTGGAATTTGATAACTGTTAATTCTTCATATACTTGGCTTCCACCAATGAACACAGTACTTTTCATTGATAAGAAATTCATATTGTTAAACTCCACATGAACTCAAAAAATATTAAGGTATAAATGCTTACCGGCAAATATGAACAGCAAATGTCAGAGAAAATTTAATAATTGAGCTTAATAAAATAAGCTTGTTTTTGGAATCTTGCTTTATATGTTTCTGAAAGAACAATCACTCTTATGAAACTAAGTCAAGAATGAAATGTAGCATATGGCTAATTGGGAAAGGATCAATGGATTTAGCAAAGCCATAGGAGTCCTAAAGAAACAGCAGTTTAAACTAGTGTTGATTTAAAAGTGCACTCTGTTTATCTGCCCTTCTGCCTTATGAGGGACTGAATATCTAATACAATGGCACGGTACAGGTTGCCCTTAATAGCAAGTGTGGTTGGTAAACCAGTCTCTCCTGTGAGGCCTTGAGTAAGTCAACATTGTGATTTGAAATGAATGTTGACAAGCCTTCATAACACTGTAGCCTGTCATCAGATACTTCTTCTACACGACAGATTCCCCATTTGTTATGTTAGAAATAGTTTATAGCACTCAAATACATGACTATATTATTTTCTGTGTCCTTTTATCTGCCAGTCTATCTAAATGAATCCAGTTAGCTCCAGCCTACCCTTACTCCCCATGAAGGAGCAAAGGACAGAGAAATGGAAGCAGCTTCAGCCTCCCACTCCACAGCCAGGCACATTCTGGTGAGCACAGCCCACAGGTACAAGTGGGGTAGGTGAAGTGAGGGAAGAAGGAAAAAGGAAGGTAAATATCACACAACTGAAGCTGTAAGTATGCACAACTGGACAAAACAGGGAATAGACAAGGGATACACCTGAAGTCACAGGTATTCAGTTATGCAGATTGAAATAAAGAGAGACAACAAGCAAGAAGGGACAGAAACCTTGGAGAGGCAAGTACAAGAGAAGATGGTTGTGTACGGGACTTGCAAAGAGAGCAATGGAGACAAGAACAAGGAAGTATAAGAGCAGCCTGAGCTAGAGAAAATTTGCTTGTCAAATTGAGAGGTCCAGATGCAAACTATGGAGATGTTCCTTAAAGATGTCTCCAGAATTTCCTAGCATAGAATCAATAGAGAAATGCTGGGCTGCTACCCCCCTTTTAATAAGAGTAAGGTTCAACAAACTATCTGCAGCAAAATACACTTGGGCATGCTAGTGAACCATCTCCAGCTTCTTGACAAGGGCTGCTTCATCTTTTCTGTGCAAGACTGAAGAAGATCCTGTCTTCATGTAGGTCCCACAGAAGGTCCAGCACAAACTTTAGACCAGTGAAAATGAAAGTCACATCACATCATCACA
Source organism: Strigops habroptila (assembly GCF_004027225.2). Taxonomy (NCBI): domain Eukaryota; kingdom Metazoa; phylum Chordata; class Aves; order Psittaciformes; family Psittacidae; genus Strigops; species Strigops habroptila. Next base: position 30,073,236 of record NC_044278.2, on the reverse strand, counting down.
TTAATCGCATATCACATCACACCCTGCCTTTCTTAGCCCACCCATCATATGCTCTAAAAAATGTCTCTCTTATGTCTGTCCTGGTTTTACACTCACAGTAGGATGAGCAGAGCCACCATCACTGCCGTGTTTGTGCTAAGAACTTTCATTCTGAGAACTTTGTGTTGTTCCGAATATTTTTAAGATGTCCTGTGCTATTCACATGGCATGTACAATTCACCAAACCTGCAATATGAGAAAACACCCACTCTCTTCTCACTTGTCCTGGCCTGGAGTGAAACGGCAAGTTACAACTTTTTTCATTACTCTTCTACTCTTACTGATGACTTAGTTTAACAGACTCTTTTTTTTCAAGCAATATGTTGATGAAACAGGTGGCAAATATCAGGAAAGTGTCTGAAAAATGCAATACAAATGAAATCTTCTCTCTTGTAACATCTCACAGTATCTGTTGAGTATAAAATTTAATCAGATGATCAAGAAGGGATGGCAAACTTTGCATTTGACATGTTCTCTCTTTGTATTTTCCTTCTAATTATTTCCATATGCCTCTTATCTGAAAAAAAGTATATTTCAGCTGCTTCTTTGGCCTGAATAATTCTATAGTATTCTTGAATAAGACTGAGACAGGTTTAGCCAAAATCATCTTTGTAACAACACAGAGGTGGAGAGCACTTCATTTAGCTGCAAAGTGAGAATTCTGGGGAGAAGTAGAACTAGTTTTGGGATAGCTGTCCACATTTTCTGTTTATGAACATGAAATCCAAGAAAATAGGATATGATCGATTTCAGAACTCCTTCAGTATGTCCTGGTGTGTTATTCCTGGATGCTGTACAATTTCCACTCTTCTGTTTCTATTCTTCACAGAATTTCTGAATAGTAGCAAATTGTGCATATCTTACGCAAGAACAGGTTATCACTGGCAACTCTCTCATAGCTGCTTCAGATTTCAGTCTTCTGCAGGGTCATAACATCTGCTACACATTTATAGAATTCCTACTAATATATTAAAAAGAACAGATTTATTATGTGAGTGCTGAATTGTGGAGATTTTTCCATGTGCTGAAATTGGTTAGTAGGTTACCCTGAAAAGCTAAATATAGCTATTCCTATATTTTCACATATAACAGCATGCTCAGTGCTGCTATTTTGGTCACTCAGCCCAAACCAGACTACACAGCAAACAATGGAAAACTTCCTTTGCTTGCAGGACTGGGCCTCAAGGCTTATTGGAGTCCCAGTAAAACCATGTGCAAGGAAACACACTCTTGTGCATGTTTTTAGAGCCAGAATACAAGTTGGTAGGAAAGTTTTCAAGGAAACATGTCCAAGTCTTAAAATCAGAATTTTTCCTTTTTTTTTTTTTTTTTTTAGGAAAGAACAGACCAACTTCAAGAAAGCATTTATTATGAGAAAATTACTGAGGTCCAGGCTAGACTCTCTGGATCTCAACTGAAGGGAACAATATGCATCTTCTTTACATCCTGTGGATGCATTTTGTATGAAGTGTCTTGCTATTTCCCAGGGCAGGAGCAGAAGCTCTCTCTGCAGCCATGTTTGAGGATCAGTGATGATTCAGGTGAATGAGGAGCAAGCAACCAAACTCCAATTCCCTGCATGACGAGGCTGTGCTGCGAGTGACTGGCTTCTGGCTATTCTGATGGAGCATCCTCTTCCCACCAGCTCCTCATGAAAGTCTGGGCTCTTTTTGCCTCCTAAAAAATGTCTGTGGATTGGGAAAATAACTTCTTATTTGCATTCTAGTCATAACCCTTAGTGCAAACAGCAAGGCTGGTAATCCAGTTTGCTTGTGCCTCTTCTGCTATGATCTTTATTTGCCTAGTGGGTGGGTGGTGATGACATTTCGCTACAGGAAGATATTAACTGCATAACCTTTTCCTTCTCTTGGCTCATCATCATCAGCATCGTCAACATTGTCAGATGTCAAAAGCCTTGGTTTGAAGTCAGCAGATACTCCTCCTGTCTGGACGCGCAGCTCTGCCAGCAACGTCCTGGTGATCCTAGTCTCCTGAGTGCCACTCTCTGTGTGACTGTTAGCCATCTTTGACAAAGAGAATGTTTCTCATGAAGGACTAAGGAAATCCTTGGTCAAGAAGCACAGCTTCCCCACTACTTGCCTGCTGCCAGGAAGCTCTAAATAGAGTCTCTGTAGTGGTCTTTTTTTCTTTTTTTTTTATTACTTCACATTGGAGTTCAGTCCTGAACTCTAAGCCAGGACATCTAAGCTGTGTCGGAACTGCTGAAAGGCCACAGACCTTGCTAAAAGTTCAGGTATTTCAAAGCCCTGAGAACATATGTTATCATTTACATCACATATTTATTTGAGAGAGAGCAGCTCTGCTCAAACCTTCTCTCTGCCTCTGATAAGACCATCTTTGCCCGGTGACACATCCTCTGAAAAATACCTTTCACAATTTGTTCCCACCAAGACATCAACTTCACCCATGCTCAGCAGTGCATAGTGAGTCTCATGGCAGCCAGTCCTCATGTCATTATGAAGGCAGTAGCATTCTAGCCTTGGACATTTGCAGGAAAAAAGGTGACGAGCCAAGCAAACATTGACTTTTATTCTTAAAAATCCAAACCAAACTTAGCCCCTTTGTGAGCTTTCCAGCCTGGCTCAAAAATTCTGAGTGCTAATATAATCAAGAGCTTGAAATGCAGCTTTGCTGACCAGCCCAGGTGTTTGGGTGTATGCAAAAGGTTATAGAACATGTTGGAAAGCAAATCATCATCCACCTACACTGGAACATGTGTTGCCCAGCAATATTTTTGGGCAGTTTTATCTTAAAATTCAACATTTTTCAACAAACTGGGAAAAGACAAGAAATGTGTAGAATAGGCCCTTATTCTTGCTAATTTGAAAATTGATACCTCAAATAGTAATTTGTATGCACAATTAATCGTGAATGACTCCTTGATAATTTCAGTGACCAATAGCTGTGTTAAAAACATTCTGGTGACTACAACAATGACACAAAGGCAAGATAACATGTAGGAGTGGTGGCAAATGCAGGGTACTGGTCTGAGTTGTGCATCACTTCTGATTGTGCTGAAGGTTCAGATTGCCCCATCGTGGCTGTAAGAAGACATCAGGACCTGAAAAACACCAGAGAATCTGGGAGTAAGAATGAGATGAGGAGACAAAATGGAATTACAAGAGCCTAAGAGGCAGAAAGGGGAAAAGACTTAGATGCTGACTGGGGAGTTGTGAGAGAAGGAGCAGTGGAAATGGGTACAAGGACTGTAATAATGGGAGTAAAGTAGCTGATCGTAATGGGAGCAGCTGTGAAAAAAGAAATGTGATAAGAAGACAAAGGAGGGCTGGGGACAAAACACCGAAGTACTGAAGAGAGACATATAATCTCTCTAACATTTTGGAAACCAATTCATCAGGAGTCCTTCACTTTTTCTGCCAAAGTTAGTTACTGTTAACAAATGTTGCATAATGTTACACAATGCCCAGATGTATTTGGTTTTCTCCATCCTATTCCTGGCATAAAGTGTTTACTCCATTGTGCAAGAAAAACTGCTTTGCTGTCAGCAGATGCCGGGAAGGAGTATTAGAAATGGCTACACAGGAGAGGACTGAGGATGCTGTCTTCTCACCTGCATCAATCAGTGATCTCTGTTAACACCAGAACTAGGTACTTCTGGGGCATTTATTTGAATTCCTTTGTTAGGATTTTCATCTACAGAGATATTTTCCAATACAAAGCTGGTCCTGCTGTTATAGATCATCCTAGTCAGCAAAGTATTGCTTGCAGGTGTCCTGTTTAACAGAGACGTTTCCAGTCCCACATGATGCTGGCAGACCTCCGGTAGGTTTGCTTTCCCTAAACTCAGCCTTATACTGAGGGCCTTGTGTCTGAGTCAGGACTATATTTTCCACCTTCAGGTGTTTTGCTTTGTTTAACAGAGCAAGTGCTTAGACAAGGGAAGGATACAAGTCTATCAATTGTATGTGGTGGAATGAGCTCCCCATCTTCCTGATCCTCTGCTTTGATGCTGCAGGGGATTAATCACACTTCCTACCATGTCTCACACTTGCAAAAGCTGCCCTGCATGTTTACATCAAGGATGGAGTGCTGCACAAAAAAAAAAAAAAAAAAAAGAAAAAGAGAAGAAAAGTGGGGGGATGTAAGTATGTGCTTACGGGGTTTCCTTTTGCCCAACTAAACAGTTAAAAAAGAAAGAAATATGTGAGAGTTGGCTGATAGTTCCTGGAGTGAAGGCTAGGTCTGAAATTGGTGGGAAGCAGGATTGGACAAAGGAAGTAAGTGTCAGACAGAAGTATCAGAAAATCTCATGTTTTGGAACTTTTTAGTGAATTCTCAAAGGCTCAGTGCAGGTTTTCTTTGTCAGGGCAGGTAATTATCTCCCAAAGCACTCATCAAGTTGCACCATAATACCACAGACTTCTGAGGAAAACCCAGGTGAACTTTTTCTTGGGAAGGGGCATAAAAAAGCTTCCAACATCATGCTTAGGTTCAAGGATAGCAACAGATGCTAGTCTTGTGGAAACATTTTAATTCCACAATATCCTCTTACGTAAACACTGAAACACATTGAATCAATTTTTCAAACAAACTTGTAAAATCGGAAAATACACCAGCCTCTGATAGACAGAAGCATTAATTGCCAGGAGCACAAAGAGGCATTTAAACATTGAAGCATTTTGGCAAAAATACAAATGACTTATTTTCTTTCCATGCCCTTGAAAATAGCTTTACTAAACTCTGAGCTTCCTATGATGGAGGGTTCACCATTAATCACCTTTATGACATCTCATATGTAGGCTGTGGATAAATCCATGGGCCCTAATCAACCACTTTCCTGAGGAAATTGGCCAAATCCTGACTCTTTGAGGAGGGAGGCGGGGGATGAATCACAACAACTTTGCTATTCAGACAAATCTCTTTTCAAGTGCCCTTAAAGCTTTTTTTCATATACAGCAAAGACAGCCACACAGGAAACAATAATAGTTTAATCTCTTGAAAAATTTCCTTCCTGCACTGCAGCAGCCTTTCAGACAGGTAGTCAAAGCACGCCAAAGAAAATTAGCAACAGCCGATGCCAAAAGCAGGCTGTTACATTAGCCTTTTAGCTCTGTCCCTTTTCCTTCCATGTGGGTAGAGAACAAGAAACTACTCATCTCCCTGACTAAACACCCTCTGAGCTACATTTTGCTGTGCATTAGTAATACTTACAGGCCTGGGGAACTGATAACTGAGAAGACACCGAGGGACGGGTCCTTCAAACACTTACTGTGGTACCTCTACTGTGAATAGCCTCACTGATTCACATCCCAGGCCTACAAAGAAAACTGTGTTTGTAGCCTCCCACACATGTGCATACTTACTAGCAAGCATTTGCAGGATTTTTACAACTTGTCTGTTGTGACATTTTTTTTCCTTCTGAGTTTTTCTTCCTTTGACTTGAAATTCTTCTTTGCTTAATGTTGTCTAAGGAGGAAGAAAAAACCTTTATTTTAACATAGAGCTGGGCATGAGTCAGGGTAATACGTCATCACATGGAGTTTCATTTTGCTTGTTTTTTTTCTTTTTTTTGCTTGTATTTTTCCTATACACATGGCAAACGCCATTCTCAATTTGTACTGCAGTGGCATGGCAGGTTAACATGAGTCCTGAGGTAGAGAAAGAAGTGAGACATTGCGCCAGCCAAAAGCTAGTGCTTGCCCTTGTCCTTGTAGACTGGTGCCTGCTATAATTACACTGCCTGTTAACTTGGTGATAGTACTGCTGTTTGAACCAGATTTCAATGTTTACACCTCTGCAGTGCTGTTTAAGAAAGTATGAAATAAAGTAGTTGATATAAAGCACTATGTACACACTTGGCAAAGCCAGAGCATTAAAAGATAGTAGTAAAAGCCTAGAATGGTGGAAAGAATTTTGCATTATATTTTAAAGGTACTTCATTGCAAACACCATCATGTGAAATGTAAGTATTTGCCAGTATTTGAATGCTGAGTTTCACTTTAAGTCAGCCCTTTGTCACTGAAATTGTTGATAGACATTCATAACACCTATATGTAGAAACAGTTTTGAGTTCAATCTAAAGAAAAAGCACACCTGCTGAAGAAATTTCTAGAAATGATTACATTATGGAACAAGAGTGTGTGTTTGTTTGTTTTATGGGCAATCCCCAAAACAGGGCTAAACTCTATTCCCAGAAAATATGGGGATGTAAATGGACAAGAAGTTCTTTAGAGTAAGAGGAAAGGTCTCTGGCAAAAGTGAAATGTCAAGCTGGGTAGTGTGGCAAAGGAGATGCAACAGCAGCTTCTCTCTCCTTTGACTTCCTCTGGAGCAGCAGCAGCAGCAGCAAAGTCCTTACGAAGCTTTTATGGCAGGGCAAAACCTGGCATATGTCGTAAGCCAGCTTCATGTGGGCTTTTGATGTTACTATAAGGAAGGCTAAAAGACCTCAGCTGCGCTAGGTCGATTTACATGTCAGATTAGTAAACTCATGGATTCATGGATTCATCCTATGTTCAGTGCCGGCCATGTTTCCTCTTCCCTCCTGTTCTCTGGAGGTTGCCCTGAGGCATGTATGGGGCAAATCTGAACTCAAGTGATATCTTTGGACAACAGGCAAGATACAGCCATAGTCTAGAACTTCTCCTCCAACTCCAAACATTCTGTCTCCAGATCCAGGGAGGTTGCCCAGCAGTGCAGAGGATAAGGGTAGGAGGGCAAGGTGAAATTTCTTTGCAAGTGACTTCTACAAGTGGTATGGGTGAAAGGACTCATAAAACAAGCCTTCTACAGAAAGCCACATTAGATTATCCTATGGAAGTGCTGCCATTCATAATCAAGGTAGCACCTGAAAGTGCAAACCGAAATCAAGGCAATCCAGAATGAGAGGTATGGTACATACAATATACTAGAAGAAAGCAGCTTCTAGTGTGAGGTTATTGCAGTATAGACAGCTGAGATACCAGTGGACTCTGGAAACAGAAATGTCTATTTCACCCTATTGTCGACTTCCTGGGTGCAATCTGGGAAACTTCCATGTAGTAGCAGAAAGAGGAAAGCCATGCAAGCTGGGAACCTCAAGTACTTTGGCCTGTCACATAGTTTGTGAGATGGTGGACAGGATGTATTACCTTGTCTGAAAGGGCTTTTTTTCCTTTTTAATCAGATTTTGTAAAAGAGCAGATCTGTAGTTACTGCAATATCAGTACCCAGGGTACTGGATAGTGCAGGTTCTGAAGCATGTATACCTCAAGAACAGAGTGAGGAAAACCAAGTCCTGCTGTAAATCGAAGGATTGAAACTGTACTGCTAGGAACTTTATTTCAGGTTCTTCACCAAGCCACATGCTGAATAGCTGTTATTTGCACTTAGTGACAAAGATTATCCCCGTTACTTGCTAGACACAAGGGTGAATCCTGATTACTGATTTTACTGAGTGCAAAATTCAGCAGTCCCATGTTGCATTTTCAAGTCAGTACAACAAGCTCTGCATTAGCCATCGGGAGAAATGAGAAAGTGTCTTTGTTTCTTCAGCATCAGTATGCATAACAGCAGCTTCACATCTGTACACTTTTTGCATATTTTAATTACATAATGGCAGCAATGAAACGTACTTGTTATTTTTCCCATCATGTGCCTAGTTGTAGTTCAGTTATGTTATGGGAACAGTATACACTTGTAGTGAAAATCTCGGCAAGTCAGATGATGTGAGATGTTTTCCACCAGTATTTGTAATGCTTCCTGTTGATAGAAGAAAGTGTTATAAAACTATACTTGTTTTTCTGAGCTGTACTTTCTTCTCTTAATAAAACATCAGCTTGATTTTGCAAAATAATGAGAAGAGAGTAAATAGCTATACTGCCCATGTCATAGAGAAAAACCTTTCCAGAGAGATTGCTTTTTCTTCCCAGAAAGAAAACGTCCTGCTGAGCAGGGGCCTGATCCAATGCCCACAGAAGTCAGTGGAAGAACTCCCACTGATGACAGTGGATGTTGGATGAAGTCCCATCTCATTCTCATGTTTAAACACTGAAAAATCGGTTGCCAAGTTCTAATGAGTACAGTGAAAGCCTTGTGTTATATAAGTTACTTACAATAGATTATTACGACCATTAAGAAAAGCTGATTAATTTTATTAAAAGCATACTTTTGTTGGTTCCTTTTAAGCTGTTCCCAAAGTCTACACATATCTTTCTTCACTTTGCTTTTTTGAATCTCTGTTTTATAAACAAAACACAAACAAAAACATGATTTCCTGTTGGTTGTTGAAGAAAGACTGTGGATTTATTCTTTACATGGGAAAACATTTGGTTGTTAAACACATGCAACAGCACATGGCCTTGTTCAAACATCCTATCAAATTAAAAGCAGATTCCAGCTCTCATGTTCCAGATGAAGGGCATGGGCCTGGGACAGGCACTCACATGAAATTGAGTTGCATTTAGGGAGACAGTGATCAAAGCACTGCACCTCATACAATGAGTGAGTGGCAAATCTGTCTTATCTGAGCAGCAAGGAATAATTATAGAAAATTATTTGATCTTCCACTAAGGTAAACCTCACAATTATGATGCTGATTGAACAGGTTCTTCTGTTTCAGGAAAGACAACATGTATACTCAGTGCTATAATGCACTTACCAGATGGTATTAAAATAACATCCTGACGCTTCAGTAATTGATGTCTTCTCTGTCTATTTTTTTGTTGATCACTACCCGCTCAGGCTTGTGCCATCCTGGCAACATGGCAACATGTGAGAGATTTTCTGATGACCCAAGGTGGGTAATCCTGAATTCTTTGTGTGTCTGGATATGACAAAAGCAGTGCAAATGCCCAGTTAATGGTACTTTGAAACCAAATGAATAGATCAGACCTTTGACCTTGGTAAAATGCTTGTCTTATGAAATACAGTTAATTTTTGCCAGCTATAGCTTGATTTTGCAGATATATTATGTAGCAGAAAACTTAAAAATAGAATTCACCTCTGCTGTTAACAAGTTTTGACCTTTGCTCACATTTGTTAGGGAAAGTAGCTCATAGTACCAATTAACATGAATTATTAACTCCTACATTAATAATTAATTTATTAGAGGGCTAAAGGCATCAGTCTTTTCCAGCTAACACTATTGAAAGAAAATGAAGAAAACAACACAACCCTAATTATAACAGCTTAATGAGGATGTCTGGAAGATCTGATGGGATTCAGTCACTCTAAATGCTCTTTATTTCCTCTCTGAAACCACACTGGGTGCAAAGAATAAGGCAGTTAACTACAGTTCCTGTAGTGCAGGGTTTCTTCCTACTTTCTGAAGAGAGAAAGCCCACTAAGGAGAGCTCAATTTAGATATTATTAAGGAATGATGAAGGATGCCATAGCCTAAACAGTATGAATGCTGTCTCTCTCAGTAATGAACTATTCTAGTGGTGTTTGAATCACTAATGGCTTCAATAGCCCCTAGGAAAACTTCTCTGTCTCAGAACTGTGCTGTGCAGTGATTTCTTGATTTCACAGGATCCTTCTTTTGTAACCTATTTGGACTTTAACTGCAAAGGTTGACTGTAATGTGGTGGTACTGCTTGTGATTCCTCTACACATTTTGGTCAGAACGCAACTGCAACAGCAATAAAATCCAGTATAGCTGATCAGGCAACATCACTCAATAGAAAACTGTTGAGTTGTTCTCTTGCACAGATGCTGATGGTTCCCAAGCATCCCATCCCCAACTATCTCAAGCAATTGCATTACATTTCATGTTAGTGGAACTGGCCACATCTTTTCTCTCCTACGGCTCTTGCTGTGACACATAGAAACTTTCCTGAGATTCTTTGCTGAAACACAATCTTTGCTAGCTCACACTTCCTCTTTTTGTGTCAATATTGTTCATCAGCACACATCTTTCTTCCTTCCTCCTGAAGTTTGTGGACAACAACTACAGGACTGCACAATATCCATTTAGGAATATTATAAAGCTGAGGTCTCTCAAATCTGTACTCATTTCACTGACTCTCAATCACCCTGATCATCTTGATAACACTTTGCATATATTCCAGTCTAAGTTCATCTTTCACCATTACTGCTCACATGTTCTTTGAGACCAGCTCACGCTTTGGAGATAATTCTTCGCATACTGGAGTGCCAGTCATGAGGTGGGATAATGTTGTGTACTGCTCCTCCTGTCATTTATTTCTTCAGAAATAAATGGCTGATTTAAAAAAAATGTAGAGTAAATTCACAACTTTTCCCATTTGCATGAGCCTTTATTTTTTAATTTCGGTTGAAGATGCTTCCAGTTTAAAAAATGCTGAACTATGCAATAATACTTCACTTTCTTTTGGGCCTTGGCCCACAGACATATCACAAAGGTTTGCTGAGCACATAAGAAGTATTAAAATGACTTAGAAAGATTAAGATGAACATTAAATTAATCAGACAATGCTCTGGAGGGAAATCACCACTAATTTCAAATTTTTCATCTCCCAGAAATCAATTATTATTATGTTTATTGATATTGTACTTGTCACTACTTTGAGCATTTTTGCTATGGTGACAGAGCCTAAGGCAAGAAAGAGGTGAGAAAAGATGGAGTAAGTAATTTAAAGCTTCTTCCTAAGGTATCAGAACTTAGTAACCAGCTATGTGTGAGTCACTAGATAAGAGTAGTAGGAATCATGGGAAGATTTTACATGTGCACACATCTTTTTGGTGAAAAAGTTTACACAGCTCTACTCACAAGTTGAGTGGAATATAACTAGGTCTTAAAGCTGTTTGTGACATCTATAAATTTCATTGATTCTAGCACATGAAAGATTAAGATCACAAAACACTTTTTGTGAGCAGACATTTAAATTCTTTAAATGTCCTCCAGAAGGAGTTCACGAATACTTCCCAAGTAAGAATAAAATTTTTCAATAAATCAGTGGAAGATGCTGAAACTTCCATTTGTTATGTATGACAATAATTTAACTCTGAAAATAGGATGATAAATATGCCAGGGCAAAATACAATGTCAGCGTGAACCAAGGGAAAGGTGCTTTCTAAGGGACCTGTATCAGGTCCACCACCAAGTCTTCATTCACTAATGGCACCAGGTACCACACCTCCTTTCTCCCTCCATGAACACCACAACAGCAGAACACAATGAGTGCCATGGACTCTTGCATACAGGGAGTTATGCTAGCTCATCTGAATTATTTTCTTTTGAATCATTAAAATTTTCCACTGTAAATTAGTTGGACTCTTTAAACTGTGTAAAAAACATCAGAATTTGGCATCTTGTAAGTAAGACTAATTTAATTTATGTTAGTAGGGTTCAGGACAAAGAATAGTTAGTGTTACAGTATTACAGTCATGACTTCTCATTAAATCAGGCTTCCTACTTTGCAAACATTAACTTCAGCTTTGAAATTTAAGAAGAAATTTGACTTTAATCATAAAATATAGAAAATATTTCTATGGTTACAGACGGATAACAACCATTATTATGGCAGTCACTGAATAGTCCTATAAATCTTGTTAATAAAATCCCAGTATTGTAGTCCTCAAATCACAATGCAAGAGTTCGTACTTAACCTTTCCCCAGGATACAAGGTAACTAAAGTCTGCTGCAAGTGAAGATGCACATCTATTAGATTTAGAAACTGTCATTCAATTAAGTTAACATTTTTTGGTTTTAACAACATTAAATAGATGTCCCAGTGTCACTGGCAGGCGTATAGTCTTGTTTTTCTGTATAATATTTAATTTAGAGCACGCCCATACTGTGTGACTGGGATGTGAGAAGTGAAGAAGGGATTATGATCTTGTTACAACTATGACAGAGCCTTCTGCTAACAGGGCTGTATGGCATCTTGGACCCAGAAACTCTACCCTCGTAGCTCTTGCCTAGTACCTCTGCACTGCATATTGTAAGCATTGAACAGATTGATAACAGGCTGCCCAGAGAAATTGTGGCTGCTCCATCTCTGGAGTGTTTAAGGCCAGGTTGGTTGGGGCTTTGAGCAACCTGGTCTAGTGGAAGGTGTCCCTGCCTGTGGCAGCGGGTTGCAACTGTATGGGCTTTAAGGTTCCTTCCAACCCAAACTGTTCCATGATTGACATTAGCTTGAGGGATACCAGAACACAGTCTTCATGGGTTGAGTCAACACACCCAAGGAGGACAAGCTCCTTACCTTATTAGTTTGGCAGATCAGATAAATGTGTGCTTACTTGGCATACTGAATAGAATATTTCAGTTGGAAGAGACCTACAATGATCATCTAGTCCAACTGCCTGACCATTTCAGGGCTAACCAGATGTTAAAGCATATTATTAAGGGTATTGTCCAAATGTCTCTTAAACAGGTTTAGTGACAGGTTTTGGGCATTGACCACCTCTCTAGGAAGCCTGTTCAAGTGTTTGGTCACCTTCTTGGTAAACAAATGCTTCCTAATGTCCAGTCTAGATCTCCTCTGGCACAGCTTTGAGTGGTTCTCACTTGTCCTATCATGGGATACGAGGGAGAAGAGCTCAGCACTTCCCTCTCCACTTCCCCTCCACATGAAGCTGTTGAGAGCAATGGGGTCAGCCTTTAGACTCCTTTTCTCCAAACTACACAAACCCAGATTCCTTAGCCACTCCTCACAGGACGTGTCTTGCAGTCTTTTCGCCAGCCTTGTTGCCCTCCTTTAGATGCATTCAGGAACCTTCCAATCCTTCTAAAATGGTGGGGCCCAGCACTGCATACAGTACTCAATGTGAGGCTGCACCAGTGCTGAACACAGCAGGATAATCACCTCTTTTGGCTGGCTGGTTATACAAACCCAGGACGAGGTTTGCCCTCTTGGCTGCCAGGACACACTGCTGACTCACATTGATCTTAGCGTCAGTTAGCACCCTCAGATTGCTATATTCAGGGCTGCTCCCCAACCATTCCTCGCCCAGTTGGTACTTGTACTTAGCATTACTTTGTCCTAGGTGCAGAATCTGGTATTTGTTAAATTTCACCCTATTAATAATTACTCAATGCTCCAATCTATCTAGATCCCTCTGCAAGGCATCGTGTCCCTCAAGAGAGTCAACAACACCTCCCCATTTGGTATCATCAGCAAAGTTGCTATTGTTACATTCAAATCCTTCATCCAGGTAGCTGATAAACCCTTAACTATGTAAACAGTGATTCACTGCAGGACCTCATGTCAGTGTCAGAAGTGGATAACGACTGAAAAATAAACTAAATTATATATCTTTGATGCTGGCAAGACAGTACCTGTAAAATAATGTACTGAGCAGAAGAGTTGTCTTTTCACTGGATCCTTAGATCTCAACCATGAAACAGGGGCATTAGTTAAGCATTGTGTAGGCCATTTGGCATGCAAAGTTATAGAAGGCGAGAGGACAGATTTTCTACCCTATTGTAACAACAGAAAAAGTGCCAGAACTGAAAAGTAATTTGCTTGGTCATCAAAATATCCCAGTTTGTTGGCTCATAGATATTTCAGAGGTCAGAAGTTCTTGCTGACAAAAGACTCCAATTAAGATCTGAGCAGAGAATAAACCATTACGAGAAACAGAGAAGGAAAGACTGTCTGTTTGGGTAGAACAAAATGTTGTGCCAGCCACATACAAAGAAGAATGAACATTTTCACTTACATTTTTTTAGCACAAACTAACTCCATGTAAAGAGTTGTCATGCAGTTATCTGATGACAAGCAGCACTTGAGTTTCTAAAAAATCCCCAACAAGCTAAGGACATGTAAAGGGATAGTGGAGGGCTAGAGAAGATGCTTAGATGCCCCAAAAGAGCAGATGGCAGAATTGTAGAGGTAAATTTTTGCCTAGTTTTGGTGAGAAGACAAGTTTCTGAAAGTTTAAAGAAATGGTAAAGTGAAGGACCTTTTCTGACCTTTGCCTTCTGGGTGAAGGAAGAGCCTACATATAGCTTAAAGGCAACATCTTGGAGGGGAGCCCCAAGACAACTCTCCTAGGCCCTGGAAAGCTGAAGTAGAAATACACTGACGGCTGGCGTGGTTCCTGCCCTGGGGTCTCCACGCGGTTGGGTTGCAGCCAAGGGCGGTGGGTGGGTGCATGTTTCTGAGCTCCTTCAGCACCAGCCTCCCAGTGGACAGTTCCAACCCAGGACATCCACGGCTGGGCTGCAGGCCGGTGGTCAGGGGCCAGCTGCCCTCCTTGGCACAGGCAGAGCAGAAGACACCACCACGGTGCAAGGTGAAAGGAGGATGCAGGGCATAATTGACCACTCTGATCTGCTATTGCATGTGGGTGAAGCAGGGCGATCACAAGTCCAAAGTTGGACTGATGGTTGTGAGGAAAAATCAGAGAGAGAAGTACTGGAAACAGTGGACAAATCTAAGATTTTCTGGGGCACGCTTAAGTTAGAAACGTCTTATCGAAAGGAGAGGACAATGCTTGAGCACATGAGAGGAAGTGAGAACATTCTGACATGAAGCTTTTTCTGGGTGGAAGAGAATTAAATTCCCCTTGTGAGAAGGATGAGGACACAATAGAAAGGGTCCTTTGTATGATCTGTTCCCTCATCTTAATTCATAAGCTTAATATTGCAAACCTTGATTTAGTATTCTTGTCACCATGAGGCTGCAGAGCACCGTTCTAATGGCTTCACTTATAAAAGCTGGGGTGAGGACAGGTCTTCATCTGTACCTTCTTCATTATGTGTTATGAGAGATAGCATCTCCTGTGGAAATAGGCAGGAGTTAAAGAGTGAAGGTCAAGCATTATCTTACATCAGGAATGCCATGGTTTCTGTATATAATCTTAACACGGTCACCATTCTGTAGGGGGTGCACATGGGGAGCTGAATGTGCATATCTAGAAAAATCCAGACTCATTTTACCACCTATAGTGGCTCAAGTACTGTTCATTCTAGACCCAGTTCAAATCTCCTTGGAGAATGGGGTCATCTTTCTAAACGAATCGCGATAACAAGCTACCAAGTTTGCTCACCAACTGCACACTGCCAGGCTGTGCTTTGGTTGCATCTTTCCAATACCTGTCTCAGCTGTCAGCGCAATCCACGTGTGACTGGGATGCATATAGAAGGCTAGCTGAATGTCAATGCTACAGTCATACACACTCTCCCTTTCTGTCTCTGAAATCTTTATTGAATTATCATTCATCATTATGAGGGATTTCTTCAGCACTGCAAAAGTGCCATTTAGATGTGAGCATATTCAGTCAAAGCAGCTTAAACTCTTAATTTATTGCTTGTTATACACATTAGCTCTGCTATCAGGGTCGTTCTTGCTGAGGTAGTACTGAATAACTCTCAAAGAAGGCCAGTGTAGGAGCCAGAAGTGGAAAGCATGAAAATGGAAAAGTCTATGGACCTTATCTCCTGGCCATAGAAGTGGATGTGCATGGGGACTGTGTGTAGAAGAGCAGTGAGACACACTGGTAGATTTCAAAGCCTGTTTCTGATGTAAAGACATGACTGCCCACCTCTAACCCAAGTGCCAACTTGAAGGCAGAGTTACTTTCAAGAATTAGCCCTGGTAAATAACAATTGCTTTGCCACTGTGGGGTTACTGCTGAAATCCACTTGGCATACATGAAAATACTTCTTGGGACTCCAAAGAATTCTTTGGAGACTGCTGCTTAGAAGTATGGTGAATAACACGGCTGTCAATATCATTTTACTTTTTTTAATGGAAACCCTGGAAGTGAGCAGAGGTTCTTGAAGCTCTCCACTTTTGGAGGAAGAACAAAACACATGTAAACTCTGCAGGTAGAAACCATGGCTGACAGGGACCGCTGCTGTGTTTCATGTGTGTGCCTTGACAGTGGTGGCAGGATGGTGAGTAAAGGACACTTATTATTTCTGGCACCCATCTATGGCTACTAAAAAGCAGTGTGAAGCAGGCCATTGAGTATATTTAACCATTTCTGTGTCACTTCAGAGAAGTTATGCTTCTTACCGGTTAGTGACCACTTTTTATTAGTTTCCTCTACTTTGATTTACAAAATGGAGCTAAGGAGAAATAGTTTTAAAGTAATATCATACTAGCACAGGGAAGAGTCACTCACTGTGTTTTGTTTTTGGTTTTACTTCCCTTGGAAATGCAAGCGACATTAGGGAGGGTTATGAGAATGTCTTTATTTTAATCAGAAATAACATGGAGTTGATTATAAACAGAATAATATTGTTAGTTTAGGCTGAAAGATATGAAAATGAAAGCTAAAGGCAAAAACACTGAAAAAAAAAAAAAGGTTGTAATGTCTGCTTTTGAAATAAAAGACTGCTATTAACAACATACATGGTTTGTGTTTCTTATTCTGAGACGACTTTACCATGACAGCATCCCTTTAATTTCAGAAATCATTAATGAAATTAAAAAGAACAACCTGCTATAAGAAAGTGTGCTGCTTTTCATCATAAGTTTCTAGCTGTACAGTGAATTTGTTTTGGACCGCACAAACCCCTGCTTGACACTTGAACTGTGGCAAAGGTGTTTGAGTTTACAGTGCCCTGTTCCCTAGCCAGAGGTTACTGCTGTCATGGGGTCATTTGCCTGAGTCAGATAAACCATTACAGCTACTTTGTGAAACTTCTTCAGATATTTCCTTCTAATGACCATTTACAGTTTCCTTTTTCAAGGCATTGTGTCTATTTCCCTCTTTCTTTCAAAGACACCTTTTCATCATTCTGGGGTCAGTAAACGAATGTGGGACTTTTGCTTCTTCGAGTGCTTGAAAATCTTGCAGGTGATTGCTTTCCCTGCTCCAGAGATCTTCTAATTCAGACTTTATACACAAACACAGACACACACACAAATTGATCCTCTTCTTCAATGTCATAAATTTTAATGTAGTTTAACATACGGAGTTGTCACCAATTTGATTTTGTAGGTCAAAGAGTTCAACCTCCTTTAATCACTATGTCCATAGCTCTCCATTGCAAAGAGCTCTTCTGTGCAATTTAAACTGCCTACCATTAAGTTACAATCTTTGCCTCAGCTTTTCCTCCAGTGTTGTCTTGGCTGAACTTATTACAAGTTTCTGCTTAGAGCTTTAAGGAGCCCTAAGCCAATTTATGATAAATTTGATGCTGTATAAATATTTGCAATGACTATGAAGGCATCCCATGTTTCTAATAGGAAAATGGATGATAGCTTGCAATATGTGCTATTAAATATCCTGCTGTGTCTGCAGTTGTTTGGGGGTTTTCTTTTCTTTTCTTTTCTTTTCTTTCTTTTCTTTTCTTTTCTTTTCTTTTCTTTTCTTTTCTTTTCTTTTCTTTTCTTTTCTTTTCTTTTCTTTTCTTTTCTTTTCTTTTCTTTTCTTTTCTTTTCTTTTCTTTTCTTTTCTTTTCTTTCTTTTCTTTTCTTTTCTTTTCTTTTCTTTTCTTTTCTTTTCTTTTCTTTTCTTTTCTTTTCTTTTCTTTTCTTTTCTTTTCTTTTCTTTTCTTTTCTTTTCTTTTCTTTTCTTTTCTTTTCTTTTCTTTTCTTTTCTTTTCTTTTCTTTTCTTTTCTTTTCTTTCTTTTTCTTTTTCTTTCCAGAGATCTCCTTCATGCAGCTCTGCTAATCCCCTGGATTTTTGGCTCAAAGACTCTCTGAAGCAAAGACCATATGAGCAGAAATAGGCTGTGCCAAAGTCACTGGATATGTCAATACTACAACATAGTGATCTTCCAAGTAGTTTGGAATGGAGCAGCTTGGGCACTAAAAGAAATCTAGCTCTGTTTCACTCTTGTCTGTCTGGCATATAGCGAAGACTTGGTAATGCAGGCAACTTGTCGAGGAGGGTTTGATAGGTGATATGCTGAGATTTAGTTCATGTTTAACAACCCTGGGTCCAGCTCTGCGTCAGCATGTCTGAGCTTGATGCTGGTGTCTTCGAAGTCTTCAATCTCCTGTGCACTGTTGATATAACAAATGTAATTTGACTCCCATCTTTTGAAGCTAAATGCAAGTCACAAAAATCTTTTCTGTACATCAAGGTAAACTGGTGTTTGCTGACAGGCAGGCAGTGAGAGTTCACAGTAGAAGGGCCAGGTAGAAGGTTCAAGGCCGGGTTGTATGGGGATTTGAGCAACCTGGTCTGGTGGAAGATGTCCCTGCCCTTGGACACAAGGTTGGAACTAGATGATTTCTCAGGTCCCTTCCGACCCAAACCATTCTATGATTCTAAGGAGTTGTTTCATCTCTTTGTATGGCTTTTATAAGAGCCAGGAACACCAGAAACCATTTAGTGAGAGAGGGACAGAAACCTTTTTGACCTGATTTTGCTCCATGAGAATTTTGCAAAGCAGCATGTAGAGGAGAAGGAAGAGATACTGTGTTTGTCTTTTATAGGAACTAACAAGCATCACAAATATTTTTGTAAGTTGTTTTGTTTGTTTGTTTGTTTGCTTTTTATTTTTAGTACAATTTAGAATGGGTATCCTTCCATCACAACTTTCAAAAACAGAGCACCTGTGTCAGTTGTATAAATTTGATTGAGAATCTGGTAATAATCCCTGAAAATCTTAGAGTAAAGCCTGTCATGTTGTTGAAGAAAAGAGCCAAACTCCAAGTGATATAGAGTGGTCTGGACTTCCATTTTTAGTGATCAGGGCATGGAACAAAATGCATGATATAATTTTCCAGCTGTCTAGCTGTATCATTTTAAAATAATGTTTTCATCATTTTTAACTAGTATGATACCCTGGAATTTAGAATACAAATAAGATTTCTATGATATGGAGTCCAAACCCCACACATAACAGCACAGTATATCTTCATTAACAAGAAACATTTCTGTTGATTTCATTTTGCAATGTTCCATATTACACATAACAAATATGTATGGTCACCTAAATGAATTATTGAAATTCAATTTGGAATGATTGCATAACATTATTGTATTATCTCTGGGATGCCTTAGTCTCTGGGTGTCAAAACTGTTTTTATTTAATGGAATAACATGGGAAAGTTAATCAGAGTAGGTTAACCTCTATGGGACTCAAGGTCACAAACACTCAGTCGCAGCTGTAAATCGGGAGCTCGAATTATCTATTTATTTCTATATTTTTAACTTGGAAAAAATATTTATGTGAGAGAATAAGACAATGTGGGAAAAAGCCTCACTCCTGGTGAAAGTCTTATTGGGCTTTCCAGCAGGAGATCTTCTTTCTGCAGAAAGATCCTCCAAGGCAATTACCATTATGAAGAAAACTTGTATCACAATCAAGTCTTTCCCAGGAAAACTCTTTATTTTGGCATCTGTCTGAGATTTTACATCACCTTTGCAGGAAATGAAACAAGTGTTTATAAGAAGACCGTTAGTGTTATGCTAAGATTGCAACGTACAGTGCTAGTCTTCTAATTATTTCACCAACACTTTGCTTTTTCTTCTTTGTCCTGTTTACTTCACCTACCTTTGTCTCTCACTACAGGCTAATATTTTTAATTCACTGAGTCAGGAATTGCCTTTTGTCTTTGTGTGGCTACACAGACTGCCTAGGTAGGGTCTCCTAAGGTTGCTGGAACAGAAAGCTGAGTGAGTAACTCCAGTTAAGTAACAAGTTGAGTGTGTGCAGCAGGAGTAAAGCAGTTCCACAAAGAAAATAAATTGCCTATTCAGGGGACCTGAAGAAATAAACCTGATCCACAGATTTTTTAGAGAGCATGTCAAACACTACGCTGCTTGGTAACAGAGGAGGCAAAAACCCAAAAGATCATCTGAAAGACAGCCTACAAACTGAAACAGACGTCTGCAAAGTACCTTTGCTCCTAGCTGATCTTCTCCCTAGCATCATCCTCTTGGCTTTTCATACTGTGTTGGCTAGACAGTGATGGGGGAAAAGGACCATGCAAAAAAGTTTCTCTCTGTTCTACATAACAGTTTCTTTCAGGTAGACAATTTCTTGCCTCCCTATATCTCTGAATCTGACTTTGCTCCCCAGAACATCATCACCATCATAGTGATTTAGAGCAAGAGTTCATCTTAGCTTGCTGTTTTGCCTTTTGAGAGTGACCAGTAGCAAATACTTAAGGAAGGACATCAGAGGGAGTGCATGGATAGGGCAATGTCTCTCTGGCATATCTATCCTCCCATCACCTGGGATAATCCTGATCATGTCTCCCCTGCTCCAGGCCAACCAGCTGGGTTTGCCTTGTTCTGCACAGAGTTTGTTGAACAGACACCAACAAAGTGCTTCTTGTTCAGACTCAGGCGCTGTCTCTGCCAAATCTGCAGCTGCAGTACAGCCTCTTCTCCCCAAAGCCACAGAGTTTTGGGTAACCATCAATACTGAGTCCTCAGCTGATGACAATAAATAGACACAGAATCCCTGAGCTCTCTTGCAAACAAAAAGGAGCTGCCGCATGTCACTGTCACGCAACAAATGATTTCCGTTCACCCAGAGGTTTGACTGAATTTCAATCACAGGCTTAAATCACCAGCCTTGGTTTACTCAGGGGAACAGGGCTGTTTTCAGTGGTCAGCAAAAGGAAGGCATAGACTGTTCATTAATATTTTAAAAAGCCAAACACCAAAATGATGTATTGTCTCCATCCCCTCTACATTAAGACGAAGCAATCGTGGGGTTTCTGGCTGAGGGTCAGTTAAAGGCAAGCTCCCTCAGATCCCAGCAGTGCTTCTGTGATCACATTTCTTTCCCTTGGAACTGGTGGCTGGATCCTGTACTGGTTTTCTTCACTTTGGCTGCCTAGGAGCCAGTTTTATTCTGCCTAGCCTTCAAACCTCTTGGAAGTGTGTATCAGCCCTGCCTTTAGAGAACAGAAATTATTTTCATTGCTAAGGCTGTGATGTTTTGAATTAGACTCCCTATATAGAATAGTAAATTCTCATCCAGAAACTTGCCTATGGATGATGCTGGTGACAGGATCTGTGCCTGAACAGCACCTCGCTAGGGCTCCCCATGCTACAAGCTCAGCCCCACTGAGTCTGAGCTGGCCTGCCCATGCAGTCCTCAGCCGCACTAACTGGTGTTACTAGCGTGAAGGGTGCAATCCCAGGCTCACTTCCCTGTTGCGCATTAGCAATCCCTATACTACTCAATTCCCCTTCACTCGCATAGTGACTTCTATAACCCTAAATCTATAACCCTAAATCTAGATTCTTTCGTAAATGGGACTCTGCATCCTTCTGTATCCTTAAGTACTTAGTTAAATTCACGCAGAATCTGGCTTGCTGGCAAGGTGAAAGCATTTAATGCTCAGATTAGAGGGTTTTTCTACATGTGTTCACCATGAGGTCTTCTATGATGAAAAATGTTAGTGAGAATGATTTAACATCAAATATATATCTCTGAAGCCACAAATTTAAGCAAGAATTCTCCAGTTTTCTTTACAAAGTGTGGTCTAGTAGGCAAGCAGATCGTCTGTCATAGTAATATAAGGACTACTTCTTATTTAGAAGTCTAGAATCTGAATATATAGCATTTTTACAGAGTGAAAATATTGGCTTTAAATTCCTGAAGTGGTACTGACATCGTTACTGGCAGATTCAGGAACCTGACACTTCTACATTTGCTTGGTTAAGGTGATATAGACGGTCAGGCTTTAAGATAACATTTCACAGAATTTGAATAATATTAATTCAATACAATATTCAATGGCTGAAAACCATGTCATTTTTTGAGAGCACATGAATGATGGCACAGAGACCATGTGGAGAGGAGTCTCCACTCTCCCAGTGTCCACCAGCATGAGGGTATGTATGGATGTGATTCCACCTTAAGGTTCCTGCAGAACCTCCTCCACTGACCTTGCTCTTTGGTGTGCCTTGTGCAGTGCTTGGAACCACTGTTCAGAGAACAAAGCTATTATTTTGGTCTCAATTTTAAAAAGTGATTTCTTACTTAACCTAAGATCTCTTAAAGGGTTCACCTTCTAAAGAGGAGTTAAAAAATTTCTGATTGTCTGTTGGTACAAGTCAAGTAAAAAGGGATTTTATTTTTTGGTGATAAAATATATATTCATAGTCTTAATTACAAAGCTTTCAAGGACTGTGACATGGAAATAGTTATTAGATGCCACTTAAGAATGCACTTAAGAATGACACTCAGACAGAGCAGCTAGATTTTAGGTGCTTGGTGATCAGGACTACTGCTCTGAGCATATTTCCTGAGGAGAAAAAGTCTATGGAAAAAAAATGTGGATATAATGCACATTTCTTTGTCACCCTAATTGTGGGGAGGCAATGAGAACTTCATAGCACTAAAAGTTACACCTTGTCAGTAAAAGCACAGGCAAACGTAAAATAGAGTAAGAAGCAAAGGAAATTCTTTATGAAAAGTGCTACCAGGATCTTTCTGTTAAGGGAAAACCAAAATATTGTGAATGGATACAAATGAGCTTAATTGAGACAGCTTGTTTTTCTAGTAAAAGAAGTTAAAAAAAAAAAAAAAAGGAAAAAAAGTGGCATAAATCAGCAAAATAATAGAAATGTCAGTGCCAGGTGGAGACTGAGTGTGGAGAAGGAACTAATGGAGTGGGGGGTTAGCCTTAGTGTCCTCAGAAAATAAATTTGAGATTATGGGCTCATTTATTAATTCAATTTTGTAAGAAAGATGCTTATGAAGTCTGGTCCTATTTGTTGGAGAGATTTATCCTAAACCACTTTAATTTCCTTTCTGGAAGTAAGAAGGAGAGTAAACCAGCATCTCATTATTATAATTAACCCCCTTTTTACAGGTATTCTCTGTGTGCATGTATAGCACACAAAAGAAAAAAACAAAACCAAACTTCTTAGGGAATGTGCTAGACATCTGCAGATACGTATATATTAATGACAACAGCTTGTATTGCAGCTGATGCATAGACACTATTTCTCATAGTTTTGTGATCACTGTGAAGTTTGGAAGCAGGCTGGCTAAGAGTTTTACTTATTAGTGAAATGTTCTTGTCTTTCACTGGAAGAAAGTTCCACAGAGATCAGAGGTTTGGATCACACTCATCTGTGGTCTGGAAACCCCTGTCTGCTTGGACTGCATGAATTTGTATTCATGAATCTGGATTCATCTTTTTTCCAAAAAATATAAACCAAAAAATGAACTAATTTTTGTTTGAAGGGATTAAAGAATGATGAATTGCAAATGAAAATATTGCTAAAACCCATGGATCCTGTAGTTAACCTTATATAGACACAATACTGGGTGTTGACAAAGTAAACATTCTTCCTCACACCAAAAACCCCACCCAAAGTTGAAAATGACGTCTTTCATAGGAGTGTAATCTATATTGAACTTCTACTTTTTTTCAGACTGCCACCTCTGGTTTTTTTCTTTCCCCCCATGTTTATTATCACTGTCACCACAGATTCTTCTCACCTCTTCCTTTCCTTTTGTTTTAATCCTGGAAATTTCCATTATGCTCCTATTACATCTTCCGTGGGTTAAGAAGAGAGAACAATGTGAAATTTCAGTGGATGAGAAGATGGATGTCTTTGTTCCAATGTATTTCCTGAGAAATGAATGAAAAGCTTCATTGGGAGGATAAATTGACCAATTAGTAAACATAATGCATAGAACACTTTTAAGATTGCAGATGCTGTAATCTGACGGGAACCTCTTCATCTCAAAACAGGAACATGATGGAGTTCTAATTATTCTGTAGTTGGAAAAGCTGATAAATTAAACTGTCCATCCCAAAATATGCAGAGTATCTAACAGGCATATGATCCTGAATTTCAAATCAATAGGGTTTAATATTTCACTAGCAATCATACATTTGAAAATCAATGCTGTCAGGGTTAGTAACGTTCTCCTATACGAGAAATAGTTACAAGTCAAGGAGACTGAAGGCAAACTTTCAGGGATGAACGAACAAAAGCTGTTCCAAAAGTCTTGTCTGTTTGTTTAAAGAAATGAAAACTATTTTACATATTGATTTTAAAATTTTAGATCTTTATTTTCTAACCACAGAGTGAAGTAGAGCCATTGCAAAAGAAAACACAAAAAATGCAGTTAAACATTTTCAGTAACTTGTAACGTCTAGACTTCTCTGGAAAGTATCTGTTCAGATCCGTATTGATATTTATTGGAGGAAAAAACAACCTTGCTATAGATATTCAAAACATGTTGTATTGACCAGCACATGCCCATACAATGTAAAAGTTTTCTGTGAAATATTGCTATGTCTTAGAAAATGGGTGAAGTATCCAAGGGTCCCTAAATCTGTACCTTTCTTCAGGATGGCCTCCTTGCAGCACCAGGTATGTCTTTGATAAGACTTGTCACCACAACCCGCCCTCCTTTAATATGCTCCTCCCATATCCACCACATGAGAGATGGATTTCAACAGCAGTGGGATGTTTTAGTTTATGTAGAAGGAGCACTGACATGGTGTGATAGGCTGATCCCAAACACTATTCCACGAGTCCAAAGTAAAGCTTTCTGGTATGTTTTCTTGATCTCTGCCACTATGATGTTGTGAAGATTGGAAAGGATTTGTTACTGAGTGCACATCTTTTAGAGCTTGAGTGAGCCTGGAATCGAAGGATTAACTTTTTCATGTGTTTTGGCCAAAAGATGAGATCACGGTAGAAGATCTAGCAGGACACTAAGGAAGAGTGCTGCAGAAATGTAGAGCCTAGAAAGCTAAGAACTGTATTGCAGCAGGTGCTTCAGCTACCTAGATATATTTCTTAAACACTGTATTCTGGACCATTGCAAGTCCTCAGAGAGATGATAACTTGCATCTCTGTCGTTCTTATTTTCAGATGCTGAATTCTCTGAATTATTCCCAGAGATTAAAGATGAGCTTCAGGATTCATCCATTTCTTGCTTTCAAAGTGACGGAATGCCCATCTCTGGTGGTAACCCAGAAGCTTTGAGAAATGACTGTTTGGTTATATTTCTTCAGTAACTATTCTGGGGTCACTGCAATTCCTTGGATTTGGTTTTTCTTTTGTGTGTGTGTGTGATATTTTATTTGATATGTTAAAAAAACTGCTAAAAAGCTGCTGTATGTTAAAAAAGCTGCAAAAAATAGACAGTTTACAGATTATCCACCCTTCTGCTGACTTCTGAATGACAAATAACTAGGCTTCATTAACCTAAATAGGGAACACAAATAGGGCTGCCTTTTTTTGGAGAATATTGTATACTTGACCTCTCCACTACAATGAAAGTAAGGTTTGCTCAACTGCAAATTATTCCTAGTTTGAGAAATTGCATTTAATGGGTTTCAGCTTATTTTGACATTTAAAATCCATTTAAACTTGATTCTACAACCAGACGTCACTATCAGAGATAGCATGCATGTACTTAGCCTCATTTGGAGCTGTCTTGCAACCTGTGCCTGTGCTGTTCCAAACAGCACAAGTATGAGAATTTCTTCCTCACAGTCCCTATTTCTCAGAAATTGTAATGTGAGGCAAAGCCCACATCAAGAAAAATTTGAAAACCTTACCTTATGTTAAGAGTTTTCCTGAACTCTCACCCTCATTTCCCCACATGAACATCACTGCCTTTTTTTTTTGCCGGTCAGAAAGAAAGACAGCTTAGGGTTACAGGTCAAAAAGATGCATATCCCTCCCATGGCCTGCCAGTGGCTGTGAGCACTATTTCTCATTGTTGTCATGGCCGTGATGTTTAGAACCATTGTGCTAACGTGGCTGTTGCAGCAATATCATCACAGGGTTTGTATCAACCCAGATATCAGACAAAGTAAAGTAAAAAGATAAAAGACAGTAAACAAGCTTGGTTCTTTCCTTGCTTTGCTTCATTTACTGTGTTTCATTCTTTTAGCTTCTTTCTCAGCTTATAACTCTTCTGCTTAGCCTGGAAACGTCAAGGCTCATCTGCAGCTAACTGACCGTGACTGTGGTCTGCTAAAGAACAGATAGCATAAGTATATTCATTGCCATGTGGCACTTTCCCACTGGGAGAAGCCATTTTTAATATGTGTACATTAATAATAATGACCTATTTGTTTCCTTGTGATACATGTATCCTTGTGATATATGATAGTCATGATAATTCTGGACATTGTTACACTATGTTTCCACTTGCAGAAGTGAAAAAATACAATCAGCTCTTGTCTACGCCATATGCTTATTCTGTGTTAGGCAGTACTCAAAGGAGAAGTACAATGCTATTGCTGAGTCTAAAGGTGGGGAGTGCAGAAGACGGTTCACTGAATCATAGAGAGATGCAAGAATAAGTCAAATAAAGGAAAGACTATGTCAAGGAAATACTGCCTTGTGTCTTATCTGTCTAGTAATGTCTAATAACTGTAGTGTTTGGGCCTTATTCACTCATGAGAAGTTAAGAGAATGATGACACTAGTAAGCTCAAGCATACTAGGTGGTTCCTGGACACAGAAATGCAATTATCCACACCAACAAATTGTAAGCCTGATTGCTGGCGTCGTTTCAACTTCGTTCATTATTTGTTTTCCAGGCAATTCCTAGCCACAGCTCAGGCTTAGCATGCGAAGGGCAATGCTCCTACCTCCTAGTAGAGATGAGGCTCTGCTTCTTCTGCACTGGCTTTCTGTCCCCTACACCCTTCCAAGAGGCCTGTTAATCTCCTAAGACACCTCCCACTATGCCCTCACACAGTGACCAACAAAACCTTTGTGCCATGCTATAGAAGGACCACTCTTACTATGTTTTGGGCCTCAGATAAGCTAACAAACAAACTAAAGCAAAAATTCTGGTGACTGGACACTGGGGTGGGTGCACACAGTCCTGTTAACGGCAACTGTCTGGCCATGCCTGATGAGGGACAGGCGAGGATCACAAGGGCTGAGCTCTGCCCAGATTTGCATTGTTTTGCACAATGAGGTGCAAAGCAGGTGACTACAAGAGCATCACCTGATGTGGGTGTGCCATAAAAAAAGCCATCAATGGACTACATATACAGAGCAGAAGCAGAAGTCCTCCAAATGTCTCCCCTTCCCTTAATCACCTTCAGTTTCCCGGACTGAATTAATCTGTCTTATAGACAAGAACATGAAGGACCTTGGAGATTATAACTTAGTAAAAGTCCAAAATGTTGCCATAACTATTTTAGATCTTTCCTGGCAGTGTTATTCCTCATATATACTTGGATCACACCTGCCTTTCCACAGGCACATCAGCTGGGTGATTTGCAGTTAAATAGCTAACATGTCAAGATCTCTCATCTGTGTCTTTTCTAACTGATAAGCTCCTAATTCTTATCTGAATTTCTTGCTGTTGGTCCTTACTAATTTTCCTTTTCATTTGGTTCACAAGTGTGATTACTAAATTTCATCTTAACACAGTTACCATCAAGATAATCCAATTCTCCCTGGAGAATGTTCTAACCCTACTACCATTATATTACTAGCAAACATGTTATATTTTATACCAATCATTAATGAATAGCAGAGAAGTTTGTCCCAGGCTGGGCCCTTGTTACAGCCCTCGTAACCTCCCAGCAATCCAAACATTCTTCTTTCAGCAGAGTTCATCATCAGCTCTCTTTAACTAGTTTCTTATGGTTCTCTAATAATCTTTATCTTCTCTTATTACCTAATAACTTCCCAAACAGCACCAAAGCAAATGTCTTACTGAAATATGAATAGATCTAGCAGACTCCATTGGCTTAAAACTGAATAAATCAGTCATCACATTATGTGAAAGGTATTAAATTAGTCTGGAATGATTATATTTTCAAAAACCATGTTGATTTAATAACAATTTCTTTTTTCTTCCAAGATTCTAATTATTCCTTCCTCAAAATTTGTTTTAAAGCTTTACATACTACACAGGTTAGACTAATGAGCCCACAATTACCTAAGTTAGAAGGGGGGAAACTCCTTGAAGTGATGTATCTGTTACTTTCTGAAGATTTTCTAAGATCACTGATTTGACAGTTTTATTAAAAATTCTTCCCAACAATGTCCAACTGTATGAAGTTTCATAAGCCTCTTCCTGCTGTATTCTGGGATGAACACTTCAATGTCTCCAGTTGGAGGACGTGAAGATCTTTGTTTCTTGCTTTCACCTCAATGAGTAGCCATTTCTTCCTGTACATTCATTCTCATTAGCTAGCCTGCATTTTCCAATTTCCTGTATTCTATGATCCCTACTGAATGTGGGGCAAATTTTTCTTTTAGGGTTTTCTTTTCAGTTTTTCTGCATTACTTTTAATCCTTAATCCATTCTCGACTTTGCAATTGGCCCTGCCTCTCTCCTCATCATCCTTCACTCCTCTTTATATAACTGAAGAAGGTTTTGCTGTTCTCCTTCCCTTCACAAAATTGAACTAAACTTGGATTTTGGCAGCTTTCTCTTCCCTATGCTTCCTGACCTCCAGGATGCAGCTGTCTCTGCTTCAGTCTCTTTTTAACATCCTTGCCTGAGGGCTGTTCTTGTGCAGTGAAACACATATGCCCTGTGTTGGGCTTTTTGCTTACACTTTTGCTTACACTATGGTCTCAGAAGAAGGGAGGGTGGTTGGATTTCTCCACTCTGCTATTGCTCATCCTGTTTATATGATTTAAGGTCATGTCAGGTTTATATTGATGCAACAGAAAACAACTATTTTACAAAAACAAAGCATAAACCTCACAAGCATGTTCATCTCATAAATTTCTTACTCAAGCGCTGACACTGTCTTCTTTGCATAAAATGATAATATGTTATTTCAGGTGCGTGACTTGGGTAATAGTATACATATATAGAATACTGGGACAGCAAGCTATCCAAGCCAATCTGAGTTTCAGACCTTAGAGGAAGAATTAGGGAATCAGACTCCATTTTCACTGTGCATTAACATTTTCTTTTTTCTTTTTCCGGAGGTGGTAACTTTTTCACCAGTGTAGTCCGGGCTGAAGCCCAGCAGACCCATTTTTAATTCTTGGGACAGATAAATGGCAATTCTACAAAGGCTGACAGAGTCAGAGGTACATTAAAGTGTTACCATGAGAGAAAACCCAAGCACAGCAGAATGCCAGATTTTAAAAGAGCCTTTTTAAAACCTACTTTTTTTAAAGGACCTTTCCTAGATGTAGCATTTTAAAGCAAGTCCAAGCAGAAAGAGGTAGGGTGTGGACTTCAGAAGAATGCAAATTGTCCTTTTGCTTTCAATTATTGTGGTTGTGGCTGGGCGGGAAGGGACAATGACTGTGTTACTACAATTACTGTGTCTTCTGGTTTGCCTCCATTTTGGATTAGCAGCCCTTTTGACATCTTCAGAAACACTCTACTTTGGAGGCATTATTGAGTAACAAAGTACTGTCTGGAATGGGTTTTGTAGACTCAGGGGGTGAAAAGTTGTCTCACATAAAATCTTCCTTCATTTAGAGATACACCCAACAATACAAGCACCACTGGGCATTCTCTTATTGATCCACAGGTTTCCCTTTCCACAGTGGTTACCAGCCATGTCCTTTGCTGCTAACCCCATGTCATTTGTGGCTAGAAAATGAAGACACCCAAGTGTGCTATTGTCAGTCCCAGCCCTCAGCCAGACTGTAACATGGGAGCCTGGGGAAGCCTAAGTCTGCAAGCCTGTGACGCCTGGCTCAGAGAGCAACCCCAGTGCCGCCAGGCAGCAAGATGACAAAATGAATTTCTATGATGCAAAAATTAGATCTGATTGATAGGAACCTACTAATAAAATGTCGTATCTTATAGATGTGAAAGGACCATAGTGCCAGTGATAAAGTGAGATTGGTCAGGTCTGACAAACGTGCATCAGAGCTGTATTATTGACAGTAGGGGATAGTATTGATTGAGCTGCCAAGCTTATCATATTACACAATTATGATATTAGATTTACATTTTTAATTCTTTTAGAAGAAATTGGCCCAAGGCAATTACAAGAGAGAAATGCTGTGATGGAGCCTGCTGGTCCAGAATCATAGAATCATAAGCTTTTAGGAAGAAGCAGCCACTGTCAAAGAAAAATTTTGCCTAGCAGACCCATGACAAGGAAACAATGGAAACACAAAACCAATAAAGCTTTAAAGGATTTGTTCACAACAGGGTTGTCTCGAGAGACAATAAGGCAAAAACAGATGACCATTAAACCTGGCTTAATAAAGATGAGATCTACAGGCTATTTGCTTTTTACAGATCACAACCCCCATGGATACGCAGCCTATAGAGTCCTGAAGAGTTTGCACAGACAATGTCTTCTCTTTCTTACAGCACAGCATGCAAAGGAGTCTCCAAATTCTAGACCTCATCTCTTTGCAGAAGTCACCCAAGCTAGGAGCTAGACATGTAGCTCTTTTGCAAGCCAGTGACCAGTGCTCAGGATAATGGATGAGTTGGACATAATCTCCTCACTGACATGCTCATTGCAAAAAGTGGTTGTAAGAGTTAGTTCTCCTGGGATTCTCTGCTCCAAGGAAATTTCTTGAGGACAATCCATTGGTCCAACCCTCTCTTGGCCCATTGCAGGTCTTATGAACTGGACATGGGACTCTTGATGCCTTTGCTGTTGTACCAGTGGAAAAGACGCTGTTCATTTTCACTGTTGCTAAATGGAAAGAATAAGGTTTTCAAAGTGTCTTGAGACTGGTAGATGAAATGGTCTGAGCATTAGGGTTTTTGATTATATATCTCTTTTTTGGAGTACCTGACTTTTGAAGAAAATTTATGCACTGAGGAAGATAAACAGATTCATCAATGTTATATTAAATGATTCCTTACTCTCCCCAGTCCCAGCTTATCTGCACCAAGCGAGCTCTTTGACTTGTTGACAGTCAACGTTCTGATTTGGAGCTACTGGATGATTTGCATCCAGAGACCACTTTTCATGTTTTCTGGAGACAAGAAATATGAGAACCTTATGATCTTGTAAGGGCTGGAAAATTTCAATGGTATATTTTCCACTCCCAGTTCTACAAAAAGGCAGCAAATACTTCTTTGGAAGAAGAGCCAAGTCAACAAAATCCTTAAGGTATAAAGGAAAACAAAAAATGATAAAAAAAGTATGTAAACTTGCTTCAGAGCTTGATATAATTTTTGTTAGGATCAGGCTTGAGTTGCCAAGGTGAGACCCAGAAGGTTCCCACAGCTTAGGGCTGGTGTCCACAGCTGGGCTATGGTTCAGGCCCACCCTTAACGTCGCAGAAAACCTGACGGAGGTATGTCTTTGTATATTTAATGAGTCATCGGTGGTTTGAAACAGAAGCAGGAAGCTGGTTTTAGGGTGAGAAAGAGGGTGGGCATGTCAGAAGGATCCCTGACCGCTCTCCAGCCCTCTGAAACATCTGCACTGGACAGAGGGCCTGGGGAACTAGGTCCCATGCTCACTGGCCCACCCAGTGGAAACACTCCCAAGCTGCTCAGTACTTACGAAAGCTAATGTGCTTCTGAGTCGTTATGCTGGTGTGATACCATGTGTGTGACTGTGGAGTTAGTGTGAGGAGGGATTGTTGGTACTGATGAAACGAGCCTTTTAAAATGGTCAATATCTTTGGTATTTAATGCTGAGATATTGTCCAAAGGATTGGTCAGGGCTTCTGAGTTGCTCTGGTAACAGTTCTGCTCTGCCAGCTACAGGAACAAACACCCTAAATACCCTAAATATATGCTCTGGGAGAAGCTTTTGTTAGGATCAAAAGAAAGGTATTACTGAAATACTTTAAAGTGCTGTACTGCTGCTATCATAGGCAACTCGTCAAGACAAGGGACAAAGTATATATTACAACAATACATAACGGAGGTAAATTGAAAGACAACTTAAGAATCAATGCTCTACCAGTTCAATTTTTATTTACTATTATGACTAAAAAAAAAGGAAGAACTTTTAGAATACATCATACTTTAATACAGCGATTGTTTAGACGGGGGGGTGGGTAGGGCAGTGCATTGTGATTAATGAGCTTTATGGTCATCCTTTCATGTCACGTTAGTCTGTTTACCCTTTGGTTTGCATAAGTGTTTCAAAGAGCAGCATGGTGGAAGGATACATTTAAAGTAACTCTGATTATTAAGGGACAAGTAAAGGTCAAAGGCATCTAAGAGAAAGGGAAGTTCCTGAAACTTATTTAAATGCTTTCTTTTCCCTGACTGATTTTTTAACCCCAGTTGATGGCATCCTTTTCTTATGAGTATGTTAGCTGCCATGACCGTATCAATATACTTTCCAGAGATGGTGATTTAAAAAGTATCTATCTAGTGTCTATGTATTATACATTTTTCAAAATGTAATATGCTCCTGGTCCAGGGAAAAAATTTGCGCTTTGAATTCCACAGGACTTGTGTTGAACAACAGGGTTTATGGTCTTTCGTAAACCGTGATCCTTTCTATCCTTTCTAAGCAATATGATTTTCTTTTGCAGGTACAGCACAGATAGATATTACACATTGCAGAGTAGGTTTTTTGTTGTCAAGTACACTGAACTTTGCAAACAATGGAATCAGCAGATCATAATGGAGAAACAGCTGTGATTGCCCATCAACACATATCGTCTAATGATTTCTCCTGTATCAACTCAGCTATCATAACATTTTGAGAAGAGTAGTTAAAAAACACCTAACTTTTAGCGCCATAGGTAGCAAAAGACCTTAGACGGCCTATTGGAAGATCCAAGCTCATGTGAAACATTAATCCTAAGTACATTGAGGAACAGCAGGGGAGAGGAGTGGAAAGGGATAAGCCTTAAATGACCCCTCTTTCTTACCCAATCCTGGGAGGAGTATTACTCTTCTGTCATTCTGTCTTTGACAACTGATCCACAGCAAGACCATAATAAATGGCTACAGAAACCAGCTGCCCAAACAAACAAAAGCATAAACTATAAATTGAATTCGTACACATATGCACACATACAGAAGAGAGCATTGACACCTATGAAATAAAGATGTTTCATACAGAATCAGCTCATACAAAGAGAATTTTTGCTGGAGCTGGCCAGAGAGTAAAAATTCAGTGACAGGAAACTTTTAGGGTTCCAGAAATGTTTTTGTTCCGTACTGGAATGAAAACAAAACTTTTAGAACATTTTTCTGACTTGGAATTATATCAAAACCTACTATTTTCAGATTGAAAAGCTCCAGATTTTGGTACAGACCTCCCTCTGCTTCTAGTCAAAAACCCTGGGCTTCAGAAATCTTTGTCAAAACCAATATGTCTTCACAGAATACTTCAGCTTTGATAAACAACATATTTTAATGAAACGACATTTTGTTGAAAATATTCCAGCCGGCTTTAGCTGCAGCCTTTGTCAGATTGGGCAATTGAGTATTATTAATATTGCTAAATCTTTCATTTCAGAGGCCGTCGTGTCTCTTGATGATCACTGGACATAAGGAATTAATTACTTGGGGTGTGGGGGGAAGATGGAGAAGAGGGTGAGGAGGCTAGTGGTGTGGTTTATTGGACCCAGGCATGGGATAGTAATAACTCTACCCACAGTCAGGTCACAAATCATATTTGCATTTTCGATGTTATTTAGTTTAAAAAAAGAAGCACCTGTGTGAACACTTGGTCAGCAGGGATGGAACAGCCTACCACTGGACAAGAGCCTGATCCTGCCACCACTCTGGGCATGGTTAACCACACAGCAGCCAAGGACATTGCATACCTGTGAATTCTCTACAGACCAAGAGCCCCATTCTTTGGTTTTGTGTCAATGCTTTGTGGAGCTTTTTGGGATGCGACAGGATTGCATGGCGGGAGAAGGCACCATCTCGTTTCTTGAGTTGATGGATACGTCCTTATTCCTTCTCTGTCCTCACCTTTCTCTGCTGCCAGAGTTTTGGCAGTGGAGAGCTGCTTTGCTGGACAGAGGGAGGGTGTTTGCTCGGAAACACGTCCTACATACAGCAAAGGGCTGTTGGGCCTCTGGTGTGTGGGAAACTACTGAGAGCTGCCCACAGCCCTGCAGGTGCATGCAAGAGTCATAGTGTAAACGTATGTATAAAGCTGGACTGTGCCACGTCTATTGACTCACAAGCCCAGCATGCTACCAAAAGTATCTGGGTTGGGGTGTGGTGCTTAATCCCTTCTGTCCTCAGGGTGAAGGAGACAGGAGGTAAAAATCATGCCATGTTATACCTGGCCTCTAGCTGCCTGCCCCAGGGGGTACTCTGCTTAATAGCCAAGTGAGAAAGCCAAAGCTGCTGAATGTGAGCATAGAGGGGAGAAGAAGGGGAAAAATAGAAAGGATGTTCCTGGAGCTTGTCCATCCCCTGTGAAGGGACTGAATACAGGAGTGTAGATACGTGCGAAGAGGCTCTTGTGGACGTTTTCTCTTGGAAACACTGGAGCTTTTGGCAACACTGTGCAATGGACTTAGCTCTCTCCAAGATGCTGTTGGACATAGAAATTAGACTGCATCCAGCTTATCCCTCCAGCTTAATTTTTTTGTCCACTATGTAGGGGAAATAAGAGAAAAAACAAAAGTTGTCTGTGGCCTTCTTTTCCTTTCTGGTGTAATGGTGTCAGTTTTACTGGCCCTGCAGAGAGATCAGTACTGGAAAGGCCATACACTTCACTGTTCTCCCAGGATATCTCACACTGGCCCTGGTTACAGTGTGCCAACAAGTCCTCAGGAAAAGGAGTTTGGGTGTAGAATATAACTGGCATGTACAGCTTTGGTCGCCATGTGTTTACATACAGAATTCATTTCAAGACATTCTTATTAGGTGGCTGTAAAAAAAGTGTGCTACAAGAACAGTAGGATATTTTCCTCTTCTTATTCACTACAAGTTAATTTGTAGGCAATTACTGCATCTTGAAACACTTTCATTTGCACTGCAGGAAGCAGAAGATTTTTTTTTTTTTTTAATTAGTTATTGATGATTCAGATCAGAAGCCATTTGTCACCTTCTTATTTTACAAAAATAACTGACCAGTTTTCAGTGCAATGATGTCTGTGGTGCTTATGAGCGCACATACACATGGGTAAACCATTCACTTGGCTAAGAAATTGGCATGAGGGAAGCAGTTCTGTCAATTACACTTTTGATTTCCAGGAGCAGGGAAGATAGGCTATTGTCAAACCTTATCTGGCTCCAAATTATGTTATTGTAGTGCTCTTCTTGTCAGATGGAGCACACTTATTTCCTGTTGATAGTATATAGCTGATGGCAGATAATTGCACTGACAGATTTAGAGAGATCAGGCAGAGTTAAAAGCCAGAGTGTTATGAAGGAAAAAGGAGGAGGAGACTGTGGTTTCACTGACAAGCAAAAGCCACAGGGAGACAGCCTTTCACTGGGCCTAGGCAGCTAACATCCATTTTCACCTTTGGAAAGTTCCTCCATGATTTGTATTAGTTCACACTTCAACCACAGTGCTCAGTGAAGATGATTGCAATATGTAGTTTCCATGACCAGATTATTTTAGCAATCAATCAGCTTTATAATGTCATTCTGCCTACAGACCATATGATCTTCCCATGACAAAAGATGGCCAACCAGAAAAATCATACCTGTGCCAACCCTCTTTGCTGTTAGTTTCTATACCTGAATATGCAGGTAGAGAAAGGGTGACATAAAATGGTTGCATCTGTAGCACTTTTCCATGAGATGAGACTGGCAGAACCCACAGTTATCTCTATTTGTACATATCAGGTGGAAATTACTCTTAGCACACATTTTATCTATTGTCTGTATAAATGTTTTGGCTAAAAATACATACATGAAAACCTAGATGTAAAGATAAGGCAAAGAAGCTTTTGGCTAAGGAAGCAGATCTGTGTTGGAGTCAAGATGGCCACAATGGTCACAAGATGGATGGAGGCAACACCGTCCATCCTCCTTCCCCACTTACCTCCTTTTCTCCTCCCCAAAAAAGGAGGAGTGAGGGTTGCACAGTGACTCCAAGACTGCAAACTTCTTGCTTCTCACCCTCCTCCCTGCCCAGCCCTGTGGTCATTATGAGCTTCTCCTGACAACACTGTAGGGTTATTTGGCTTTTTGCTAAAATTGGAGGTTTTGATGTTCAGCTAAAATTCTGCCTGGTTTTGTTCTTGTCAATCGTGCAGGAATGTGTTGGTGAGAAGGTTAAATGAGCTGCTCCTATATACATAACAAGAATCATGGAAAAAATTCCAAGCAATTGTTGAGATTAAAAAAAGGATTTAAAAAGTGAAGTATTAGACATTTGCTTATCAGTTACTCTTCTGTGCCAGGGATTTGCAGAAGTACTTTTGTATAAGGTTGATTCTTTTTAAGGAATGCTTGAGTCCTTACACAAATATGATTTAGTATCTTTAAAGTAAATTGGGGTGATGAGATTTTGCATGAAATACTACATTTTGTTTTGGTGGTGCAAATGGAAATCAGAAACAATTCAAATTCTATTTAATTAAAATTTCTCTCTGCCACATAAGGTGACAAAAAGACAATGAACATACTGCCTTCAGTCATCCAAGTCCTCTAAGTTCCAGTCGATAAGTTTATAGCCTTTCAACTCTTCTACTCTTAACATAACTTAAAAGCATTGGAGTGAAAAAATAGTCTAACAAGTGCTCCTGCTGTAACAAGACTATTAGTTTCATTGATTTTCTAAGAGGAAAACCCCCAACTAAAATTCAAGAAAGAGATTAATACAACTACCTTTTAATAATATTAACTTTCTTGAAATCAATATTTTTTCTCATATTACACTGTACTTTGCTACATACCAGCCACTATACAAGTAGTGATAATCGATACAGAGCCTGTGTATTCGCAAGGACCTTTTCAAAGGCTGGCATAGAGGACAAGGATTAGCCAAATCTGGCCTGAAAAATCAGTGCCAGTTTGATCTCAAAAGTTAGCAAACTGTTGCTTGGGGCTTCAAATGATCCAGAGGGCTTTTTTGGTACTAATTGTTGGGTTCATCGTGGTCCTGATGTGATGATGGAGGTGATATTCTCGGCCATGGTGGAGCAACTGTTTCTATAACAGCACTGTGCTGCAGAGGCCGGGTTGTAGAACCGTGTAAAAATTATATATTTGCATTGGTAGCAAGTTTGGGGTGATTATCAGCCTTGAGTAAAGTTCACTGGTGTTCTGAATACAGAATCACAGAAAACCAAGCTTGGACAGGACCTCTGGAGGTCATCTGGTTCAACCCATCTGCTTAAGCAGGGCCACCTACAGACAGCTTCCCAGGATCTTGTCCAGACAGCTTTTGAGTATCCCCAAGGAGGGAAGCTCCACAACGTCTGTGGGCATCCTGTGCCAGTCCTCCCCACAGTAAAATTGTTTCCTGATGTTCAGATAGAGCCTCCTCTGTTTCAGATAGGTAAGGACAAGTTTCACACACTGCTTAGTTACATCTGTTAAAGCCATCAATATTCAACTTACCAGCATGTGTGTGCAACCCATGGACATTAATTACCACTACAAGCTGATGGGAAACCTCAGATTAGGATCCATTTGTTAATTGCAAAATGTCACCACCCCACAGGGAGGCCACTGAATCAGGACATTTTGTGTCCCCTGCCAGATGGCCACAAAGAAGCTCAAGGGCCAGGCATATTGCTATCACAGACCTTGTGATTGCATGCACATTACATAAATCAAGGGGAATCCCATGCTCTGGTTTCATCCTTTAGCATGTCTCACTATGTTAAAATTTGTACCATCGTCCTAGGGCAAAAATTGCAAGTCTCACTTCAGTGCTTAGCCAGGGTGGAGGTGAGGTGGACCTGGAGGCAGGGCCACAAGCCGCGTCTAAACAATAATCATGTGAATTTGGTGTCCATCTGCAATTCCACCTCCAGGGTCCATCAGGTTTTACTGGAAACTGAGCTTTGGAAATACAGCTGGAAAACTTGAGATACAGTAAGCAGTCCCCACTACCTCTTCTGCCAACATAGTCCCTTATGGACAAAACCACCTTGTAATCACCATTATGGGTTACCATGAGGGCTCCATATACCCTTGCAGTGTACACTACCTACATCTAGTTGTAAAAATAGATATATACGTTATCAATAAAAGTTGCAGTCTGCCATTGAATCTCATAGTGAGTGTTTCTTTCTCCTTTCCCTCTTAGTCTGAGCTACATTCAACTAATATTTGGCTGTGGTAAAATATTCCTATAACGAAACTTAGAGAAGTCCAGGAACGCTGTAAGAATTTACTGTATGACTAATAATGAGGAAACTCCTTATTATCCACACTGTTTTCCTTTGCAATCATTAATCTGTGCAAAATATTGATACAAAAGTTTTGCCAAAACAGATATTCTTTAGACAATTATGCTTTAAAGAAGGTGAGATTTTCATGATTATGAGGATTATGTCAAGTTTCTGAGAAATTACCTTGTATAGCTTTTAAAATTACTGCATTGTAAAGTTCCAGTTTTTTGAGAAAAGAATATTTCTGTCTTTTAATGCTTCTGTATTGTATGAAAGTCTTTTTGACAAAGAGAATTTCTGATTTTGAATCAATTCTACTATGAAACTTTGTTAGCTACAGCAGCTAGGACAGAGACCTAAATGTCAAAGCATAGAGAATATGAAATGAAAAATATTCCTTCTTGTTTGCAGGCATAAATTATATACCTGAAGATAAATAGTTATTTTGGATATTGTTAGGATATGCCAAATGTTCCCTCACTTACTATACAAAATTGGCTTTTAGTTATCTATCTTACCTGTTGGAAGAGTGGTATTAGACACATTATATGGTGAATTTCTCTGCACAGCAGAGTAACTCTCATGTAAAGAGCATTGCCTGCGTCATCATGAACTGTCATCAAAATAGGTAGCTGAACTTTAAAAGGATGAATTTGTGGTTTTGGGAACCTTCTCGCATTTTGCAGTACTACTGAGTGAACCTTGAGAGAAGGGAGTTAAACAGTGGAAGCGGGCACAGAGCTTATAGTAGAGGGTAGCTGCTGCCAATCCTTCTGCAGTGCGTCACAATCCTTCTTCTGGTGCTGTTTTCACACATGAGCAAAAGGTGGAGAACAACAGAGAGGGGATTCATGGCAGGGTTAGGAAAACTTTCTCCTGATCTTAATTCAGTGTCAATTCCTGCTTTTTATTCACAGTCCCAGAGTACTTCTTCCTTTCTTAGTACAGCATTGGTACTGCAGATGTTCTGGGGAGGCAAACTCTGTGTGAAGAAATTAGTTAAGCAGAAAACCCTATTTGTTTCACAAGTGATTCTGACATACATACCATGAAAAAGATTCCGGTGGTGTTTTCAGTAAGGACATGTGCTGCTTTCACAACTTGTCAGGAAAATAATCTAGGCAAAAAGAAGACAAAGGTAAGCAGAGACTGTTTAAACAGCAGTCTGAGAGCCAGAGCCAGTAATGGTAAATCTCAAAGGTTTTTTAGTTGTTTGCGTTAGCATTTTTGTTTATTTTTCCTAGTTTATCATCTGAATTCCCGTGTCTTTCCCTGCGCTGTCCCTGCTGCAGCAGCAAAGACCAGATCCTGGACTGCAAAACCACAAGGACATGCCAAGTTCTTTAGGCTTTCTTATTTATTAACTTCTTCTAAATATATCAAGTATTTTTCATTTACTAATCCACACTGTATAGAAGATACATTGCTACAGGAGCCTACCAGCCTGTAGGGGCTGGTGCAGCATACACCAGGGGAGATGGATTGGGTGTATGAGTGGTGCTATGCCATGATGTGCCATAGCCATTTCCCAGTGCCCATGGGAAAGGCATGGGTCTCACCTGGGTGATCAGCACAGCTGCCTTCTCCACACTTGCAAAGGCGAATGGTGGGAGAATTAAAGCTCTGCTAGGCCTCCCTCACAGCCCAAAAACCTGACTCCATTGCACTTGGGATAGTTCTACATGCAGTAGAATGTGGCTATGAATGGCAGGAGCTAGTGGAAGGCTGGGGTTGATGGGGCTGGTGGGTGAGGCCAAATAATTTTCAGTGCCTGTGAGCATACATGCACACACAGAGAAAGTGAAGTTCTCTATCCAGCTTAGAAAGACACTGTTCCCCAAATGAACGATTAATGCTTGAAAAAAGTCTGAAAAATGGATATCCCTTTGACCTTTCTAAGGTTTGTCATTTAGTTGACATACCCATTACCTCAAAAATCAAATGTGTTTGTCTAAACATTATTCTGATGTTTGGTTTGGGCACCAAAGGTCAGACAGCTGACCACTAACTTGCTGACAGTGATCAATTCAGTCTGAAATCTTGTCACTTTCCCTGTTTATTCTGCTATCCATCTCTGCTTTGCCAGCCTCCACCGCCACTTTCTGCTGTTGAGGCGCTTTTAAACCTAACAATAATCCAATTTAGAATTGATCAATGGGAACGTGTGGTCAGTAAGCAAAATGACAAAGCCTGCATACAACCGCTGACCACAATCTGGTGGTATTTTACATAGGGCTGATTGCAAACTTAATATATGTAAACGGCACTCAACCACAACTGTTCTGGCAAAGAGGAGGTGGTAGGGACCGAGGTTTCATATGCTCAGGGCTGACACTTGTCTCATGCAACAAATCTGTGAGGCCCCCTAGTTCCTTATGCACCTGCCTATGCTTGGTCTCACAGAAAAGAATTTACCGCAGGCAACAGCAGTGTCTCAGGTTTTGCTGTGGTGCTTTTCCAACCAAATTTTGCTGCAAAATCCAGTCTTGTTACTGTGACAAGTTTGTGGCAATTATTAGGGGTATCTCAGAAAAGGAAAGCCCACAATCCCATACCGAACTGTAAGCACAAAGTAACAAGGCAAGAGGAGAGCTTCTAATTCTCAGTGTTTATAGGCTTTTTATATAAAGGGAAGGAAGATGAAGTACCATGGGGTTGTTTTCTTCATTTTAGTTGGGTAACGCAGAGTGAAAACATAACAATAAGGAACAATAATTTAAAACTACTTCTTAGGCTCACACGCAGAACAACATAAAGCCCAAATAAGAGCATCCCAGACAGATAGAAATGGTATTTAGGTAAATATCTGGAGCAAAAATCCTCCCCAGCTTTCTAGGCACTTTTCAAATATTGTTTTCATCCCTTCTACTTGCTCTGGGAGACCCCCCAGTCTTCAGATTGCAGCTCACAGGCCAGAATGGTGCATGACAAATGATCAAAAAGTAAAACACTATTGTATATTGTGTGTGACAACATTTTTCATTAGCTGCTAAACCTAGCTCTAAATCTACTTTGCTTGACTGACCGTATGACTATATGCAGGACAGAAGACTCCAGTCTTGGAAACTACACCTAAGCCTTGACAGGGGAGACTGATTCACAATAAGTGCTCATAGCGGCTGTTCAAAGTGTATTTTGAGGTTCTGCTGGGAAAGAGAAAAGGACTCTACTTCAAGTATTTTCACACACT
This sequence comes from Strigops habroptila, assembly GCF_004027225.2. Taxonomy (NCBI): domain Eukaryota; kingdom Metazoa; phylum Chordata; class Aves; order Psittaciformes; family Psittacidae; genus Strigops; species Strigops habroptila. The sequence continues at coordinate 30,032,057 of NC_044278.2, read as the reverse complement.
TTTAAATCGTAAGCACACCTATGCACAAGTGTTCAATACTGGAGATATGTGGTGTTTCCCCAGTGTACGCATATTTTACAGAAATGCTTTGCACAGCCTGTGTTACATGGGACAGTGCATGCTACATACACTTATTTCCTCTGATGAGATTAACTTTCACTGCTGAGATTAAACTTTCTCTGCTATGGAATGACTTTTTCTGTCTTCTGTATGCCACTTTTCATATTTCTGCTCCGATCTGCTCACTAAGCCTGTGAGATAGGGCTTATTTTAGGAAGAATTTGTGATTCGACTATGTGTCAATCCTTCCACTTGCTTTCAAGGGTTACGTTCCTTTTGAGGGTTGTTTTATGAGGTGCACATGCACTGGTTGTGCTACTTGTGTGCAAATCACCTGTCCAAGCAATGAACTGCAGCTATCACAGTCCTGCTATCATTGTGGACCTGCGGCAATCCATCAAGTTGAAGAACAGTCTCTGTCTACAGCATTTTCATCCATCAACATGTCTCTTGGAAAATGCTTGTCGATGTTGCTGGGAAAATACCATCTATTCAGCCAAGGAGCATGGCAAAGACAGCACTAGACTAGATATCTTCTCTTTCGTTTGGAGGTGGGACAGGCCAGTGGACTGAGCCTTGGCTGCAGTTTTCACTTTCAGGCCCCCAGGATGCGGGAGACGTGGGTACTGTGATATGCCCCCTCCTTGTAATAAGGAGGGAAAACACAAATCATAATTCTCTCCTGGCAGCTCTGCAAGGAACACATGAAAACATGAGCTCTGGGCAGAGCCACAGGCCCAAATGGGTCTTGGAGTCTCTGCTCCAGTAGGCATAACGCTATCAAAGAAGATGGTGCCATTGGTGTAATTTTGTCTGCTGTGTTTGGCTTTTGATGTATTACAGAGTACTGCTCCTGCTTGAGCTGCACCTCTGTCCAGTATGCTCACTGGCTCTGCAAGATACCTCAGGCAGTATCTCACTGACTCCAGACTTTATCACGTGGAGGTCATTCATGCTTTCAGCATCATTGTGACTTCATGACACCAGTCTTTTGTTGTCAGACTCAGAGATTTTAGATGTCTTGCATCTTACCATGGATTATTTTGATAGGACTTTTTCTCAAGGGTGGTGGGAATAGTTTGGACTCCTCTTAAGAAGGGAACCCAAATTCTCCAGGGTGCTGTGGACCCTTGACTCATTCCTTTCTTCTGAAACTGCCATTTTGTTGTGTCTCTGCTTGATCCTGCAAAATTTATGAGGCAGACTCTAGTCTCAGTGCTGCAGCCAAGTTGAGGGACAGAGTTTCAGGCCTGGCAGATTTCCTCTTTTCCTATTTTTTCTCCATTCTCCTTTGTCATGGTGAGGAGCAAAGGGAAAACTGCCCTTTCAACAGGCATGGCAGACTAACTTCAAATCAATAGGTCCTTGAGATAATCTTTTAAACCTCTTGTATTCAGTTCTTCTTTTTGCCAAACTCAGCTATCCTCCCTCTCCTCATTCCACTTGAGGGAACCTTTCCATGACACCTTGCTTTGCCAGGAGGATGAGCATTTTTAGCTTTAATAGGATAAAATCAAGTTAATTTCTTATTTGAGTGTCCTCCTAAGATTTCAACTGCAGATACTCTGGCTGAGTATGCTTGAAAACAAATCAGCTGGATATCATTTGGCTTGAGTACAGATGTGTTAACTTCAGTAATTGAGGATAGGAGTTGTCTTTTACTGTGAAATCAATGTACTTCCGAATTGTGTGCAGTAACATTGAAATGCTTCAAAATAGCTCCTGATAGGCGTGCATAGCAACAAAAGACTTAGCTGAGGAATGTTACAAAACAGTTTGAACAAATATTTTAATGAATTTTTAAGTTTTCTATGCAGTCTGGGTTTGTGTGTGCATTTGTGTGTACAGACACCTAAGAAAGCATCTTCTCTTGTTTTCATAGAACCTTTCATGTTTGTGGATCAGATACGCTGAAAATTGGGTTTACGGCCTGATCCATTGGAGCACAATTGAGCTGTCTGTTGTTAGTATTATAAATGCTATCAGAATCACAATTTATGTAGTTCTAGTATCTTTTATACACCAGGACAACTGTCTACCTATAAAGCTGGCTAGACCACAGAACAGGTAAGTAGGCATTCAGTAGAGGAGGTCTCCTTGTATAGTAGTGGAAGAATTACTAAATTTCCAAATCTGGGGAGGGTTCTTGAAAGTTAGGAGGAAAAAAATCATGGGACACGATTAACAGTTCTTAAACAGAAATATTTTACTATGTATTGATTCATGCAGATTCTTGATATGCAAGATTCATTGCTAGTACAAATTTAGGCAGGTTCATGGAACACAGGATTGTTATGCTAACAGATAATAATGCTATGGCTCCAATCCCATGTATTTTAACTGGCTATCATGTGCTTCCTCCTACACCACCTTTCTGTCTTCAAAAAATTATTTAAATTGTGATGCTTATTCATTAGGAAAGAACTCGTGATTAATTGACAGTGTTGCCATGCCAATACTAATGCAGCCAGAGATCCAGAGGTGGACTGTGTGGAAACAATGGCTTTCCAGATATGATTTCTCTTGTTCTTAATTTTTGAGCACATTTCTCTGATTGGAAAGTTCAGATAATGCTGCGGTATAGCAGATTTAGATTTATATCAGCTGTGCTTATTGAAACTTCTGCTCAGATTGCATTTTCATGTATTCCTCCTATTCAACAGAGATTGGTTTGTTTTAAAAATAAAAACACATTTCGGCAATATAATCTTCCTTTGATAGCCTGTTCAATATATTTTTAGAATGTAATTAACCCATATCAGTACAGTGACAGCAAATTGATGACCTTATAATTATTTCAGGATAGCTGAGTGCATAATCATTTCTCATATACCTTGAGAAAACAGATAACGCTTTGCGAAGGAATTATACATTTAACTATGGCAGCGTCTTTTTGTTTTTCACTTTTAAACATATTATCTAGTTCTTGCTGTGCACCAGGAGGATGTAAATAGATGCATACTCTGTCCCGGTGTTTGCTTTACTAAGAAGTTTGTGTGGCTGAATTCTTAAGATCCCAGTAACAGTGTGAGAGATACATGTCAGATGATTAAGATGTGTGTGACCAATGCGGAGGGGTTTTTTTGGCCAGTTCTGGGTTTGTACTGTGGTCTGTGAACTTTTGAAGTTCACATGATCCTTTATGACCGATTTTGCTGAGCCATTTGCTGATGAGGTTGTCACCTCCAGCACAGCTGTAGTACACAATGGTCAGTGCCAAGGCAAGCTGTTCATCCACTGTGCTCTGCAAGGGCAAACTCTTATAGCAGGACTTTGGCCATGGTACTTGCATCTAGAATCCAAGGTGTCCGCACAATGCAGTCAACAGCTGTGTCTCCTGGGAAGCTTTTAATTTTTTCTTTTTTTGGGGGGAAGCCCAGATAACAATGGATGCTCAGGAGTCTCAGTTCAAATAAAGGTCCAAAACTAAAGCAACAGAGGCCTGAGCATTTGGTCTTTTCACCTGCACAGATAAGGATGTGGGAAGATGATGGCCATTAGTTTGGTTTTCAGTCTGTTAGCATTGATGCTGATCCCCACAGCTAACTCTCAAAACTCTTGGGAAGTTAGTGGGCTCTGTACTGACGTGGGAATTACTACAGTAAGAGTAATAGAACAAGTCTTTTAAACACTTTGGGGAATAGCATTCCCTGAAACAGAGTACTGCCTCATCAGCCTTTGACCCAATAACCAAGTACAGAGTGCGGGCTTGTACAAAGCTGAAAAAAGACTGGATATGGGAGATAATGCCTTTTTTCCCCTAATGAAATTAAAGTCAGATATTTAATCTTTAGCAGGATTTTTAATGTCATTAATTTAAGAAAGAAGTAGGACTGCTTTGTAACAAAGCAGCTCAAGTAAATTATCTTGATTTATTATTGTGTATGGGGAACATACACTGTGTCTTAAGTAGCTTTTTGCTGGATACACTTCATAACTGAATGAGGCTTATGATTCGCAGTCATGTAGTACACTTTGTTTTACTCTTGCTGAGGTTTTTTGGTTTTCCTTTCTCTCTTGTCCGTTTCCAGCAGTTTGACTGTTTCTGCTGTACTGTTCATATCAAAGATTTCCATTAAGGGCATGCCTTAGAGATGATATAGACTTCTAGCTTTCCTTTAACTGGCAAGAAAGGGGCAATAGGACTTACATGAAGAATGACACCCATGCACTTTTACACATTTAAAAAGGAACCATAAAGCGGATCCAGAGACGAACAAGGGTGGAGGTTTCCCACATGACTGCAAGGATCACTACAAGTGAAAGGTGGCCATCCTGTTGCACTTATCCTCAATGAACAAGCATTGATTAAAACTTTCTCGATTGCAAACCCAGGCATTTTTAAGGTGAACAACCTAGTTTGTGTCATTTCATACTGGTTATCTAACTCATAAAGTTTCTGCTGTGAGTTAGACCATGCAGCATACTTTTGGCCAATGCAAAGCTGTTAGCTAAAATGGCTATACAAGGAAAAACATTTTCTCCTTTGTTCCAGAAACTTAGCATTTATTTTCCACCAAAGGCATCAAGCTGCTCACCACAGCTCCTTGCCCAAACCAAAGGATCTCTACTTCAAACATTGTCAGCTGTGCCCTACAGAGTTGCCACAATTCCTAACAGATGGAGGAATGTCTATACACTGTATTGTTCGGATTAAACTGCATGAGAACTGTATATGAGTAATATTCCACTATGACTTGGAACCAGCCAATCTGGGAAAATTCAGTGGCAGCACTGAAACCCACAGTTCATGTTATGTATTGCAGCCTCTACAGAGTGGTACACTCAACTGAACACCCCTGAAAAAAAGAAAATGAAGTTAAAATATCATAACTTTTTTCCCAAACTTTTGAATTTCCTTGCTTTTATTGATGCTTTTTGACCTGAGCTCCTGTGGTTTAATTTCCTGTAGGTGTCAAGTAACAGTGAATCAAGCAAAGACCTTAACCTTTAGTCCCTTCTGCATTTAAAGCTGTCTCGACAGTGTTTAAACTGGTGTTAATTCCCCTCCTTTTCTTCCCCCTCCTCACTTAATGCTTGCTCTTTAGCATTGTAGAATAACAACCCACTCCATATACTGATCTACTTTCATTAATTGGGTAGCTTTTGAATACTGCCACCATGACAAAGTAAGCAGTTTTCTAGCTACAGTTAAATATGGTTTGTTTTGCCCAAGTGCTCTGGGACTTCTCTGGGCAGAAGCTTGCACCCTGCAGAGCAGTGATTGCATTGTCTGACACAGCGGAGTCACAGCACTGCTTTTCTGAGCTGTTTCACAGTGGTATTATGAGAGAAACTAGGCGCAACATCAGGGCCCTGCATTTGCAGCAGGTTTACTCTCCTCTGATATAGCTGTGCTCCAGCTGAGGTACCTCAAGCTTGCAGCAACATCCCAGGGTGATCAGAGATATAACGTCTGTGAGCTGAGGAACCACGAAACTACTGACTTCAGACATCACTAAAAGATGAAGGGTTTAACCTGTGCTGCAGGAATGAAAAGAATACTTAGCATAGCTGCATCTTGCTTAATTTTCTACTATTTTCCATGCCTTGCCTTTCCTTACTTTTCTTTTAAAAATCTCTCTGTGGAGCTGACTGCCTAACCTGTCGTCTATGCCATATCCTGCTGACTTTTTATGGTCTTTTTGTTCTAAATAGAACCTCTAAATATTATAACCTATGTTACACCAGTACAGAGTTTTTGCTTGCTTCTTTGCTTACTTGCTTGCTTGCATCTACGGCAATATCTCAGGAGGACACATGACTGCTAAAGGCAGGGCTCAGGCAAGAAAGCAGCCCTTCTGAGCTTCCGCATACTAACATCTGTGCTAAAAAACAGCTTTTACTCCCTTTCACGGTCTTTAATTTAAGGGTTTCGTCTATCTCAGAAAAGTTTAGCATAAGTGATTGGAGACATGGTTCTGAGAAGAATTTGTGCTCTGTAATATGAAAATGTATTTAGGTATTAGGTTTAACATGATTTTTACCTTGCAGCTGAAAAGGTCTTGGCTTGAAAGGCTTGAAATGTCTGGATTCTAGGTCAAAAGCAGGTTGCTTTATATAAGGCGAGCGAAACTGTGAGGGTTAATAGATACGTTTATTGTGTGTGTGGTAACATGCAGACATGCAGGAAGACTAGTTATGAGTATTGTTGAGTGGGTTAGTCTATGTTAGCATTTTGCTAGCAGAATCCCAAACACTCTGTCAGACTTGTCCCCCGGGATTGGGTAGCTTGATACTGGGATGGTTTCCCAATGAGTAAGAGCAGTTAACGGTCAGTGCCCTGTGGGTGGCTGGACCTTCTTTCCTTATCCTGATATTGTGCTGCACTTTAATGCCACATCAGCAAAACACATTCAGATCAGATTGTCTCAGTCTGGTCACAGGCATGTCCCGCTTATGGAAGCTTTCTCTAGATTTGTGGAGCCTGTGAGGGAGCCAAACCCAGGAGCCACCTCAGGGCTGCCAGGATCAGTTTCCTGGGATGAGCGGGCTTTGAGGAATTTGAGTTTTTTTGAGATTATGGAGTCTGAAATAGCTTGGCATCTTCAGGCTACTGGATTTTGTTTGTGGAGCCGGAAAAGTATTTTGATGGTCAGTTTCTACAAACCATGTGTATTTTTACTTTTTTTTCTATAAATGTGTGGTGTTTTCTTTCCTAGTACATTGAAAAGGGATTTAAGGAATTATTCTGGTTTTCTGAAGGAAGTTTGTACCTTTCACAATATTTTGTATCTCTCCTCTTTGCTGCCGTCACACCTATTTTCACTTTCGTGAACTAGTTCTTTTTTGATCCTGTTTTCACTGGTTTATTCATCTGGAAATGTTACAATTAGAAACTCTCTGAAACTCAGGGTGCTTTGACTCAAACTTTAAGGAGTGGCTGAGGAAGGCTTCTCCATCCCTATCTCTGCACATGAACCCGTGCATTTTCCTCTGCTGTGGTGGGCAGAGAGGTGTGGGGCAATGTGCTCCGAAGCAGCAGAGCCACACAGAAGCTGTTCTCTTCGGGCTGGATGCTGCTTTTCCAAAAGAGCTTAGCATATGTTCCCTGCCTGCACTTCTTCTCTTGTCCTTTTGGTGTCATTCTGTTATTAGCAAGGAGAGCAAAGAGCCTTTTAATTGTTTCTCTCCTTTTCAGAACAAGGCAGAGCTGGTAGCAAATGATGATACTTGCTGAAAAGACATCAAACACAACTAATCTCATTAACATAAAGGATGGAGTTAAGCCTGTATATTGGGCTCAGTTCCTACTAAGGTCACTGAGAAAGGTTTGCCCACCATTTTCAGTCAGTAAGGTGACTTCATATTCAGGTCAGTGGGGCTCAGCTATAAATGAGATGCGGTAAAAGGTTCAGGACACCCCCCACTGGCCCTGCCTTGGCTCAGCCAATGCCCTGGAGAGCATCTCTGAGGACTGTATTGGCCAGATGTGGTGCCACAGACAGATGTTTGATGCAGCCTGGGTGAGGGGAGGGGGGCACCAACATTGCCTGGAAGTTCAGGGCTGGCTTGCAGCAGTATCACTGGCACCTTGAGAGGACAAAAAGTGCAAGCGTGCCCATTCAGCATACTGCTGTTAAAAAAGAGAAGCCTAAAACTGAAGTCTAAGAGATGAGATGGGCATGGGAAAGTGCTGTGTGATCATCTGCTGTGGGGCTGTATCGTAATACATGATAGAGCTGTATCAACACCAGGGTTTTTTTTTTAATTTACTGGTTGGGAAAAGAAATTAATTGATACGGTGTTTTCCTAGCAATTAAAAAAAAAAAAAAAAAAAGTCAAATGGACCATTTCATTTGATCTAAAAGAAAACCTTCCTGCATTCAGAACTGGGGGGAGGGGGGGGGGGGGGGTGGAGTAGCGCATATTTTTGCTGCATTTTACCTCCTTGATTGAAGGAAGTTTTTTGGTTCCTTTAAGTGGTGTAAATTAATAAAGTGCATACAGTGAGTGAGCTGGTGCAGGTGTGTCATGGTTGTGTGGACTGACCTGACTGGCCAGTCTCTGCAAATTCAGACTGAAGTCCACTTTGTGCCTGCAGAGGAATTGCGCAACACTTTGAGTCTGTTAGGCTGAAACATCTAATAGCTGTTTCAGGATCTACAAAATTGGGAGGCACTTGAGAAATGATAATGCAATCCTGCCGGCCACTTTTAGAGGAATAATTTATTTTCTATGGAGCTATCCTGCAGAAGACAATTTAGTTTGCCATCTTCCTGAAACCTGCTCTACTAGCTAAAGGCATGGAGGAAAGCATTGCATTTATGGTAGATCATTAAAAAGTGTTTTTTCTTTTTCTAATGCGCTCTCTTCAAAAAGTACTTTTGCTTTCTTTGAGTACAGATATTTATAGCCATTGGTAAGGGCTCTGTTCGAATATGTGTATTAAGTAACACCAAGAAGAGCTTCATTTTCCTTCAGACTTTCATAAACTGTTTCTAGAAATTTGGGAAATATAACAAAATGTATTAGTTTCTTCCCTTTTTTCCTCCTTCTCACTTTGTCCATGAGTCTGTCTCTAGGAATAGGAAGTAAGTTGATACAGTTGGATACCAGGTGTTAGATTCTGCAACATATCAGAATAAAAATACCATGAAAAAAATAAAAGTTTAATGAACTTGGACAAATTTGCATTTTTGCTGCCTTTATTTCAGAACCCTGCTGGATTATATTATCCTTTACTTGAAGCTCTCAACATGGTAGAAAATACCTAGTTATGAGTGCACTGGAAAAATCTGATACTGGCACTTCCTGTGCAATAACCAAGATCCTGAAGAACCAGAGTGTTGATTCTGATGGCAAAGCATTCCGTGACCCAAATGCCTGAGCAGAGGGACCACCAATACAGGAAGGTATCAGTCTACTCCAGAACATACTTGAAGCTATTTCCCGAGACAGGATTGTGCCAGTCTTTCCTTATTTTATAGTAACAGCAACGAGGTTTGAAAACCAAAGGGATTTAGCTCATGCATAAAACCAAGCAAGCCCGATGTCCCCAGCCCATCTAGGGCAGTAACAAAGCTCTCACTGACTTCCACAGGTTTTGCATCAGCTTTAATTATCTTGGCTGGTACCTTCACCCTGCACTGGGGTTGTCAGGGGCTGGGCCTGTAAACTCTTCTCCATGGCCATACCAGTTCTGCAGAGATTGCTTGCCTTTGCTGAGACCCTGTGAGATGCTGCATTGGGTGTCCCTGTCGCCATTGCTTGGGCAAGCTGGTGGATGTGTTTTGGAAGGAGAGGTGTGGCAGAGAGGAAAGAGAAGTCTGGTACTACCTTGTTCTGCTCAAGTCTTTTTCATTCTCTATCTCCTAATGCAGGTGATTCAGGATAGAGAGCTTGTCAACTCTCATTAGGTAAAACTTTTTAGATGTATTTGTCTTTTGATTTTAAGGTCTTTCCTCCAGCTTTTCAGACCCCTCCATGCTGATTAGGTGCTGGCAGCTGGTGTATTTTGGAAGAGTGTTTTTCAACTTCTTTTACAGTATGCTTTTGAGTGATGTTTTGCCAGACTGAGGGAAGAAAAAAAACGTGGGGTTTTTTTATCCCGTACCAAGGTGCTGGCCTCCTTCCATAAACCCTATTCTCTACAGAGATAGAAGACAGAAGTACTTTTCTGAACCAATTCTAATCTTGAAGTATAGAGTTTGGTTTGAGGTTTCATGCTGAGGTTTGTAGTGACTCATATTTTGCAAACAGGTCTACTCAGTCTCTTTGAGTTACACCTCCTATTTAAGGTAGAAATATGCAAGCTAGTACATAATGCATACTGCCTGCATGCTCCAAACCACAAGTTGCTCAAAAAAGCCAGAGCAGTGAATCCTGCTGGGAAAGTTCAAAATAATGAAAGAACAGCCACTTCTTTCTCTGTTGCCATCTATGACAGCTATATTTGTGATGCCAAGTCACATGGGGAATATAAAACTAAAATATAGTTAATAAAAGCCTTCAATCAGTGCTAGTTACTCCAACGTCCTGTCAGTACCTTCTACTGTGATTTCAGTGCTATTAATCTATAGAAAATAAGTAGCTTGTTCAGAAAGAGAGTAGATGTTTTGTTTTGCTCAGAGTATGGCTTTATGTCTTACAATTCAAGACATTCTTATTCTGTCAGAAACTATCTTTGCTCAAATGTGGATTAATAGATTGTGATCTTTTAGAACAGGTAAGCTGCAAAAGGATATTTTATTTTTAAAGAGATGCTTGCTGTATAGCTCTAGAGTTTGCAGAATGACAACAGTAAAGTCTTAGAAAAACCAAGAGGAAAGTCTAGTGCTAATGGAAACAAACAGATGTATTTTTCCATGCTCCTCAAGAAAAACAAAAGCAGCTGCCACTTTTTGTTGAATGGTATCTCTGATTGGACTGAATTTGCTCTGTGCTATTCTTTTGCTCTAATGGGGGCAAATAAAATATTCTTCTGTATAACCCAGGGGAGTAGTTAGCCATCTCCTCTTAATTTGAGTGATCTTTAGATTTCTTCTATGAGGTTCTGAATCAGACAAAGTGCTCAGAGTCAGCTCTTATCTCTACATAGTAAATAAGGTTGAAATTTAAAAAAGGCCATTAGCAATCAATATGGCTGAGAGATTTAATTTCCAGCACATGCTTGTTTTGTTTTATTGTTATACACCCTAAGAGTTCCAAGGGATTATTTCTTTATTATTACGTTTGTAGCATTTTTCTACATAACCTGCCCTTCTTTGCTCACACCATTTGCTGTTTGGCTGATCAGCTCTTACGGTGTTGCTGCCTTGTTGAAGGGCTAGAGGACAGTGGTGTCGCTGGACCAGCGGCAGGCTGTGCAGACTTGTGGCTAGGATGCCGAGGGAATGATAAAAAAGAGTGGCCAGCCCCCTCCCTTCAGCTAAGAAGTACTCCTCTTCTGCCAGTTTGGGGGCTGGGGCCAATTTACTGCTTTGATCTTTCCACCTGTGGGAGAAAACCAGAAGCTGTTCCAAATGCAGCTCCCTCAGAGCTGTTCATCAGGATAAAATGCAGCTGTTCAATATAGTGGTTTAATAATATATTGCATTTTCTGTAACTCAGTAGACCAAACACTGTTGGGGCAGGCGTTGGAATTGCTCATCCCTGTCGTTCACTTCAGAGATCAGGGCAACTTGGCTCAAAACAGAGCAAGTAAGTCAGAATTAAAAAATAAAATAAAATAAAATAAAATAAAATAAAATAATAAAATTGTACAATACAGCAGTAAAACTGGTGGTGAATTTCTGCTGTAAAGTTAGAGGTGCTGCTTGCCTGGTAGGTGTGACTAGTCTTTATTTTTTGCAATGAGAAAGTGGGTTTGCTATCCCAAGGCTAAAAAACAGAGAAATAAACTAAATGAAACAAGGAGTGTACGCTGGCTTTCTTCCCCAGAAGTACTCAAAATTGCTTGCAGTATGTCTTGTAGTATCCCCTGTTAAGCAAGATATCTATTTCACCTAGAAAAATCTGAAAGTGATCCCTCGTACAGTTATTTTGGCTTTATGCTGGTGGTCTCAGTGAGGTTCCTAAACAGAATTTAGCTTTAATGTCAACTAGACCATGTTAAAACATTGATCTGAGGAGTGAGTATAAATGTAGAGAGTAACAAAAGTGTAGTGTTTTACTCATTCTGTATTCTGCAAGGGAATATTACGAAAGTCAAACAAAATTACCCAAAGTACTGTCCAGTTCATACTGGATGTCTCTCTGTAAATACGTACATAAGATGTTTCACATACTCAAAAAAAATATTCTTGGTGTACACTGTACATTGCAAGATAGTGGAATTTTGATGCGATTCTAGAAGCACTTCTAGAAGTAGTCTTCTTCTAATCAACACAATTTTGAAAGCAAATTATGTCATACAGTCCATAGAAACATGTTTAGCTTTGTGTGTTCCTAACACAAGAGTACAAACATTTTTCATTCAGCTTCTACGGTAGCTTTGAAGCATAAAATTGATGCAACCTGATGAATGAAGCCTTTGTTCTGATCTGTTTCATTAGACCTATTGAGCTTGTACAGGAATAGTTTAAATTTACTTAAAAAATAAAAATAAAAATACATCAACTAGTTCATTATCACCTTAATTTCTGATACTTTGTCAAGAGCTGATAATTTGAAAAGCTAACTAAGACTGTGGCTTAGTTTTAGCTTTTTAGCACTTAGTGCTTGGTGTAAGCTGGATCTAGGGTCTTGCTAGCAGTTATTAAATAATGCAATGATATATATTCTGCCATATAAGTAGCTGGTGGGTAGACAGCATGTCCTGTCAGGAATGGTCTTTTAGTGCGTAAACACAAAAAATTCAATACCTGGTCTGAAAACTGCTTTTTTTTTTATTGATGTCACCTATTTTGACCTGCAAAGGCAACTTTTCTATTTGTAAGCATCACAGACAGTAAGAGTCCCAGAGCTTTGAATGAAAGACCGGAACCTATCATAGGCAAGAAAGGACTGAAAGGGCAGGTTTTCTGGATGCTGCTTCTTGAAGCGATGATAGTGCTGTACCTATCAAACTTTTAAAGGACAATGAATGTTTTAGTTGTGGGTTAAAATGAGTATTAATAGCTTATCAATATGGTCAGGACTTTTTTCTAAAAGCCTCCTCAGCCAGGAATACCATGGATTGCACTTCTTCATTGTGAAGGAGAATTTCTTTTTATGCTTCCCCCCTCCACCTTTTCGTATTTAGGCACTTGATTAAATTAAAATATTTTGTTTTATTTATGCATGCCTGATTATATATATACTGCCATAATAGCATCTGAAAATCCATCTCAAAAACCCTGTGGATTATGAAAAAACAGTTTTATCTTTTTTTGGTCTTTAAATCGGAGCCAGGTAAGATGTAGCAGTGAAAGAACCCTCATAAATCAAAGAGTTCTTAACCTAATTAAAGTTAATGGACGCTAAATAGGCACGAGTATGTAATAATTCCTAGCAAGGATTAAATTTGCAGTTGATACACTGGGTGAGGCTGCAAACACACTTAGAAGTCAGGATTAAAACTGAATATGATCCTGATAAATAATATAAATAATCTGAAAAAAAAAAAGGATTATATTTGCAAAGGACAGAGGCAAATGCAATAAAATAAGAGCAATTGTTTGCAAAGGTGCAAGAGGGTAATGACTGGCTGGGGAGCAGTATGGCCAAGCAGCACGTGGGCAGTTGGTGGCAATCACAAAATGAATACAGGGGTGACTCAGCTCCAGCCTTGCCTTGCACCCAAGGGATGGTGCTGAGGTTGGGTCCTGCTAGTCCATCATGGGAGCTGTCAGGATCCCACATAAACACCCTGGATTCTGTCCACTTGCCCAAGGAGACACAGGAACCCATGGCAGCATGTGGGCTGAAAGCTGCTTCTCAGGTCTGAGATACATCATCAGCAAAAATCTGCCTTCAGATGCAGATCTGAAGATCTGCCCTTTGGCATTTTGGGATATGGACGCTAATATTTTAATGGTTATGAAATACAGCTGTTTTCTTTTAAATGAAACACGCTGCTGAGTTGCAAGGCAGCATTAACTTCAGTTGGGCCATTTTCCTGAGTACAAACCGGATAAAATTCCTAGGTTAAAACACTTGCTTATATTCTCATTCTCAGCCTCTTCCATGATACAGTGAATCTTCATGATAAAGTGAATCTTCCTGTTCAATCTTACCTCCTCAAGCTTAGGGGTACAAGGTAGGCCTCCTCAGGGTACAAGGAAGGCCAGCTGGCAGCAATGTTTCAACTAGTGACCATCCTGTTGCAAGCTTAATGTTTGAAACAAGACAGGCAAATAGATCTACCCATATAACAACTGAATTCATAATTCTGTATTCTTTCCAGTCTCTACAGTTTTACAATCCAGACTTGTTAGTGTTGCTGTTATTCTATTGCAATTTCTTGCAAAAACAGTTGTTATCTTTCAAAATTGCTATCTGTTTGTTGTGAAAGTTTGACAGGTATCAAGAATTTTGGTTAATATTTCATGGCTTTCTCAACTTCACTTTATTACCAAGGTATATTTAACATAGACACCAGAGCTGATACCTGACTTGAGCAAAGTGTTGTCATGTTCTTGAAAAGAGTAAGGTGATAACAATCATGGGAAGGTGATACATTTCCATTCGAAGACAAAATAACTCTTCAGGCAGAATATTCATTGACAGAAGAACCTGCAGGGTAAGACTCCAGTGTAGAATAAATGGTAAGAACAGATTTCAAAAGTGGTTATAATAATCATACCTTTCAGTCTAATGCTGTTTCTTAGCGGTTTGAAGGGTGTTGAAAGAGGTGTACAACTTTTTAGAAAGACAAAGATGCAGCTTCATCCTGGAAACTTAGAGATATTCCCCCAAAGCCTTTGTTTGCCCTAATATTCCATAATGTTAGGCTTTTAGAGTCAATAACCCATTAGTAATCAAGAGATGTATCATTTATTAATTATGCACCATATTAATATTTAATCTTTTGGGTTGCCAAGCATATTTCTAAATCTACTTTTTAATTACATTAAAAAAAAATAAATCTTCAAGGCAACCATTAGAAAAGTCATTTTTCTGCGCATTATGACTTCAATTACTTTGAAACAGCTGTCTGTGAACTCTTTGTGATGGTACAGTACTTGGTAAAATGGCCATCTCAGCTCATCCACGCTCTTCACTCATGTGAAAGCTAATTGAATATTATAGCAAAGGGAATGTTACAAAGAATTTCCTATGAGCACTGAAGTACTCTGGAATTAGACCTGAAAATGTGGTGCCAACTGCCTGCCACCACCCGCTTGGCAAAAGGATGCCGGACAGTGATAAACAACCATCTGCCTCTAGCCCAAGCTGAGGTTTCTGGCTTGGCATGCAATGTGAAGCAGGGGTATTGAGACTTTCTGCCCCTGGGGTTGGGAAACATGTTCCCCAGACCCATGTTCCTTGGCTTGGAAGAGCCGGGAGGAGTAAGGCAATTGGGTCAGCTCCTCAGAGGTGCACAGAGGCAGGATGTGTGTGGTGGGGACCCTGCTCAGGATAGGGCTGTCCACCCCTTGTATCTCAACTGGGTGAGGTGTGTGCAGGGTCCTGAGTCCTGTGCAACCTGCATGGGAAGGCAAAGCTTTCCTCTACAGCTTTACATGGATGTATTATTAATAATGATAACAACATTATGGTAGACTGGTGCCCCATCAAGCTAAGCATGCGCAGAGACAAAACATCAAGTACTTGGTTTCCCAAAAGATGGAGTCTGATAAGCTGTTCCACTCAAGTGTCATTTTTCCTTGGCAGTCCTTGAACCTGTCAGTAGAAGTGACAGTTGCAAGACACTCACCAGAAGAAATATTCTTCCCCCTCGCTCATTTCCTTTAGCTGTAAAGTGTTTGCTTATACACGATAACCAGACTGTGATTATTTGGGTATCAGTAAAGGAGAGAATTTGAAAGATGTGAATTTTGGAAAGAAGTTTTCTATACTCATGCAATAATTTCAGAAACAGCCTCTAAAAAAAAATCATAGGAGAATAAGTTATCTATGAAGAAAGAGGTGTAATTATTTTGAACACTGTGTCTATTGGACTATACAACTGAATAAGGATGGAGAACTAGAGAAGTTAAGATGAATTACTTGCAGGATTGAAGTCAGTCTATGTAAAGAATATGCATCAAATCCCGAAGGGCATATTCTCACTAGGAGCATAATGCCCTTAGTTTAGTGGAACTTTTTCTGCTTTACAGTCCAAACCAAGAAAGAGAAGTTCTGCATGTGTTTAAATTAGGCAACACACTCCTGAAATAAAAAGCTGTCTGGAATCTGACTCTACCTGGAGCTCTGGATATTGCATATGACCCTGGCAGCGTTTAATAATGAACTCCAACCCAAACAAATTACAATAAAGAAGTCCAGTATTTAATTCTCTGAAAATTTTTACATGCAAACCGAAAGCTGATAATGTTTTACTCTACTTTAAACTTAGATTCTATCTTTTCTTGAAATGAGGTATTATTAGTTCAAAAAAATTTTTATGAAGATATTGTCATCTAGGACACCAAAAGAAAAATATTCTCCTTTGACAAACATATTCTTGTGTCAATCTACATAAAATTCAGAAACAAGGAGGAACTTCTGTATTTTTATCACTTGTGTATTATTAAAATATCTGCTTTTAAAACCTTATGTGTATCATAGAATCATAGTGTATGTATATATGTATATATTTGCATATATTTCCATATGTATATATTTGGCTTAGAGTAGATTGAACCTGTTGGAAAGTATAACTTGTTAAAGCTGGATCACACTGCAGCACCTGGAAAGGGACGTATTTGTGGACACCAGGCCTCCTGGGTTCAATTCTCCCAACCATTGATGCTCTTTATTACTCTCAACAACTTTTCTTTCCCTTCATTTTCCCATGTGGGCCTATTAATTTATGAAGTGATGGTGAGTCACTTAATGATGCTGATGACGGGAAGAGTGCCATGGAAGTAGCCAAGCATGATTTCCCCATGGAGGAGGTCAAAATGGGGCTCAGGGGAGGCTTCTGCCAATGGACATGGGGGGCCTTGTTCCAGTGAGTGATCCTGGCAAGGCAGTGCTCAGGGAGGGCATCTTCCCACAGCCCGGCAAGGAAAGCGGTTCCTTAGGATTGTTAACTTGTCTCCTCACCAGGCCTCTTTTGTCTCCGTGTTAATGCTGTGCATACCTGGGAGAGGAATCTTCCATTACATACCTGATAAAAATGAAAGCTGATTTTTCCATTAAGCTATGCAATTGCTGGTTCCTTGAGTTTTCACAAGACATTAAAGGAATGGAGCATTATCAAAAAGACATTCTGTTACAAAAGAACACTAATCAATGCTGAGAACATTGGTTATAAATTATTCAGATTTTGTTGTAAACTACTCAGATCTTAAAAAGCCTCAAACTTCAAGCGCTCATGGTGTGCAGCACTGGCAGCTGGATACAACAGTGTGACTTCCTCACTTGGGAAGTTCCAGCACAGTACTTCTTGCAGCATCTGAATAGATACAGCACAGAAATGCCTGTTTCAGTGGATTATAAGGAATAAATCACTGAGTGGCCTTGCTCCCAATAGAACCTGATCACTGTAACTTGTTGTGCATTCTTCCTTCACCACACATTAATTTTTAATGAAACCATTTCAAAATAAAGTCATAATGTGAGTCATAAATCACAAAACGGTGGTAATAAACCACTTTGGTTTATATTAGCTCTGTGCAGATGATACTTAAGCATTTCCACCATTAGCAGAGAATATATAAGCATTCTCCACACATTTCCTCTATTACTTCCATCTTAAATTGTGGAAATGTGGGAAGCAAAGCCAGTTTCAATCAACCTCTGGGTCACGATTTATTCTCTTAATTGAATGATTGTATGCTAACTAGTGAAGATTTTTAGCACTTTTCTGACAGCTGCTAAGTATTTTTTTGTGACTTAGAGTTATAAAAACAATGCTGCTGAGATGGAAAATGGAAAGAGAAGGGGGGGTGGGAGTGGGGAGAAAGGCATGGTTAACTGAAAAAAGGGCTAAACAAGGGTAGATATTACTGCTTTATTATCATGTAGTGCACAGGCACATCGACTGACCCTAAAGAACCACCTGTTCTTAAAAGGAGGAACCAACTTGTAGATCTGTAGTACAGAATATGTATACAGAATTTCATACTTTTTAATCATTTTTTGTATTCTTATAAGTATTTTTGCAGGATATGTTGAGCTCTTCTTGCTGGTCTCTTCTCTGTACTGTGGACCTTAACAAGACCTGTAACACATGGCAATCAGGACTAATCCAAAAGAAGACCTAGACTCTGCAAGCCAATGCCTTACATAACACAAGTATTTGGGGTTCCAGGTGTCTGGAGACCTGCACAGAACAGCCTTTCTTTGCTGGACTGGCTTTCTGGACACAGATCTGTTTGCAGGACATGTAACAGTCTGGACATGTCCAGTGATGTAAGACTGTCCTGACCAGAGCAGAGTCTTATAAAAGACTAATATAGGCTATTTCCACTCACCAGAAACCTGCTCTCTCCTAAACTTGGTAAGGTCCCAAAGCTAAGAGAATGTACCTTATGCTTTTGTCCAATAGAAACGAAGGGTCAGCACTGGATAACCTGTAATCATCACCTAGCACTTTATTAATTCTCAGGTTTCAAGAATTTACATAATAATTCCCTTGGCAACTTTCACTAGTGTTTTCTTCTCTACTTCCAAGCATGCAAGAATCCTGGGGCCCATAACCCATGATGACCCCTTAACTGGGCAAAATGTATTTTCCAATTAGAGTTATTCTTGTGTGCTTTGTGACCCCGAGCAATACAAAGTTTGTATTCACACCTGCATTCATAAGCTTCTGAGGGGTTTTGGGAATGCTGGAGTATAAATTAACGTCAACGATAAGCAAATATATAATTTCTGGGTTTGGAAAGGGAGTCGTAGCATCAATATATAGAGGAAAGAACAAATAATATAAGTTTAAATACAATCTGAGGCACGATGACTCATTTTCCATGGAAGTTTTGGTTACATGTATTAATTGTGAAAATAACTATATTTTGGTAAAACAATGTTTTGATACCTTAAGAATATGCCTAACATCAGTCAGATCTAGCAAACACCTCTCAGGCTGAGTTAAATGCACTAGCAACTAGGGAGTTGTAGGGGTGTAAGAATTTAAATAGCCTGTCAGCTCAAGTCCTGTGGAGCAGAGCTCATTTCTGCAGAGAGCTCAGCCCGGAGGAGTTGGCTGTGCCAGCCTGCTGAGTGCCCCTCTGCCTCTGTGGAGTCACCTTACATGCTGCCAGGTTTGGCCCCACCAAGTGCTGGCTCCACTGAGGCTGTGTCCTCTCCAGGCAGGAGCAAGTGAAAGCTCTTGGATGGCAGCCCTTGGATGGCAGCCCCTGTCAGGTGTACCTCTCCAGCCAGCAACAGGGTGTGGGGTCATTAAAGAATCCCTTAGGCAAAAAAAAATGAAATGGCTGCAGTGATTTTATGACAAGCTCTAAATGCAAAGATTGACAGAAAACAGGTGGCTCAGTGGAGGAGTTTGTCCATAAGGCCAAACCTTCCCTTTCTTGAAATGAAGGTAGGGGACAAGAAGATGTGTTTGGAAGGTACCTTAGGGAGCCCTCTGACCCACCCTCCAGGCTGGAGGAAAAGTGGCTGCATCAAGGCCACTTGCTGAGGGATGATTTCAACCTGATAAGCTGCCCCAGTGTCTCCTGTTATCCCTGTCTCCTGCTCCTGCTTTTGTCTAATAGTGTCTAACAGACATCTTTCCTTCTGTGTTTATTTTTCTGTGTGCTGTATCAAAAAGCGTAAGACAATACTGGCTTTTTTGCAAGAGCCTTGATATGGATATAAAGACAATTATTTTGTCTTTGAATAGTTGTCTCCTCTAGAATAAACAATTCATTCTTTTTTTTCCCTATGATCTTGAGATGATAATTCTCAACATGAGATCTCTTTTCTGAGATGTTACTCTTCTCTGAACTCAGCTCTGGATCTTGCTATGTACCATGCCCAGACTGGCTTTTCCATTTCAGCTGAGACTGAGCAGAAAAACTGCTTCACTATCTTACAGACTCCACTATATGGATGGACAAGGAGCTGCTGAGGAAACTTAGAGGGAAAAAAGAAGCTTATAGAAGGTGGAAGCGAGGACAGGCGGCCTGGGAAGAATACAGGAACATTGCCCGAGAAGCTAGGGACCAGGTTAGGAAAGCTAAGGCCCAGCTAGAATTAAGTTTGGCAAGGGATGTAAAAGATAACAGGAAAGGATTCTATAGATATGTAGCAAATAAAAGACAGGCTAGGGACAATGTAGGCCCTCTCCAGAAGCTATCAGGAGAACTGGCTACCATGGATTTGGAGAAGGCTGAGGTTCTTAATGACTTCTTTGCCTCAGTCTTCACCAGCAAATGCTCTGACCACACAACCCAAGTCTTGGAAAGCAAATGCAGGGACTGTGAGAACGAAGACCTTAGGCCCACTGTAGGAGAGGATCAGGTTCGAGACCGTCTTAAGAACCTGAACGTGCACAAGTCCATGGGACCTGATGAAATCCATCCACGGGTCCTGAAGGAGCTGGCGAATGAAGTTGCTAAGCCACTGTCCATCATATTCGAAAAATCCTGGCAGTCAGGTGAAGTTCCCGATGACTGGAAGAAGGGTAATATAACCCCCATTTTCAAGAAGGGGAAGGTGGAAGACCCGGGGAACTACAGACCAGTCAGCCTCACCTCTGTGCCTGGCAAAATCTTGGAACAGTTTCTCCTGGAAAACATGCTAAGGCACATGAAAAACAACGAGGTGGTTGGTGACAGCCAACATGGCTTCACTAAGGGGAAATCCTGCCTGACCAATTTGGTGGCCTTCTATGATGGAGCCACGGAACTGATGGACAGCGGCAGAGCAGTTGATGTCATCTACCTGGACTTGTGCAAAGCATTCGACACTGTCCCACATGACATCCTTGTCTCTAAATTGGAGAGACATCAATTTGATAGATGGACCACTCGGTGGATAAAAAACTGGCTCGATGGCCGCACGCAAAGAGTTGTGGTAAATGGCTCGATGTCCAGTTGGAAACCTGTAACGAGTGGTGTCCCTCAGGGATCGGTGTTGGGACCGGTCCTGTTCAACATCTTTGTCGGTGACATGGACAGTGGGATTGAGTGCGCCCTCAGCAAGTTTGCCGACGACACCAAGCTGTGTGGTTCGGTTGATACGCTGGAGGGAAGGGATGCCATCCAGAGGGACCTTGACACGCTTGTGAGGTGGGCCGATGCCAACCTTATGAAGTTTAACCAAGGCAAGTGCAAGGTCCTACATCTGGGTCGGGGCAACCCCAGGCACTGCTACAGGCTGGGCAGAGAAGAGATTCAGAGCAGCCCTGCAGAAAAGGACTTGGGGGTGTTGGTTGACGAGAAGCTTAACATGAGCCGGCAGTGTGCGCTTGCAGCCCAGAAAGCCAACCGTATCCTGGGCTGCATCAAAAGAAGTGTGGCCAGCAGGTCGAAGGAGGTGATCCTGCCCCTCTACTCTGCTCTTGTGAGACCCCACTTGGAGTACTGCGTACAGTTCTGGTGTCCTCAACATAAAAAGGACATGGAGCTGTTGGAGCGAGTCCAGAGGAGGGCCACGAGGATGATAAGAGGGCTGGAGCACCTCCCATATGAAGACAGGCTGAGAAAGTTGGGGCTGTTCAGCCTGGAGAAGAGAAGGCTGTGTGGTGACCTCATAGCAGCCTTCCAGTATCTGAAGGGGGTCTACAAGGATGCTGGGGAGGGACTCTTCCTTAGGGACTGTAGTGGTAGGACAAGGGGTAATGGGTTCAAACTTAAACAGAGGAAGTTTAGATTAGATATAAGGAAGAAGTTCTTTACAGTGAGGGTGGTGAAGCACTGGAATGGGTTGCCCAGGGAGGTTGTGGATGCTCCATCCCTGGCGGTGTTCAAGGCCAGGTTGGACAGAGCCTTGAGCCACATGGTTTAGGGCAAGGTGTCCCTGCCTATGGCAGGGGGGTTGGAACTAGATGATCTTAAGGTCCTTTCCAACCCTTACGATTCTATGATTCTATGATTCTATATGCCCCAATATGTATTTACAATTTTTGCAGCAGAACAGTGCTAATGCAGAAAGTCTGCCATGTGCTGTATGCCTTCATTCATATACAAACTAAGCACACCGTGCGTACCTGTGAGGAGTAGATGGCATAGGGTGCTTACATGATATCATCCTCAGGTGCTGAGTTTTTGTTACAACTTAAAATGAAGAGGTAGTTTCAAGAGTCTCAAGTGCTTGGACTCCAATCAGTCATCGTGCAAATACTGGAACTTCAGTTGTACAAGTGCCGCCCTCGCTTGTGCTAGGCTGGTATCCTTACCCTGCCTCATATGGCTTTTTTAAGCCTGCATAGAGGGTAGGGATTGAAGGAGAGACTTTCCAAAGCCAAATTCATAGGCATGTGATTTTGAGAGCACCCAGTTAGCAGGTGCAGCTCCAAATAGCCCTGTCAGCCCAACCAGGGCTTTCGTCAGTGGGATGGGATTCAGCTGCTCTGCAAAGAGGCAGCTCCAGCTCCAGGCTGGCTTCAGAGTAGGTCTTCCTTCCAGGCAGACCCCCAGTCACATGGATTTTCTCTGTACTCTGCACCAGAGGTGAATCTAGCTTACAGGATTCCTGTAGAACAAAACAGACTTAACAGTGAAAAGAAAGAGCAGGAGCTGAAAGTTGATTATTTTTACCTTAGGACAGCAAAGTAGAAGGATGAGACTGTTGAAGTTCTTGATTAAAGGTAGAGAACTCAATGTTTCCTCTGAGCACTCGCCATCACTGGGCTAGGAAAAGAAAAGCTGCACTTGAATTTGCGATTTTTCCTCATTCACCATCCTTGAGAAGGGGGGACAATGACAAATCCGTACCAGGTACTGGCGGGAACCAAATGTAGAATTCCTCTTAGCCCTTTTGGTTTGGATTTCTTGTTGCAACAGAAAATTAGTTCAAAGACCGCTGTGAAGTGAACTGGTAAGCTCTGTTTGACTTTGAATCAGGCATGCATAGTAGTATTTCAAGTGCCTGTTATGAAGTTATCAAACAAATAAAAATCACTTATTTTTTGGATGGTGGTCTGGATCCATTAACAAAGTCCTCTTTTTCTTCAATGTAAACTTTAAATTACTGATTTAAATGCTAAGGAATGCATACGTATTTTACAAAACTCCAAAGATTCTTATAGTATCGATGAACACAGCCAAATTTCTTTCAATGTGTTTTACCTGCCTCTTCTGTTAAAACTGCTTCAAGCAATACTTACTATGTAGCAGGAAACAATTTCAGTAAGTATGTGTCAACACTGCTACAGTTTTGAAGGAGGTTCTTCAAAAATATATGTTTTCTCAAGATAACAACTTGGAAAATGATTACAGGAAGGAAATATATTAGCAATTAAATTAGCATGTTTTAGCACAACAAGCAATAAACTGCTTAACACTGAGCTCCTGTGAATTAAAAGCCAGAACAGCACTGGACAAAAGTCAAGGTTATGCTGACACATTTCTTTCTCAGTAAATGAAGACTGTTTAGTTTTAATGCATTTGTGGTTAGCAATGGTTTCGAAAGATCAATGTAAATTCATTTTGAACTAATAAATAATGTCTTAATGAGACTTCTGACAGCATGCTTTCACACCTTATAGTTCCTTACCTTTAAAAATGCCCAAAGGTGAACCTATTTTTCCTGGCATTTTACAATAAACAAATAACATCATGCAGTATTTTATGACTTCTGTCTGAAGTGTATTCGAGGGAACTGCAGTTTGGTTTTAACAACTACAGAACTGCAGTCGTTCAGTCCACAGTGTGTTACTGTTCTTTTCCTACAAGGGCTTAACTCTGACTTAGGGTAGAAAAGAAGTTAAATGTTCCCTTTTTTTTTCTCTGTCACATGAATTAGTTTATATGAAACAAAGTGAAGGATTTTACCATAAACCCTCTGATAGCATTGTGATGTAAACCATCTGCCATACAGAAACTTGCTGGTGTTTATAAAAGCACTCCCCCATTTTCCAGCTAGAAACTCAACTTAGTTGCTGTGTAGGTTTGTCTGAGTCCTTCTACTGGTACTTAATAGGTGCTGAATCAGACACACAGTGAATCCATCATGGTAACCATAAGGATTTTACAATATGAGTGTGAGATGGCATCATTGCTCACAGAGGTAAGGCCACAAGAATGTGGAGCAGGCTGTCCCAAAAGAGTCGTCAAACTGGTGTTTCTAACACAGTATTGCTGGATATGCAGAATTTGAGGCTTGCAGGAGGGCCCGTGTTTTTCAAAAGTGCAGCTTTGTGTCAGTCTGTGAAGCCAGATGATTTAGGTTGCAACCCAGCAGCCCTCCCAGTGACACCAGTGGCTTCCGCAGGGCTGTTCATGTGACTGACAGTATGCATCTGCTTTCTGACTCAGGGCATTAGTTTGAGCCAACATTACAGGTCTTAAGGAAAAACAGGAAATATAAATCTTGCATAAATTTTAAGAAAGTTCTCAAAATAACTCCTAAGCTTGCATATAATAGATTTTCGAAGTCTGACACCTTGCAACTTGCCAGGTCTATAAGGGGGTACTCTGGCAGTCAGATATATAGAAATATTCTCCTTACTAATGATATCCAGCTCCCTTACTCTAGCTCTAATAAAGTGGCAAGAATAATAAACTAGATCTTAAAACTGTCATGTCCTTGTGACTGCTATCCATCCCTGACCTTGAAGTAACGTAATTCAGACGAAGGGATTGCTACATCTTGGCAGGAAATAAGTATTTCTTTGGCTCCTGTCTTCTGGTGAAGCAAGTTGCTGTTTCATGAACCATATCTCAGGAAAAGCACACAAGTCCTCAAACCTACCTCATTGTCAGTTGCTCTTCTGGTTCCTCCATTGGGGGAGGCAGGATGATGGGGTGAGCTCTTCCCAAAGCACCCGCCCTCATTGAGCTACAGATATACTCTGAGAGCTTTATAAAAGTTTGTGCTTTCCTGAACAAGGATGTCAGGGTGTTATTACAGATATTTTGATAAAATTCTTCATTGCCTTTAATGGATTTGTGATTGCGCCTTTGCCTCTTCAGGTAATCCATCCTAGCGAAGGCTGGTGCTTATTGGCAGAGTGACCCAGAGACAAGGTAATGAAGGATCCAAACTCTGCACCTTAAACTGGAAATTTCCTCTGACTATCCATGTCTGATATCTCATTTACTTCCTTGTTTTCTAAATGTAGTAATTTAGAATGCCTTCCAATGCAGTCATTCAAATGAGCTGTATTTTAAAGAGCATCTTGAACAACCTTGGTAAAAGCTGTAAGTGTCTGAAGATCTTCAGTGTAAAATAGATGGGCCTCTGGAGCTCCCCTGACTTCACAGGTCTTATAGCTGTACTTGCTTTTGGGACTACAGCTTGAGATATGAATGTAGAAATGAATGAACTAGGAAGAAGTTAAGAATGGATAGTAATTTTAGTTGAGTGGAAAAGCATATAGAAAGATCATACGGGTGAAACTGTATGAAGTAATGTTTTGAGCACCAAGGCCTGAGGCCAATCCTCATGGCACACCCCCATCCAAAAGTAAAAAAAAAAAAGGGGGGGGGGAGAGGAAAGAAGAAAGCAGCCTTGCAAAACTGGAAAGAAATGAATCAACCTAATCAACCTAGCAGGGAGAATTAAAATAGAGTCCATAAAACTTTACAAGGAACTTCTCCAAAAGCATAAAGAGAAGAAAGTCTTGAAAAGTGATCAAGTATAACCTGTGCCAGTAATTATACTTAAAGAAAACAATTATCCTTCTCAAAGTGAAAAAGTCAAACTACCACCAGGGTGTTACAATAATAATAATACACAGCAATTTCAGCAGTCTTGCAGTAGGTGAAAAGTTAAACAGGAGAAGTGATGTGGAAATGCTGGGTTATTTACCTAGATTAATTTTGTTTGAGGGATTTTCTCCATTTGACCCTTAGCAACCTTTGCATGAGGAAAAGAATTAAGCTGTGTTTAAATTCCTTTTTCACAAATCCTGGGTTTGGGTTTTGTTGGGGGTTTTTTTATTGGTTAAAAGTTCACAACTTCTTCAGAAAAATCATTCTTGAGAAAGTACACAAATATGTCTCTTGTGGTCTCAGCAACTTTTTGTTCATTAACCCAATTTTGCATCTCTTTGTCAGGATTGTCCAAATGTAACCAAAACTACACAGTGACCTACGTGGCATGCAAATGGCATAAAACACTAAAAGAGACATTAAGGTCTCAACTGGTTTAAATAAGTATATAAAACAGCCACACACTAATGTGCCACAAAGATCTGGCAGTATCATCATGGTTTAAGTTGTTCTGTTCAAAAGGAGGATGGGCTGCTAAAGGGTCCAAACCAGCTTTCATTATTTCCTTTCTGTTGTTTTCAGTGTGACTGACTGCATTCTGTTTGACGTCACAATGGAGAGATGTGTCTCTTTCCCAAGTTGACATATTATTGGAGCCCTTGCACAGATTCTTTTCTATTGGAAGGGATGTGGGAAGGTGCTTACAAGCTCAGCCCAACAGGCAGGGGTGCAGGCAGGCACTTAGAAAGGAAAAAGTTTGTGTGGCAACAAAAGGGCAGAGCTTTTTTTGGGTGCTCTCTGAGGGTTCTGCTGTGTTGTCCACCTTGCCCATATGCAAAACAAAGCTCCTGAATTAGTGATCCAAACGCTACTGAGACAAGTCCTACTTTCCATGGACTTCAGTAGGCTTTGGACCAGATCCTTTGGACCTCTTAGTTCTTCAAACAACTCTTGGTTTTAGTTGGTTCTGTAAGTTTTACCTGCGTCTCTGGAGGCATGCATTTGATCCAAGAGGTCATGTGTTTTTAACAGCTTTATGACACTCCACCTCTAACCTTGACTTGTAGGGATGTAGGATTGTGAACCTGTCCCTGACTGTATAACTGGACCGTAGAGTTAACAAGACACCAGTGAATTTGCTAATGAACTTGCCCAGAAGGTACAGGAAAGGGTCAGTTCTGCACTTTCCCCGAGACAAATTGAACCATAAATTTTACAAGTTTTTGTTGACATTAATTGGGTTACACTTGTGTAAGAAATTCTTCTTTCTTACTCATTTGTCTTGCAAATTGTTTACAGTGCCAAATATTTCTGCCATGCCAGTCACTCAGCCATGTGATTTCCAGGCTTAACAATTTCTCTGAGACACCACAGACTCAAACTTCATTGTAGTTTATTGCTCAATAAAAAACAAAAACTTCAGATATTTCACCAGACTGCCATTCTCGGAGGGTCAAAGTAAAACTCCCATTTAAAGCAAATTTTCTCCCAGCCTCCTTCTTTTTTATTAGTCCTTTATTCACATCTCAAAACCACTGGGCCTTGAACAAAAGGCTCTTTTCAGAACAGTCACTTCTGTTCAAGATTAAGTGAAGTGATTTATTACATTTATGTAGTGTTAGGCAGTGATCATTCAGATGTTAAATTAATGGACGTTTCCTCACCAGTTCCTTGCCAGTTCCTGTGGTACTGTTAATGTACCATTTGATCCAGAATACATGAAATAATCAACTCACTAGCTCTGGAGAAAACGTTGTCCTTTGTCACTGCTGTTAATCCCCAGTAGGGTGAGTTGCCATGTCCAAGCTTAGAGAGACCTGAGGGAGTTTTGCATTCAAAGTCTGTCTGTCAAAGGCAGAGGTGTTTGTGTTGTGCTGTGCTCTGGGGAAATTTGGACACTCCTAGGAGCCACTCTGTGGCAGAGGTACACAAACTGGTGAGAAAACCCAGGGAACTGGGGGTAGAAATGCTGAAGGTACAAACCTTGGGCTTGAATACCCCACTGTTGCACATTGGCACATCACTGTTCTAGCTAATGCCCCAGCTTGGTATCTGCAGACTCAATCCTCAAGGCATTGGAAAGATGCTTGCTGTAGGAAAGGAAATGCTGGAGGAAAGGATGATTACCTCACTCACTGGAGAGGTTGAGACATTTTCAGAAATGAATGTATGCTGAGAAGAATAGAGAAACAACAGTAAATGTAATTTTAGCTGCAGCTCTTGAGGGTGAGATCCTACATTATGTAGAGTCACAAACAGGGGAGTTCCTCGGCGTGTGTAAGGGCAACACAATGTGACTTCTCCCATGTACCAAAAGCATGGGAACCGTTGAAGGAGTCTACTGCAAGTAATTGGTTACTACCTATAAGAGAAAAAGCAGCACACAGAGAAGTTACTTTTTGTTTTGTTGTTTGTCGTGGTATAAGATTCTTTGTTAAAGCCAAATTCTCCAGATTCATAAATATGTTTGCTCTTAACTGGAAAAGCATTGGTATTCTGCCATCCTTAAAAAATGTGTGTTTCCAAATCTCTGTGATCTCTTGTGCTTGTCAGGGCAGAGATCCAAGCAGAACAGTCTGGTCTGAGAAAAGATGACTGAGCGGTTTACCGTCATGTAGAGTCTCTCTGTATAAGATTTCAACTCCAAAGGGTATATTTAACAATAAGTTGCCACGACACAATGACGTGGCTTGGAGAGATGTCCAGAATAGTCCTAAATGAGCTGGTTGTGGTGAGTGTGGAGGGTGTATATTTAGGCTGATGCAGGTTTCTGCTGGGACTGATGTAGCCTTCAGGAGGCTCATGGTGTACCAACTCTGGCAGGTTTCTGCTGCCTGAACCAGTGGTGGTACCTCTGCATGGTACTGGGCTGTGTGATCAGGGCTCTGATCCTGCTGACCAGCTCATGGCGTTGCAGGTTTTTTCACCCTTTCACTCATCAAAGCTGTTAAACAGAAGTTGGCTTTTAGGCATTGCCTCTGTCTCTTCTTATCGAGCAATTTCACTTTTGCTGCATGAAGCATGTTTGTTCGTGAGGGAGCTGAAGAACAGGAGCTGTTATCCTGCAATAAGTCACGTGGACAATACATGCTTAAATACTCTGAATTAGATTGGTTTCCTGACTAGCGAGGCAATGCAGTTTAGTGTGTGCTCAAATTTATATATGTGGTTAAGTCCTATTCATGCCAATGAAATCTAAGCAAGTGCTTAAAGTTGAGCAATTTATTGAATTGTGGCAAAACTGAGCGGCCTTTGTAGAATTAATTAATCTATCTGAGCTACTTTTTATGTATGTGACCCAAAGAGAACTGTATGGCTTCTATGTGATTTTTAAACATAACTTTCAGTTAAATCAAGGACCCAGACACAAATGGTAGTACACATTATATGGATTTATGACATTCCCTGGAGAATTCTGGGTCAATAAAGCAGTGAATGGATTACAAAGAGGCCTCTAAAGTGTTTGCTGGAATTTGCAAGGAATGAATGAATTACTGTTTGTTTTATGGCTGGAAAACATCTTTCTTTGGATGCTGCAGATCAGGCTGACTGACAAACATAATATGCTTTTGCTGTGTTTTGAACAACCGTATTTATTGTATTTAGGCCAGAAGCTGAAAAATAAAAGCAAAGCAGAATGTCGTAGTAGTATACTGTTAAAACAGAATGAAAAATACTATAGGTTCAATGCAAATGATTGATTATTTATTTTTTAGCATGGTTACTTTTCCTGCAGTAACAGTCAGGCTTCTGCCAGGACTAGTGCTTCATTGTCACACAGATATATTGTACATTATGCAAGAAGCTTGTACCACATATAAACCTTATATAAGTGCCTGGTTTACATATATTTAATTTGAAAGCAGGCTTGAGTTTTCTAAACAACTACAAGAACTATTGCTGAGACTTATGCAAAGCAGGATGGTTCATCTCCAGCTGGCATAGGAATGTTATGTGTAGATACAACCAAAAGCAAGATGTTACAAGTAGAATTTAAAAATGTGAAAAGCTGAGTTGTTGTGCAGGAGGAGAGGCCAAAGGAAGAAACCTCAGGTCTGCCTAACACTTCCAACAATGATGAAGGGCAGCTTTCCTGCTGCACGCATGGGCTCCAGAGAGCCTGGTGGTTAGCTGCCCTCTCTGTCCTTGCCATGATGGCCAGGTGGACAGAAGGGATCTGTCATTGCTTGCTTAAAAGGCTAGTGGAGCTCAAGCAGCAGGAGGTCCAAACTGTACCCTTGCTTCTTGCCAGACCAGTGGTTAGGAGACTGTTGTCCCCCTGTCTTGCCAGAGGCAATGGGGATGCTCTTTGCTTCAGCCTGGCTTGGCCATCCAGAGTGGTCAAGGAGGGAGAGATTAGTCCTCTGAGGAGATTTTTGCTTTTATGAGGTATGGCTTATGCCACCAACAAAGAGCATCTAGATTTTGATTCTTGCCTTCTATTCAGTTATTGGTCCTTGCAGCAAACAGAAACTCCTTGCTGTGATTTTTCTGCTTGGCTTTTGCTCCACTTCAAAGTTCCGTACCAAATTTTTGTAGAAAAGATTTTAGTGGTGTATGGTGCTTGCTAAACTCAGAGAGTAGTGTTAGTTACCTTGCAGCTCTCAAAAAGCAGCAGTCTGGTGAGCAGTGATCACATTCAGCAACCACAAGATGCATTCAGGGAATTGGTACCGTCAGCGTTTGATATTAGCACTCAATGGCATAACTGTAATAATTAATACATAATGTTAATGCAAGGGCTAATGAAATTAGTAATGCAATTACTATTAATACTTTTCAAGCCTACCTAATCACTTGCACAGCACCCACTATGTTGTGTTAGGGGGTTTAAAGCATGTGTCTCCCCATTCTACAGGGAGACACAACTTTTGTCAGCTTTGGGGAATTAAGGATAGATTTTCCTTCGGAGGAGGGAAAAAGGAGGCTGAGAATAACAACAGTAACAAATAGAATGAAAGAATTGGAGGATCTTTTCTTCTGAATTTATCAACTTATTATCAGCAAAGCCAGCAAATATGTGTTCTAGGTCACTTAACTGAATGGAAAACATCCAACAAGATTGCCAAATTAAATTACAATAGAGGCTTTTTACCTTGAGTTCAAATAAAGCACAGATAGTAGGTGGCAACTGAAAGTCCATTAAATTTTAATTTGCTAGTCATTAAAGTATGCCATTCATTTGTAATATTACATGGCAAGGAAGCGCAACTACAGAAGTGTATGGCTTACTGTTCTTGATGGTCGTCTTATAAATTTCTATCTGTGATTATGATCAGTTCTTTCTTATCATCCGTGAAATTTATGAACCAATTTATTACATCAGTTGAGTGGAAATATCAGATAATGCAATGCAATAAAAAGTAGATACTGATTTTAAGAAATTAGTGTGTCCTCCATGGTCTCCTATGAGAAGAGCTAGAAGAGAGCACCTAATTACTTCAGCAGCGTTAAAAACAACTGCAACATAATGGTGTATGGAACCATTTAATCAAAATGGACACACAACACTCTTGTAATTATATGAAAAGGTCATGGAAATCATCAATTTAGATGAATATGATGTGAAGAATATGACTTAAAACTTCCAGTAAAGCTATCTCCTGGAGATTATTTGAACCACAAAAAAGTGGTTTGTATTTCCAGTTTAATAGCTAAGGGCACAATGCCATACTGTGTGTTTTGGCTTGTGAGATCTCAAAGCAGAACTTTCTTAATTGGAACTGCTCAGATACCCAGCATGGAGGTTCATTTCAAGTAACATACCTGCTGCTGGAAAATATAACTGCCTACAATTTAATTATATAGAAGCTATACTCTGGCTTTTTGATTGGTCCTGTGAATTTCTCCACAGAGCTGAAACACCAATTCATCTGTTTTTGCAGAAGCAAAGGAAAAGTGAACTGCTTTCAATTTCCTTTTTAGTATGCAGTAATGGATAATTTCCAGCTTTGGAAAAAAAAAGCCAAGCGCCCCAGCCTCTACCTGGGGGTAACCTAGTTCCACCAGGTAATATAATCTGTTTTCCTTGCTGCAGCTGAACAATGATTGACCTTGACATCTTGATTTTGGGCAAGACAATGGAGCAGGAAGAAAATCTGCTCCTGGAAAGTGGTAGATGCTTTGAAGTGAAAGGGAAATACACATTTATGTGACTATTAGGGTAAGGCCAATTAAAGCATAGACACGGGACATACTTCTACATGGCACAAAATGTATTGTGCTCATACCAAAGCCTGACACTGCCTGGGCACTGGAGAAAGAAAATAACTGTATTATAATTTGCCCTCGCTATTACTGTGTTTCTCCATTGAGCTGAGGATCCCATGAGGTTGGCCTCATTAATGGAGCCATTTTGCTTCTTGTAGCTGTTTGGAACTAATGCTGCTATCTTTGCACAGGCTTTTCTTGTGCTCTGCTTGGGCATGTATGTGCTTTATTGACACATCCCTAGAAGCTGAGCTGATCAGGTTACGTTATAACCTGATCTTTTGAAGCAGAGTATCCAGCCCACTGGGACTGCCAAGGAGCATTTACAAACCTGGTGGAGAATGATCAGCCGCTGCTCTGCTTCTCACATGCTTCTCAGCTTCTGCCCCATGTCACTGGTGTTGCTAAGCAGGTACTGAGAGATGTCACTGCTTCTAACTCTACACTTAATATGGAGAAAAGGGGCCCCAGTGCCATTTTTGGATGTCTGTGGCATTGCCCCTTAGTACATGGGTGGGAAAAGAAACCTTATGGCTGCTCACACGTCTAGCCCACGGGCAGGTTCCTAGGCTCAGGCTTGGTACCTCACTGTGCTGTGTCAGGGAGCTTGGCCAGTGGTGAGCAGTCCCCGCAGCTGGGAATCTGGGGTAAATTCACAACCAAAATGAGGTGAAATGGCACAAGGGTGAGAGAACAGTCCTTTTCATATATTTGTTTAGAGACAATACTTTATCTGTGCCTAGCTACAAAAGAGTTGTTTTAAAGCCTGGTTGTTGCCATGAGCCATGTTTCTGAATCCGAAACAGTTGAAGGAGCTCAGTGCACCTCTGGCTCTGGAAGGGGAAAGTGTGGTACATGAGTAGGCTCTTCTTTGGGTAGAGAGAAACAGGATTTGGAACATACTGAGCAGACCAGTTTTGCTGGAAGAAATCCCTTTAATAATCTATAATTTTAACAACAAAGTGAAAGGGAAGATTTAAATTCAAATATGAAAAGGAGCTGAAAAATCCTACAGATGCAGCTTCATTTTATAGATTAAGATCAAAAACATTTTTTGCCCTTTGGTATATTGGCTTGAATTTGTTATATGGGGTACACAGTCAAATCTGGCTGTCTCTGCTAAGAGATTTGGCAAGTGTGAGAACTATGAATCAGTTATACCTTTTGAAAGAACAAATTTTTAAAATATGAAATAAAAAGGAAGAGAAGATATTTGCCACTATATCAGATTTCACTTATTTTTTATTATAAGGCGCTTCTTTTTCAAAGTACATGTTGTAAGCAAGTGAACCTATTAGTCCAGGCATGTAAGAGATAAGAGAATCAAGCTTATATTTCTCATTTTAAGAGGCACTTGTCTGTGGATTTATGAAAACTCTGAATTAGACAAAACAAATTCACAGCTGTACAAAGAAAACTTGACCAGGTCATGTAAAACAACAATCTAAAGTGACAATTTGTTATAGAGTAGGTGATTAGGTCATTTCAGTAAAGGAAAAAAATACAATAATTGTCCAGCCATCAAATGGCTAAGCCTAACATGAAATAACATTCACTCTTATTCTTAACTAAGAGACCAAAACTGAATGCTCCCCAATCCATAATAAGGCAACCAAATGAACTGCCCTAGCCACCAAGCAGCTTCTCCCATCCTACATTTTAGAGAGGATAAATCATCGTGGCAGTCTCTTTGGTCCCTGCGAAGGGCTCAGAATGTTTTCTGCCTCGCAGCCACCAGTGCTTACACTCACACTCACTCTTAGGGCTGCGCTTATGCCACTGTATGCAACAGCAACAGGAAGCAATCCATGCCCCCGAGGGCTTCTGGCAGAGGTTAGCTATCGCGCAGCCTGCAACTTACTGGGAGTCTGTGTTGTTACCAGACACATCTGACCCTTACTCTTTGTTAGGGCACCAGCTCAGGACCCTCAGATCTGCGCCAGGCATTATCATGGTGGAAGACTGCAAAACCATCAGCTGCAATTTTTACATTGGTGTGTGTTGCTGTGCTTTAATCATGGCACCCATGGCAGTCAGCCACACAAATGCATGCTGGGCCTCACCTCTGCAGGTATCAGAGCCTGCAGGAAGGAAGGTCATGGCCAGCTGTTACGAAATGGGAACAGAAGCTGTAGCCAGAGCAGGGAGGAGGTGCCAGTCCTGACCCAGGGGGCACTGAGACTCCAGGTAGGCTGATGTTCCCAGGCATTCTTGCTGGCTCCAGTACTGGATGCCATGGCTGTGGCTTGTACCTCTGAACTGAGGGACAGGAGGGACAGCAGTGCTACCCAGGGCTGTGTGTCTCATGCTACTGCAATCCTTGTCCGTGCAGTGTGAGGTTGTTGAACCATTGCAGCTGGTTTTGGGCTCCCTAACCATGGAGCCAGGTGAGTCCCCAGCCTCAGCTTGGGGGCCTAAGGCCAGCAAGGACAGAGAACGGTGAAGATTCATCTGTGCCTCTCTGGTAGAAGGTAACAGCATCGTAGCCATCATGTACCACACTGCAACATCAATTCTGCCAAGGTCTATAGACATATAGCAATAGATGAAAAAAAAAGTCAGGGTTATTTCTTTCTGTACTTCAGAAGCTTTTTCTATTCCTCTTCCCCTCAGCCTTTCCTTTCCTTTCCTTCCTGTAAGCAGGAAATTTCTGCTTATATTCACACGGGCAGTCATGCAAAATACATGTAATGTTTCCATCTCATCACCTGTGTGAGTCTAGGCACTCATTAGAATAACTCAGCCCCATTGCTATAGGTTTGCAGGTTCTCCTCTCCTTTTGCCAGCCCCTTAGCTGGGGCTCTCAGGGCCCTCAGGGCTACCTGAGATATGGCTGACAAGGAAAGAATCTCTTGCTGTTGTGGTTTTATCTGCTGTGTTTATCACATGAAGCTGCCAGTTTGAGGCTTACGCTGCCTGTTTCCTGCAGTTGTGAGAGCTGTCAAGCACCACAGGTCAACTCTCTCGTGGATCTGGTCCTTGCTCCCTCATCACTGTTAAGGACATGTGATGGAGTGGTACACCTGTGCTACTGGAATACACCTGTGCTACTGGAATGTACCTGTGCTGTTGCCCCTGCCCCTGCACATGGATACAAGCGTGGAGGCGGTAGATGCCAGGAGGACAGCCCCTTTCCCCATCCACTCACTGCATGTCCCAGCCATCAGCAGTCCCCTTACCAGGGGGCTCGGGGTCTTGGGGTCCATCTGGCTGCCAGATAGCTCCCAGCCCTGGAGTTTCAGAACGCAGGTTGCCAAAGCACAGCTTCTTCAACAGAGCCAATCACCTGGTGCAGCTTGTTCAGTACCCTCCGGTGTGCCAAACCACACTGGCATGCCTCTTGGCATCCTATGCCTCTTTGTAATCAGTTTTTGGTTTCTGAAATTTGCCTTGGCGCTGCTGCTTGCTGGCGGTATGATCTCAATGGCAGGCCTTCAGGCCACCTTGGGACAACCTGACACTGTTGACTTTTCTTGTCTTCTGCTTCTTGTCCCCCAAACCTGCTCCCCCCAGATGGCCACAGGGGATCTCTCTGCATCCCCTTGCAGCTCTCTGCTGTGTTTCAACCATCTCCCTGTGTGTTTTCCTGTCTTCTGCTGCTCTAAGGACGAATTTGGCCCACACAGATAAAGATGCTATTTGCAGCCCCTGGCAGGGGTGTTTAGGTAACAAGACTGTGAGGGTGTGTGCTGTTCCCCAGTGCCTGGGGTAAGGATGTGGAGTGTGGGGCATACAGAGCCTGGTGGGATGGTGCCACAGTTGTGCACGGGGCAGAGCAAGTCAGTCCTGTCAATCTAGTCCCTACCACCTGTAGAAAATAGCTTCTGGAAACAGCTGTGGCCATGCTCAGGTGTAATTTCCAGGACCTTAGCAGGGTGGCTCCAACACGGAGATCACAAGTATAGTAATACCTATGTAGTGTGGAAAGTCAGAGGGCCACTGCTCCAGCTGGGGATGTGGCCCTAACCTCATTTAGTAGCATAAACATGTACTCCAGCTGTATATACACTAGCAAACAAGAGAGGCCCAGGGCACAGGTTCAAGCGTTAGCCTGTGATGTGTTTCTATTTCTTAACTATTATCAAACTCCTTGATCAGGTTTGGGCCTGTTGGGCCTGTGCCAACCAGCACTTTCCCAGAGCAAGATCTGGAGACGGTACATGCTAGTGTATCTTTCCAGTCCAGATGTAACCATTCTTGTTGGGTGGAGACAGCGTGGGGGAAGACAAGATTTAGCCATGTGGATATAGCATATGGTTCCACCTAGCCTCTGGGCCAGAGAGCAGCCCTTGTCTCTGTTTTATTTATTAGTATGAGCCTAGTCAGACAGGATCAGCCTCTTCTTTTGGATGTACTCAGCAAAGAATTAGTTCGTAATCTGCTTGCATGACTGAAAGCAATTGTTGTTCTCAAACAAACAAACAAAAACCTCTTAAGTTGAAAGACCATTATTAAGGCTGCAAAGTCAAGCCCTCAGAAATTAGCCATTGCCTGAGTCAAGGATGCTTGTGCAACCTTTATTTGTAGCCTTTATGTGCTTGCCTTACAACAGTCTTCAGTCACCGTCTGCATGCTATTTTTTCCACTGAGCTTCTGCTTCCTTCAGTGCACGGGATGGGCTGAACACAAATAATTACAAGTTTAGTTCTGCCGTCTGCCTAATGTGTGATTCCAGGCTTTACTTGTTGCACAATATTCAAAGCCTGCTCTGAAGATATGGCTATCAGTTTCCTCATTGCCTTTCCCGTGGTAGACACCAATAGCCTGTGCATGGACTCCAAAAACAAGAGCGATTTTTAACTCCTAGTGTCCTGCTGAAAGTGGAGGGTATAATCTCCTTGGTTTACAGTTGCCAAACATCTAATAATTTGGATATTTTATTTCTAAGAGCCTAGGAATCCTGTTTTTCAGTCTGCTTAGCAGTAACATCAACATCTAGAACAGATGCCATTTGAATTTCACTGAAGTTATTAGTTTCATCATTTTGGCAAATCACGCCATAAAACGTTAGGTTTGGCATGCAGAAAACGAAGAATGCATGACTTTTTCAGACCTATCATCATACAGGCACACTGTGGCAGAGGCAAGTGTAGAATTCAGCTCCTCCAAGGCAACAGTCAGGCTTTTCTGTTCCTCTAGTCCCCTGACTCATTGGCTTCATACTTTCCAACCTCTGCAGCAAATAAAGTAGATGTACTTCAGACTTTATCTGCTTTACCGTGCTGTCTTGGTTTACACCTGGAGCTCGTGTCCTCCATTCATTCAGCAAAGCACAATTGTTATGAACAAGATCATAGAATGAACATGCCAGCTCTGTCTGAATCCTAACCTAAACCCAAACCGAAGTCTTCTTTTTTAGACCTGTATGTAGGTAAGGAGCTGGCTAGCAAGCCATAGTCCCCAGCTACAGGTATTGAGCAACCTGGACTTCTAATCCAATTTCAAACCCAGACTCTTTTGCGCAGACCCAGACATCTCTTACATAATCAAAGATAAATAGTCTTAATTACAGCAGCCCCTAGGAAGATGTCTGTGGGCTGGGACCTTACTGCTACCTCTGTGGTTTGAAAGCAGAACTGAAGTACCTGGAGCTGATGCAGAGAGCTCCTTTGCTGGGGTTAAATCAGTGGCTGTTAGCAAAAACAAGTAACAATCCCTGGGCGACCAGTGGCAGGGAAGGATGAGGAGAAACACAGTCCATTGAAGCACTCAGATGTTTATGAAGAGCAGGGAAGTGGTTTGGGCTCTTTCAGGCCTTTGAGGGTGTCTAGTGAGTCCTGAACATGCTCCCCCCAAACACGTCTCCTTCCCTGTCCCCTCCACCCTGGAACTGTCAAAGCTGATGCTTATCTGCTGCAGATAATGTCACAGCTAGTACAGCTACTCATGGGAACACAACTGGGCAGACCTGGGGCCTTTTGAAAATACTGTCCTCTGAATATGAAGAACAAGTATGGAGAGGTTAGGGAGTCACTTTCCCCTCTAGTCCTTGGTAAATATTTTTCAGTAGTTCTAAAAATAAAAAAGCTTTAGACAGCTACCTAAGCAATCCAGACTCAACAAATATCTTTATTATATGAAAATAAAGAAAACTTCCTGCATGTGGTTTGTTTTCAGCTACCGTTATCTGTTTAATAGTCACTGAGCTAAGCAAGAAAAGCATAATAAAACAAGCAGATTTATGTTAGATTTCTTGCATAATACAGGCAGGCATTCTCTTTTCTCTAGTGACCTTAGAAGTCTCCATGCTTTAGTAATTGATGGTTTGTTATATGCACTGAGGGGGGGAAGCACATGGTTGAAAATAAGTTTTCTGAGTTATATATTTGTCACATAAGTACAGAGAATAGTGCTTCAGATTTAAACCATGTAGTTAGTACAGGCTGACTGACTAGACTAGCTCTGCCACAGTTAGGTATTAGATGTGCCTGGTATCTCATTTACAGGTCAAGTCAGACTCCACAAGGTCAGCTGCCGCTCCTGAACACTGCCTGCCTCACTCCAACTCTGCTTGGTGGCAACCACTCACCACTGGAATTTGTTTCTGAGCATTACAGAGCTCTTGGACTGTCTGCCCTAAAGCAACTGTGGCCAGACAAAGGCAATCTCTTCTCACATAGAGCAGAATCCCAAGCCCTGCGAACTTAGCTCCCTCTGTTTGGTGTTACTGATCCGTTAGTCTAAATATGGTACATGGCAGTTTGATGGAAATCATTTCCAGTAAGAGAGGATGTTTCCTCAGCAGTTTTCAAGCTGGCTCTGACTCAGGCATTCTCATGGGAGCCCATTTAACTGGTCATTAGGGAGACAGCAAAAAGGCATTGAGGAATTTCGTAACAAAGACGTGCATCCTGTATGAAAGACCTCCTGAGAATCCTTCTGGCCATTGGCTCTGTGCATGCTTGAGAGATTTTATTAATGCTGCTAAAAAAGTATTGCTGAAACTAATCTATTATTTGTGCATAACTTTAAAGATGCTGTATTGTACTTGTTCCAGAAATGTGATGAACCACTGTGCTTGTAAAATGCTGTGCTCAAACAAACCATAATTAAATGTTTAAAGTCGATTAACACCCTATATTGCAACACAGTAATCGATGGTGGAAGGGTTGCAGTTACTAAATGAATAACGGGAAGAAACATCCAGAATTTGCTAAGCAAAGTCTTCTTATAAGCTAGAACCAAAGTAAATATGTCAAGCAAAGAGGCTATGTAATGAAGTAGAGGTTGTGAATTGCTCTTACAAAAGACATACTAGGCAAAATAAGTATTCTTTCATAACACATACTCTCTGATTTACACCTTTTTGTCCATACATGTTTCAAGGCAAATCTTTTCCAGATTTGCAGTGTTGGAAATTAATAAGGCTTTAATCCTCTAAAATCCCTGAATATGGAGATTTCTTTAGGTGTCATGGTTGGATCCACTGATTTTACTAGGATTACTAACACAATTAAACCCAAATCCTGTCTTACGAGTTGCATTGGACTGAACCCAGTAGCTGGCAGAAGGGTGGGTGTCACAGAGGGCCAGAGTTTTGGTTTCCAGTTCAAGTCATCCAGTTTGTGGCTGCTTCTGAAACCAAAACACCTCAGCATGGATGTCACAGGCCAAGTGACAGCCCTCTTGCCGAGGCACTTCTGTGGGTTTGGGATGCCCCAAAGTTAGTTGTCCTCTACAAGTCACAGGCAATCCCGACAGAAGAGGGTCTGTTGAATGAGCAACACATAAGGGGATCTTCTCATCCAGACCCTGACATTCATGCAGAGAAAATGTAAAAGGCCTTCTTTATTGACCCCTCTTTGTAAGGATCAGGCTTTAGGCAGGCGTTTTCTTCATTTGGAGACACATTGATTCTTATCATTAATAGTAAGACTGTTGAATGTTTACTGCCAAGTCAGACTGAATCACAACCATTTTCTGCCTGAATAAACAAGAGCTATCATGAGTGAAATCATGTTGCCTAAGTGTTAGAACAAATACTTATGGGATTGCAAATTTGGTGACTGGGCATGCTGGCCTGGTGCTACATGCAGAAGTAGTGACACTGGGGGGGAAAGGAGCAGAAAAGGAGCAGAAAAGCACAGGGGCAAAACACATACAGAAGAGAGAGAGAAGGAAGTTTGGTTAGATGTACAATAAATTTTGTAAAAAAAGTTACAGTGTTCAGGTGCTCTGCATTGAAAAGTGGAACGTACCATAGGTGATCAGCCCCTTCGTCTTGCTAGTCAAGGGTTTGACAAAGGGAGGCATTGATGACAGTTTCCTCTGCCCTCCAAATGTCCTTTCCTTGGATAGCTGGATGTTCCCTATGGGTCTTTAATATATCATCTCTCTGATGATGCTGTCTGTAGTTAGTGCTATCATAACTCTGCGTGCTCTTGTTATTCACCTGAACCTTTCTGATGTCCTTACTTCTTCCTCGCGCTAAGCTCTTGGCTTCAATAACTTCTCATAGCCAGGAGATTCTTACTCTAACAACATCCATGAAAAAAAGATATTTTTAAGCTGATCTAACTGGCTAAGCCCCTATTTTAAGCTACAAAGTCCAGTCCAACCTTACCAATGGATAAGATTTTTAGGCAATCTTATCCAGCGTACATTAGCCAAGGCATCCCTGTAGCTGAATTAAATATGTTAAGATTTAGCAAAACAAGTTTGCTGGTACATGTTTTGAAAAAAAAAAAAATTCCTGCAATGAGAGGCATGAATTACACATAATTATTGACCCTACAGTGTAAATACTGATGATAGGAAGTTTTTTAATGTACATTACTAAATGAGTAGAGTGTTTATAGCTATAGAGACATCAGTGGTTTAGCAATTAAACGCATATTTATGAACTCTTCTAAATAGATATTATTAATCAAAAAAAAATCAGTTTTAAGATAATTAAAAAAAACACTTTTCAGATCCAGGACTCTAAATTGTCTACGAGCTGTTATAATCTTTAATTTACAACTATATAAATAGCCCACACATAACAGCTTCTTCTAGGGCCTATTCCAAGGACCTTAAGTGAATGTAAAGTCTTTCCACTGACTTCAGTCAGCTTTCAAAAGACACTTAATCTCCTGCCAGCACTACCTGCTCACTATTAACTGCTCTGGCATGTCCATGCTACTCTTCTGGCCCTTGCAGAGGAAGGAAGGGAATGAGGAGTGTGATGCCAAGAAAGATTGTGTACTCCATTTAACAGTGTTATCCTGATGGCGCTCAGCTCGTTTCTCATCCAGTTTTTGCTGTGGGTCACTGATGACGTGTTGTGTGAATGATGGCGAAAAGCTAGTTGTTTTCAAGTATTCATTTGGAGCTGGTCCTAAGCAGAAACGGGACCTGGTCTGTGCAGTGCATGCTCTAGGTCTCAGGGTGGGAGAGGTCGCCCTGTGCTGCTGCAGGAGCAAGTCTGTTGAAGGCCTGCAGAGCACAAGGTTTGATGAGATTTAAGTCCAAAGGGTGGGTTGGGCCATAGGGAAACAAAGACTCAGAGGAAATAGGTTGGGTTATGTTGGCAGGTAGTAAGAGTATGTGGGACCAAGGTGAAAGGAAAGACATTTGACCCCTTCAGGTATTGCACAATGTTAGTGTCACACTCAAATCCTTGCCTTAAACCTGATGATCCATTAAGAATTTGAAACCAAACGTACCAATGGAGTCCCCAGTGGACATTTCATCTGCAGCTATAGGGAGTAACATGATGATCTTAAGGTCCTTTCCAACCTAACCATTCTATGATTCTATGATTTCCCAAATCACCACTGTAGAAGGGGAATATTGTGCAGTCTGCTATAATAACTGGTCACCAAGGGCAGAGTTACAAGACTGGATTTTAGAGATGGGTTTAGACTGAGACAGAAAGTGACAGGTCGGAATTCAGGTTCATTTAAAAAAATGTCACTACTTACAAGTCTGCTCCCTTACCCCTCAGGTCTCATGTTTGTACTGCCACAGCTATTTAAATGTTAGGCAGGTCAGGAGGAGATGAACATATGTGCAGAGAAATCAGGGGATGCTGATCACCTGAGCTGTGAAAATAAGTGGTTTGAACTGAAATAAGAGCTGCTGTTCTGTTTGGATTCAGGATTTGAGTAAACACTAGTGTTTAAATAACCTCTCTCCTTTCCTTTTCCCCTTCACTCTCTCACCTTCTGCATCTGAGTTTCCATGTGGTACTGCAGCCCAATGAATACTGCCAAGTCTGATTTTCAAGCAGGTAAGTTCAGCTGAAAATTGGAAGGGTACTACCTACCCCAGTCACTATGCCTTTGTGGGAATTGTCTGGCCACCTGCAATTAATTGTCTGCTCTTCTGCTGATATGCAAGAAGACAGCCAGGATGAAAAGTCCCACTATTCATTTACCTCTGAATCAATGGTGGGACCTGACTTATGGTGAGCTTCTGTAACCTCTGGTAAGGCCTGCATAGCTCTCAGTGCTGAGCGTCAACTCAGGTGCCTCCAGTGATGGAGGAAGATGCTCAGTGCCCAGGATGGAGGGAAGGAGGGGAGAAAAGCCTTGAAATAGTTGTGGTCTTTGGCTCCAAGCCGAGGAATCTCTGGAAGAGGGGAAGTTTGAATAAATTATCCAAGTTGTTGTAGAGATTATTACTCCCTCTGGGTCTTCTCTGGGGAAGGTGATGACGGGAGAGCCCGGGAAAGGAAGCTGCTTAAGTCCGATAGAGTGAAGGCTTGTGCTCAACGTTGGGCCAACCTCACAAAACCATGCCATGAGAAATGTGCGCAGTGGGGTTTTTTTTGCTGGTTCTGCATCTGTGGTCTTTGAATATGGCAGCAGATATTGCCAGGGTACAAGAAGAAGCGAGCTGAAGGGTTCTGGGGCTTTCTGCCAGCTTTTTGCCCTGTTGAGGGACTTTCTGGTGACAGTGTCAGAGTGGCTCTGAAGAGCCACAGAAAGGGGCAAAGAGGTGCTCCGACCCTGCCATTTCTCACAAGCACTTCTCAAGTGCTCTCAATGATATGGGATTGGAAAAGCTCTATATCCCTATATATCGTTGTGCAAAGCTTCTGCACAGAACCTGGAAAATCGCCCCTGTCATCTGACTGAGGACCAAACGTATATATTTGGTACAGCTGGTACTTTTAAATGCCTCAAATGCCAACGCTTCTGTTGCTCACGTGGGGAAAAGAGCAGCGTCGCTGCCAAGTGATCTCTCTGAATTTCCCCTCAGTTCCGGGAGGGGGAGGCATGAGAGAAGGGATGCCAGGCGCCTGCTTCCCATCGCTGGCGAGGTGACCGCCTGGGGAAGACGTGGAGCTGAGGAGCAGGCTGCCCTCTGCTAGACGTGTGCGAGACCTCTGCGTGCAGTGTCTGCTGGGCGAGTCACGGGAGCAGGTCTCACTGTGTGGGCATTGCTTTCCCCGCCCCGGCCCTGGGTGGGTTCTGCAGGGAGAGCCCAGATGGAGGAATTTCTTTCTTTACACAGTGGGTGTTAATCAACATGTTGGGAAATGCAATTACAGGTTCACAAGCTGTGGAAACCTCTGGGTTTCCCACACTTGGTCAGTATGGTCATCATCCATGGCTCAGCTCTTTCATTAGCTGCCAGGGACACTTAGCCTCTCATGTTGTCTGCATGAGACCGGGAATGTTTTCTGAATGACTAAGGTGCCAGCCCTGGAGGCATACGTGTAGGTTTTGCAACAGCCAGCACTAGGATTTTCCTAAGAGAATTAGGAAAGCAGTTTTTCTGGGAGCCAAACTCTATTAGTTGGGTTTAGGATTTTATTTTTTTTCCAAAAATCCCTGCCTTTTTGTTACTAGCTTTCCAGCTGAGCATGTTAGACTCCTGGCACTGTTGCAGTACTCTGCTGCATTACTCAGCTTTTGTGCTGCCAGACTGAAATGTCAATGCAAGTAACTGTCAGCCTCCCAGGACGTGAAATGTAGAGCACCATTCCCCCTCCCTAGGTAAGCGGTTTCAGGATACAGCTCAGTCAGTTACGAGAAAGGTTATAGGATATGTTACCTGAGGTAGTGAGCTGCTGGGCTTGCCAATACACAATGCCCTTCCCAGTCCTGACTTCCCAAGAACACCATGCATGATGTGGAAAAATAAACTTTTCCCATTATGTGCACTTTCCTGAGTCATTCTGCTAAATTTTATTCCTGTTGTCATTTTTCTGCATTCCTACATGGCTATGTCCTGACGGCTATGTCCAGTGAAAACCTTTGTTATTAGAAGCCATAATTCCCCTACCAGCTCTCAGAGTTCACCATTTATAGGACATTTGTATCCTGACCTTAAGGCCTTGCCTACACAGAAAGGCTGTGCTACTCTAGCCTTAGCAGTATAGAGTAAACCAATCTCTGCCTTTCCCCCACTCCTTCTTGGTGCGGATATAATCACACAGCTATAAAGATGTTTATACAAATTTGGGTTATTCTTACAGAGAAAGCAGAGTGTGTTTTAGCGCAACAAGGCAGTTTTATTTCAGTATAACTGCAACCCCACCAAGCCTTATGCTGATCTAATTAAGGCTAATTTTGTACAGAAGTGGATCACAGAAGGAGTATGCTGAAATGTTGATATACGTGAGCAGATGCATAGACAGGGCTACTGTCTATGTCCTACGTATGTTCTGATGCAGAACTCCCACCTGTGGCGGCACAGACCTAGCATTGTACAAGAAGAAGGTTGTAACACTGACTGAAATAATTGTATTCAATTATTTTAGTAAACACAGAAACTGTGTTTAGCCAAGGTGTATAGAGAAACGCAACTTATTTGTATCATTTCTTACTCTTCAGA
Organism: Strigops habroptila; assembly: GCF_004027225.2. Taxonomy (NCBI): domain Eukaryota; kingdom Metazoa; phylum Chordata; class Aves; order Psittaciformes; family Psittacidae; genus Strigops; species Strigops habroptila. The sequence goes on along the minus strand of NC_044278.2, from coordinate 29,987,661 downwards.
GGCTGGACTGCCCTGTTGGAAGTCAATCCTGACAACAGCCAGAAGCATAAGGTCCGTGAGACAACAAGTAAGGTTTGGTCTAAGAAATGAAATACCAAAATTATTCACCATTCAAACAGACAGTTCAAGAGAACATGTTCTTATGAATTAACGCTTCATGGTCTGAGTACTTTTAGTGTTTCAATTAATTTTGAAAGGTTTGGGAGAAAATGGCCCCTGTGTCTGGAAAGAAACCTCACACTGACCTCACCCAAGGAATCTGGATGTCTTCTTCCTGTTTTAAAGAAGCAAATAAGGATGAATCTAAATGAAGTGGCCAGCAAAACTTCAAGCCAAATCAGTTACAACATATCTGCAACCACAAGCCAATTAGGCCTGCCCTGGGGGTTTAATACAGTGTGCTAGACAATGCCAGTATCTGAAAGTCTGTAGTGCTTTCTAGTCCATGCAAAAAACCCCAAACAATTAACTGAAAACCAGGTAAATAATAAACATGTTATGTAATAGATTTTTGAACATGTAATATTCATGCCATTTCTCCAGGGCACCTCAATTCCAGGATGAGACTAGACTTTATTCAAGCCCTGCTGACAGTAAAGCACTTTTTAAAGGAATGGGGATGTTTGGCAGAGCTTCAGCACTCAGAAACTCCTTGGCTGTGTACAGCCGTACCCTGCGTTACTGACTCACATGCTGATCCTGGAGTCTGAACCAGCTGCCCCTACAAGTTCAAGCAGTCATAGGCCTGCTCTGACAGCTTACTTATCAGCTGGGAAAGTCCCGTATGGCCCATGACGTACAGGCTGGCAAGGCCTAGCATCATCAGGGTGCACTTTGGTTAGTCTTCACTTTCTTGGTCATGATATGCTCCTACATGGGGAAGATGGGCTGAATAGATTTGTCTTTAGCCAAGCATTATAGCTGGCTGGTAATGACTGGTCTGAGGAGCTTCAGTTCTACTTTGGTGGTACAAAGGGATTTCAGTGGAGACTGACAATCTATCCAATAGTAGTAACTTTTAGTAAATTTGTAGGCTTTCTAACAGCAGTGGCAAAATCCAGGCTGTGGTTATAGTCATGACTTCTTCCACATTGTCCTTAAATATGGTGTGAACGTGCAGCCAGGAAGCATGTCTTCTCTTGTTGTGCGTCCTCAGTTCTTCATGCTCTGTAGGGAAGGTGGTCAATGCAATTTTTAGACAAGATAAACTGAAGTTACTACCCATTCCTTCTACAGTCTAGTTAGGGATAAGAATTTGCTTTCTCTTCCCACATGCCTTCTCAAGCTGTGGGCAACACCCTATTTTCAGTAAAGTCAATGGGCACGAGCTTCCACCATTTCCTTCAGCAGAACCTAAAATTCACCAACGTGTATGGAAGTGCTCATATTTTTATAGTTTCAGGCATATCCTCCCTACATCAGTTAACCTTCACTACTGTAAAAATCCTCTGCAAAAAGAACTCCCCAGATAGCCTGTACTGTCATAGAGCTTGCACAGGACCAGCAGCGGGATACCAATAGCAGCAGGCAGCAGTGCTGAGCAATACGGGAACGGGAGTGGACCTGGCAGTGCTTGGGGTTGGAGAGACTCTGGGGTGAGAGGGAGGGCTGTGCCACACACTTTCATTTGTGTTACCCGCATAAGTGTACAACCTGCTCTGTTTCTACATTGCAGGGTTTTGCTTCTCGCAGCTAACCTCTGGTTATACAAGTGATTTCTTACATGGTGCGCTGAGCAGCACCTAATCATTTTCCCTCACACAGAAGGAAGTTAATGATTGTTTAATGTGTCTGGAGCAGTGATGTCCCATGTTTGGCTTACAGGTCTCTAAGGCTGTCCAGGAAGTTTAACTTTGCAGTATTCAACAGCTGAGCTTTCCATTTAATTAATTTTGGCATTATTTTTGTATTCTCATCTCTTTTAATTTCCAAGAGTTCTTTGGAAAATAAACAGAATCTGATTTTGCAGATTAAAACAAAAACCCACATTCATTATTTCACATCAAATATTTTCTCATGGATGAATGAGGAGGGGGAATATCTTTGGGCTTCTGATAAAGAGAAGAGAGGTCCCATGTCTCCCACCCTATGAAGAACCTTGCCCTATGGAACTGTGGGTTTCTGCACAGAAAAACACTCAGATCAGCAACTCACTCCTTCCTGAATGGCAGAAAGGGCCCAGCAGCTCTCTGTTTTACTCTGTCAGGTGAACAAAAGGGAGAAAAACTAATGTTGAAGTAGTATCAGTGGTGGCCTTGTGATTTCCCATACAGACCTTCTCAGCTGGACCATGGAGATGTTGTTGGTGTTAGCCTCTCCTAGGTGGTCCCTCTCAGTCACAAGATATACCAAGCACTTCCACTGGCTTGCTTCAACTGCAATGTAGACATATTATCCTTTGCTTTTGTATTTCATCCTAAACATGTGAAAACAGGTAACTGATCTCTGAGGAACTAGAAAGTTTGAGGTACCCAAAATCTCAGGTAGTCATGTTGAGGGATGAAAAAGTCTTAATCAAGCTTCTGGTTTCTATGTTGGTTTTTTTCTGAAGCTTCGAGCCTTGGAGCTACCTTGTCATTCCAGCTGGACTCTTTTCCAGCCAGGGGCAGCTGTGGGCCCAGGTAAGGTAAGATGCCTGGGGATGCTATGACTTTTCTGCAAGCAAGTCCATTAGTCAAACGTGTTATTGGTGGCATTTGTTACTCTCATTTTGAAATTTCATATTGAGTTTCAAAGATAACATAATGCAGAGATATGCTTTTAATGACCAATCTACAAGGGAGGGGAAGCGGCTGTTCAGGAGGTTACAGAGTGGGTAATGAAAATGCTCTCAGTGGCCAGGGATGTAGAGAAATTAGGGAGAGTCCAGAGGAAAGCTACAAGAACAATAAGAAATTTAAAAACCACGGTCTATTAGGAAAGATTAAAGGAAGTAGGGGGTTTAGTCGAGGGCAAAGGTTGGTGAAGGCTATACAAAGTCTTTGAATATTTAAAGGCTTTTACGGGATGGCAATCAATTTTCTTCAAGTCCACCAAGGGAAGTAGAAAAAGAAATCAACTCAATTTGTGGCAAATATAATATACCTTGCTTACTAGCAAAAATTTCTTTTTGTTGTTGTTTGTTCCTCTTTTTAAAAATGCATGTTAGTGAAATGGTAGAGCAGGTTATCTAGGAAATCATGGAACTCCTTCACAAAATGGTTTCAAGACTCAGCTAGACAATCTTCTGCCAAAGATGCCTGGTTACACTTAATCTTGCCTCAGTACAGGAGTTTGTACTGGATGAATTTAAGCTGCACAAATATCGATGAGAAACATCTCTCCATCATGTTTTAATAACCTGCTCTGTGCAGTGTGGCCCCAGAACCCAACATAGCTGAAAATAGACCATTGTTTCTGGACAACTGGACCTGAAAACTGGTCTGATGGAGGTTTTAGGGAATTAGCAGTCTGCATTAACGCCTTTCTGTGACTCAGGCAGCCACAGAAACCCTTGCTGACTAAGTTACTGAGCAGGGCACAGTCTGCAAACAGGTCCAAGGGCATTTTGGGTGCTCTGTCCTCAGGATTTTACCTGTTCTGGGGAAACCAAGTGATTTTTTTCCTCCTCAGTGACAGCCACATGAGCCTTTTTCTTGCCAGACTTGCTACCCTTTGTCGGGCTGTCTGGTTTGGATCTTTCTTTGTGCATCATCAATGCAACACTCACACACTCCTTGTTGAATCAGGTGAACTAGAGAGAGCCTAAGGAAAGGATGACATGCATAAGCAGAGATTTAGCAAATATGAAGCAAGATGGAAAGACCTGGTTTGCTCAATAGGGGGAGAAATAACAAGCTCCCAGTATAAAAGCTGTCCATAGGGAGCATGTCATGGGACCATTCTCCATGTCTGCTGGGAAGAGGGACAGGTGAAGAGCCATGTGTCCTTTTCTTAATGTGGGCAGCTTTTCCGTGTATGCTGTCCCTGCCCTGCTCCTTCTCTAGGCCTTACTGCAGAGAGAAGTCACTCTTGCTCTGAGCCTGCAAGACCTCCTGTTGGCATATGCATCTCCAGTGCTGGCTGCGCTTGGCCCAGCAAGGGGGATGAGGAAGCCACCCCCCATGAACACCAAAGCATGATAACAAGGGCCTGTGTGAGCTGCCAGAGGACATGATATGAGGGAAGCTTACTCCACTTCGTTGGCAATGAAGCATCTTTTCTCTGAATAAAAATATCCTTGAGAAAGAGAGTCTAATTTGTAGTTAATAGCTGGAAGGTTTTGTGAGAACTTTGCAAGGGCAGAAAGCTCTGGAGTCTTATGGTCTGGGATATAATAGAGGAGGATGGTTTCCATGAATACTCAGGGGTATTATTTTGCATCGCACATGTTTTTTTATTAAGTTTGGTCTCTTCCTACAATATACAACATGTGCTGTACAGAAGCAAGACAAGACAAAGCTAACCACATAGGTCATGACTCTGAGCATTTGGGAAGCTGCTCTCCAAATATAAAAGTTAAGGTAAATATCTGGTGTTGATAAATGCATTTTGCATACTTAAGGCCACCACTGTTCCTTGGGTGCCCTTTGTTAGTGTAAATAAGCTTCATCTTGGTTTGTGGCAAACCTCAAATATTTGACTTCAGTCTCAGCACAGTTAAGCAGACAGTATAGGGAGTTATTAATCTGTTCCTGTGCATGGCTTTAACACTGTAACTTATCATATTAAATCATTCTTGACAATGAAACCCCAAACTTTTCCAAAGAAAACAATTACAGAGGGTTAGAGGATCCTCCTCTTACCCAGTCTAAAGTTGCTCTGCTAAACATCCAGGTGCTGGCCATTCTTCCACTCCAAGGAAAATGTTAACATTTTCTCTCCACTGCATCAGCTTTATTAGTTTCAATGATAGTGGGGGAGCGGGAGGGGTACAACCCAACTGACACCATGTGTGTACCTTTGCCCAGGATAAGGCAGGAAAAAGTGGCTGTGAATGGGTGAAGATGCTGGGGCACCTCGCTGTGTGGAGATGCAGCTTGAGTCCACATCTCTGCAAACCTGTGCGCAGCCTCCTGAAGCAAGTGGGTGTGTTTTGACCACCATCATCTGACTTTTGGGAGTACAGGGAACAGTTGGAGTATGTGGGGAACTACACCTTTGGAAATCTCTGACCAAAGCCAGATGGATCCCAGATTCCTTGGCTCTGAACGCCTTGGATTGTGCAAAGCGGGTGGCTACATTGCTGGAAAAGTACTAAATGGCTCAGCACAGGGGGTTTTTTGTCTCCTTCACTCATAGCTATTAACATGAAGAAAGCAGAAGTTGCAGCACAGTTTCACCCTGGTCACTCCAGCTTTGGAGCACTGTTTGGGTAACTCTGGCTCAATGTGTCTGCTTCACAGCAGTGTGACTGCCTAAGAGGCTGGTGATTCAGAGCTGACTATGAATAGAAAAGTAGTCTAGAAAAATGTTTAGTGTATGTGGCAGCCATATCTGTGCTCCAAGAGATGTGAACTGCTTCATTCTCAAAGCAGCTTTGGGGCTTAACTGACATTGTACCTGTGTAAGCCCCAAATTTAGATCATTCAGCTCCTTCTTGTCTGCCATCTGAATTTGGAAGCAAGTGAGTTTTGCCAGTGTGTTCCTGAGGTGACGAAGCTGAAGGATGTGCATACAGCCACTTCTAGTTGCAATGGCTCCAGCAGGCTTTAGTTGGGAGCCATCACAATTAAGGCAGCTGTATGCACATCCTTGTAAACAAAGCAAGTGGTTCTCTGCTGCATTTCTCCTTCCCGTCAGTACACACACATGTGGTAATTGCTTCTTACTCAACAGCCCAATGAATAGTGCCTTGCATGGAGACATGGGTGTCTTGGTCCTTCTTCTGACTGGTTGGGGCCATCCTTTGTCTCTTGTGCGATGTGCCAGCCTCAGCTGTAGGGTACTTCAGGGTGAAAGCTTCCTCCCTGGAAGCTCTTGCATTTGGTAGAAAATGCTTAAACATGTACTGTGTTTCAGGAAGAGTGAGACTGACCGTGTACTCTGGTGATTAGGATTTCCAGCAAAATGTCTCAAATTAAACCTTCGTTCCAGTGACTCAGAGGACACTGTTTTAAAAGGGGCAGCAGTTGTCTCAGTAACACAAAACTACACCCTTTGGCTGGACAGGGAGTTGCCAGTCTTGCTGATCCCCTATCGCATATGTAAGTTAATGTTTTTGGCAACGTGTTTGTAACAAAGCTGAACTCTCTTATTCTCTGTACAAGAATTCTGTTTGAATTCTTGTTTGAAGCTCCTTGTTTGAAGCCATGTAGATATACCTTTCTGCCAGTTGGTCTATGCTTCACTTTTAATTCACTATTTTAATCTTCCCTGGACACTTTTGGATGTCCCTCCCTGCTAGCAGTGACCCAAGCAGAATCTGCAAATCCCAGAGGTTTGACCTGTCTGTGGTCTATGTGTTGGTAGGGCGCGGGTGGCGGGGGCTGTTCCTGTCAGTGCTTGGCTGGGGTGGGTTGTTTCCGAGCTCCAGTTTCTTCCCACCCACACGGATGGGACACACAGTGCTGTCTGGATTTCCCAGAATGAGCCTGGCCAGGAAAATGCAGAAAGCTTGGCTCCAGCTCTGGGTTTTGGCAAAGTCCTCTCCCAGGAGTGGGGCTGGTAATGGCAGCGTGGTGTGGTAGGGAAGCTGGCTGCAAACCCAAGCAAGCAGCTGGTACCAGGAAAGCATCTGTATTTCTTTAAAGAGAGAAAAAGACAAACAAGCTCCTCTTTCAGCTGGCCGAGGTTAAAATGCCAGGTCTGGCTCCTTCTCAGCACTTCAAGCCCTTTATAGGGAATTATTTCCTCAGCCATGCCCTCGATACCTCCAGCTACCCATTTCCCCATGGGAGGGACCAACAGCTACAGCTCCTTGGGAAATGTTCTCCTCCCTTCCTTTCTGGCAGGTAGATGTAGTTCTTGAACTTTCTGGGGAATCGGTTGCATCAGTGATGCAAATAGTTATCAACAATGACAAATTTTAACTGTACTGAATGGCTTGTTGAGGAAACCATGAAGGTTGCAAACTGCTCAGTATCTGACCTACTCACTGGTTATTCATGAAGATGACCTCAAGCTTTCCTTTGTTGAATGGAGCAGATGAACCCTGCCTTGCTGTCACCATTAAACTTGAGGGACCTGTGCTGAGCTATGGCAGCTTGGAGACTGAGACAGAGAACAAAGCAGCCCTTAATTTTAAGAGGAAAAAAGTTTAGAATATCTCAGGAGGCACAGAAACTGCAGAAGTTCCTGGATATGATGTAACTGTGCTGGCCCTGCCCAGTCTCAGGGGTGAAGTTTATCCCTGTGGGATGTGCTGAACTACCTACCTAACTAACAGTACAGGTCCTCAGCAGAGGCATGACTTATCAGAGAAGGCAAAATCCTAAATCTGGCAAGGCAGAAACAAACCTGCAGGTGGTCCTGGAATAGGTGTTTTGCCAGACTGACATTATCCGTGGAGTTATGGGCACACCCACACCTATGTCCTCATGGAGGTCAGAAACCTAGACTTGTAGGAAAAAAGTGATTTAAAACCAGGGGAAGGCAAACAAACTGCTTCTAAATTTCAGAAAATTGTAGTAAATTAAAAAAAAAAGTTAAATTCTGGTAATTAAATCTGAGCCACTATGAGTATGACCGAAATTCAGTGTTGCTTGGGTCTCAGCAGTGACTAACAGCGAACACTAAAGAGAACAACAAGCATTCAGTGTTACCATCAACAAGTGTATGTACTTCCAGCTTTCAGCAATGTATGACTCCTGAAATTTTTGAGCCAGAAGTTGTATCTGCATCTTGGTGTGAAATACTATTTAATGAAATTTTTCTCCTCCTAATTATTCTGATTCATATTTCTGGTATCCATGACACTCTGCGGCAGTGAGTTCCCCATCTGAGAGGGGGGAAGATTTAGGTTGTCTCTGTTTAGAATTAATCTGATGCATGCAGAGGCAAACATGACCATAAATTGCAAAGATCATGAGTCATTCAAATTAGTAATGGATTCCAAAATGTGCCATTCAGTTTCTCTTGCTGGCCTCCTTTGAGACATGGTATTAGCACATGGAGAACTTGGAGAATTGGAAGAGACTTAATAAACTACCCCTGTATTCTTTCATTTTTTTTTTATTCCATAAACAATTTTTGATTTAGTCAGCACTAACTTTTGAACTTTAAAAGACATGTTGCTTTGAAATTCAGTTTGAAGATTATTGTTGCAATGCTGTAATTAACTTGGCCTTAAACTGGGAGTGGTGCAAACAAGCAAGCTTTCACAACATTTTAGCTCAGAAAAATTGACATCATGAAGACATGTTTTCCTTACTACATCTTCCTGTATGTTGTCTATCCTATCAGACACAAGTATTATGATATTCCTTTTGTTTATTTCATTGTCTCACCCTAGATAAAAGTCATATAACATTATTTATGTTGCAAATAGTGTTATCTATCTGTCTAATTAGCTGTGTAGGCCTATATCATTATGTTTTACACAGTGAATGGAGGAAATCAGAAGGCCCACAGAACACCAGACCTTTTTTTGTGATGCTAAAAGGTAACTTATCAAGTGGAAAGAAGCTTGATATAGTGTGTGCCATTTTGCCAGGCTGTTATTTAATAAATGCTTTATCTGTGTGCAAGTACAGTGCTCAGGTTAAAACATCTTTGAAGGTGTCATTGCCCTGTAGAAAACGGCTACCCCACAATGGATGTATGGCCATATGGACAGAGGTGACAGGCATTCTGCTTGCAGCAGTGGCAGGTAGCACATGCTCATGGATGAGGTGTGAGAAATAGGATCTGTGCGATAGCACTGCCCATGGGTACCTATCTGCGCAGCTGTCAAGTTATAATTTTTGGAGATGGAAAACATCCTTCACATTTTATTTCAACAGTAACCAATGTATCTAGTTGCTATTCCTCATCAAAGTCATATTTAAAACGTGAAGAACTGCTTATTTATTTGCTCTGAGTACATTTGCATTTCCATTTGTTTATAAACCTCTCCAGGTGACCTGCCCTATTTGGCCAGGAATTGGCATAGGTCTGACACATTGACCTGACATGCATTCCAGTTGCATGCACTACACATCAGGTCTGTATCAGGAGTTTGTGAGCCTCCATAGCAGCCGTTCATCACTGGTTTGATAGCAGTGGTGGGACTGGCACATAGTACTCCCCTTGAGACACTGGGCAAAGAGAGTTTAAAAATGCAACCACTAAGATGTATCAAATCTCTGTGGTTAGACCTCAGGTACCCTCCACTTCACCTACTACAGTGAGACACCTCTGCGCCTGTCATCCTGCACATGTAGCCACTTCACAGGGCAAGCCCGGCAAGGGAAACCACAGGCTGAATGAAGACAAACTGTCATTTCAGGATTCACACGGGAATATAACTTATCCTCTGTGTTATACAAACTCAGTAATTATGTCTGTCAGTGAGTTGATATTTTACATAGATAATGTGCACATTACTGGCTGACTCAAGGAACTCTGGAGAGCAGACTTTCAGTGTGAAATATGTTTATAAACTAAGCTTTCTCTTATGTTTGAGTAATGGTTACTGTAGCACCAACAGGATATTTTTCTAGTAGAGATGCCCACAATTAGGAGATCAGTTAAGCTGGTGCTTTAAATCCTACTGTGGTAGTCCTAGGGTGGCATCACACTGCTATTGCTGGGTTGGTTGTATGGACGTGCTTGTGGCACAGGGTGGGACAAACGAACATTTCAGTCTAGGGTTCAGCCTTTGGGGAGCAAGGTTTCCTGAATGACAAATTGAGGAATGAGAATTCCTAAATTCAGGCATGTGGGTCAAGTCCTCGAGACTTACCTTGCACACATCTCCCGTGCAATCTTTGCCAGGACAGGGAAGGAGGCAGAGTAGTAGGACTAGGACCTACTTGTTCCTTGATCTTCTAAGAGGGTGTGAATTGCAGTAAGACTGTAAGCACTGGATCCATACTGCTCCACCTCTTCCCCACAGACTGTGTATATTTTTATTGCTTCCCAGGTAGAAAAGAGACTAACAGAAACAATGTGAGGACTTCAAACTGTTCAACACCCTTGTGTTGCTTTCACAGCAGGACTATGTAATAGTGGGGACATTTTGTGAAGGTTAGCAACATGCATCGAGGAGATGATAGCACACTAAACATGCCAGCCTGTGATCAAGATACCCCTTTCAAAGAAGTGGTAATTCTTCTTCTCAAGTGAGTATGAAACAAACTGTGCTTCTTCAGTTAAGGGAAGGAAAAGGGCAGAGCCTATATATAATCCAAAGCTAAGCACTGGTGCCAACCTTTGTGTCCAAGGCAGCAGCAGCCAGATGGATTCTCAGGGCTTTTGGGAGAGAAAATTCAGGCAGTGGGGCTGCCCTGCTGCTCACAGCGGTATGCACACTGTGGCAATGGCATGGATTACCCCAATCTAGTCTTAGCAATGCCTCTAGATCTGACCTCAGTTGTCGGCCAGTCTGTTGTCTGAACTGTCTTTACAGTGAGTTGGAGAGAAAGAGAGCCTGTAGCAAACAGTCCACCTCATTCAAAAATCTATTGCAAAGAAGAGACAAGTTGTTTCCTAGAAGAGTCTCTTTCTCTCAGGGCTCTAACAGAAAACTGTGCAACCAGTGCCAACACAGACACCAACACTACAGACATTTCCATTGGACCACCCTTTGAGTTAATGACCCCTAGTGAATGTATCTAAGAAAAAATTCTAGTTTGTGAAGGGATGCGTTAGCCCTTCTCTGTCTAAGGGCTCCTCCACTGAGGCTACTTCTGTGGAGAGTTGTTGGAACTGGCATTTTTTATGCTTTACCTAATATAATGGTAAATGTTCTTAGACATACATGTTAGTTCCCAGCTGAATTTGACTGAGGTGTTTCTGTCAGATAGCACTGGAATTTATCAGCTCTCAATTTGTTGTCAACACCATGGAGTAACACCATATGGATACTGCATCACTATGATGTCTTTCAAGTCTTGCCAATTTATTGAACTGTTTTAAACCTCATTTCAAAAATGTATTTCCTTTAAAAAGGAAAAGGAATAAAGTAAAAGAAATCCTTGTCCTTAGGATTGTATGCTATTTTAAATTAACCCCCACAATTATGTATCTTCAACAACATGAAGTTGCTGCACCAGGTGCAGTATGAACTATCCTTGTTTTTCTTGCTAACAAACAGATGGATTGTGTTATCTAAGAATTTCCCTGGGTTAGTGACATGTTGAGTTACATTACCTCTGGGAAGAAGTGCACTACTGTGCTTCCCAACCCTTTCCAGAAAACTAGAGAAAGCTCAGCAGCTATTCCACATCCTTACAGAAAGCACACTGTCTCCTTTCCTAGCTTTTGCAGAAAGTAAGAGGACTCTGAAAGCCCAGATGCTAGAGGAACTTATTTATAAAATCAGAGTGAAAAACAGTGATGTCATTCTTTTTATTATGTTAAAGCTACTGTTCTACCCACCTCCTCTCAGCCCACACTGTGCCATTACAGATTCCCCTATCTTGACAGCAAAGAGACATCCTTCCTGAAGGCCACCTTTCTCTTAGGAGCCAGAAGTGTTTACCAGTCCTGCAGTGCCTTACCTGTGAATAGCAGGTAAGGGGAGCCCGTGACTTAAAGGGAGTCACCTTCTGTTTTATGCATTCACACCTCTGAAAATGGATGCCTTTCCTGAATATGCATGCTCTGCAGAAGTCTGTGTGGACCCAGAAGATAAGAAAATAGATAGTCCACTTCTATTGCTGTAAGTGGAAGAAATTGAAGAACATGACTTCTAAAAGGTTAGCGTGAACCACTCCGATTAGACTACGTTGGCACTGACTCTATCCCTCCTTCCAAAGCCATCCTGCAAACATGTGTCTGCCTCATCTGCCATGAGTTATAACAAACTACATCAGCATCCTTCCTGTCTGACAGACACCCCATGACAAGAATATGATTAATCTATATAAAAAGAAATCTCAGGGTGAGAATCCCAGATCTTACTGGTTTTGTTTGGCAAACCAGCACAGACAGATAGTTTTCCACATAAGACAGAAATTTTCTCTTCTTTAAGTGCGTTGATGTCCAAAATTCAAGCTGTTCTAGTCCTAGTGGTAGCTGCCTAGAAGTAAATTAACTTTCACCAAAACAAAAAGAGCCCAAGGTGGAGTCTACCCTACCTGAAATATGGAGATTAACCCACTTTTTACTCAGTTAGAACTAGCTGGAATATGTCCACGAGGGCTGGATGCCTGGGCTCGACACAAGCAACCTTTGCTGAAGTACAGTACCCAGGATTTCTGATTGACAGAATTACTGCATGTTAGAGCTGTAGGTGACAGGCGCATGCACCTTTCTGCAGCAAAACTGGAGGGTGGCTGGTTGCATACCAGTTCTGTATTTCCCAAGCTGCACCATCAACACATCATTTTGTTTTGAAAAATTGTCAAAGTAGTAGCTTTGTGCTAGATCTGGGGTTCTTTTGCAGAGCACTTCCCATTCTCTGAAATTGCCTATTGGATCTGGTGGCGGTTTTTTGAGGAGAATGGTGAAGAACTTTCCCTCTAACATGTTCAACTCCCAGCCTAACAGTGATGATCAGCCTTTTATGTCTCAATGTATCATACGCAAACTAATTACACTGAGTGCTTATGTGCTGCTTTATCCCTTCATCTTGCAGTCATTCTTGCAGCAAGTTGCAAAATGAGGCCCCAAGGGTGTGACGCTCTAGCACATGAACAGAAAACGTTCATCTGCCCAGACTTTCAAGGGCTTTCATTCTCACAGCATATGTGGTTTCTGTGGGGTCTGGAGTCTTTGGAGTTTGTTCTGGTATTACAGTAGAACATAATCTATTCTTATGTTTTTCACTTGTTTACTGACTGTGCGCAAGTGCTAGTAATGGGAAAGGGGAAATCGATGGCAGCAGAAATGACAGATACAGTCACAACCTGTAACGAATTTGAGGCCAAAAGGAAACTTCCATGGGGTGCCCTAGGGGGAGACTCCTCTTCTAGTGATGGCAGTCCTCACAGGGAAAGTGCTTCACCTTTGTTTTCTCTTCAGTCTTTCTCTCTACAGCTTTTCTTCAAATACTGACTTTCCTTTTTCTGAATGAGATCCTGTAACCAGAGCCCTCTCAGTCAAGGAAAAGAGCTGTCAGTTGTGTTCCTGACTTTATCCTTTATTCAAGCTAGGCTAGTAAACTATCAATATTGGCTACTCTAATTAATTGCATGGAATTTATGGGACATGGTATTTACAGCATATCACTTGTTCTGCTGCAGATTTAATGGTGTACTGCAAAAACTAAAATAAAAAAGGGACAGAAGTATTATACAGGTGGCAGCACAAAAACGAAAGCAAGCTCTTGCCACATAGTGGAAAGTCAATATTTGCTGGGGAACATCCAAGATCAGTTTCAAGCCACATTTTTCTATTCTTGTTAAAAAAAGTGTGGTATGGATTGCAACAGCACAGTTGCAACTAGTTACATGCAGAAGAAACTATAAACTCCAGCCTATGACTAACATGAATAAATTTAGGATTAAAGTGGTTTAGAAAATAAGTTTTTAAAAACATTCTGACTCAATATAGTTTCTTTCTCTCTCTCTTCCAGCCTTGACACCGTACAGTAATATGCATGCTGTGAGATATTCAAGGAAGAATAAGCAAATTACAGAGAATGGAAAGAAGGTAATCAATGAAGGCGATCTATATCTCATTCACATTGTTGAATAAATAATAGCAGAAGAGGTCTAAAATTAGATTTGAGAAGAAATCTGAACTACTCCAAACATGGGCTGGTGCACATCTCCAGTCTAACAGCATACTGGAGACTCAGATTCTCAGCTGGGGCAGATTGACTGAAGTGAATGGTTCCTTCCTGCCACTTGCCTGTCTCCTCCTGGCTGGGGCACAGATGTTTATGCTGGCTAGGTGCAGGATGTGAAAATCACTTACTTCTAGAGGGACTGACCAGTTTTATGTGATATCTATTTTCAAGAGCCTCTGCGTGTTGCAGAACCGAGCCTTGCCAGCCCGTTACTGAACCACAAGGAGGGGAGCCAGCTCCTCAGGTTTGCCATGCAGAAAAGCCTGCCCTCCATGTGCTGCATCCTGATATAGAGTGAGATGGGGTTGGTAGCTGACCACAGATATTTCCATTCCTAGTCCCAGGCAAAGGAGGATGATAAGGAAGACACCAGTTAAGCCTGGATCTTGCAAATTCAAAACAAAGATCTGACATCATCTGCAGGAAGAAATAAGAACCAGCCTGGCATGTCTCTCTGCAATTAAGAAGAAATCAATACTAGTGTGAGCTATGTAAACAATGCTAGCTTGAGGTCTATCCCACTGAATTTGAAGATTAAATAGCATTAAGGTATGCCACCTTGCTAATGGTCACATTTGCTTCAGCACCTGCTTAGGAAGTGCAAGACATAACTCCCTCTTTAGAGCAAACTGCTCATTTGTTATAAAAGCCCAAACCACACCACGTGAACACTGTGAATCATGTCTCCAAAATCCTTTAGCATCTACTCCCTAATCAGCCATTTTACCTGGCTGTTTGGTGAGGGTTTTGTGTTCCCCATCTCTCTCAAGGGGAGCAGATCTCGGGGTTACAGCCCTACCCTTAACTCATTTATTAATCTCTCACAGAGTTTAACTATGCAGAGGACCCAAAAGAGACTTCCTTCCAGGCAGCTATGACCGGTGATAGATGTGATTCAGAACAGCTTTCCAAAACCTGTGAATTGTTCATCCATCTAAAGAGACACTCTTATGCAGAGGAAACAGTTTAAAACAACAGAAGTTCATGCATCTCTGATTTTACCTAAATTTTGTATGTTCCTTGCAAATTCAGAAACCAGACATATCACCACATCTGGGTTGGGAGATGTGAGTTGCCCTCCTAATGCCTTTCTTGTTGCTTAGTCTCCCGAGAAGCAGCTGACTCTTCTTTCTTTCCCTTGACCTTCAGAGGTTGCAGGTTTTGGCACTTGTGCCTGCTTGTTGTCTTTACGTCTAGAAAAATGAGTCTGCTAGCCTGCCTGGGGTCTCCTAGATCCTGATACTGATACTTTCCTATTGTTCAGTTGAGGACTCAGCACTTTCCCTGCATATATCTTACCACTAGCCAATCATTTCTTTTTCTGCTTTTGCACTTCTTAAAAGAAACTTTGATTGATTTCATACACGTAGTGGGAAATTTCCAGACTTAAGACGATGTAAATAGTAGGTTTGAGGTTTTTATTTGGTTCCTGAGTTAAAGAAAAACAAGAAAATTATAGCTTGGGCCCAAATGTTGATATAAGCTCTAAAAACCAGTGCCTGCCTTAAACAGGAAAGGCTTTTTGTTATGACACTGAAGTGAGATGCAATAAATCAGAGCTGATAGCCATTCTCCTGATTCATAGCAGGATATGAAATTGGTTACTTTCATCATGTATCAATGAAGGAGTGATGCCTAAGATGCTTGTGAATGTTGTCTTTGAAGTCTCCAAAATACCAAAGTTTACATTTGCAACATTTTTGCTTTCATTTTCATTTTGGACATGACCCCAACTTGCAAAGAAATTCAGACCATCTGAGAATGCATTTTTTTCTGAAAATGTCAACAGGTCTAAATATAACATTGAAGGATGAAGATATGCATGTCCCACATGGCCCACAGAGAACTTTTTGAAGGTACAGATGGTGACTGAGCACCTAACTCATATTTGTGCTTTTACAAATCCACTTATTGATGGATTAATCAATAACGACAAAACATTCTGAGAAAGAGCAGTAAATAAACCGATTAATCCCTCTTCAATATAATTGCACAGAAGGTCAGATCACTTTATCTATGTCTGAGTGATGAAAAAGAAATAGCTCAGATGGGGAAGGGAGCCCTGGAAAGGATGGACAAAGGGATGGACATCCCTTGCTCTACCTCTTCCCAAGAGCCCGAGAGCTTCCCACCTCCTGGCAACTTTAAAGGTCTCTGCTCCTTTTGCCAAACGAGTCATATTTACAAGAATTGTTAATCTCTGAGTTTCTCGTTATTTGGAAATGCCAATCCACTTCAATTTCCTTTTCTTTTTTAGTGGGAAAACCCTCCTGCTGCTGGCTGTGGAATCAGTAGCTGGACAGAGCTCACTGGAGTGATGGCTCCCTGGGTTCTGAGGAAATATTATCGGAAACACAACATATTTTCGGCCAGTGGCCTGGGAGAAGGATTAGGGGAGGTCAAGGGAAAATACTGTGGTTGAGAAGGGCTGGAAAAAAAAAGGGAAATGAAAATCAAAGGAGACCTCAATGTTTCTGTTGGTTTGTTTACAAAACCTAAAGATTAGGAACCAGACTTCATTTCTTAATTGAAAAAAATAAAAATGATTCATAAGACTGAAAAAAATAAATCCCTTTAAAAAGAAGTACCTTACAACAATATGTCTGATTAGACTGGTTGTCTGAATAGAAATAGAAGTTATACAAAGAATCAGCAGAGCAGCATTGTTGACAGAGCCAGAGAGAGTCGATTTCTCACCAGGTATCTGCTTCCTCTGGCTGAAGGACTTTGGATTGATTATAATGGGTTATGAAAATGTGTGGCATGTTCATTACTGTCAAAGGTAGTGGATAACTTTCAAACAGTGCAGATATTTTATTTATGAGTGAATAAAATAATTTTATAGCTGCCTATCACTGATTTCCAGTGCTGGAATGGAGTAAAATCAATTCAAAGTTAAAGCAAAGAGAAAGATTTGAGGGAGAGTGAAGGATTTTCATAACCTTGTTTTGCTTTCTTTGTTATTATTTTTGTTCTTTGGTTTGTTTCTGACTTAGATTTCTCTGTTTTTATTTGCGATTTAAAGGCAATCTGAAGTGTAACAAATAGGCAGGCTTTAATAAAGAGATGTGCAGTGTCTCTGATGTATTTGAGGGAACCTTTGCTGCTTGTGGTTTTGTATATGGTTATGGTAAATAACTATCATGCTGATTTTTGTGGTCTGGCCTTTGCTGTGAGTACTTGACCACTGGAGACTCATTTAACCTAAATAACCCAAACCCGTGCCTAGCCTTAAACTAACACCACCACAAAAACTGGAAAACCCCAACCACAGCAAAACAGAACACCCAAAGAGTGACCTCCAGCGAGGAGGTGCCTGGTCTTGGGGCTAGATGGAGCGCTTGCTTTCAGCACACATCAGGGAGGGCAGCCCTGACAAGGCCCGACCGCGGAGAGCCTTGTTACGCCTTGGGTTTGTCACTGCAAGATCCCCCTTTCCCCATGGCTGGTTCCTGCCGGTTCTCTTAATAAATGAGCCCAAATGTGAGACAGGATGACAGAGTTGAGGCCCCGAGCACAGCTCGCTGTACCTCACAGGGGGATAGCCTTGACAGGGGGCACTCAACCCGAACTGACACGGCGGGCAAGGCGGAGTGTCCCTGTCTCAGTACGTGCCTCAAAAGCACCAGCCTCTAGACCTGGGGGGCCTTCACCAGGCGTGATTCCACTCTTCTTGGGGAAATTAGCGTTGAGCTTGCTACCCTGGCAAAACTAAATTGACAGGACGCAAAACAGACAGTGACTTCCACTCAGAATATTCCATTTAAGGTGCAAAATGTTTGTGCATTCTGCTGATCACTACCAGGAAAAGACCCTACGAGGTACCCTGTTGGCCCATAAAAATGGTCCATTATATATATATACACACTATATATACATATCTACACACATAGAGGTATCTATAGACATACATATACACACATCTCTCTATGTGTATATATATGTGTGTACAGACACATATACATGCATACATGTATGTGTGTATATATACAGACTTATATTTTAGCCCATTTAGAACAATAACTGGGGCAATACGTTTTACTATGTGAAAGATAGTAAAAGCTCAGCTAGAAGTGTAATAAAACACAAATGACATGTACAGGGTGGGGGAAAATTTATCTGAAATTTCACTGACCTTTCTAGGGTGATGTCAGTCGGACATATGCAAGCAGTGAACCACAAAGTCAGAAGCACGACATCAGCAGGAAAAGGAACTCTGGGCAGAGTTCCTTCAGAACGTGACATTTATGATTCATTTGACTATAAATTTGTGTCCATCTGAAGACAAGATTTTTTTTGCTTTGTTTTCCTGTGGAAATTTCTCACATAAGTTGTTTTCGCTTCCAGCAAAGAGTAAGATTTTGACTTACACTTTTTAAAGATAGTTTCCTGATAAACACAGATGTTTTACAGTAGGGCAGCTGACTTCTAAAATAAATTCAATTCAGTTAAGTTGTTTGCTAAAAAAGTGACAAACAATTTTCTGAGTTATGTTTAATGCAAAGGAGTGCTGTTAAGGCTCTAGAAACAGCAGGTAATGAAAAATGCCATCTTCTGACACTGCTTTCCTCTTTTATTTTCATTCTTCCTCTTACCTAAATGTCATCAGTCAAGCTAAAGCATCTTTCTGGGGGTTTGATTGATAATGAGAGGAGATGTACAGAGAACAAAGGTTAACACTGTACTGACTGTAGAGTGATAAATCAAAGCATGAGTTCATGCCAAGTCTGATTTCCCCACTTGTCCTGCAACCTTATGTGTAGCTCAAGCTTGATTCAAGTATCTATTTTTTCTTCTGTGGTGGTGTTTTTCATATCTTTTTCTTTCCTATTGTCTTTTCCTTTCCTCAAGTCAGGTGGAAAGAGATGGAGATAGGGCTCCCCAAGACAGGGGTGGCAGATAAGAGAAATAGTCACTGGAAAGTGCTGTGAGCCAGTTGCTCCAAGTAAAAGAGACTGACTGGCTGCTGAGATTCCTTGTTTGCAAGGAACAAAAGCGTAGTGAGACCTCAAAAAGGACCAAAAGATTTCCCAGGGACTGGAAATGGCTGCACAATCATTGCTGCAATTCAAAAAGTCATCACGTTGATGGCAGGACTCTCAAACCAGAAACTCATCAGCAAAAACAGAGCTGGAAGATGGAAATATGGGTATAAACACTTCCAATTTCCTGCTTGGTCACTTTGTTTTCTTTATATACAAATATGTGTATCCTTACATATAGCCTCCGTTTTTAGTTTTGTAGTTTCATCCTTCTTTGAGAAGCTTTATATAAGGAGAAGATAGCCATCCCACAGCCAGCCATTCATCTGTCTTAGCCAGCCATCTGTCTGACTTAGATCCTATCACACCACTTTTCTCAGTTTCCAGAGAGAAAAAACAGAACACAGTTTACCCTAACTCTTCTGGTCCTCTCTGCAGAGTGCGGGTCTGCTCCTGAGCCCAGCCATTCCTCTCCTGTATTCACTGTTTTCCTCATCCCATTCTTTGTGCACAGCCCCTTCCATTCTTTCTCTTCCAGCTCTTAATAAGGGAGACTGGGAATGCATATGAGCAATTGGCCTGCAGAGAAACCTGTTGAACTGAGGCTAAAATTTCCCTTCAGGGAGCCAGGCGAGGTTTGGTTGGGGTTTTTTTTCACTTACAAGAAAGGAGAGACAGAAGCCAGTGGAGGAAGCCAGTGCAGCTGGCAAAGGAGAAATTAGTCTACTGGAAAATATACTTTCTTCCCCACCTCAGTTTTATAAAACTGACCAGAAGTCCAAGCCAGGAGATGAAAACTGAGAAACTCAGACTGTACTAAATATATCTGTTTCTCAGTTCTTCTCCAAAGTTGGGCCAAGTTGAGGAGCCAGTGGCAGCCGTACTGAAACCGAGGTACAGACAATAACATAACCAAACCACATTTTTCCTCTGTCATTGCTGAAGGGGCACACAGGGAGATGATAGCTGCAGAGTGATGATGATTTCTTCCTGTTGGGAAAGAAATCATGAGCAGACAGCTTGGTATTTGTTTTATGCCATTTGTTTATCTTGCATTACATACATCTGTGCCTTTGAGCAGAAGTAACTGCAAATAGCCTTAGACATCAATGTGTGGTTCTCGGGAAACAGGGGCATGAGGAACTGACTTCTGTGTGACAGCAAGAGGGAGGAAACTCCCTTGCTTTCTGCCAAGGCTTTGCTCCTGTTGTTACAAATTCAAAAACCAGCAAAATCATTCCCCTCGGTGTTGCATGCTCGTTGCAGCTGAGAGTAAGACACCTCAGCAATGCCATGGGGTCATCTACGTTTGTAGTCAAGGGCTAGGACAAGGCAGAAGGGCCTGCTGGATGGTGAAAGGCTTTTGGAGAATAAAGAAAGACTTTTTTTCCTAAATACCCAACTCACCACCTGTAATATCAAGAGAAGGCCCTGACCCTTGTATCCCATGACAGCATTAGAAGATTCATCAAGTTACTGGTCCAATGTTCAGCAGCTTGCTTCCTGGCAGTTGCCATGCACAAACATCTCTAAATTCAGTGGACCACAGGCTTCACAGAGGTGTGTGGGAGAACATTAAGAGCAAGCTGAGAGTGTTACTGCTGGAGTTCATCAAAAGTGTGAGAACAGTGCTTATTGTAAGAAAGTTTGGTAAGCATGGCTTATTTTGAATGGATTTCTCCCTTAGTGTGGCTGTAATCTCTATTTTCATACAAAACAAGAATCTTAGACTCAGATAAGAATCTGGGAAGCACTTTTTAAAGCTAGTGTTTTACATTTTGAGTAATAAGGCTTTAAAACATTTTCCTGCTCCAGTTTTGGTATCTTGCAGTTGTATTGCAGTTTTGCTTTTCAGCACTCTAAATCTCTAAAGCCTGGCAAAATACAAAGGAACAAACTAACCATGTCTGAACATCTCTTTGATTGTGCATTTCAATTTAGGTATTGTATAGAGTACTGAAGTGTGATGTTTCTGTCTTGGGTCCTTCCAAGAAATGATATGTGGTGTTGCTAGATGAGCAAATTCAGATTCTGTAGAAAAGTTTTCCACTACTGCTTCATAGTTTCCACTAATCTGATCTTCACATGGAACATATCCTTCTCTGCATTTGCAAGATTATGATGAAATCAGGGGCAAGTCTATTTCATCTTACCTCTATGAAATATTTCTAGGGGAGCAATGTCACACCTATCTGTTTGCCTCGTATTTACAGCTTCAAGCTAATGCAATAGTCAGTATCATCACACTTTATATTTAAATTTGCTTAAATTTATACGTGTGTTGAAGTGCTCTCCTGGTCTGAGGTGAGCCTCCTCTGGGCCTCCTAAACAGAGAAGAGTTTGTCTGACTTTTACAGCTATGGTTTCATCTCATCTCGTGAGTCATCTCATTTCTTCCATTTCACTTTCATTGCTACACGTTCCCTTGGACCCCTGATGTAAAACACCCCCAGTTTTACATCAGGGTGGTGTAAATCATCAGCAGTGTTGGTGGGAGAGGTCCCTGTTGTTTAGAAAACAGAGTGCATTTTCCATGCTAAAGTCCAGCCAAGCTGTACCCACAACCATAATCTTCCAGGCTGGGAAAATCTCTGAAAAAAAGCTCTGTGAACTTGACATGGATGACAGGTGGGCTGAGTTCAGCAGCTTGCTTGATGCCTTCCCTCCCTTGTCTGGAGAACATGCTTTAAGTATCTCACAAAAGATAAGTTGCAAAATCTTCTGACATGCTAGTAAATAATGGAATAGCTGGAATGAATCAGAGCCTTAGCTTACACTTGATTCACAGGGACTCTGCAAAATCAAAGGGGCAAATTGATCTGACAACATCAAACTGCTCAGTGTACAATGTATTAAAATGAATTTCTTGTTAGCTGTTAGAAGCAGCATCTTGATTAGTATCTCTGTACTGAATGTTTTCCTGGGGCTGTGCCAATGGTGCCTCGTTGTCTGATTTCAAAGGACTGTAATTGAGTGATAATTGCAAGTTCCTATTTTGAACCAACACTATCTGCAAGCTCTGATAAACTTCACAACCATTTAGCTAGAAATCTGAGAACTCTAAACAATTTATTTACAAAGAAAGACACAGACGTCTTTTAACATACTATACCAATTGCCTGCCCTCCACCGCAAGGGCAACATGTACATTGGCATTCCAATGGCGCCAATTAACAGCATGCTGCAGCTTGGGTTTTGTTTTGTTGGGGGTTTTTTTACGTTTTAAAATAATTTTTCTCTCTTTGACGTGGTCTACATTAGCCATTTGTACAAGCTTCTTCCTGCTTGCACAGCCAAAGTAGTTTTGTGGTGGTTTTAGACTCATGAAGACTAGTCGAGATAATAACTGATTTTAGCCACTTGGGATTTCTCGTGCTAAGTTCTCAGCAAAGAGAAAACCAATTCTGAAGTGATAGATAAAGATGAGGGAGAATAAAGCACAGTGTAGACATGAAGAAAATTGTTATTTAACTTATGGATGCGATGCTGCAGTCTGGTTTTCTGCTGGTTTTCTCATTTGGCTGTTAATGTCTCATCTGTCTCTGGAAGTGACATATTCAGTGTTACATGCTGGCTTACCCCTTTGCCTCAAAGCTTTGTAGAGAGTTAGTTTTTAGTGGTGAAGAGAAGTATAGTAAAAAGAGACCTGAACACCTACTGCTGCATAGACCTTCCATAGCAGCATACGCATGGTGCACATTGGATATTGCATTCCTGCTGTACTTACTGGAGATATAACCTATAAAGCTCTTAGTGGTGCATTGCCCTTAGTGTTTTGGAAAGCCTGCCTATGTTGCACCTGATCCTCCTGTTCTGCAACTGTTTTCCTCCCCTCAATTTCTTCTACCCAAGACTGAAGAGAAAACAGTTTTATTCAACTGCAGCAGCCCTTTTCATGCTAGATGGCAGTAATTCCTCCCTTCTAGTCTTCTCTTGCCAGAACACCCCCAGACTTTTTGCACTTCCCTTGCAGTGAAGAGGGGCTGACTCACCAGCTCACATCACCCACTCTGCTGTAACTACCCAAAGGCAAAGGTGGGGATCTTTGGGGGGGCCAGGATGGACACCTTTGGGCAATAACCCCTCCAGCTGCTGGAGCCTGTTTGTCAGAGCTCAGCACTGATGGCGGTTCTGGGCTCCTTTGTGAACTTAGGTCCCCTTGCTTTCATCATGAGTAGTGTGTCGGGGGAGCACGGGAAACCCTCATGTTTCTTATTCCTTTCTTACCACAATCTCCCGGTTTCAGTCAGAGATAATTTAAAGGGGTTATCAGTGTTTAGCTATAAAGGAAGCAGCAGGCTGACATGCCTTTACCAATGCCCAGCCTGTCTAGGGTCAATAGTGCAAAAACCTCATTTTCACTTGTTTCTAACAGTACAGAAATTGATTTGCAGGTCTAACAGGTTATATTTATCTATTTGTCCAGCAGCAGTATACTGTGTGTGCATGTGGGGAAAAGCACCTCTGAAGCTGTTATATGGATTTCTGCTCTGTGCAATGCTCATTCCATGAACTGTAGCTATTAAAACATGATGGCTATTGGCCATGACTTTTTGGGTACTTACTTTAAACAACACAATTCATGTGAATGTCAGAGTACACTTACCATACAGGCTGCTTTGCAGAATGCCTAACTTTTAAAAGTCTCTCCTTTAGAAGAGAATACAGCTCTTCAAAAGGCCACATTCTCAAATAATTAGAGCAGCATAGGTGTATGCTTATCTAGGTTGCAGAGAAATCTGAATCAAAAAGCATATTTGTTTGATAGCATGATGGGTCTTTCTGTGTTTCAGCCTTAGAAGCTTTTACAATGACGGCTCAAAACTCTATAGTTTTTCTTTTGTTTCTCTATAACTTGCTCTCTTTCTAAGAACTGACTTGCTATTCTCAGACTGTGTTCTGGGGAAGACAAGACATGCTCAACTCTGCTGCAGATTCAGCCTGATAGAGCACTTCGGGGAGAGCTGCAGTGTACCTTTAAGATTTGATGGTGAATCTCTCGACTTTTATACCTGGCCATACATAGATTGAGAGAAGCAGATAAAGTAATCGATTCAGATACATTTCTTTGGAAACTGAAGGTGCTTTTGCCACTGACATTTGTGACTTGCTTCAGCAAATCAGCACTGTTTCAAGATAGAAAGTATACTTTTCCTTACAAAATGTGAAAGGTGTGGGCGAATCAAGTCCATTCTCAATACTAACTGATATAGAAATTAGCTTTTAGAAGAATCATCTCTGCAGCACTCCCCACCCTTTTCTCTCTCTTTCTGTCTGTCTGAAATGACCACAATCTCCTAAATTAATACTGAACTAGCTCAAACCACACATTTAGCTATTGCTATCTTGCCTCCAGTTCTCCTCTCTCCTATCCATCATGCTGTTGCTTCTTCACACACGCTTGGAAACTATTGAACTCTCAGTTGACTCTGGAGCAGTGCTTCAGAAAGAAAATTGTCTGACATACATTTTATCATGATGTTTTCTGTTAGATTTTCCTTTCTGAAAGACAGACAAGTTCTTGTTGGACCTGAGACAGTCATACAGGTAAAGTAAGACCTTTTGACACCCTCACCCTCTCTTAGCACCAGATAGATACTTTTAATCTGATGCAGAGATATTTCTTCTTGAATTAGCCCATTAGGATTTTTATCAGCTTTGGAAGTAGGACAGCGGGTGAAATGGGAATTCAGATGTCAGTGTGAAAATATAGGTTGTCTCTGGCCCACTCCTCTGCTGAGAGCATGACCGTACTACTTCAGGTGCCTTTATCAGAAATTCATGCATACTGCTCTGTTTTGGTCACAGGTTTTGGTCAAAATTTCAGGTCTAGGATGACAGCTTTTCATTAAATTAATAATAATTTTTTTCTTTTTTTTCAATAATGACAGATTTGTGGAAATATTTGTTTTTTGGAAAAAGTTTTAATTAAAAATAAAACAGAAACAATCTCATCTACCTCCTCTTACATATGAAATTGGACTTGCTAGTTATTTTATTTATAAATAAAAAGTTATGAATTCTTCTCTGTCAATAATTAAATCATCCCCTCTACCATAGCTGTGTCTGGCACAAAGATGACTTGCAATTGTATGTGTGAATGTATGACAAATGGCAGCATGACCTCTTAAGAAAACCTCTCCAAAGATTTATTAACCTTATTTTCCAGCTGAAGCTGGTTTATATAGGAACCAGTAACAATTAGAAACGCCATAAAAATGACTAGGGATATTGACGTAGGATTTGTTGCAGTACATCTAGCACAATTGCCTCCTTTGCCCTCATTTATCACAGAGGCCACCGGATGTGATGAGATACCTCAGCTCCCTTGCCAGCCTGTCAGGTCCTACTGCTGGGTTTTGGTGCAGGAGAAGGATCCTCTTTGCTGCCAGTCATGCAGCCCAGGCTGCATCATCCCTCCAGGGTGACAAGCTTCTCCCTGATGTTTGACAGTGAATGTAGAATAAGTATTATGGTACTTTCCCTGTAAAATTGCCAAACTAACTCATGAGAGGTCAAGTAGCCACAGTCAATCCAGAGTCATATATCTTGATGGAATATCAAGAATTAAATAAATACAAAATGGATTAAAAATGCAATCGAACACATTTTATAAAATGGCATATGTTCAGCTGTACATTCATTCTCTGAACGCAGTGAGTTAGATGATAAAATTCAGCAACTAGTTAAAAATAGGAAGCAATATTTGTTTGCCCTGGGAGTGTCAAGGGAAGTGAAGCCATTGATGAAGCACTTGGGGGCAGAACTTGCTGAAGCTTCTAAGAGTAGGCAGTTTTGCTTCGAGCCACTGTCAGTGCTTCACCCTGCTCTGCTAAGTCAGAAAGAAAGAGTAAGCTGAAGAAGCAGTTTTCCTCTTCCAAGCTACATAAAACACAGAAAAACTTCATGATGGGGTGAGACCTCTAGACCTAAAAACATATAAATGACTTCTGATACTAAATACTTTCTTAAACAGAGTCAAATACAAAACTTTTAAGTTCACAATTTTGTGTCCAGCACATTTAACTGATAACTAACATATAAAAAGGTGTCACATGCAGTTTATTTGGATCCCAATTTCTGTCCAAACAGAACATGCCACAAACCATAAGCAAATAAAAGAATAAATTATCCAGTGATAAGGAAGTATATCATTAACTCTTTCCTAACATTAAAATAGAAGACTCTAACTATTTAGATTTCAGGCGATATTATTGCTTCCATTTGACCAAAAGAAGTATAAATTTTAATGAAAAGCACCTATTCATCAACTTCTTAACAACTTGTAATAAAAATTACACATCTTTAAGAAAGTAAACAAGAATACAGTTTCAGAATAAAATTGAATCTCCAAACATTGTACTCCAATTACTCGAATTAAAACTCCCAAACACAGCAAGGTGTGATTACCAGCTCAAAATAATCACAGCTCTTCCAAGTCAGCGTTTTACATCTGAGGGGGCAGTATCTTCATATGATAACAGCAGCCAACAGAAGCATCTCACCTGGCTCCCATCTCAGGAAACACAGCCCACGCAGCTTCAGGTTTTGATCAAGGATAAAGAATAGCAACAACCCCCTGCACCCAAGTCAGCTCTGACATTCATGCCCACCAGCATCCAAAAGCAAGGAAGAAGAGGAGGAAACTTCATATTAACAGCAATTATACTAAACATGGACTCCCATACCAAAATGCTGGCAATGAACTCCACCTCCAGCTTTCATGCCTGAGGTTTGTCTGCCTAATTAGCCAACATGGAAGTTTGGGTTTTTCATGCTTCCCCCTGGGAAAAGCTTGGCTTTAAGCCCAAATATTGTGGTCACTCTCACCATGTTTTCCTCAGAGTCCACCACCACCAAAATAATTGGAGCTTTTCAAGGAAAACAACAGAAAAGAACGCTTTTTAAAAAATTCTATTATGGAGGAATAGGAAAGCTTTTCCTGGCTTCCTCCTTGGAAAGGCTTGAATATGTGTGTGTATTTTTATATATGCATATGTATGTAAACATTTAGAGGGAACCTGTAGCTGATAGCGAGATAAGGAGTGGAAAATAAGATCTTAAACCAGGAAGCATCAGGCAAATTCTGTAACGGACCATGTTGTAAGCTATGGCTGCATTAATGAAATACAAAGGACTAGCCAAGGCTGGCTTCCCCCAGCCTCACATGGGGATCAGCCCAGCCCTCACTCAGAGGAACCCTTCATGCCTATGCTGGACCCCAATGCCCTCACTGCTGCCTGTGCTGCAGAGAGCTGAGTCCTAGGCCCTGCTGCCATCCCCGGGGTGTTGGGGTTGCTCCCACCTCCATCTGGAGAATTGCTGGGGCTGCCTCAGGGCAGGCAGCCCTATGGATGCACCCTATGGGTGCACCACCTGCAGCATCCTATGGCAGCATCCCCTCCTGCAGCACCCCATGGCTGTGCCCTGAACCTGGCCATCCCTGCCTTGTCGAGACACAGCACTTTCTGCAGCACAGGAGATGTTTAGTCCTAATCACTTAAAATAGTTGGCCCAGATGACTCAGAAACATGACTTGTTTAGTTTTTTTCCTAAAAAAAAAAGTATCTAATGTGTGATGTATGATTTATCTTTAAAAGTAGCAGGGATCTGATGTCACAGAGTGAAAGTCTCAGAGTTACAACACAAGCTGACTGCTTACTATGTACTATCAAATGAAAATATCAGCCAGTTGGGTTGTTTTTTGTTTGGTTTGGTTTTGGGTTTTGGTTTTTTTTCTTTGGGAGGTGGGGAGAGGAGGTTGTGGGGTTTTTCCTTTGTTAGCCATTTAACAGTATTTTATCTGAAACAGGAAACAAGGGTTACAGTTAGGTCAGGCTATAGGGTCACCCAGACCACTGAGGAAAACAACAAACATACGGACAGCAAACCCTTGGAAAGTGAGAAAGGAAATGTTGCCTCCACAATGACTAAATCAATTATTTTTCCAGAACAGAGCAAAGTGAATGAATGGGGACTTCAGGCATGACGGCGAGCAAGGACCTGAGTTCACATGCAGCTGTACTTGAGTGATGCCGTGAATACCCTTTGTTTGCATATGTGAATGTAGGACAAGGAGGGAGGAAAGATAGGAGGGTGACCTGTTGGCAAAGCCCGGGGTCCTCTCCAGCACCCTTTGAATTCAAGAAAGTGTTACTTGCTTCTTAAAAGTTGGGGTGAATCCAGCATCCTCAGGAGGAAGCATGCTGCCAAGTGTCTGTTGGTTTGGAATTCAGGCATTTAATCAATTACATTTGTATTGCCAAGGTCGTAAAAAGAAAATAGCTGTTCACTTCTGTACCACTTATTTTGTCTATGTAAAACCAGTAGTGATGTTTGATTTCTGTGGTGAAAACAATTTAAAGAAACACCACTTATACCGAACAGCTTGTAAACAAGTACCATCTATCCTAAAGATGATGTTTCCAGGGCTGGCTTTAGTCAATCTCAGTGTATGTAAGAAATACAGGCAATGCCTTTATTTTTCCCCCACCCCAAAACTTAACCTGGCTGCTTTCCATGGGGAGCATGCAGCCATCCCTCCTTTTCTAACAGCCCAATTAAGTTTTCTTCAGCCCAACTCAAGCCCCCAGTCCCTTCACCAGCTTCTCTCCTGTACCAGAGCAGCCCTGAACTGAAGCCCCAGTGTGGTGCAGGGGCTCCCATGGGGTTGGAAAGTGGGTGACAGTGGCCTGCAGGCACTGCAGGGCACTTCCGGGACCTATTAACTGAATCTCATCTGCTTTATGCCATGCTTTTAAAATACATTATGATCAAAAAGTGGATAATCTGTCTGACATGAGCCGTAAGGACATGCCTACCAATGGGTGTTAAGAGCATCTCAGAATCACAGAATCATAGAATATTTAGGTTGGAAAAGACTTTTAAGATCATTGAGTCCAACCATTAACCTAGCACTGCCAAGTCCACCAATAAACCATGTCCCTAATCACGATATCTACATGTCTGTTAAACACGTCCAGGGACGGTGACTCCACCACTTCCCTGGCAGCCTGTTACAATGCCCGACAACTCTTTCGGTGAAGACATTTTCCCTAATATCCAGTCTAAATCTCCCCTGGCATAACTTGAGGACGTTTCCTCTTGTCCTGTCGCTTGTTATCTGGGAAAAGAGACCAATCCCCACCTCACTACAACCTCCTTTCAGATAGTTTTAGAGAGATAAGTTCTCCCCTAAGTCTCTTTTTTTCCAGGCTAAACAACCCCAGTTGTCTTCGCTGCTAATCAAGCAACTCGAAATGTCAGGACTATGGAGTCCTCAAAGGCTGGGATGCAAGAGCGGAGAGAATAAAACAGTGATTTTTTTTTTTTTTTTAATGCTTACCTTTATGTCCTTTGCCTATGGTCTTGTCACTATTAAACCCAGCAAATATTTAGTAAGCTGTTTATAAACAATTACATTACACTTTATTGCCATGGTATAATCACAGATGCTCAGTAGAGCTAATGCCATGTGCAGAGTGTATACCTAAGAGAACAAAGTACATTGTCTGATACACTGAGGAACTTCAGTTAAATATGCCAAATTTTATTGAATGAGTATGATTTAAACCCCACTAATTTCTTGTTAAACGTTTTTAACCAGAAGAAGAATCCTTCCTCAGTACCCTTCTTCTACACCCCATTGTGAAAGATTTGCACATCTTGGTGAACAAGGTAACAGTTTACTTCTCTAAAAAATCCAGTAAAATTTCACGCTACCAACTGTGATACAGTTTGTAGATTTAACAAATCCAATGGGATGTTATCCAAACCTTCCCAGATCCTGTCTTTCTGGTAACTTGTGCCAAGATTGCTGCTTGACACATCAGCATTGCTTTTATTTTCCACGGATTGAGACTAAATAAAAGCATAAATTCATCATTTCTTTGTAACAGAGTCCAGAACACCCCTGATGACTACAATGCCTCCATCCTGGCTCAGGACACATGAGACACAAAAGAAAATTGAGCTGAAGTAAACAATGGCAAAACGATGTTACAACATCTCTGGCTAAAGAGAGGAGGGCTCTTGTTGCATGTACAGGGCAGAATTTCCTGGTGTGGAAAGGGCAGCCTGACAGCAGTGGTTCTTATTTATGTCACATTGCGCAAAGGTGAAGATGGGCTTCATTTTCTCACTGTGATGCACATATGGAGCACCTGGCTGCATGTTGCACATAACTTTCTATTTGCTTGTTGCACGTGTCGAACACCTAGACAATAATTTTAAAGGATTCCTTTTAAGACTGTTTTCTCAGAGTTACCATGAATACTCCATTTGGAAAGGGCAGGAAATATTACCATGTTCTCAGGGAATACATATAGTGCTGTGTTGAGGCCAGATCTTTGCCCAGTAAGATACGTGCCAGGCTTTTAAAGTTGGAAACAGTGAGAAAGGAACACTCTGCCCATGCATGGGTGTCTGGTGCTGTTTCAGGTGCCCCAGGGTATCTTTCTGCTGCTCCAGAGAGTGCAGGACTTCTCTAGCTCACATCTAACATCCTGGTGGGGATGGTTTGAATGCGCCAGTATACCTCAGATGGCCATCAGCAAACTAGGTGGACAGACTACCACGCACTATGTGCCTATGCTCAAGCAACAGACTCCTGACACACAGGGAAATTTTAACACCTGGTAGAATAAAGTGACCTAACCTCAGTCCTGATTAGGCTTTCACAGAGCCTTCATTTCCTAGGGATTTCTTTGGGGTGGTAGAGCAAGTGTTCAGCTCATAATGCTGATGGGTCAGCCTGGAGATGCTTTATGCCCAATGCCTTCAGAGAAATCATCTTGCCAAAGCACTAAGGATAGGTGGGTGGGACTGGCTTCTCAGTGATGCAAAAGCTTCTGAAACAGAGAAAATGCCTACACCAGCAGTGTTTTCAGCTGAGGTGGCTGTAAATATGTGCTAAGTTTAATCAAGCATAGCCTGCTGAGAGCCGTGGGAGTGTAAGGCAGACACTGGCCCCACTGGGAAGCCTGTGCTGCCACATCTTCAGTGTAGTGTGTGGCCTGAGCTGGCCAGGCTCTAGCTCTGAAAGGGGCTGATGATGCATCTACCTGCCCTGGCATTGCACCTGTGACTGTGATTTAAGGACACAAAAATGTCTGGAAGGAAGTGTAAGCATAATTTTCAATTTGCATTGTCTGAGCTGTTGAAAGGGCTTTCGGGTAACCAGCCCACACAGATAAATGTTGCAAAATACAGTATAGAATATGAAGTGATATAATCTTAAAAAACATAGGCTTGGCTGAAGTTTAGCTTAGTTCAACAGAGATCACTTAATGTCACATGCCCTCAGTTACCTTACTTCTAATCCTCAGTTGGCAGTTCTGTGCTCTCTGTACGTCTGGTTGTAAATCCCTAAGGGCAGGGACCTTTTCTCACTCAGTGTTTATTGCAGACAGAAACATTGGTCCCAAATGAGTCATGAGGTGCTAATGTGATTCTGAGTAGGTATAAGGATGGGTCATCTCTAGTTTTGAACTGCTGTAATTGCAAGTTTGAAGAGATCTGTGACACCTCACCCATATAAGAGAGTGGAATTTGGCTTATTACCCATTAAGAGCTTTGTAATGCAGATTAGCCGTCTGCATGAGTTAGCCTGGAGAAGTTAAAAGTTATCATAAAATTTCCTCCATAACTGAGAAGCCACAAGTTTCGTTTATGAATGCCCAACAAAGCTGAAAAGGTTTTCTGTTTGTCTTTAACTAGGAGAAAAGTAACATTACATATACTGAGATGGACGGCAGAAGAAAAGGACAGGCTCTCTCCATTACCATTTGAAAAGGCCACTTTTAAAGCTCTGTATAGGACTTTAATCCAGAGGTTGTGGGTGCCACCCTCTGTTCTCAGAAGCTACAGGCAAACATCTCTCCTGAGAATACCCCTATCTGTGGGCATTGCATGAGACTAGAAATCACCTCTCCCTTGCCATCTATGCCCCAAAGCAATAAAACACACCATTATAGGCATCAGATGCAATTTTTTTTTGTGACTGAAATGCTTGAAGGAACAGAATTAGCAGGAGAGTTTCCAGCCCAGAATAATTTGACTTTGTAATTCCTGAGCACTGTCATCCTTACGTCACACTGGCAAACCCAGCTGAGACCATCCAGGGACACAGACTCATTTATACAAACAGCTAACAACTACACCAATGCTGTCCTAACTGAATGGCTGCTGTTGCCCTAACTTTCTCACAGCAAAGCAGAAAAAGCCCACCTCTTGCTCTTCCCTGTAGAAGATGCTGTAATTTCCTCCTGTTTTCTTAACAAACAGAGCTACCTAACAAGGAGCATTCCTAGAGATCCAGATAAAACTGCTTCCCAGGACAAAACTTACAGGCAAATAACCACCCCCGTCCTAGGCAATACAGAGGTCTGGGCAGGGCTTTGGCTTGCCCTAAAGCAAGAGGGTCATGATTCACAGCACCTGCAGGTCTGACACCTGTGTTGCTCTTTAGTGGCTTCCCTGTCACAGAGAATATGTTTGGGAATGAACCTCCTTACACGTCCTTGAACTTTGTTAATTCTTTGGGACTGGATAAATGCATTGATAATTGGGCACATATGTTTGTTCCAACACAGCAGATAAATCTCAGCTATCTCTATTCATAGTGGAGCATGCAATAATCATGATTTCTATTTATATGCCACATTCCACTTCCTTTGCTTGTCTGCACCTCCATGCAGTTTGTGACCTGGGAGCAATATATATGCTAATAACTACTAGATGTGTGTACTTTCCAGCTCAGATATCTGACACTACTTATTCCTCCAAGCTGGATGATATATGAGGCTCAAGTTTTTCACTGTTACTTTTATTTTTTCAGCTAAGTATCCCTTGCTGAATACTGCCACCATTTGTACTGGGCCAAGTGGACTTTCGGTGTGACTCAGAGGACCATTCTTCTGTCATAACAGCACCTGGCCTTGACCCTTTGAACAGGTACAAGAGTCAATACACACGTATAGAAAGGGAATTATCATTTGGTGGAGAAATTGAGTTTGTAGGAATGTTTGAGAAGGTTACAACACGTTACATCCAAACTTGCACCATCTATGAAATTTCAATGAAATTCTTATTTGCTGTGAAATATGAATTATTTGTCTGGACAAATTAACAATGAAACATTTAAAAGTCTGTAGTCTTTTTCACCTCCTAACTCTTCATGTGATGCTTCAAACCAATTAACTTCATCAAACATGCCTATTTGATATAAAATTTGGATGTTTATTTCATCAAAGCATGCATAGAAGGTACTGTGTAGTTAATCACAAGCAAAGAACTTGTGTTTCAAACACGGATATCTAATACTTTCAGTCAAATTTCTATTAACACTGTGTGCAGAAAAATAAACTTAATTCTACATTATGAAATCCTACATCATAGAATTTTTAAAGATTTAACTGGAAAAAGAATTTACAGCTATATAATTTATTGACTGTTGCAGAATTGCAGTTACAGAGATCAGTTGGTGAGACACTATCATAGCCCAGTGAAGGCAGAGGTATTATAAGGTCCCAGGTATCCATCCCACTTCATCCTGTTTCATTTGATGGGTGTTAAGAGGAACGTGCTTGGAGTACCAGGAGCAAAGCCAGCTGGCACATGTACTGGCAGACCCGTGCGGTTCCCCATGCTGCCAGCCTGCCTGTGTTTTGCCTGCTGCTGTGGGTAGAAAGGTGAGGGAAAAGGGCCTAGTCCAGAGTGCAGCAGAGTTGATCCTCCCTGCAGATCAGCTCAGCTCAGAAGTGGCTGGCAGTGAGCGTGGAGAAGGTTGGTAGTTTGTGGGGTGTGTTTCCAAGATATATTGCAAGAGAGACTTCATGGCAGCTGTGAAAACCCACAGCCACAGCTCCCTAACAATCCGTTCTGGTCTTTTTCTTCAATGGGGGAAAACAATACTGAAAAATCGTAGAACTCCAAAATTAAAAAAAGACTCTTCTTTTGGTTTTCTGCTCCATTTCACTGCAAATGGTATTTGTTAGGGTTGCATTTTCTCTTTCTGTCCCACTCATCTCAAGTCATCTTCCTCAGCCAGAGGAACATTTTGTTTAATCTTCTCAAAATGCTGTGTGTTACTTGCACAAATGTTCAGTCATGTGATTAAAAATTTTAATGAATAATGAAATAGCAGCTGAGCCAGCACTTGTACTGGATCATCCACATGGGAAGGGTATCGAGGAACAGCAGCTTTACACAACCATGCTGCTAATTAGGCTCTGGGCAAAGCAATACCATCACTGGAAGAATAGAATAGATTGTCCTTTCTCCACTGACTCTGTTGAAAAACTTAGGCTGAGGCCAAGAGTGCAATGGCATGCAACAGATGGTACCATCTGGGCAGTGCAGGCATCACGGCACTGACAGCCTGCCCTCCAGCCAGAGCAGTCGTATTCTTGGCTCCCTGTTAAATGTGTGGGATGTGCATGGAAAGCAATGGCACAGGGCCCCAGGTATGTGGGGATGGAGGTGGACCCTGATGCCAGCCAGTCTAGCCTCAGTGATGGCACCACTGAAATTTGCACCAATTAAGAAGCTGGCTTGTAGGCAGCAGCCTGTGTTCTCTGAGCTTTAAAACCATGTGTAAGACTATACAGCACAAGAAATGATAAAGCCAGTCCTCTGTGACTCTCTCAAGCTGGCTGCAAATCCTCTTCACAGCCCTGCTGGTGCCACTATGGAGGTTATGGATTTGGAAGAGCCTGAGCCCAAACCCTTGGGCCCTGTTTCCTCTCCTTGGCAATCCTCACTCAAGGCAGGAGTCTGAGTTATTCCCCAGCCCTGCTGCCCCAGACGGCCATCTGCCAGTGGGCACCTCCCAGCAAGTGGGAA
This sequence comes from Strigops habroptila, assembly GCF_004027225.2. Taxonomy (NCBI): domain Eukaryota; kingdom Metazoa; phylum Chordata; class Aves; order Psittaciformes; family Psittacidae; genus Strigops; species Strigops habroptila. The sequence goes on along the minus strand of NC_044278.2, from coordinate 29,952,981 downwards.
TAGTCAGCTCTGATGTGAAGAGCTTGAGTGAGCTGGAGGGAAGGAAGAGGGTCTTTGGGTTTATTGCGCTCTCCCACCACAGCCTAAGGGATGCCACTAGGTTTTTTGTGCCACCACTCAACCCCAAGCTTTCTGCAGGACAGCTGGAAAAGGGAAGGGGACATTTCATACCAAATCCTGCACCCCAGCTTTAAAGTCCCCCTCTAGTCTTATCAGAAATCCTTCTCCTCCTGCAGCACGTGATCTGCAGGGATGGGCTCACTGTCTGATGCTCTTCACAGGGAACCGACATGTTGGTGTTATCCTGGAACTTCCATTCTGGTGTGACACTGGTCTTGTTCCTGGAGTTGTTCTGCTATATGATTATTTTTATCATATGTGTTTTTGATGCAGTTGATTCCAAAGGGTGTCGTGGTTTGAGCCCAGCCAGTAACTTGGAACCATGCAGCCGCTCACTCACTCGCCGCCTTCTTCTTCCCCCCGCTCCCAGAGGGATGGGGAGGAGAATCAAAAGAATGTAACTCTCACGGGTTGAGATAAGAGCAGTCCCGCAACTAAGATATAATACAAAACCACTACTGCTACCACCAATGATAATAATGATTAGTGAAATAACAAGGGGAGAGGATACAATTGCTCACCACCCGCCGACCGACACCGAGCCCGACCCGAGCAGTGATCTGGGCCTTCCGGGTAACTCCCCCCGGTTTATATACTGGGCATGACGTGCTGTGGTATGGAATACCCCTTTGGCTAGTTTGGGCCAGGTGTCCTGTCGCTGCTTCCTTCCAGCTTCCCGTCCTCCCTGGCAAAGCATGAGACTGAGAAAGTCCTTGGTTGGAGTAAACATTACTTAGCAACAACTAAGAACATCGGTGTTAACAGCGTTGTTCCCAGGCTGAAAGTTAAAAGACACAGCACTGCACCAGCTACTAAGAAGGAGAAAAATGACTGCTATAGCTGAACCCAGGACAAAGGGGCATAAAACACATCAGAAAAAAGTGATGTCTGTGTGGGGGCAACTCATTTTAATGGCAGCAGGTGAAGGTCAAGCTTTAACTCCAGCAGTATAAACTTCCACAGGGCAGTAGCTCTGTGCTTACAGGATGTGCCTGCTGTGGAGGAAAGTAAGGTTCATGTCTTCATCTTGGACCTGCCTGCCAGCAGAATAGTTTTGCTGTTAGGTTGGGTGGGCATGAGCTGTGTACCTAGAGCAGAAAGACTAGGTCATTTGAGTTGGTTTGCTCAGCTGAGGAAGCAATGTTCCCTCCTTCCTCCCCTCCCCAAATCCATGCTTAGAATGGGTTGCTAGCTCTGACATAGCACAGGGCTCTACCAGGGCTTTTGTCGTTATGAGACTGTGTCCTGACAGCTCAGAGGACAGGCAGAGCTCCCTAACATTTACCTGGTTGCACCCAGCTGGTTGTAGGGCCTTTTCTACTTACCTGCTGCTCTGCCCTGGATGTGGGATGTTCATGCTGGTTTTTGTTTGAAAGCTCTTGGGTGTTTCCAATGCAATTGAAATAGTTTTTACATTACCAACATTTATTGCAGGATAGGAGATCTGTTTCCTACCTAGCTCTATAGGCAGTTCCTCTGAGTTGCGAAGCAGAAAAAATGTCTGGCCACAGTAATAATTCTGCCTGTTATTATGGAGCAGTAATTATTGTGCCTGTTCGTGTTAGTGGACCGAGATGTCTCCTGCTCTCTCTGCCATTCCCCAAACAATATTGCTTCTGGCTAACTAAGAAGCCAATGCAGAATGAAACACCTGTATTCTGTGTGCAATACAAGTAGTTGGAAGAGGTTCCCAGGAGACCCATCTACACTACTTGCCAGTGTCTTTACTGAGGGTGAATTGGAAGGCGAATCCATTAAAAAGAATGGGGGGAAAAATCAATAATATAATTAGAAAACATTATATGAGGTAATGATGCCAATTAAGGAGCAATGCACCCATTTACAGAGGGCTTGGACTGACTGGCGAGGGTGAAGGGGTGTGAGCCCCTGTAGTACAGACATCCTGCTCCCCCCAAGCACAGGGCTGGCACCGCTCCCAGCCCCGTGCTGCTGCAGCATGCCTCAGTGCAGTGCCGGGAATCAATGGGCACCCAAGAGGGAGTCTAATGAGGGCTAAACCTCTCCTTCTGGTCTCAGCAGACCAAGGCAGACGCATGGCTGGAGGCAGGCATGGCTGGAGGGTTGCTGTGTGGGTCTGTGGTATGAGGCTTGTGCATGCCTCGGCTCATCCATACAAGTAAGAAAAACACCACCCATAAACACCCCAGAAACAAACAGAAAGTAGCAGGGCAGCTGGAGAAACACTTGTTCTGCTGCCCAGGGAGAAAGCAAGGACAGGTTTGGGGCAGAGCTCCTGTCTGGGAAAGGGTCTTGAACAGTGCTATAAGGAAGTGTATGGTGGTGTCTGATCCATTCACTGTTCGGAGGATGGACGCAGTTTGTCTTCTCTCTTTACAATAACAGAAATGCACAAAAGAAATGCCTTTTCTTCTAAGGGACGCAATTCACACAATCCCAAAGATTTTGGGCTCAAAGGAGTGGTAGCATGCTAAGGAGAATGTCAGTTTTAACTAATGGCAATCAACAAGAAACTCCTTCTTCAGATTTCTTTGTATTCGTTAGAAAAGGATAACTTCCGAATAATATTAACATTTGTTTTTGAGTAGGCTGTGATATGCTCTGCATAGCATAAAGGCTTTTATGTTACTTGTGAGTAAAGAAGCAGTAGATACACAGTAAAATGTATAAAACATCTGGCAGTACAAAAGAACAAACTTTTATTTTATCTTCTTTTACCTTGAAGAGGAAGTCCCTCCCTGAGTTCCCAACAAATTCCCTCACTGTGGCTGGGGTCAGGTGTGATTACACAAAACAAGAATTGTCCAAAATTTTCTAATGGTTATTTGTTATCAGAGTGGGAGCTTTTTCAACAGCAAAGCTTTTTGAGGACTTTTTCTTTTCTCGATACTGCTTTTCTTTGTGCTTTTCTTTTAAGACCTTGCCTTCTTTACTTCAGTGGGAGAAGGAGATTGAACAAATCAAGAGAATCTGTTTTGTGACTCCATGGCAGCTCTTCCCTTTTCACATGCTGTGCAGGGAAATCTACTGTATTTTTGTATGAATGTTTCACATATTTGCACCCACTTCTACAAACATGAAGTGTGTGCTAATCTAACATCCTTGGCTCCACTCATGGAGGTGAAGTTTGTTGATGAATGCATATTTGCAGACTGAAAATCTTCATTTTGACCTGTGAAAAAGGTAATTTTTTCTCCACTCTCTTTGTGAAATATTGTGAAGAGTTTGAAGTGATGAGAGGGAGGACACCCTATAAGCTAGAATGCTACATTCTTACCTTTAGTTATGACTTATTTGATTTTGTAGCTATCTTTATCATAATTGAATTTAAAAGCAATTTCCACCATTTCAATGCCAAGTCCCAGTTTTTCTCCCCTTATGCCTCTAAATTGTCTCTTTTTAACAGAAGTCTTCCCCTTGGTATTCAGCTTAAACATACGGGTAAACATTCACAAACTGGGTCTTAACAGTACAGACATTTGGTTTGAGGAAATGGTTATCTTGCATCTGTTGCTCAAGAAAACAGGTACTGGAAAGTGGTACTTCTCCCTTTTTCTAGGGCTCAGATGATTCTTCTTCTCTCTTCTTCCTTCTTTGCAGCCCATCAGCTGCACAAGGGAAACCAGCACTTTATGCATTGTTCCTCTGAGGCTATTGCTACTCTCCCCTTCTTTTCCTCTCTCAATCTCAGCCGATGCTCAAGGGGGAGGAGAGCACTTAAGTGCCTCTTTTGGGGTTTAGTCTACATTCCTCTCAAGTCTCCAGGATGCTAAAGGAGACCTGTGGGGGCTTACCATAAATAAAGTATGGTTTTAGTGTTCATTAGACATCCCCCTGTCCCCTCCTCTCTCTCTTCATCTCTTTGACTTGTGCTCTCATCAACAAACAAAACAAGTTTGCAGCTAGTGCATTGGATGAGCATGTGGTGATGATGTTTGGAATATGTCCTTTCTGCATAGGAAAAACACAACGTTACTTCCTTCTCTATCTTAGCATGCGTCTTGCATATGAGCTGGATAAGTGAGTGGAGCAAACCAAAGAAACGTGGGATGGGGAGATGCCCACATCCTGCAGGGAAACATCAGAGCCCTGCATGGTGACCCAGCCATTCTCGTGGCCTCCAAAGGATGCATGTTTTAGCTCTGCTTCTCATCTAATTTTACTGTAATTACCAGGGCTGTTCCAACTCGGCTGAGTGCTACAGGCAGGAGGTAAAATGAAGGCATGATTAAAACAATTGCTAGGTGTGCCTGGTCTTGTGATGCTCAGGCAGCTGAGGGAGTACCATGTTGTGTTCATGTGAGCCAGGAATCAAGCTCACATCACTTCTCTGTGCAGAGGCACAAAGGTGGTAACAATCTGTTGCAGCATGTGAAAGGCAAGGTTGCTGCTGCCATCAAGTTTAGGAAAAATTACAGGAAAGAAATATGAAATGTGAACTGGTGAAGTTGGTGTTTTTCTATACATATGTCTTTTGATTTGAGAACTTCTTAGCTAACCACAAATATCCTTTCTGAATAAAGCTCCTATTTATTACATATAGATACATGACCCTTAGCATATCTTTAAAAATACTACAAAAACAAGCAAATCCCACTTTCCTAGTGTTTGTGTGCTTGATGAACCATAACACTGTATGTGTTTTCAGTCATACTGACCTAAGCTGAATACTCTTTCTTAGAGTGTTGATTTAAAACTGTTCTTCTTTTCCTGGAAATATTAAAAGCTGGCACAAAATATATTACCTGGAAGTCACCTTTTTTGACAAAACAGTGGTCAGGCATACAGCTTCTTTCAAATTTTTTGGTCACTGAAGTATGGTTACTAGTGCTGTTAAAAGTGCTGCTTGTGCATTTGCTATTACAGTCCAGCATCCCATTCTTAACTCTTTCCAACTCTAATAATCTTTTGAGAGGATTTAGCAGGGGAAACTTCAGTTGTGAGACCAGGAAAAAATGTGAATTAGACAGTGTTGTTTGGTGCTATTTTGTATTAAAATTCATACCTTCTTGATGATCAAGGTATGCTCCCTGGCCAGTGCTTCGTCTCCTTTCAGTCCTTCTTCTTAGCTGTGCCTCAGCTGAAAGATATCCTGATTTTAATACATTTATGCTGGCCAGCTACAGCCAAAATCCATCTTTGCTGAACTTCCTCAGCAGGCCCAGTATGTCAGAGTTTATTTGAAAAATAACAATGTTGTGTATCATCCGCATTAACACACTGGCCTCCCAAATAAGATTGCTCTGACAAGAAAACGGTCATCCTTAGACACCAGTGAGCACCAAAAGCTTCTGCGCTGCCCTTCTGAGATTCATTTCTGAAGTCTGACTGATAATTCAGATTTCATTCAAAGGTCTCTATGGCTACTCTTTGCCACTCTGGCAATGGGAAGCAGCCAAATGCCAGGTTACAGTAACAAGGAAAATCAAGCATAAAGCTGTTCTTAAGTCTAGAGAAATGAATAATATGTCAGTGAATATGGCTATTTCAGTCACGGACATTCTTACAAGTGAAGATTTAATTTCATCATTAAAGTCACTGCCTGTTTTAACAAGTACAGGTCTTAAAATATTGTTTAAAAGTCATTCAAACTTAATAAAGTTTCTTCAGTCATTAGAAATGCTTGGCTTAGAGTCAGCATGTCACATTGAATCGCCGCAGTATGTCACATTATAATTTCCTACTTTATTTCACACCCAATCCTTCTCACCCTAATGATTTTATCAGAAAGCAGGATAAGGAAAAATGAAGTGCTTGAAGACACAAGGGAAAAAGTTCATGTCTGATGTAATGGTGTTGAAATCAGTGACTTAACATTGGATGTAAATTTGGATCAGTGGCACTCCAGGACACTAAAGCTGTAGTACACTTTCTAAGTTACAAGTGTCATGAAAGGCCTCCAGTTTTTGAAGACCTAGAGTATGGATTACAGAATATTATGTGTTCTTCTCAACATACTTCGTAAGTGTTAACTAATCCTTCTCTACAACTCCTTTGTGAGACAGACATTATAATTTTCATCGCCATTTAGCAGACAGCTTATCCATCTCAATTTCTTTACCTGCTCTCCTTCTTAAAGCTACACAGAGATTTAACATCAAAGTTGGGACCGGAGCTCCTGGGTACTTATGATCAGAGTATTTCCATCAGAAATGCCCTACTTGTTTATGCTGTAGGACCATCTTCTCAGTTAACAAAAATTAGAAAATGCTCTGAAGTGTCATTTAACCTTAAACTGCTGAAATCGGAAGGTGTTCAGGTAATCTATTCTAAGCACATTTCAGTCAGTAAGACATGATTTTTCCTTAGCTGATATAACAAACCCAAACCTCAGAGTACTCATTTGTTGTAAGAGAGAAGAGTTTAACTGCCCAGTACAATTGTCATTTATAATGCAGATGCAATACTTAGCCCAGATTATTTTTTTTTTTTTACTATATGACTTTCCTTAAGAGAATACTGATTTGGAACAGAAAATTGAAACTTGAGGCAAAGGAGAGCAGAGGTGGAATTTCTTGGAAAGCACTGGAAAAGCAGATATAGGCAGATATAGGCTGAAGGGCAAGATGAGACCACTGCAGCCGAGTAGCAGGATGCTACCTGATTCTGCCCAAGAAGTGAGTTGCCCTTATCTGAGAGGAGTGCCACTGACTCTGGCACAGATGAGTGGGTCAGTTTTTCTCCTTCTTTCTTTCCCTTTTTCACTCTTTTTTTCTCTCTCTGTCTTTTGTCTCTAATCAGAACAAAATGTTACAAAGTCCTGTTTCACATTCTGATTCAGAGCAGGAAAATATTTTAAAATCTCAAGAAGTTTTGCAAGATGGGAAAACCATTTCCCAGACAGGTTTAGCAATGTCTTCCAGGACTTTCAAACAGCTGTGAAGCAAGACTGCCTCTCAGCCTAATCCATTTTGGCTATCTCCAGTTAAATGAGTCTTTTCAAAGTATTATATCATGACTTCATTAAATCCCACAAAACTGTTTCCCCAGGAAATAACTTTGAGCCAACTGGATTCTAACTACCTGCTGTATCTCATGACCCCTTAATAATAAAAAACATGGTTGAAATAAGTCTGTGCATTGTCTTGCTCCCATTCTCTTGCTCTGTAGCCTAACCTGTCACAGGGGCAATTGGAAAAAATTTGTTAAGGCTTCACTAATTTCTTTCCTCATTTCCTTTAGCAATCCTGGTAGCTGCCCAGGACACTTAGTCTTCCTTAAGAGCATTCAATTTTTGGCACAAGACTTTTCATTTGTATCTGCTCATAATCTGTCTCCTCCTGTCATATCCGGAAATATGATCCTTTTGTTAAACAGTTAATTTGCTTCTCTTTGCAGAGGGGAGAGAGGGGGAGAGAGGCTGGAGGACTGCCTAACAAACCTGCAAGATCCTCCTTCCTTTTATTCCACTCTCAATTATTATTTCTTACTTTCATCTTTTTTCTATTGTGAAAAGCATTTCGTCTTTTCTATACACATCTAAAATACACGGAAGATCAAACCACCCTTATCAGTGTGCTCCTGGACTAGATCTTTGGCTGGGGAAAGCTGACACATCCTTGCCACAGGCAACAGAGCAACCTGGATTTACAGCAGCTGATGCTCTGATCTAGACGTAACAGTTTGTCCTTGCCTGCCCGATCTTGATTAAGCCTCCAGTGTGCATGGTCTGCACGGTTTGCTTCCTCCTTGCATGGCTTAAAATGAGAGAAAAGTCCAGTTACACTCATTTGTGCACAACATAAATGAAGTGCAAGTGCTCTATAAGTGAAATTAAGAGCTAAATTTGACTTTACTTCTTTCTCTGTGTACTGCATCGCTCATTTCTGATGTGGTGTTTGCTGCATGGCTGCAGTTTGGCAAGAGACAGGACTAACCAACGATGATTGCATGGAAGAAACAGCAGCAGCCAAGGGTAGATGTGTTGGATTTCTGAACCAAGGTCTGAAATGGTCATGTTTTGCACAAATAGCTAAAATTATGTTGGCAAGAGGCTTCTCTATAGTTTCCAAATGGTTTTAATAGTGAGTGAAGACAAAATGCTCTCTCATTAAAAATGTTCGAAGAAAGCTGCCGTGGTAATAAAGCCACATTCACCACAGTAGAGTCTCCTACTGATGCTTATTTGTAACAGCAGAGCAATAATTAAGATGGTGACCTTCCTTGCTAATCACTGGCGATGTCTACCAGCAGACAGCAGAGCTGCCTTAAAAAGCTTGGGAAATGCCCTGCAATTCAGAGGTAAAACAGACAGAAAACCACACTCCTGGCAAACAAAAAGGCAATAAATTCCTCCCTCCTCCCTTAAGCTGTCAAGTGCCTTTTTTCCAGCAGGGTTCTTCAGTTCTTTGGTTAGGTTTTCTTTCAAATATGAAGTGCCCATGATAAAGTGGCTATTGAGTCTGAGAACAAGAGAGGAATGAGAACAGGAGAGAGCACAGAAGTCAGGGCTTCTGGGTCTGGCTGCAGCTTGATTCATGTTTGCATTATCCCAGCAGTGCCACATTTGTTGCAATATTACAATATGTGGGTTTCCAGGGCAGGAGTCTGGAGTTTATTTACCTATTTTCTGGACAAGGAATTATTTTAGAAGTTTCAAAATATGTCCATCTCTAGCTATAGGACCAAGAGGATGACATAATGGAAATAAAAAGAGTTAAATGCTAAATGATGTAATCTGAATCCTTTGGATATTTTTCTTTCTTTCTTCATTAAAAAAAAAAAAAAGAAAAAAAAAAGAAAATTACTTTGAATATGTAAGACCTTGAACCTGAAAAAGGGCCCATCTAGTGAAGTGTTTGATCTATAATACAGAAATAATGTGCTTAGATGAGATGATTTCCACAATGCCTGATATTGAAGAGGAAGGGTGTGTTACATGATGCATTTTCTCCAGAACTGCAGATGGACTATCATGAGGCTGTATTCTTCAGCAATGTTTTCACAGTGACACTCTCATTCAAGCACTGAAATCTCCCCATTTCAGTTTCCAACGAGCTCGTCAGGCACTTTAAAAGTGGGATTTCAGCGTCCTTGTCATCCAGGTGCTTCTGAAAACCACCACTAAATGCTATAGTTGAACACACTTAGATTTCCATAAAATAATAGGCTAAAACTTAAGAATATGCCTAACCGTTTGGGAGGAAAAGTGAGCGACATAAAACATTTCCAAACAAAACAGAAATATTTTTTATTTAGTCTTGTCCTCTTATCCCTCATTAAGAGCAGCTATTTTCATTTGAAATCTTGGATTGACATAGAGGGGTGTAGCAGGACTTTAACCACTCTCCCTTGACCCCAGTTCACAACATCTGTGTTTTGCATGGGAACCTTGTGTCATATACTAACTTGCTGGTGAGAAACCAGCTCAGGACACTGCTTACATGACGTACTTTCCAGCGGGATGACTGTTTTGCTTTTATGCATAAATAATGTCAAAAAAAGACATCCACGTGTCTTTATGACAGAAAAACAGGAGAAAGAGAAAGAAACTATTTGCATTGTTACAGAAGGTTTAGATAGTTTATCTTTGTGAAATGCAAATGAATGGCAAGGTGAATCAGGGTCTATTATTCTTATCTGACAGAATGTAAATTTACCAAGGAACAGAAAGTCAAGTGTAGGATTTAATCTATCTATTCTTAAGAGATGAAAAACTATTAGATTGCAAAACTTGTACCATGTATTTTATGTACTTATAATCAGCCTGCAAACTTTTATAGTGGTCCATACTTTTGGCTGTCATATCAATTTAACATATTCTATAGACAATATTCTTTGCTTTCTAAATAGCACAAAACATATAATTCTATCCTTAGAGATTAGCTAAAACATAATTTCACCCTCGCTAGGTATTGAATCTCCCAAGCGCAGTCTAATAAGTGTGTGTATTCATATCCTTAAGTTTCTAATATATTCTAATGCATGTAAATTCATACACGGGACAAATGTCACTTATGAAAGGAAAATGGGACTAAATACCTCACGCCCACTGAAATCCATAGGACTCATTTTCCACTGAACTCAGTGGGACAGTCTCCAATAAAGAGTATGACAATCTTTCAAAGGTGATGTGAGATTTCCCTGCTAATGGAAGTGCTAAACAACATTGTTTCAAACCAGTCTCAGGCCTGAGTTTGTTTCAGTTGGAATCAGTGCTGCTCGTACTGGTCTGTATGGTTCTGGGTCAGTCTTTCAGAAGCATTAAGCAAACACCCTGGGAGTGTCTCCCACTTTAAGTCCCAGTAGTTCAGTCCTGATTTGTATCAGAGCCACTAATTACCAGCAAAGCAAACTCAAGCCTGGTGTTGCAGTCCTTCAAAACCGAGCTGAGATTAAAAAAGTGCCAGTTGTACTTGGGCTTGAGATATGTCTCCAAGGGAAATGGGATGGCACATGAAATAGATGAGTTGAGGCTTTCGGCTCTGTCCTTTGTGGTGGTACCCAGGGCTAAGGAGATTTAGGAACTGGATTTTTTTAGCCTCCCAGTAATCCAACTTTATCATTTATTATGGGTCTCTCCACTGGCTCACATGTGGTCACACAAGAGCACATTACATTTTTCTGTGGCAAAAGCTAGAGGAGGTAAGTCTTTCCCAACAGACATGTAAAACTCACACCTCTATAGCATGGTGTACCATAGATTCTCCTTGAGCTCTTGCACTGCATCAGGATAAATGCACAGCTGTGGGAGCTGTGTGTGTATAAAGAATGTAAACATAAAGAAAATAATGGCATCTAAGATGAGTGCATTCGTATCTCACACATCAAAGGGCTAGGAGAGTAAGTAGGACAACAAAAACAACTGCTATGTTTTTCCACTCTCTTCCAGTTTCTTAACAAGTAGAATGAATCACCATGGATTCCTGCATAGCATGCTTTTGTAAATAGGTATGTTAGCTTGGGGTGGTAGGCCAAGTGCAGATCACAAGCAATCCTGTTGGTGCCAACTTCATTATGTTGCAGAAAAGAATTATTAAGTTCAGAACAGAATAAAGGCCTGTGTATGTGAAAATGTTTGTGCCTCTGAATTTGATTGTCAATGTTACAGCAAGATTCAATTCAATACAGTGTTTATATTAAAATTTGGTTTCTGCTATTTGTATTTCTAGATTGTTTTAGTTGCAATTACCCTAATGTTTTCAGACACATTTATGTGGTGCTAATGCAAAACAAGCATCCCAACTAAAACGAGAGGGTTTGTATTGCATAAAGCTGAACACTCCTAATTTACTCTAAAACAGTAATATATGCTGTGGTTGAGGAATACCTAAAGGAAACTTTAGTGTAAAGTAATTAATAAAAAAATATCAAATTCTTGAACCTAGTTATTGCTTATCAGTGACTGTGCCATTGGTGAACATTCTTGAGATCGATATCAAAGGGGTCCACCTTAAGTCCAAAAAGGGCAAAAAGAACAGAGCAGAAGCCAAAGAGTGATTTCATTAAACAAATGAAATGGAAAAATTCAGTGAAATTCCATCCATCCCTGAGGACTGGCTCCACTTAGAGGTTAGAGGAATTGCTGAGAGTGATCTCACATTTATGTGCTCTGTAACTGTCATTCATTAGCAATTGTAACGTGATTATGACTCAGATTAAACCAACCAGAAGACAAAAATGCCAGTTGACAACTTGGCCAGTTGGAAGGCCACAACAAAACCCCTTTGTTCCTCTTCAGAGCCAAAATTTCATCCTTGGAGTTTACTTGTTTTCCACAGGATGCACACAAAAAAAGAGGCAGCCCCTGCAGAAGCTACATGCACTTTAATAGTCTGCAAGGGCAGGGGAGCTTGCCTGTGTGTACTGTGGGAACAGAGGGTGCTGCACAGCCTCTCTGTCCATCAGGTACAGGGTTCACGCTTCTGCCACTGCCCTGCAGTGAATTTGCACCCTGAAGAAATTGTCAGGACTCTTCTTGCTTGACCTGGTATCATCACAGCCTGGTCCTTCCTCACTCCACCTTGCAGGAGGTGACTAATGAGTTTGGGCTTGCGGTGAGCTCCAATTGCAGGGAACCCAGCTTCCTCCTTCCTCTGTGGTGGCCTTATCTGCATCAAGCAGGTTTAGAAAGGCAGCATGTCTCTGAACGAATTCTCCAGGCATGGTTAACCCAAGGCTTAACCACAGCCAGCTGATGTGTTTTTATCTGTATTGTCTCAGGAGGCTGATGTGGTGTGTGGAGCTGCTGCTGTGTCAGACACGGTGACAGTCTGGCAGGGTTTTTCTTGGGGTGTCCCTCTCATATGTAGGAGTCAAAGCCACCAGGAGTGGCTGAGTCATCCTGGCACATGGGTCTGGTTAGCCCACCTTTGACAGGAGCAGCTCTGACAAATGCACCTTGGAGAAAACTAAGGTAGGGTTTCAGGTTTCTGCTAGCAGTTATTCCCCGTAATGCCAGTGCCTGAAGTAGGCAATTTAACTCTAAACTTATGCATGTGCATGTTCTGTTCAGGGCAAGATAGGACCTCTGCTTCTCCTAAAGAGCAAAATCTGGCTAAAAGTCGGGCACCTGGCAAACACAAAGGGGTTAGGAGCACAAGAGTGTGCTTGGATGAAAACCAGCAGGGGAATTCTGAATTCTCTGGAGGAAACTCCACTCTGACTAAGACACTAGCACTCCCTTTCACCTTCTGCCAGGCTGTACTTTGTGTCATCTAAGCTTGCTAGGAGAAGCAGCTTTGTCTTCTCTAGCTGCAGCAATCCAAACATTTGACACCTACAGGGAGAAGTGATGACACTTTTATTTGATGGTGAAGGTGAAGAGGCACTTGCTGGTATTGCAATGGGTTTGCTCACCTTCTCCTTGCTTTAGGCTACCAAAAACTTCTAGAGGTGTGCTCAAACATTTGCGCTTCCGGTCTGATTTTGGAGATAAAGCAAGAAGCCAAAATGTTGATTGATCTTAGGAACTGTTTTGCCATACAAGTCCTTGAGGCACTGTGGTGCCAAAGCCCGTGGGAAGCCGATGAGGACTGGGATGAACAGTCTGAGAAGAATCCACAGGAGATCAGGGGAGTCCCATGGGTTTCCCAATACTGAGAAACAGTACACTGTTCATCGTTATTTGTCTATTTCTTTAATGTTATTCAATGCTTGCTATGGTGGCTCTCACACTATATTATTTTCATTCCCATTGGTGTTTTCATTCTGGAGATCCTGCTGAATTCTCCATCAAACACACAGCCTGTCAGCAGGCAAACATCCTTCATCAGGGCAGAAGGGCCAGAGATGCCCTCAGTTCCATTAGAAGAACCAGTGAAATCCTTCAGTTTGTGGAAAAAGTGGACACAGTAGCAGTAGATATCAGTATAAAACTATTGGGCAGAAAAATCCTGAGGAGGAGAAAACCTGTGCACAGCAGAGATATTTCTGAGCATGGCCTTGGTGCAACTGTGCCAAATATTCCTTGTGTGTCCCTACGTTCTTAAAAAAGGTCAACTCATGATCTGGCTGTTGGCTGTATCATGCTTTCAAAAGCTGAAATATTACCCCATGCTGCAGTATGGAAGTTGGCTTCAATGTGATTAGGTTTTTAACCCATGCCTTTTTGCTCCCTTCTTGGCAAACGTATTGACCTAGCTAAGTACTAAAAATGTTTTTTCTAAACTGTAAGAAGCCTGCTGGGGCTGCATCTGAGTGCACTGCTCAAAGAGCTGTGAATAGATGTCAGAATTGCAAGGGCTGGTTTGGTTTTAGGTCAGATGGTATGTGTCTTTTCTAGGGCTCTGTGGATGCATAAAATGCTCTCTCAAAGCACTGCCAGAATCCAAATCTACTGATAATTAAAGAAAATACATATATATATGAGGGGTAGAAGAAGTATGAGAAATACTCTTGCATTTTCCAACAACGTTTTTCTTATTAGAAAATGTTGATTTTAGAAGAGCTAATCCCAGCAAAGGCTCTCTCATATGATGGTCATGCTGGCTCTGATGGCACATATATTCATAGTGAGATGTTGAGGCCTCCTGCTCTGTGGGGGTACCCAGCTCCAGTTCCCTGCTTGATCAGTGGGAGAGGAGTAGTTACAATGCTCAACAAAGGCATCTAGAGTCAGTGCTTGGGGGATGTGTGAAAATAAAGAGCATGAAGGAGGTCTGAACAGCATTGTCTACAAAGAAAAAAAAATAATAAAGTGAATACTTCTTAATTGCTCAGAACGCGTGTTTTATACTGCCAGCCAGAGCAGCCCTTCTCCTGGCATCTCTTCTTCCCCTCTGTTCCCTCAGCGATCATATTGCAAACCTAACACACTTGGTTCAATTCCATTTTTAAATTCAGCATTCCAGATTCTGCCCCAGTGACTGCATCTGTCTCAAAAGAAAGCTGGAACAAGAGTTTAAACATGCTTTACGTGGGCATTCAAGTGCCTCTTGGAGCCAAGAGAGGAGTGTAGCTGAACCTGTCTAAGAATGTATATCCAGCCTGAAGGAGCAGCGCTGACATACACAGCTGTGTTAAGGACAGTAAAAAGTGGCTAGCATGTAGGCATGAAAACAAGCTGCTGTTTAATTCCCAGCTCAGCAACTTGGGTTGAAAACTGTAACAACTGTAATTATCAGCAAGTTTCCAAGCCAGACAATTGAATCACTTGTCTGAGCAGATGCCTTTGGGGAATCGCAATAGAATCATAGAATCAGAGCTGCACTCTTCAGCTTGTAGTACACGTACATGCTGTATGGGAGTGTAAAACCCTTCAAGGGGTGGCTCTGCCATCAACAGCATACTCATTAACTTCCTATCACCCACCAATTTGGATAAACTAGGGAAGCAACTGTTTCCACCAGCTCCTGCTTGGCCGTTTGATGCTACCAGAGGCAGGGTGATGATCCTGGCCCCACTGAGTACCAAAGGGAGATGTGGGCACTGTGAGGCATCCCACGGGCTGGGAATCCCGCCAGGCATTCAGTACGAGGCATGAGAAGGTGCAGAGGGATTCCCCAGCCTCATAGTCCTGCCCTTGACCTCAGCAGGAGCAGTATAGCTAATGAATGTTGTAAGGCGGCAGTGGTGGGTTTAGAAGCACGTCTTAGATGTGTAGTTTGCTACAGCTGGATGAAATACAAATAAAGGAGCTACTCTTTGCTGCAGCTAGACTGAATTAACATACTTGAAGAACATCTTAATTGCATTTATTCTTGGAGAGCTTGGAGAGGTTTGCTGTAGAAATTGCAGTTTACTGAATTTTCTGGGGGAAGCTACTTTCCCTCATACTGATTCTTTTTTCCCCTGCAGTCAGAGAGGATTAGCTTCAGGCAGTGGATACACATGCACCCAGGGGAAAAACTACCCTGGTTTTGTTCACAGTTTATTGCAAGGCTGCCTATTTTCCACAAGAACTGCTCAAGCTCCAGAAAAAAGCACAGTGGGACTGAAATGCCAGAAGCCTCCCTGCAATCATTTTTCTTTTTGAAAAGCACATATTTATTCCAAACCTTGGTAATTTCCTCCATGTGCCTTGAGCTACATTTCTAGACCTGGGAGAAAGGGATTTCACCATGTTAAAGATCTCTCTGCTGTGTGACTAAGATTATGTCCCACTGTGGATATTTCAGTTTTAAAAGTGAGATGAGACCTGATAGTGATACCACATTAAACACATCTCCTATTGATCCTTTCTAACCTTGCAAAAGAGCTGCTCTGCATTAAGTACCTTTTACTTCAGCATTGCTGATGGGACCACAGATGTTAACTGCCAAGCTAAATATCCTCAGAGGTCAGCAGACAGGGCATTTGAGAGGTCATAAAGTAATAATTTTCTGGCTAAGAAGCAATAGGAGTGTTTATCCCCCTGTCCTCTAACTCAGCCTGAGGACATGCTAGAGGCTCACTCTGAAATTGATTTACAATATTTATAAATAAAAGGGAATTAATAAAAGCTTTTCTTCTTAGTGTTCCCTCCCCACCACATAGCATTTTGATGTATCACAAATCAGCTTGATATGTCAAATTATTGCACTTGACTGAACTGATGACAAAAAGGCTTTGTACTAAACAAAGCAGTGTGCTTATAAAGGTATATTTTCAGACCATCCTCTCCACTGTTAAAGGCTACCAGCCCTATACAAAGACCTGAAAGCAAATCACTTATTCTGTACTGAGGCACAAAAAATCATCTATAGCAGATGAGAGAAAAAGAGACATTCTGCTTTTTTAGACTGTAACTTTTGGGTCTCTGTTGTGTCTCTGCTGTGTGTGGACAGATGGGGCTGGCTGTCCTCCTGTCTTCTAGTATGTCTTTGGTATCTGCTCCATAGGGTTTGATTTCCAAGACCACTGAAGAAATGGCATTCAGGTATTGCTCCAGAAAGGACAGCAATATCTTTGCTGAGCTGTATGGGCCAGAGTCCCAGCAGCCATTAAAGTAGCTGAAATACAGCAATTTCTTCAGCTGAAATACGTCGATTTTTGCCATTTGAGGAGCTGGTTTACAGGCTCAGCCATGAGTCTGGAAGACTTTTCTTGGATTGGAGCTTTCTTGATTTGCTTTCCAAGAAAGAAGAAAAAAAAAGTTTGTTATTTTTTCCTTATAGACTTCAAGAAAATCATGCTAGTTTTCTCAAAGAATCAATGGGCAACCTAATTCACCTTTGGAGGCCTCCTGCTGGAACACCAGCTGATGCTATAAGCACACAAAAAGACGCTTCTGCTTGTATGTTAATCCTTTTATTTTCAGTCCACTTAATTTTAGATATTCCATGACTCCTTACAATTTGCTTTTTTTTTTTTTTTCTGAATCAGATCTGTCTGCTTGCACTGGGCACCTTCATTTTTTTATTCTTTTGGGGAAAAGTGCAGTACATGTTTTCTCACCTTTTGGTAGTTGCTTTTGACTGTATGATTAGGTTTTACCCTGGGTTTTATTTCTCTTTCTTTTTCTTTCTCTCTACCAATATTTTGTAAACAACAACAACAACCAAAAAAAAAAAAAAAAAAAAAAATCAAAAAAACAACCCCAAAAAAACAAGGGAGGGAAAATACAACCCTGTGTTTGATACATGCAGCAGCTTGCAAATGAGGTGAGTGTGTAATGGATAGTGCATGCGTTATGTGAGAATTGTGGTGCCTGCCAAAACATTATTGTTGTTACCGTGTGTGTGAGAGGAAGATTAAGCTAATAGACTTATGCCAGCCATCTCTGAGGTACATTGTGGGAACCAAGGGGGTGGACGTTCTCTGGCTGAAATAATATGTGTGTGAGTAATTCCCTCCTTGAATTTTGAGTAAGGCCTTAGGAAGCTGGCCCGATTTGTCTGTGGCTGGGAACAGACAGTCCTGTGCAATAGGAGATGCTCCTAGTTTTTAACTTTTTGTTTTGAAGCAACACTATTCCCAAACATTCACTGAGCTTGGTGCTAAAGTCTCCTCACTGGCAAATGTTGGGTAAAGGAAGACTGCCTGTTCTGTAAGAGTTAGAAGGATGGAAAATTTTCCTTCCAGAAACAGGGAGGATAAGTAAAAGCTCAAGTATTCCCAAGGCAATTCTGCTAATGATAATTTAAAAATTGAATGCATCATTCAAAGCATTTTATTTTGATAATTCACATTTTTAAATGTGCTTTTTAATCAGCTACTGTAAGTAACTGATAAGCAGACCTTTCTTTCTGACCTGGTCAATTGATCTGTTTCTATCGTACAGATGTAGAAACAATGCAGAAAGTTATAGATGTGTCTACTTTTTAAGGAAACAGGCCTTTTGTCAAGATTTGTTTTCTTTCTCTTTTGCTTCAATGAATTAGTATTTTTCAGTGAAAATTGACTCTCCCAGCTTTACCACTGACTTTCCTATGTTTGTTCTAGAGGAGTCTTCTAGCTTGAGTCGTTTCTTCCTTTTAGTTTACTAGATTTTTAATACTGAATGTAGCATTGCTCTTTACCTTCTGCCTGTTTATTTTTCTTCATGATCTATTCCGCTGGAACTTATAAAAGATCTTTTGAAAATACAAGCGGATGATGCCCATCAGATCACCTTTCCTTTTTGTTATATTAACTTTTTTTCTAATAGGTAGTGAAGCCCTAGCTCTTTTTACAGAAACTGTGCAGGCTTTGACCCTTGAGGATTTTTCTTGTCCAAGTGCTGGACTGTGCTGTCCTTAATTAGACTCTCACTCTCCTCTCCAAGCACTAAGGTGAGGTCGGCTGGGCTGTAATTCCTCTCATCACTCTTGGCTCCTTTTATTAAAGCATAAATGCTAACAGTCACTTCACAGTCTTGAAGAACTGATGCTGTTTCAAGGCTTCAGTATATCTCCCTATCAGGATCTGTGCTCTGCACACTTCATTTCAGCAGATTGCAAGTGCAGGCCTCTTTGAGTCTCATCCAAAGTTACTGAAGTCAAGAGAAAAACTCCTTTAACCTTTCCCCACCCACACTCCTCAGGTCTACCCCCTCCTGAGCTTGTATCTGAACTTTAATGGTTGGTTTTATCTGCCTAAAAGGGGGTCTGCAGGTTGTGTAGGGATAACAGGGAGGTTTGCAGTGTGTCAGAAAAACACATTCTAGCAGCACAATAGATAGATATTATGCTGATACCATATCACAGCAGCACCATGTGTTTTATTTCTCTTTTTTTCCCACAGGAGTAAAAGAAGATGGCAGGAAGCAGGAGCACTGCACACAGAAGATGGCAGAGAGGCTGGATAATCCCTGGGGAGACCCTGCTGCCCACCACAACCACCACCCCACTGCTCCCTGAGTCCTCATGCAGAGAGCAACAGAGCATGCCAAAAAGAGCACCACTGTGCCTTTAATCTTAAAGCAGAATAATTGCCCGAGGAAGATGCTGCAGTTGACAGTTATGCCACAGAGTAACTTCTCTGTCAATGGAGAGAAACACAAAGCCAAAATTTAGAAGAAGAATATGCAGTTTCTTCTTTGGAGTCTTCACTAGCCATTACTGCAGAGAGGAACTACACTCAGACCGTGTTGAGCTCTTATTCCTCAGGAGAAGGTGTTGAGTTGCACAGGGGTGACCATGACAGCCTTTGTGTGAGCCGTGTCAGAAAGAAAGGATTTTGAGAGTGATAATGAGGTTTTTGTAAGATTTTATTCAACAAACAGGTAAGACAGGCAACCTGTCAAATACTTTCCTTGGTATAAGCTTTGCATTTTTTTCTGTGCTCCTAATTCTTTAGAAATTTGATCAAAGCCATGGCCTGCCTGTGCAGAATTCATCCCTTGAATTCAGGAGAGACTTGGTGACACAGCTGTCTTTGTTCAGACCAAAGATCCAGTCCAGTAGCCTGTTCTTGTTTGCTTAGGGGAAAAGTATAAGCCTAAGGCAGGTTTTTCATGGTACTTCCCTGATGCCTGCCCTCCTTCCTGAAAGTAATATTTGAGAGATAAGCTCAGCCAAGATGAGTTCCCTGGGCTAGATGTTGTGCTTTCACTTACACAGAAATGCCGCTAGCAGGACCTTGCCGTCTAAAAAGGGAAACATGTTGGAGAGATTTATTGGCCTGGGCAATGTCTCTGGGCAGGATATGAGGGCACAGATGGATCTAGGCCCTGAAGGGCCCACAGGCCTTGTGCTGTGCTCACTGTGTTGACACAAAGCACACTGACCAGCCTTTGACAGCCTTTGCTGCAGTGGGTTCCAGACTGAGATGCTCAGCTGCTGTTGTCACACCTTTAAATGATTTGGCTCTGCCAGGTCTCTCTAGCTGTACAAAGGAGGAAGAAGGGCTATGTCTCTCTTCCTCCAGCTGCAAGATGCATCTGTTTAACTCTTGGAACAGACTTTGAGGTTAGGCCTATCACTTGGACTCTTTGTTCCATTTTCAAGAACTTCCAGGGTGAGCCGGAGCCAGCTGCCAGAAAGGTATGCTGATGCAATGCTTAGTGCCATGCCCATCTGCATTCAGAAAAGACCTATTCTCCTGACTGAGTCTCCTGACACTTGCTCTTGCGAAAAACCTGGCAGCATCCCTGTCCATTCTCAGTGCTTTGCTGGGCAGCATGTTCTTGTTTGGAAAAGGTCTGGTGTTGACACAAGAGCACTTGATGGGAGAGTTGCAGAGAGGCACCTTGTTGTTTGGGTGGTTGTGGCAGACAGGTTTTCCGCTCTTGTGAGCAAAAGGGTAGTTTCCTGGGGATCAACTTGTGTCTTTGTACCTGTTGCAGAAGCCAAAGCTGAAGCTGTTGATCATAGCCCACAAAGAAATTACTTTTTCAGATGCCTGTTGGGGGTGGCTTCATGTCCCCACACTAACTGTGTTTGCTCCTCTAGCTTTGACTGGCAAAGCAAGCAGCTTCTCAGTTCCTGGTTGGTCAAGCCTCCTAGAGCTACCTAGGACTTGGATGTGAAGTCTTGGCTCCTCATGAAGATAGCTTGGAATAAGTCTGTCAATAAGTGTTTTTCAGGAAGCCTCTTCATCCTAGTTGGGTGGCCTTTAACAGATTCCTACCATGATATCTGCCTTGTTGGCCTTCCTCCTGATTCTTACCCATAAACACTCAACCTTATCACCACCATCATTAAGCTCTAGACAATCAAAACATTCACTAACACACAGGGTTACACCACCACCTCTCCTTCCTTTCCTGTCACCTCTAAAGAGTTTATAGCCATCCATTGCAGCACTCCAGTTGTGTGAATCATCCCACCATGTTTCTGTGATGGCAATTACATCGTAATTTTCCTGCTGTGCAGTGGCTTCCAGCTCCTTCTGTTTGTTGCGCACACTGCTTGTACTGGTGTAGATGCACTTCAGTTAGACTATTGATCCCACCATCTTTTTGAACGGAGAAGCCTTAATCCCGACATGACCGTCCTCTGGTGCTTCTGTGGTTTCTAACACACCACTAACTCTTGCGTCTTTGCTGCCACATGGATCTCCATCCCTTACCTCTAGATATGTACCTACCTTACAGTGGGTAGAACTACGTCACAACGGCCAGATGCTTTGAAACCTGCAAATGGGAGATACTATAGCAGTATGAAGTATACAACTATATGCTGTGGTCTTCTTCAAGTGCTTGTTATATGTTGCCACATATTACTGGATTTTTGCATTTCTTCATATCCTGAAGGTCCCTGAGCCTGAATATCCATTGTCTCTGAATGAACAATGTCATTGAAGTCAAACACTTTATAGTATCTTGCAGCATGATCCACAATGGTTGCCTTCTCTCAGCTCCTGGTATAAAGAACAAAATGTTTCATCTACCATGCAACCTATGATGACTATACAATCACTGTGAGGAGCTCATGTACTGAGAAAGCTCATATGCCCTTTAATAGAGATTTTTAGTGTGCTGGAAGTGAAATCTTTCTATTTTCTTACCTTGCAGGATTGAACTAATTCTGTATTTTCTATGCCAGAAGTACCTTGTGTATGTCCACTGAACAGCAGAACACTGAAGGATCAAAGAGGAAACTTAAGAGAAGTGATGTCAGAGAGAAAGCAAAGACTTTTGACTAAACCCACTCAATGCCAAGTGATCAAGGCTTTAGGGTTTTGCACAAAGCTAAAGAAAAGAGTTGGCCACTACAAACAGAGCCCTTATTTTGCCACCTCCCTTTACTAATTCCTACTGGATGCTGAAGAGTTACAGGGATCTTTTGTTCATTCACCCGAGTTAACATGGTTTAAAATTTACCCACTCTGCTGTAACTGTCCACAGTAGTGGTGGCTCACGTGGGGCATAACTGTGAGTGCCCTAGCAAAGCCCTGAATGCCTGCTTATCTTTCTCAGTCTCGAGGCTGCCTTTTGTGTCTGAGGGAAAGCAGGCAGGAGAAAAAGGAAGCAATTTTCATGAAGAGAAAGAAGCAGGGAAGAACAGCAAGAGGAATTTGCTGACCAAGCACTAATGGTTGGATTTCTAGGCCAAAGAGAGCATTTCAGGAAATTAAGCTGAGAAATAATGCATTTTCCTCTGAGATGACTAAATTCCTCTGAATGAACCGTTTCTCTTGTGTTCAGCCCAAAGCATTCAAAAGTTATGAGTCAGACTGAAAAAAATCCCTGAGATTTTTTTCCCCTAAAAAATTAGTAAATGTTAGATTTCTTTTTTCCTGATTATCTTTTCTGTCTTAAGTGCTAAGATACTTGACCCATTCTTTCAGAGCTTTGTTAGGCCTTTTGCTTTTGTACCGTTACTAAAAGAGTGGTGCTGGGACTTGATGGCAAATGTCAATTGCAGTGAAATTCCTGCTCGTAACACAGAAGGTGGTGACACTGCATTTTGTTTGCCCAGCCTTCTCTTACAGTGAGGAAAAGGCAATATTGTTGCCTTTCCAAGGAGTGTGATTCTCCAGTGTTATTCCCTGACACTGGAGGGCTGGTGTATCAGCGGGGCTGTGTGGAAGTCAGCATATTGATGATGAGCTCTAAGACCCGAGACCCACTGGCATTTTGCCTCAAAGCTCCCTGTTATGTTCACATGTCTTGGGAGCACAAAGGGGCTTTGGGGCAGTTTATAAACCGTAAGTGGGCTTCGTGCACATCCTTGCTAGCAACTGCTTTTGTGCAGGTGTCAGCACTGGTTAGTATGCATATTTTGGGGTGATACTGCCTGAAAAGTCCACGCAAAAATTAAGCTGCTCTCTGAAAAAAAGTTGTCCTTGACAAAGGATCATTTAGCCTGGCATTGTACTGTTAGAGAGCTTCTGCTTAAGTGCTTCCAGTGTTTGCTCAATGGTTGAGTTTTAGCTTTTGATTCTGTAGATTCAGGGCTCAGTCATGCCCTGGGGAAGTAGGTAGCAAAAATCCCACTGCTTTTGCTAGGAGTATGATTAATTGTTTACTGTCAAGGGAGGTCTGGGTGCTGAAGACACTGAACACTTGAGGTTCCCAGTCAGTTTTGGAGGAGCCACAAATGCTTTGGTTTTGACTGTGGGTGCTCACCACATCCCAGCCAAAGGGGCTCTTCCAAAGATATTCTCGGCAAGGAGAAGATTTGTCTCCCATGTTTAATGAACATCATGTCTTTCTGCTCCTGGGGACAAAGTGATTTATTTCCCAGCTTTCAACAGACCATAGAAAAGGTGCAAGTGAGGACAAATAGTAGTTCAAATTATTTTGATTATTTATCAGAAGTAAACCAAAGTATTTATCAAGGTAACCAAGAATAAAGGCATAGGGCATATTCACACAGGATAACTGAGGTTTTCCACTCTGAGTATGTTAATAGTCAAAGAGGAGGGAACAAGAGAGAAGCCTTCCCCAGCATGGTCAGAGCATACACAGGAAGCTCCTCTCCTGAGTCACACATTGCTTCCTTAGGCTCACTAAGTGAGGTTTACCTTTATAACCAACCCTCTTGTTTACTAAGTGGCAAATGTGCTTTATTTAAGTTTTCCTCCAAGCATACTGACCACTCTTTGGTTGAAATGTCGTAAATAGGAATGAAGCCACGCTTCCCCAACACCAGTGTGTCATCCAGAGAGGCTCTTTGAATAGAAGAAAGGACAGCCTGAAGTAAAATGTGGTTGCCTGTATTTGAACACACACTGGCCACAGGCAGTTTTCAGAGAGCATTTCCTCTTGAGATCTGCACATAGGAATCTGTCCTTTTCTGTTTGTTTCTGTTTTAAGCCTTCCTGGAAAGAGTCACTTTCAAGTTAACATTAGAGATTATCTGTGATAAATAGTTGCTGAATTTATAGCCATGAACATCCATGCTTAATCAGTCTGGCCATCTGAAATATAGAAACTGTGTGCTAGATAACCCAGGTTTCCCATCAAAATAATTAATCTGGCTTAAATTCTGAAGGCTGACTGAATTGTTGATGAGTTTCTCTAGGAAGATATTCTTATAGACCCACCATCGTACTCCTTCCAGGAATGCTGCATATTAGTAACTGAATCACCATCAGCCTCTATAAAGCAAGGGCCTACAATTACTGTCCTTTTCTGATAGGAAATCTGAGAAACAGGGGGAAACTGCCATTAAAAATCCACAGAGGATTGCCTTCCTCTACATATTTCCTAAAGCAATCTCTTCTGATACAGTATATGACTGATGTGAGGGACTACTGCTTAGCCTGCTGACCAGGCTGAACTCTCTTCTGCATCATACTCACCTGTTCTCTTGTCTTCTCCTTTCTTTTACTTAGGGACTTAATTTCTCCTTGACTGCTTAGAGTATAGTGTAAGGGGCCTTGACACCTGAATGGAGTGCAAAAAGCTGATTTTAAATAATAAGGGCAATAATAGCAAGAGCAAAATGAAGAAAATATAATGACTGAAGCTTTAAAACACGTGCTTGGGATTCAGCTTCGATTTCTCTAGTCAGCTTTGCAAACCTTAACCAATGTAATTTCCTCAAAGTCATTCAGAGTATGTGCTGCCACAAATAATATCCTGGTGACCTAACCCTGGGTCACAAGCAATCCTCCTTCTCTAAATAGTTAATTGGAAAAAAAGAGGTATAGCTCAAATACAGCCATGTATTTGAGCTAGATTCCTTTTATTTTTTTTTTGATCTAGAGCAACTGTGCTGAGATCACTATCAAAACTGATCTTTTCCAGCTTCTTGCTGGAAAAACTCTTGCAAAACCATTTCAAAGAGCAAATGCGATAAAGAGTAATCACTGTAACACTTTCACAAGCCACCTTGCAGCCAAAAATCAGGGTGAAAATGTTTAATCATTTAAAATTCTCTACCTGTTTCTCTGTTATTGAGTTTTGTTCTTTTATTTGTGGAAAAGCATAAGTGAGAAACACCAGTACTGGTGACTGCAGTGAATTTCTGAGTTTCAGGGCTGAATGAAGTGGCTTTCACAAAGGGAAAAGCTAGATGCTCTCGAATGAGATGAGGGAAGAAGGGAGGGGGGAAGTGAGAGGATCTTGCTGCATTAAACACCACTTTCTGTGGCAACAATTAGTGCTGTAAGTGTATTCTTGAAGACAGGCGGCTTTACAATGAGATTACTTACAAGCACCATCTCTGCTAAAACGCCCATAAAGAGTTCCGCAGTTCTGAGAAGTCATCTTCAGAGACGCTGCTTATTGGAAGTCACAGGCAATATTTCATGCTGTACTCTTTTGAAATTAGCTAATGTTTGGGTCATATTCAGCCCTCCAAATTGCCAAAATCTCCAGGGCTTTGCTGTAGGGAAACCTGATGGACTGTAGACGCTGCAAATCATTTGCAGCCCGCAAGGCAATGTCTTCAGGGAGTGTTAGCAATATGTAGGGGTGGTCTGAGGTTTGCAAACCAGTGTGGGTTCAGAGTCAGGTTCCACTTTATCTGAACCACCAAAGTTTTCAGAATTGCGGGTTAGATGAAAGACTGTGTTTCCCTTCCCTGCCCCACTTCTGTAATGTGCAACTTGGGATAGCTGGGTTTTGTAAAACCTCAGGAGCTTGCTTTTTGACCCTGTAAAACAAAACAAATCCATGTGTGGCTAGAAGCTTTGTTTTCAGTATTTCTCTCTCTTTTTTGTTTTTATTTTTTATTTATTTTACCCTCTACAGCTTACACCCGAGGTAAACAAGCATCATCTACCAGACGTAAGTTAAGAAAAAGTTTTATCATCTGCTGTAGATTATCTAGTAATTGCCTACTGCAGAAACTGTCTCTAGAAGTAGCTGGGTCTTCTGGTGACTAAGTGCTGGAGTTCAATGATTAGATTTATGGGACCAATCCCTATGCTTTTGTGTTTGAGCCATCAGAAATTGAGAACAATATTAGGTAAGACCAAACAGTTCTTGCAGCAAGGAAAATAAAGCAGAAGAGTTAGGGACATTTTCTCACACTCAGGATGTTGAATAACTTGAATAAATTTCTGAGTTGGGATGCAGTTTTCATCACTGAAAATCTTTAAGAACAGGATAAACAAACACCTGCCAACAATGTTGATGCTGCTGATCTAGATTTTTTCCTTTATATATAAATTGTAAGTGAGCTTTAACACTTGTTTTACTGCTACCATCATTTCTCCTTGCTTTAGTGAGCAATTCCATTTCACCATGACTATCACACTTGAAGGCTCTACCCAAAAGCTGACACTATTTTTTAGGGCAATGCAGGAGAAATTTTCAAATTACCTCCTTCAAAGGAGTTCTTGGGTTTTTATTGTCATGTTGACCAAATCAAACTCATTTCATCTGGTCTGGGCCTTCCTGCTAAGTCTATACCTCATACTCAGTACCACAGGGCTAATAGCCATCAGTTGATTACAGATTTGTGGACATGAGCTGTGCAAAACTAGACAGGTTATCTTTTGACTAGCTTTGGAGGGGTTATTTTCTGTTGTCAGATTGGATTTACATCTGTGTGATGTGTATGCAAATGAGGCAACCTCCTAGAATGGCAGTCTGCTGGGGTCTGCAAAATAGCCACCACCTTGCTGTCCTATTAGGTCTAAGCCAAAGACCTAGAAAAGATGAGCCAAAGCATCTTCTACCAACACTATTTGTAGCCTTGCTCTTTCTGGTCCCCCAATGACAGCTGGAGCAAAGCGATGGTCTTCCCAACATCTTCATCCCCTTCATTCTTGTTCCTGTGCCAGTTCTTACCCTGACCTCTTCCTTTACCATGGACCAAGCCTGCTTCTTAATCTCTGAACTGGAAAAACTGAACTTTGACCATACTGTTGAGAAAACATACACCAACTCATTTTACATAGTCTCACTCCTGAGTCCTACCACTGTAAAACAGCTGAGAAAGGGCCCAGAATAGAGCAGATTGCAGGACAAATCCTGTCCCTGTCTTGTCCTAGCTTCATCTTAGCTAATGCAGGTAAGCAACCCAGGCAAGTGCTCAGATTAGGTTCAAAGCAGGCCAATCACAACTACATTTTGCAATTAGCTTGAAAGAATTTTGCTGCACATTTTGCCTAAAAATAATTTGCAAATTGACCGGAGTCTCTAACATGGAATCATTACAGATATTTCAGGGATTGATTTAGCATGAATAATTGAAGTGTAGTATGGAGACAACAGTCTCTTTTAAATACGTGGTATTTTTGAGATATATTTCAAAACAGGCAGTGGTAGGATTTCACTCTTATCACAGTCTTTAGACCAGTTCTTTTCAGGATTCAGGCTGTCCTCAGATAAAGAAGGAATCAAATTAAATCCTACATATTATTACTATTTGACCTTCTAGATTTATAAAATCAAATTTACTAACCTTTATGGAATGATAGCCCTCATACTCGTCCGTTCCAGAAGAATACGATCAAATACCAAAACTAAATAGCATTAGGTACAATACCTTAGTGAACATCCCCTGACCATGCCAGATAAATTGTGAAAACAGTATGGATTAATAAAGAACAAATGCAACAACAGTGTCACTTTAATTAAACAGTGTGTCTACTGTTTCTAGGCTTATGCAAAAATACATTTGACCTGCAGGATTTTGCGTTTTCCCAGAACTATAGGTATTAATTGATTTAACCCTATTGCCTTTGATGATTTCACTGACCTTAGCAAAAGTACTTTTGTGCATGCCACTCTGGAAGGCATTACCATAGAGGAGTTGGTACAAACCCTAACTAATACCACCATGCATAAACCAAGAAGAAAAAGTTCTGCAAAGAAAGGTCTACTCTGCTATTCCATGGTGACGTAAGATTGAATTTCACAATGATGTTGAATAATGTGAGCAATGACACAAGAACAGAGTCCTACTTAGTGGGCTTAAGTATCAGCTTGGTCCAGGCACAGCAGAGTACCTCAATTCTCGCCCACCCTCCATAGGAGTAGATAGAAATGGGGCTATATTAAGGACCCTAAGTGGCACCTTAAAGCAAGAGTATCGTGCAACCACCATGCCTTGCCTGATGCACTAACTGTTCAGGCTGACACCTGAGAGACTGGAAACTTGGTGGTGCTTCTTCACGTACCTCCACACAAGTTATTCACAGCTCTTTGTAATTCACAAATTTCCAGCTTAAATCTTGGAAAGGAAAAGACACTAATCATAGCAGCAGGTTTTCACTTTGAAGTCATGTCTGGCTTTTTAAAAATCCAGGGCCTTTATTTCATCATTTAGAGTGTTCTGCTCTTTAGAGCATAACAGCTAAAATTCCTGAGAACAGCATTTGCTGAAATTTTTCTGTAGTCTTTTAATGCTTTCCAATACCCAGAGTACAATTAACATTATGCCTAATGGATATTGGATATCTGTAGTATCATTCCCCCTCCCTCACCTACACTATAGATGCAGTACTTCTACATAACCTCCTCTGGGATGCTCATTTGAATGGCATTTTTAATTGCATTGCCTGGTACTGGGAGAAGGGTAGTATGTCATTACACAGATGAGCCATGCTGCCTATGCTTATGTCAAAGGCATAATGACTGTCAAACTGACTTTTAGCTGCAGGTTTTTTCATACTTCCTGTTCTTCTTTGAGCAAGATCCATAGCTAGTCCCCAACTCTTCCTCTTGCTTCTACAATAACTAATGGTTTTCCACAACACAGAATTTCAGATGTGAAAGATCAGAGAAGCTATACCTGCTACATGTATCCCTCATCTAAAAAGAAACTTATGTTAGATAAAGATTTTTAGATAATAGATATCTCTAGGTTTACTCAGAGTGCATTTTAGTCTGTTTTCCTCTGTCTTCCAAATTAATTTTGTAAGAATCAGAGAAGCGCTGAGTGCTGACCTGAAGTGACCATTGGGGAACATCTAGCTCAAATCCTGCTTTTGGGGTTTCAAGTACCCCAAGGATTGAGATGTCACAGTCTCTCTGGGAACCCTTAAGTGGCTGTTTTGTTTTGTTTTGTTTTGTTTAAATGAAATTTCCTGTATTTCAACTTGCGCACATTGCCTTTTGTTCTGTCACTGGGACTTCCTTACTCCCCCTCATGAGGTATTTATACACATTGGTAAGATTCTCCAAAAGCCTCTCTACCTGGTGTTGAACTGTCCCAGCTCTCTCAGCCTTCCCTTGCATGTCAGGTGCTCCAGGACCCTAACCATCTCAGTGGGCCTTTGTTGGGTTGGACCCCCCCTGGTATGTCTGTGTCTTTTTTGTTTTGTCTAAGAAATTGTTAAAAGACTTCCATGCTCTTCAGCTCAGGGTGGTGGGTGTTTAAGTTAAGCAGGAAACTTAAGACTATGGTTTCCTAGGCCATCTTCCTTCACCAAGAAGGTGAACATAAACATTTCCATAAACATCTTGGAAGAGATAAATAGTTCCTCAAAGCTGAGTCTTTGGATTATATGTAAATCTTTATCATCCTCTGATGCCATTGTGTTGTTACTTTAGAGAGAATTTCCACAACTTCTGTATCTTTATATATACTCCCCAAGTCTCAGTCTAGCCAGCCACTGCACTAGAAAAAGGCTAATGCATCTGCACAGTGGTGCTGAGATGCCTTTCTCCCTCCATGGGAAAGACATGTAAAACCTGACGCTAAGACTGGAATATGAAAAGAATCAGGCCTAAAATCAATAGCATTAATGCAAAACTAGGAAGTGGAGAAATGTAAGAGGATAAAAACTGCCACTTGATCTAGCAGAACTTGTCACAGCCAGCAGATGGACGGGGATTTTAAAACACTGGATGAAACTGAAACAGCAATTAACATGTGGTATGGAGAATCTGGTATTTACCTAGAGTACATCTTACCTAATATGCCTGAAATTTTGGAACAGATTCTATGCTCTTGAAAAAAACAATTGGATTAAAACCAAAAAGAAGTAGATTTTATTTGTTTGGAATAATACAATACAATTCTTCTGAAAGACTGTGGAGGAAATGGATGGTACTAAATTCTGGTATTCTTCTTCCATGAGACTTCTCTATTCAGGTACATCCCTGAACTTGCGCTATTCAAACACATGTGCCATCAGTGCTGGAAATGTGAACATGACAAAACAGAAAGGAGTTTGAAAACCAGATAATTTTTAATGTTGTTTTCCAACTAATACAAAGTACTCCATCAAAACACAATGCTGTGAACCAGGTTTGCACACTGAAGATTTTCTACGTAACATGCTTAAAGGTCACATGGTTTTAAGAACCAAACATGCCTGAAACCATCTGTAGTCTCAGCCGACATCTTTCTGATTGTCTGCTGGGTTTATGTCCTGTTCTGATGAAATCAAGTGAAAAACTTGGTGACATAGATAGGATGGAAACACTTTTTTTCTTTTTTTTTGACATCCAGAGCCAGAGTCCTGCCTGTCAGAAAAGGGAGTACATCACAAAATGTCATCTTCTTCTTGGTTAGAGCATTCAGTTTTCCATCCAAACCCCACCATTTCAGCACTATTCTGCATGAGTTTTTATGCCGTCTTTTTTTCTTTGCTAGACAATGCAACATGATATAGATCAAGTCGATAACAAATGGGCATTGGGACAAGTAAAGAAAATTGGCTGGAAAAAAGGAGAGATCTTTCTGATTTAACATTTGCATAAATATATCAACGATGATTTTTTCTTTCATGTCGTCACTTGTATATTTCATAAACGTCTACAACTGTATTTTCTGTTTTGCCCTTTGTTATGTTTCTAGTGTAACTAGATCACAACATATTCACAGGTGCAGGAAATCTATGGTATGAAGGATGTTTTCGCAAATACCCTGGCTCATGTGCTCAGCCCTATAGAACCTGATCAGACCAGACTGAGAAATGATACTGGGTTCGAGAGGAAAAAACCTGAGTCTTTCACTAATAAGAAAGGGTCCTTGGCATGCAGGTAGGTACTGGGGAGCAAATTAATAACCCTTAGAGTTTGCTCTGCCAGCAAAGAAGGATTGGTATGCATATTTATCACTAGCCACAGAGGTTAGGATTCACTCGCATGAGTATTATGCTATCACAGCCACAGTGCAGGGTTCGTCTGCATTTTTTGCTACTCAGATACGACTTCTAGTGATTTTAGTTGTTGCTATAAAAATCACATTAAAACCATCTTAATGTTGCATGTTTGACTCAGTTTGGTCTTTTCAATAGGTTGCATAAAACTTTCAAAATTTTCCATTTCCTTCATTTCTCATTAGTCTTGATCAGTGCTATGCTCTCATTCTAACACACTGAGTCAGTGATCTAATGCTGGAAGCTTGATTTCCAGAAACCGACTTACTTACTAAATTACCAATTTAATACTGACTGTGGTCTGTTAAATTTAGGAAAACTTTACCCACAAAATTGATAGAAAGTACTTATATTTTCTCTGAATAAAATCTTTGCCCAGTGGTAATATGCACTGCAGACCAAACTTAGTCTGACATCAGGGTGTAACTTTGTTTTGTGTCAGTTTTCAAGATTGCAACATGTATTTTGAGTTCATACTGGAATGAAAATACAATTTTTGGAACACGTTTATTAAAACAGAATATGTCAAAATATCCCTTCTGGGCCAAGGCTTTAGACTTTCTACTGTGCACACCTATTTATTAGACCATATAATTCTGCAAAAGTCTCTGTGTTTGAGCCAGAGTGATTTTTCATTACAAGTAACTGCAAAAGAGATAAAGCCTAGTCTTAAATGCCTTAAAGCCAAAGTCTTAAATGCTTTTACACTGACACAGCACCAAGTCTGTAGGCTAAAAGGAAGTACTACTCTTTCTGCCTCTCTTTTTTATCTTTCCTATGAAAATGTCATCAGAGCTAGCAATACCTCTCTTTGGATGTTTCTGCATCCTGTGAAATGTCCTATTGATCTCTGGTTGACCTTTGGTGAAACTTGAGCTGCCTCTGCTTACCACTTTCTTGGGACTACCTCTATCAGTGATTCAGAGAGAAATTTGTCATAGGTGGTGGATGAGGGGAGGACAAGAGTCC
Organism: Strigops habroptila; assembly: GCF_004027225.2. Lineage (NCBI taxonomy): Eukaryota > Metazoa > Chordata > Aves > Psittaciformes > Psittacidae > Strigops > Strigops habroptila. The sequence goes on along the minus strand of NC_044278.2, from coordinate 29,921,178 downwards.
CTGTCATCCTCACCACTCAACTGAAAGCAATATGGAATCCCTTGGGCCTCTGTAAGAAGACTCTACCACAGGTTGTACTAAAACCTATATAGGCTTTAGACCATTTTTTTGCCCATTTGACTCCCTACCTGGTTAACTTATGCTAATTTCAAGAAGATTGCATTTGTAGGCCTCTGTGTGGGTTTAACTCAGTTGGTTTAAAGTCAGACCTTAAGTTAAATAGGTGCAACTGTCTTGTTTAGACAAGCCCTTGGAGGCACTTTGTCAGGCACCTTGCCACTAATCCACCTACCAAGGTAATGAATCTTGCCCCAAGGGGAGTAACAGATTCCTCCCTGTTAATCTTCTGATCTGTCAGAACAAAGATGCCATAACACTGCCCTCATTTAAATCATTATCCAGTCTCCAGGTACATTATGTAGACTAAGTAATTGTAAAGTAGCTTTTTGGCTCATTATATTCTAAACCGGGCCCTGCAGAAAGCAAACATCCATTTGGTTGAGTTCAGGGCACCTTTACGGTTATAAATCTCAGAGAAGAAGTTTTCCTCTGTGTTTGTAATTTTATCTTTGAAAGCAGGTCCAAGTGTTTGCTAATATCGTTTACAAATGATATCTGGCCTTTGGACAAGACCCTGTACTTCTTTTTAAACATGTGTATAGATTAGGCTGGGAAGACCAGTGCTTCCCGTGGGGAGCAGCATCCTCCTCGTCAGTCTAGGAGCCCAGGGGAACACCTGCAAGCCTCCATGGCGAGGCTCCCAGCAGAAAAACGCTCACTTGCCCCAAGCTGCCATACAGTCGATTCCAGCATAGGCATATGCCTTCAGAGTACTTAACATTTCAGAAGCGAGCTTGTAGCAATTAGTGCTTGTTGTGTGATGGAGACTGCTGTGTTGACTGAGCCAATTAAGAGATCAATTAGTGCAGTACAGAACGCTTACAGAGGTAGCCTTGGGTGACTTTGTATTTAAAGGAGTACTAAAACACTTTTCCCTACTGTCTGGTTTTGAAGGTAAAATTAGTTTTGTGCTATTGTAGCCCACAAAGTATTTTTTTCTAAGTAGGGATTTCCATGAAATGGAAGCACTACAAGTGAACTCCTAAGCCTGTGTTTATTTTTCTTGTTATGCTGTCTGAAAATATGTATAAAATCAAAGAGTATATGCTCTAAAGGTCCAATCTGACTTCTAAGGAAGCCTGTGACTGGCCAAACACACCACTATTTTCTTCATAGAAAAGCAAAAGGAGTCCAAGTCTTTATCTTTTCAAGCTGGTCTGGGGCTTAAGGTTTTTATTAGATAATAATTTTTTTCCCTGTTCAGCACTGGTCAGAAGTTTACGGGTGAAAATACCAACAGGACGTAGTTCCACCAGCCTTGCTTGGTTCCCTAGCCAGGCTGCCAAGGAACCTGAGCTTCTGAGGTCTGCGATCCCTGGGCTGACTCACCGTAGCAGTGTTTCAAGCATGTCAGACGGCACTGCTAGGAACCTTGAATTTCTGGAAGTGGAGGCCAGCAGAGGTGAAACTAATAAGAAAGTCTCAGGAAATGATACATTTCAGAAACACCATGCATGCTTCCTTTTAGAAACAGTGTTTGGGGATTTCTGGGTCATGAGAAGGTCTTGAAAAAATTGATGTAGGTCCTGACCAAACAAAACCACATTAAAAAAGAAGAAAAAAAAAAAAGGGGAAGAAAAAAAGAAAAACTATTATTAACCCTAAATCCTGCATTTCAGCCAGTCCTAGTCTTGTTCCGCTTTAAAATCTATTTATGTCCCTACAGAAACTTTCAAAAATCAAGAAAATAGGCGGTTTGTAGTCCAGCATTGTCTTTATTTCATAGATCACAATACCAAATGGTCGAATAGACTTTATTATTTAAAATTAATTTTGTTCTCATAATGTTGAAGAGTTAAAAGAATAACATGGAAGATTCTATTTCACTTGGGTTTTAAACCTATCAGGAATTGCAAACTTGGTATTTTTCCTTACCCTGCTCAGAAACAGCAGAAACCAGCTTGTTTTGCATAATCTCAGGAATACTTAAATGAAGATTTTAATGGATTAACCTATCACTTAGTTCTGCACTAATTTCAGTGATCTTACTGTTATTCACAGAAAAGTACCCTCATTTTGCTTTCCTGGAACCAGCTTTCTGGGCACATCTGGTGAGGAGGGAAGATGACACAAAAGAGAATGTGGAGGCATTCTTTACCCCAGAACCTCTTTTTAAAACATGCTTTTAAACAGTCTTATGAGACCAGAAACATCAACAAATAATCAAGGCTTAGACAGCATCATAACCCACCCTGTATCTAAAGAAAACCCAAAAGACCAAACTGTGGAAAATAATATATTTAAATATTAATAATAATGATTATAAGTGATTAATGAGAACAAAACAATAACCCATGATTGTCTCTCTCTCCCCCCACATAAGACAAATAAACTAAAGGAGCATTTGAATATGGTTTCTGGAGGTGCTACATTTAGCACAAGGTTTAGTTCCAAGGCTTTTATAGACTTTGGTGATAGATCTATCACAAATGAAGAAAACTAAGGATAAAATTAGACTCTTTTACTGAGATCGCAGAGAGTTGTCCATGATGACATACAATAAGATGTTAACTTTTCTTCAGGCCCTGGTTACAGTACTTATGAGATGGGAGTACCAGTCTAGGCCATGTGGACCAGGTTCCCGACTGTTACTGCCACTTGTTTAGCATGTGATTTTGAAAAATTCTGTGACTGGGAGTCACATCAGGAAATTTAAACATCAATGGTGAATCTTTTTTTCCCTTGAATCCCTTTACAACCCACCAGAGGGTTTGCCCATGCTGCTAAAAATAAGGAGTACAAGTCTGGGCTGCTGACCATTTCAAGTCTCTTAAATTCAGATACATTTCTTAAGCTTCTTAAAGCTCAATTCCTTGCCCCAAACTAGCTATTTCAAAGGTAACTTGGTTACTGAGAGAAGTAGCCTTAAGAAGCGTGGACGGCAAGCAGCCTGATCCACCTGGTCATTGAGCAAGGGCCAGTCCCTAACTCTTTTATTTGGGACTGCAGGCAGAACCAGCAAGAACTACAAAGAGATGCATTTCTGGAGTGTGTTTCCATTTACCCTACACTAGCTGTTTACACAGGTTGGATGAATCACACTCCTCACATCTTGGTTTCCACAGAATGAGGAATGATACAAAATAGTACACAACGATGCTGGTGGAGAACAGTGAGTTCTTTGGGTAAGATATGCACTACCTGAAGAGAAGGAAACCAACAAAACATAGAAGATGTTTTAAAGAAGGCATATAAAAAATAAGATCAACTCATGAAGCAACTACAAGACAGTGATTTGTTGGATAATATTTAAAAGGTAAATGTGCATAATGCTGTTTAATGGATCACCAGACTTCTGGAGCAGGTTTAGTGTAGGCAGCCTAGTGGAATCGTGTCCTGGGCTGGGCTGGGAAGCACAGGCTAAGGTTAGAGTAAGTGAGCAGTGTGGGCTAGATCTTGTGGTGTTGAAACAGGGTCCCAGGAGCCAAAATAGCACTTCCTATGAAGTGGTCCCAATATATCTCCCTCTGCACTAGGCATTTATGTCCGGTGTTGTAGGGAGTATTTCACAGTGCATCATAGACTGGTTGAGTAAAGAAAATAATGTCCACAGCCTTTCATGTCACATGAATTTTAAGATTACAAATCCTGTCTTTGAAAACACGTTTGGCTTACCATGAAAGTGGACTGTAGAAAAACAAAACAACCGTTCCATGACACACAGCCACTGACTTTTTTTCCTCAAGAATCAAGGAACAGCCAGGCTTGGTTACAGAAGGCATTTCTTATTGAATCTGGCCAAAAGATGTTGTAATATTTACACTGGTACAAGCTTGGTGGCCTAAAAACTGTTGTGTAAGGAGTCAGAATGGGAATACAGATTCAAATTTAACACCAAATAAATAAAGTGGCATTAATGCATTGCTCAGTGAGAAAGAACATCGGCTAGGGACTCAAACAGCCAATGTCTTGGCAGTCCTTTCCGTGGACATCAAAACACGGATGCACCTCAACCCACCTGCCGCTGCCGGCAGCGGTGTTTTCACTTCAAGCGCACTAGTGCTGGGGATGGAGCGGGGCTGAGCTGCAGGCGGCATCCCGCAGGAGGGCTCAGGAAGGGGCGGGCAGGCGCAGGCACCCAGGGCGCGCCGCAGCCCAATCGAGCCCCTCCATCGCGGTGCCCAGGGCAGCGCAGGCGGGCGCGGGGCTCCTACGGGTCCGCAGGTACCGCCCCGGGGTGGTTACGGTCCCCCGGCAGCCCTGTCCCGGCAGCCCGGCGGAGGCAGGCGCTCTTCGGGGCCGGTGCCGATAGATGGCAGGCAAAACTCAGTCCTGCCCGGAAAGGCAGCCGGGCGGGCGGCAGAGCGTGGGCACCGCGCAGCCGGGAGAAGCCCCGGTAACGGCTAGGTAACCTCAGGACCCTCAGAATACCGGGGGTCTTAAGGGACTCCTGTGGCTCCTGCGTGTATTCAGTGGCTTGGACGGGAGGTCAACACAGGTTTAAAGCTTTGGAAGAGCGGGTTTAGCCGGCCCGAGAGGGGAGGATAGTCTCATCGTTTTTTTGTTTGAAGGTGTAAACCTGTGCTATTTAAAAAAAATCAAAGTCAAACTGGGTAAAATATCTCCTGCTTAGGCCACCGAGTTATTTCAGTCAAACTTCAGCAGGCACTGGGCGCCTCTCTCAAGCTTTAGATCACTTAGATTTCACTGTGGTGCCTGCTATAATATAATTTCATCTGAGTTAAAACCTGCAATCGACGTTACATTTCACTCTCCTTGTGCATTTTCGGCTTGCTCCTATTCCCAAGTAGCTGGATATAAATGGGGCAACATCACCCTATATTTCATCCTGACTCTCACGATACGTCATTTTTCTTGCCACACAACGTGACAAGTGTGTGGCTTTTTTTTCCCCAGCTAGCTTTCATAGCAGACAATTTTAAAAAGACCCAGGAGTCCACCTCAAAACAATGAAACAAAAAGACAATGGAAAATACTATAAAGTTAATATTTTTATTTTTAAAACTCCCCAAATTTAAACAAAATTCATGATTCTTAAGGCATAGAAAATTTGTTGACTGTTCCCCAGTTCTTGTTTCACAGATCTTGCCTGTGAACACAATACAAAGACAGGACTGAGCAAGTGTCCTGACCACAATGTCAGCACAGCTTTAGGCAGGACAAAACAAAGGTTGAAGTGGAAATCAGGAAAAAACCCACATGTTTTTCAGCCAATTAAAGCACAAGAGAAAGTTTGTTTTCTAAGTAAAGCTTTCCCATACATTGAGAAAAGGCGGGTAGTGGTGGTGGTGTAATTTTAGCTTTTTTAAGTGCCTTCTTAAGAATACTCTGCTGTTTTACTCCATAAGAAGCTGAAGCAAATGTTTTCTCAAGTATGTGGCATGTAAAATCCTTATTTCAGCTTCAGTCTGTTTAGTGTTCCTGCTGAAATATGTTTCAGTCCAACTTGCCTTTTCCTCAGCACTTGAAATACCTCACAGAGCACTGTGTATGCTTGTGTGGATATGGGGAAGATAGGCACATATGTGTGCATACAACATAGTACATAGTAGGGTTTGTGTGCATTGACACATACATGTGTGTTTGGAGATGGCTGGGAAGCGGAGAGTTTTACATAATCACTACCATGATATGTGGTCCTTGATAATAGTATCAAAATGGACTACTTGGCTTCACAGAATAGCTGGGAATTGTTATCATCCTTCTGTTGCGGAGCTGGGAGCATGGAAATACAAGCTCGCAGGTGGAGGTTGCTCAGTGAGCCTGCAAACACAGCCAAGCAGAGAACACAGGTTTTCTGATGCCATGAGTCACAGGAGAGCATCCACTTCCTACTAGAGCCTGAAGACATTAAATGTCTCAACAAAGCCCAGATATATCAAGCCTATAGTTTTCACAGTGCATAAAACCCAGCCCCAAAATAGGTCAAAAAACATGTGCAATTATCAGCACTTCCCTACGCAGATGAAAGAGTGCAGAAGCACATGAAAAGACCAGTATGATTGAGAGCCCCTTTGGCATTTAGCATGAGGACTGGGACTCGAGGGCAGTCAGCTAGAAGTACTTGAGGTCAAAAAGAGGAACTCGTGAGTGGTTTGAGCTGGGGATTTGGATGACTTCACTGTTCGTTTACTGTTTGCATTGGAAGCATATGCAACCTAGCAACTATCACTCAATGTGAGAAAAATATTGTTTGGGTTTGTGTGGATGTATATGAATTCAAAATATAAGTGGATGTGTCTGAATTCAAAATATATGTAATTCACATGCAAAACTCAGTCGCATCCATTCCCAACATTAGCAGAGTTCAACTTGTAAAGAATATGAATTACCAAAAAGTCTTTTTCTACATTTCCAAATATTACAGATTATCTTGAATTGCGAAATAAATTAATTTTAGTCTTAAGCTGGGGCAAATCTGGACCCAGGTTTTGCAAATCACTACAGGTTTTATAAACAGCTAGTGGAAATGCTAGTCCCCACCTCTGAGCTGTTCAAAATCTAATGCAAATGCTTGTATTTTAGGCTTTCTTCAAATACAAATGTGGCTCAGGGATAATCTCCTGTTAGGTGCAAACCTCTCACCACCACTGCTTGGGAAACTAAATATCACTTAGTCTTATGTAATTCAAAACATGTTTCATCAGGCAGGTGAACACAGTGCTGAGAGTTCAGCAGCAGTTTACCTTTTGAGGGGGAGGAACGATTCATTATGTCTCACAGTCCCAGAGATAGGCACTGCTGAAAGATGCCTCCAATTATGTCTAAGCACTACTTCGAGGCAAGCCAAAAGGTTTGAAGGTACAGCTAAGGCTATGACAAGCCAAACATTGTCTTAGCCCCGTGAGGCAAAAACATCATCAGATCTTTGTATCTGAGCGTGTGGCATGAAAACATGAACAGTACATAATGTGGCACACGCATGTGCGTGCACATGCACACACACACATACGTGCATGCACCTCAGGTCGCCGTGACCGCCAGGAAGTGATGCCAGACAGTTTTCAGCACTTTGGCTCTGTCCCGACTCTCACTCATTCATGGGCACGGAGCCAAGACAGAGCCAGGTTTTCTGCTGCAGCCAGACTTAATGCTTCATTACTTTGCCCACCTCTACACAGGATATAGCATTTTTAACATCAGTAGTTAGCATTATAAGCTCTCATAAATTATCCTGGGCCTGTACTGCTGAAAATATGTTCCAGTGCATGGCCCATACATCCCCTGCCCCGTGAAGTGGGTGGGATACCAGCTTTGTGAACCGTGGCTGTTTTTCTTCTGCAGCCTTTGCTTGGTCACTGTTCACAGCCTTTGAACTGGCTTCAGTAAATGTTTACCTGCTGCTTATGTAGATTTCCCATGCGATGTACTAGCATAGTGTGAAACCTGCTAGACATGAGCAGCTCATGTTGAGCTCCAAATGAAAATCTTGAGAATGGGAGCAAGCGCTTCTCTGGCCAAAGAAGGTGCAAACTCAGTTGAAGCAAAACCATTGCTGGGCATGCCAAGGGATAATAAACACATTCTTTTTTAGAAGGAGAAAGGGAAGGGCAAGGAGCAGGTCTAGGGTATGCAAGTAGTTTAAAGTTACTGCCAAACACCCACACAGACAAGGGAGAGCTACAACATGCCAAAGGCCACCCTTCATTTCAAAGCCAGTTAGTGAGCTGCAAGCTGCTATGCATCCCTGCAGGACCAGATTCCCTGCTTCAGCCACAGCCACCAGTGAAGGATGACACATGAGGCGCTCTACTTCAGAAGCATCCCCAAGAGGTTTTATGACTCACCACATGCATCTTTGAGTTATAGCTCCTTTCTTCCTCTCATCTTTTCTCATTAGGACAAACTTGTCAGAAGCATTTTTCCTCCACATTCCCTTACAGAACAAGAGGAGGGAGGCATCATCACCGATTTCTCCTTCAGTTACCATGCTGATGCTCCAATCTCACACTGTATGAAGAGCTGATAGAAATTCCCAGCTTCATAACATGGAAGGATGCTCATGGGCTGCAGAAACAGTGTGCAGACATGTGATTGCTTACTAAGATCTTTTGAGATGATTGTGGAACAGGTCAAATACAGCCTGCCATTTGAAGGAAAAGGCAAAAGTATAGACAGACTGTGAGGATAAAGACAAACCATGGCTGAAGCTATTCCACAGCAGGATGCACAGGGCATACTTGAATGCTCAGGTACCGTAGATAACCAACATGAAAAGGGATGTGGGATGATCAGAAACTACCCATATGTAGGCCCTGCCTGCCATATGGGAGAAAGAAAAACTATTAAGGAACTGATAGACTCTTTCTTACCCAAGCTCCACTGAGAAGGGTTAGTGATACACTGAAAGAAAAAGAACAGCACCCTAAATTTCTACCTCTCAAACTACTACTTCTACCAGGGTGTTTCTGGTTTTATCCTCTAGACTGGAATGGTCCTTTGTGCTCAAAATTTTAATTAAAAGCTACAAACAACCTCCACATCAGTTACAGACATTTTGCATTCACAACAGACTTTGGTTTTCATCATATGACCTGCTTTTATAACCAGCTCAGTTAACATTTTAATTTTAAAATGTAGTTAACACTTCGAGGAGTACTGCTCATTTGCAAACGCTGGAATGCATACATAACCTCAGGGGCTTGTGCTTGTGTTTGTTTTGACCAGCACAGTTGAAAAAAACGCCAACTTTGACACACAAATCGTATCTTTTACCCTGGGGAATAGCACACACTAAAAAAAAGTGCCAGCAAGTCATATACCTGAGTGTCAAAGAAATCATTGGGAAGCTAGCAGAAGGAGTAGGGAATTGAGAGGTGATGGTGGTAAAGACTAACAATTCAGAAGTGCTGGGATTTCAGGGTGTGAAAAGCAAAAGGAAGGGATGACCAGCCCGCATGTGCTCCCTAGGCGTGAAAGCAGAGGAAAGATCCTGTATTTCTCGCCCCTTTGGGGCTACTAATCGTATTCTTGACACTGACCATTTACTCAGGAGAGATCCCAACTTTGCACACTTGACACTCTCTTTGGCAGCCACCACTCGAAGTGCATGCTAAGGGAGGGTGTTGAATAGCGGGATTTCTTGTTCCTTTTGAAAAGAACAATATACAGCAGCTGTAACAAGTGCCTTGGCTATCTTTGTGAGAGTTGACTATATCAGAAATGGGGGGAAAATAACCTTCTCCACATGGAATATACTGCCGTGGAGGGACAAAAGACTTCATTAAAACCAGACTCACCAGAGCTTTCTTTAAAAATTTTATAGCCCTTCAAATGTAAAACATATTTAACAATGGCTCTTTTGCAATGTTATAAGCTTATTTATTACTCTATGTATGTTCATAAATAATCCTTTTATCCTCCTTTTTATTTTCCCAAATTAACACATTTTCGATAAAAGAGATTACGAGAGAGATGATGAAGTGCTAGATTCTATCTCCCCTATCTTTTGTGCTCCTAAAGAAAAATCATTAAAAAAAAAAAGAAGAATGGGGCAAACACAACAAAGCTTTGCTGATGGTAGTGATCAGAAAGGGTAATAAAGCTGCCTTGTCTGTGCTCATACTCCTTTCCTCATCCTTTTTTGACCAATATTCCAACAAATGAGCTATGGTATTATGAATGCATATAGTGTGCTGTGGATGTGGTTCTCCTTGTCAAGCCTCTTTCTCTACAGAGTTGCTTCTGGAAGCATAGATACTGTAGGCAATGTCAGATAATAGGACAGACGTTTTCCACGATAAAACTCAAGATTTCAGTTGCTTATAACTTAGTCACATGCTAGAAACAAGTGTTCTAAATTTCATGGGTTTCCAGTAGCAAACCTAAAGAACAACAGTGTCTTAATCTCTTTGTCAGCTGTGCAGTCTAAATGCCGTGCTGCTACTGAGAAAGAAACCCAGTCCTGAGAGAAAAGTTGTATCACACATCTTTTGCAACCATCAGTACAGCACAGAGATAAATGCAACCTAATCTATGGCAAAGAGCTTGTCACTGATCAAGTCTGATAACACGTTAAGGGATTTGACAGCCTCCACGGGTAAATATCACTTTTCTAGCTTAAAGTAGTGAAGAGAGGTGCATATGCTGTGAAGCATCTCCGCATGTGCCTAACTAGGCGTAGGATCCCACTGTGGTGCAAGCCAAGCAGTGTCCTGCGTGGTGTGACTACGGTCTCTATCTAGGTGATATATTGTTTTTAGAGAGGACTTTCTCTCTTGCTGACTACACAAGGAAGGCTGGCTTCTAACCTGGTGCCCCAGGGAGGTGCCAAAGTAAGATGGGATGAATCTGTCCCCTGGGAACCCTAAATAAAGGAGGGAGGAGCAGCGTGGCTTTTCTTTCCACTCCCTGAAGCCCTGCTACTAGAAAGGAATGAGGATAACTTGTGGCATGACTGAACACAGCCCAACCTACTTCCATACCCTTGGGGTAGCTGCCCAAAACTGCATTTACTGGCTATTTCTCTTACACCAGGCAGAGGCAGGGGGTGAGGTACAGTGGGATGCTGTAAGGCCTGATTTACTATCCTCCATACCAAGGCAAGTCCCTGTATGCCAGCTAATGGCAGCTTCCTGTCTCATTGTGCAACTCTGATAGGATGCGAAAACTTGCTAGGAATGGGGAACCCACCTTGGAAAAGGAAAGAGAAGGAAAACCAAACATAGTTTTTACAATGCTGTAAAATTCTGACAGCGAACAACCATTTTTAGTGTAGTCATACAGGCAATTTTGTTGGTCAATGATTCTTTATGTTAGCAATTTGATAATCAATGTATTTGGCCACAGTTTTACCCTGCTTTCTTCCTTAAATAATCAAGAATAAAAAAAAAAAACCCAAACCAAAACCCAACCCGAAAACAACACACCAACCCCCCAAGCCCAATTAAAGCCATATTCATACAGTTTGCAGATTAGCATTTTTGAAATGCTCATCCTTAGTGCAGAGTGGGGCTGCAGCATCTTCCAATTATACAGAGCAATTAGAGAAGATCATCAAGACATTCTGAGGTCTCATTAGGGAGAGTGTTGGTTGTTACAGACATCTTCACAGATTACAGTAGTGTCTAGAGTGCATCAGCCCCCCTCCCATACACACACACTCTTCTGGAAGAGTTATACTGTGACTCACTTCTATTGAAACAATGGTCAATGCGCTCAAAGAATAGTCATATATTGGCTTCTCTTTAAAAAATGGTAATTTGTTCACACCATCAAAGACACTTAAAATAGAAAAAAAATCCACTGAATATATCTGTTTCTTCAGCTTTCATAATTGAGTATTCTTTGGTAGACAAATACAATTTCCAAGGCAAAATTATGGAGTATTTCCTTATGAAAAAAATATGAACAGCCTGTGCCTCGCTTATGGTGGGGAATATAAATTTCAGTGATGAAAGAGCTGAAACAAATAAAAATAGTATTTTCTTATAACTTTCATGGTTAATCAGCACAGAGAATGCAGCAGCTTTTAGATTCAAGGCACCAGATCCTTCTGCCACCATGCTCATGCTTTTGCTTGCGGAACATGGTGCTGGGGATTGCAGATGAAATAACGAACCTGTAAATTATCAGATTTTCAGATCAGTCTAGAGGCTTGGAAAGGACTTAAGTCACATGTAAAGCTCATCACAGCTTTCTGCACAAATATAAATTTCTTCCCAAAAATACAAAGTTCTTACAGTGCATTACAGTACAGTGGGAGCTGCTCAGGGCCCTGGTATAAACAAATTTAACAGACAGTTGTGCTGGCTGCCAGCTGTGCAAAAATCATTTTTTCCCCCACTAATTGGCTGGTTCCATGCTCTGGAGCAGGCAAGGCTGCTAGTGCATGGCAGCTGAAACAGCTATCAGAAGAAGATCCCGTTGGAAGCAGCAACCCACCCTGAGGAGCCAAGCCCTGGGGTCAAAAGGAGCATGTACAGGAGTTTGCCGTGGCACAGCAGCATAACATAATGTTTATCCTGACTTGCCCATTTGCAGAGATTCCTATCATGCAGTCATGCAAGAGGCAGCAGCCTCTGACTAACGATGCCATTCCCCTCTGCTGATCTTAACATACTTCTGCTGCTGTCTGTCTAGTGCATGCGCGGTGTCATCTGCAGAAGGCAGCATGGCTGCTCAGTCCTATCACCAGAAATGGAGGTAGTAATGCCCTATCCAAAAGGTTAGACAGCATGATAACTGTAAACCCCTTTCATTAGTGATATCACACTGCAGTTTATGATGCCACTTTCTGTCATCATTGACTGCTGTTGAGATCAGAATTGGCCACCAAAATGATAAAAGGGCAAAATGGTCAGTTTGTGATAGAAGAAGTCACCTGCATTTTGCACGGTTGTCTTGAGTATTACATTCTTGCAACCCAAACCCAACCCAATACCTAAACCAAAAATGCTACAAAAATACTTTGAGAAAGTATTTTTGAGATTGAATATTTCTGTTATAACACAACATGACAAGAAATACCACTAAAAGCTGTGTGCAGGAAGGTACATATTGTACCATATTTAGCTGCAGAAAAAGTTAGTATTCCCAGTTCTAGTGGAAGGTGATTATTATTAGTCTTTGTCTATAGATAGCTAGCTAGATAGACAGACAGACATTATTTGTGAGACATTTCCAGAATACCTACTTAGTGGCAAGTTAATGAAGTCTGGAAGAAAGTTAATGTGTTATCTTTGCTTAGGAAGTTACTTCTCATAGACAAAAATTACTTGCATTTCTCCTTATTTATGTTGGTGCTCATATACCCTGCTGTTGTCTTCGACTCGGGTTGTGTTGCTTGCTGCTACTGGTTGTCATGGAGAACGCTGCATAAATCCAGACAGTGAAGAGATAAAAGCAGAGGTTTTCAGTGATATTTTGGTTCATTTTGGAATGCTGCATTTCAGTTTAGGGAGCAAATTTATGGGAAAACCAAAACAAATTATTACAGGCAGCACTCTTTTTAACTTCAGAAGGCAGAGGAATGGGGGAGTGATTCCAGACAGTAAACAAGCCATCCCATCTGCAGCAATGACTGGCATGAGTGGCATTCTTTAGGAGCTCAACCTTGAATGGTCCCCAGGGATCAGGTTTCTGGCATATTGCACTCTTGATGGTACAAGAAAATCGAGTTCAGAAATGTTGCATTAATAGCATGTCTGTGTCAACATCCTCACTTTAATCTACTCCCTTGGGGGTCACAATGTGCTTTCTAACTGGTTATTGCCAAAAAAGTACTTATAAAATATCTGTGCATGAATATATAGATACTTTTTAAAATCAGAAAGCCAAATTTTGCCTTTACTTCTGACCTGCTCTGCTCCTCCTTAAGGTCCTGGGTTGACCTATAGGCAATGGGGTTATTTCTGCAGGCAGTGCTTTCCCCATCACAAGACATGGCAGGTATGCCCAGGTCTCAGCCCTTCTGTCCCTTGTGATGCATCTGCATTTCTAACCATATACAGTGACATGCCATGTACCTTTGGATGTCTTCCCACAGCGTACTGAATGCATAAATGTAGAGAGAGGAGGAAAATGAGAGGGAAAGATTACAGGCAGAGGCAAAGTTGGATGCTAACGCTGGAATGTGATGCTTTATTTGTCTCCTCATTCTTGTTAGTTTATGTCACAAAAATAGGAGCCTCCTAATGAGGACAGGGATTGAAAGCTGAAGCATCAGGAGACCAAAGGTCACTGTAAAGATTCACAGCAGTTTAAAGGCATGCTTTACTGCATGTCAGGCTTGGGGAGGAGGGCAGCAAAGCTTTTGGAAATTTAGAGCAAGAAAATTCTTTAATGAAAAGTGCATATATTTCATATGAATCATCCCTTTGACTTGGCTGAGACAAAACAGAGGTATTTATTTTCCAGACTGGTATCTTTAAAACTGTCTCCAGTTTTGGGTATCGATTCTGGCCTCAGGAAGTGTTTTCTGTTCCTTCTGTAATCATGAGGATTAAGTTACAATTGATTTTACTATGGATTAAATATGTTTGTACTGGATTAATCACTAATGAAAGTACAACTGCTTTGAAAATTTACCTACCACCAAGCTCAGAGTCTGAAAATAAGAAATAAATGTTTTCTTGGGTCTAATCCACTGGTTTGTTTCGTCAGTTTGTGCTATCCATTCCCACCTCTGCCTGTGCACTTTTCAAAAATAGATGTGGTTTTATTTATTTCTTTTTAAGCACCTGAGAGTTTTGGAACCCCATTACCTACTAATTTTAACTCACCTATGGTGTTTTCACCCTTTCATGCTTGTTCTTGCCTCCTCTCCCAGCAGTCCTATTTTTAACACAGGGAGGTCAGCTAGCACCCTGACAGATACTCAAGTGCAACAGACTGCTGGCCTGGCTTGCCTTTCTAGCCAGTGTAGCTGCCAATTCACATCCGCTTTTCAGTCAGCAGCCATGAGATCAGCTGTTCCAGGCTCCGGGAAGCTCTGCGCCCGGCCAGCATCCTCCCTCTCCTCGCCGTCCCCTCTGGCCGGCAGCGCAGCTGCAGCACCACAGGCAGAGACTGGCCCCAGGCGCCAAACCTCAAACGCGAGACGCTGTGCTGGAGCAGATGCCATCTGAAGTATTTGGGCAGCACGGGAGGGATTTCTGAGGCCGGCGGTGAGCTGCCCATTGCCCCTTGGAAGGCACTGCTGCCATGGCCCTGAGAAGACAGTGGGAGATGCTTGTTTTTGGCCCCAGCCTGAGCACAGCTGGAGGCTGCATAGCACCTACTCTAAACTATGCCATTAAAGCCTTTAATGTTTAACTGCCACAGGTATCCAAAAAGCACCTTCATGTAAGAAAAATCCCAGAATTTACAAACTTTTGCTTCCTCTTCCAAAAGATCTTGATTTATTTATCCTCAAGCAGCTGGTAGATAAAGTTTGGTTTGTGCGATGGATTGCTCCTTGCAAAGCATTCAAAGCTTAGTGCGGGAAACAGGGAGGTTCAAATGGTTTTGAAGCAGAGTCACTGAGTTGTGTGGTCACCCTGTGGCTCCCAGGAGGTAGAATTTTATCTTGGCCCACGAAAAGCATTGCAACCTCATGGCAGAAATGAAAAATGTAAGATGCACTTTTTTCTGGTCAGCATTGCAAGATTTAGTGTGCTCAGCAAGACTGCTGAATCCTCGGCTGGTGTCAGTAAGAGAAGTATGTGAAACACTGGAGCTACGTTGGTTGGTAGCAGCTGAAAGTCATGCGTCTCTCCTTTGTTTTGACTTTTCAGATCTCCTTCCTCTGTGCTTTGGTTATGGAAAGCAATAAGAGTCAAATTCAAGATGATCTTAAGGTCCTTTCCAACCCTAAGTATTCTCTGATTCTCTGATTCTACTCAACCACCATGGCCAAGTTGATGCATGGTGACCAGGTTAATCTGTAGGTCCTATTTCTGGGTTGGATAATAGGAAGCACCGAGTGCTCCAGCATCCTCTATTAGCCTGTCCACCTGGAGTGATTTCCTCCTCTTGCTTTTATAGATTCATTCTCTTTCAGCTAAAAGAGATCTTTACAGTTAGAAAAAACTGCTCCACATATGCACACATAACTCTTTGTGGCCTTTTTTAGGCTATGTTCAGCTTTAATGATAGTCTCCCCTCAACTATGTAAAGATCTATTAATCTTGAGTCAAACTATTAGACAGTCACACTAGAATGGGTTTTGAATTAAACAAAAATTAAGGTAGTTCATGCGCCATAATTCCAAATGCTTTTGTTGTAATGTCTGTGCACCTAGGACACATGTTTTATCTTAGTTTGAGATTTTAAGTTCATCTCAAGTTGCCCAACTAGGATGGGAACCAGGTTCATAATAACACAGGGGGTCTTCATTGATGAAGAAAAATCACTGGCTGCTGAGGGCTGCGGAGCAAGCAGCATGCACATGGAAGGCACCAGACAGCAGCGTTGCTGTGGTGGCTGAGGTCAGGGCTCCTCTGGACAGGGGCCCTGTGAAGGAGACAGCATAGAAGCATCCTGTCCAGCAAGGCACTGTGGTTGCCAAAAACCGCATCTCCTTGCCGCTGGAGCTGAGTTGGAGTGGCGTGGTGGCGCTTCATCCGGAGTCATGGAGCCCTGATTGCCAGAGTCCTGTTCCCGTGGTTTAAACCACAAGATCATTCTTCTTCTGCATGCATGAAAGTCATCTTCCTGACGTGTGCAAGTAGCGTGTGGTATGCTGTAAATTATAACCTTATCCGGCCAGTAACCATTTTCCTGGAGAAGTAATTTTTCCGTCTTGGTGATACAAACACCTTGCTGAGAGAGAGAGTTGCTGTGCAAATCCCTGGCTGTGAGTATTGTAGTACCTTTAGTCCTGCAAACTTAGGTGGCACATGTACTTCATCAAAATGTGCAACTTTTAACCAGTAGGTAGCTAAAGTTTCAGTTGGGAAACCACAAACCAATAGAGTATAATAACACTGGTGACTGGGGAAGAAACACGGCTGTGTACTGTAATTACAGTCCAAGAGGCCATCACTGACAGATAAAATGCCAGTCTGTGGTGGCAGTGGGAAGCCACACGCTGGGATGAAAATGTGCTGTTTGCAACATAAATGTCTCTGCTGCAGGGGCCAGGTGGATATTTGCATCTCTTTCACAAACTAAACAAAACCAAGCAGCTGACTTCACATGGGGCAACTCCAGGTTTTACTCACCTATTTTTATTTACAGCTGGAGGAAAAAGCTGTAGGAGTATACAGTGCTGTAGGCTTATTTGTGTGTTTTCTTCAAATAGCCCCATATCCTAGGGATAACAGCAATAAAAAATGCTAGGATATCTGCAGTGGTGGATTATCACCAGTAGAAAATACCAAACATTAAGAATTTAGTATATGTTAACACTGGACATTTTGATGAGGACCAGTAGGAAAAAGCAAAGAGAGGTGTGCCTTTCACTTTTTCAAGCAGGCCTCTTAGGTTCTGGCAGCAGTGAAAATGTTTACATTACTCTTGTATTTCATATGTGATGTATAACTGTTCTTTGAAAAGTTTCTGCAGTGTGAATCAGCCAGATAGATACACTCTCTGGGATGTAAGAGAGAGACAGCTCTTGCTTCTAAGCTGAAAAGAGATTTAGTCAGCTGTATGAAGTAATTTAACTGGAGAAGTTAACTGACGATCATCATTTCTTCTGAGCAGAGCTCCTCAAGAATGCTGTATGTATAAACACTATTGAGACTTTCTGTGAAAGTGATTTTGAATTATAGTAGCTAGCTGACTCACCACAGTCAGAATGGTTTAAACATAAAGAGAAAACACTGAATAGCAGAGTGAGAGAAAAATATGACAAGGAAGTTGGCAGGAAAAAAACCCTGTTCATGTGAATATCACAGTTTGTGATAAATAAAGTTTCTTTTAATATATAAAATTGTCTATGAATTCATTAAAATTTTCAAAAAATTATGAAAAGTTCATTGAAAAGTTTTTTGTTAAGGAGTTATTAGAGTGAATTCTTTATTTCAATGACTTTTTTCACCCAGTTCTGTTAAGAACAAAAATAAGGGCTGTGCACTCAACTGGTACTGTAACCACTGCTGGTATTGTAGCCACTAATTCAATTAAAAAGTAAAATAAAATCTGTTATAATTGTTTTCACACATCAAAATATCTGCTTTTTTAATTGAAATTTTATATACTTTTTTTTCTTGTCTGAAGATGTATCATTTCTGAAGACACTGGAAAACATTCCCTCAATTTTTCAGTCAGGGAGCAATAAAACAACCACAAGCTTTCAGTGTCTAAAACTCAAACCATAGCTTTTTTACAGAAGGCTTAAGACATATAAGAAACTGTGTACAGAGAAACACCAGTCCCCTTACAATGAACACAACTTCAGTGGTCTGAAATCAAGCAACTCAAACTCAGGAAATTCCTCCCCCTAAATATAATCTTTAATGGCAAAATTATTTTCGTCATGTTTCATTTGCAAAATCCTTTTTTTTCCTTCTTTGTTAAATGGAAATATTTGTATGTTGCTCCCTAGTCTGTTTTAATCAGTATCATACTGCATCTCACTGCTAACATGCAGTGCAGGTTAACTTTATCTTACCAGAGCAACTTCTGGCATTTCCTAATTTTGGAAGTCTTATTTTGTGAATTTACTCTTAAATTCATTTTAGTATCATTTACATTTACCGTAAATCATCCATACCCATATTTTGCTGATTTTGTTCAATCCTGCATCCTGCTCAATTTTCCCAGTATTTTAATGAAAAAAAAAAGGCCAGAGAAGGGTCAACCTTAGAAACAGTCTGTTCTGCTCTTTGAAACTGAGTAAGCTCAACCACAACATAAACCACTGTAAAAAATGAATTATGAGAATACCTTTGCATACATGGCACATGGGAGGAACAAACTAGTCACAAACCATCCAATTGCTTCTAACCGCAAGATTTTAACAACAGCCGGCAGTGCTGTTGATATAACTTTTCTTAATACATTTGGAAAATATTCTTAATATTCAAACACTCTCCTTCCTAACCTAAAAACCCTAATGCAAAAAACCAGGCACCAGGAAGAGAGTCAGTCCTAGCCTGACTGAATTTAGGAACAAAATTCTCATTGACTTCAGGGTTGTGTGGTTTCCAAGCTAACAAAGAAGAACAGCAATAGGTGCATAACACAAGCCATTTCTAAGGTATCAAATTAGTATTACAATGGAAGATTTGAGGGGATTTATATGCTTCATAGAAAAGAAATTCTTGTCTCTTTTGCTTGATGAAATTGAGAAATACAGTAACCTTGCCTAAGTCTAATTATCCTACTTGTATTTATGCAATTTTACTGCTATGCTTATTTCTAAATTAAAAGTAGTTCTGACTTTACTTGAATAGATTCCATACTTTATTAGAAATATGATGCTTAAAAATTAACTTTCCTACTTTTCTTTCCACAGTATTCTGATATTTCCCTGTTGTTCTGGATGTAGTTACAGGAGATTTAACATTCTAGTTATAAAAATAAACAAAAAGGATGAATATGAAATTTAAATTGGGACTATGACTTTCCAACTCCTGTTCTGTGTTGTCTGACTGCCTCCCTACATTTTGCTGAATTTTACTATGGAGGCTTATCAGGATGGGTGGTGGCATTTGTCGCACCTCTGATCCAGAAGGCTGAATGGGGAGATGGTGAAGCCATGTCTTGTGGGGCCCACTCCCCTCCCATTACTCCAATGCCACTCTGCTAAAGCTCAGGTGGCACTTCGGCATCAGGCTGCTGTCAATGAGAGGAGACGAGGGGACCATCTGGGAGGTAATAGGTTACTGCAGCATGTAATGTATTGACGCTTTGAGTACAAAAGCCATTTCTTTAATTTCTATGTTTTCGTGGTTCCTATAAAGACAGGAAATGCTCGGGTCAGACACTCCCCACAATTAGGAGGCAAGAGGGCTAAGGGACCTCTGTCTTGCTCTGACTCCTCTCCCTGGGGTTTACTCACCAGAGATCATCCTACCCCTTTACTTAGTGATGCATAACAAAGACACTAAAGACCTTTCATGAAAAAAATATATGCTGTGTCTACTTATATTAAGGAAAAAGAGGGTCACATGCTTATTTGATTTGATACCTGTGTCACTCAAAATGGTATATATAGATGCAGGTGTAGAGAGATGCAAAGGGCCCTTTTGGAGGCCTGGTACAGTTTTACCCCTGGCAGATGAGGTAGCACTTATTTTTTCCCTGTCTCATAAATGTGGAGCGAAACCTGACCTAGTAAAATATTAAATCCCATGGGCTGAATCCGCTCCTGGGAGCCCTGTTCCTCCATTGGTGAGGTGGCTGCTGCGCTCAAGCTGGCAGGGCAAGGGAGGTTGCAAGGCAAGGTTCCAGGCAGGGAAAGGGTGCAAGGGGGAGTCAAGCAGAAAAGCGCCTTCTCCAGCACCAACAGCCCAGCCAGAAACCAGATCCCAGGCCCTGAGCCACTGGGCCACACAGAGACTAGTCTAAATTTCATGCACTTTCCTCAAATGATGATGTAATTCAAAACTTATCCAGAGCGGACAAAAATTAATGACTAAGCGGCTTCTTTCAGGTCACGCCAGTCATGCTAATCAGCTTTGTTCAGCATTGAATGTGGCTTCTATCAGGGCTGAGGAGGGGGGATGAGGGTGTCACCGTCATTGTCTCTCGCTCCCATCAAACACGTCAGACACTCACCTGCAGAACGCAGTCTTTAGAAATAGCACAGGCATATGGCTGTGCTTCTCTGGTATCGAGTAACAACCTTTGCATGCTTGGTGTAGGGAAGGAAATAGCAAGGGAAAAGGGGAAATGAAAATAAGTAGAGAAAAAATCCCACATAAAAATAGGGAGAATGTTAGTAAAGTGGAGCTTATGATTCAGTTTTCTAACCACAGCTTCAAGGTCCTGATTTCTGAACAGGATGTGACTTAATGCTCTTGTGGGGACCATCTACCGAAAAATTTTGCCACTCAGGGAGAAAAGTACCAATTTCTGCTTTTTATGAAAAAGAGACAAATGGTCATTTTCTGTGTATTTAGGTCAGCTATCATGAAAGTCAAACTTTTGATATCTCCTTGTGCAAGTGTCTCCTTCTGAACCCTTCAAGACTAATTCTGTTTTGAAAAGTAAAAATCCCCGTGCATGCCCAGCACATCCTTTCCATTGGCATATTTAAAGTTGCAGCTAATTCTCACTAAAAAAATATGTATCATCTCCTGCATTGTTATCTCATTTCTGTCAGCATGTGGACCCAGCAGAGAAGCTGGGCTCCAGTGCAACTGTTAACCATTGCAGATTGCAAAAGATCAAATGCTGGCAACAGAAAGCATTACTGCCTGCCAGTTGAAGTGGCATAACATGTGCACACTGTCACTGCAGTACCAAGTGACTTACTGAACTTTAACTCTCATGTAGGTTACTTCAGCTTCCAGGCAATTGCTTGCAAAGTCTCTGCAGTGTACTTGTTAAGCTGTTGTCCAACAACAGTTGTCCCACATGGCCCCACCTTCACAGCCCAGATCATGCACTCGGTTATGCAGATGCTGGTTTGAGCACCAGATTTCTTGCTGCGTCCTGCCTTCTCTGTAGCATCCAGCCTTTCTTTTGCTTGTGCGTAATGTGTGCCCAATGAGCAAAGTGGTGGGGAGGGTGATGAAGCTATTGGTACCACTGCCACATACTCAAGAATAGACTTTCTCCTGTAAAAGTTTCCCCAGGCTGAGGGTACTCAAGCATGACAATCTGACTAGCTAAGGGCAGGTGCCACAGCTCTGCATCCACCACCCAAGCCTGTTCTCTGAATAACAGTGTAAAAAAGTAGGGTGAGAAGGTGAGGATAAATTTGGAAAAAATTCTGGAAATGCTGCCTATGCATGTTTATTTGGCAGTTCTTTGGTCCAGAACTTGAAGTGGCTTTTCTGTGCCATAGGCAATGACTAAAGTCTCCCCTTAAAAAGAACCCACAAGCTCATTCTGAGTAAGTTTGTCACTGCCTACTGGGTACCTCAAAAGCCCAAAGGACCTTGAAGCTCAAGAGCTGCACCTGAAAATTAACTGGAATGTCACATAAGAGGGATATGGGGAGATTTGCTGAATTACTGTGTGCAGTGACTGGTTGGTGATGGCTTCTATCAGACTGGGTTCTGACCCAGTTACACAGGAGAAAGTAGAGCTGGGATCTCAGGAAGTCTTAGGGCTTGAAGAGCTTAGACCTGTTCTGCTTCGACAGTATGCATAAACCATTCCTGACAGATGTCTGACTAAGCTGTACTAAAAACTGCTAAAGCTCAGGTAAAATCTATGTAAAAAACCACGCAGAACAGAATAAATCCTCCTCTTTCTATCTTTTTTCATACCTATTATTTTGTAAGAAAATAGATGTTTTTCTCTCCATTGGGATTTTTGTCTTTGAGATGTCCTCAGACCCAAGTCAGAATGAGTTTGACAAACAAGTAATCAAAACAGGCAAGACTTTGAAACACCTTCATATACAGATGAAAGCAAGCTGTCTTTCCTAATTCCTCCTACGATGTATGTGTATGTGACATCTCCAAAAATGAAGCCATTTATTATATTATTTTTCGAACAGTTACTGCTGGGCGGACCCCTAAGCTTTCTCAATTCAGTGCCACAGATATAAAGTGCTGAATAGCATGTATATTTTTTTTTCTGGGCAGCTTTTACAGTCCAGCAGTGGATAGATCAAATCTGTTGTTTTATAACTAGTTTTCTTTACTGGTTGCACAGAGTTATCTAAAAAGCAAGTCAGAGCATAGGGCACCTTTTGAAGTAAGTGTAGAAGTCCTGCTACACTTGTAGCATGACTTAAAATAGGAAAGTTCAAGATAAATCTTTATGATCAAAGCTGTTGAACATGCTGCTGTGTTACTAAAGATGCCTATACCCTTACTGCAACAGTGGCATTGGAGCACTGTACTCCTCAGAGCTGAATTCCTCCTAGTCTTCAAACCATGGATCCTTCCAACATTCTCTAGGCGATGATAAGAAGCTTGCTCTTCATGTAGCAATTGGCATAGATTTACAAAGGAAAAACATACTTGACCAACTTGGTATCCTTCTATGAGGAAAGGAATAGCATGTTGGATGGGTGGACAGCAGAGTATATAATCTAAATTGACTCTGGTGAGGCTTTTGGCACTGTGTCAAATGACATCAGGCACAGGCAAACTGCTAAGTATGGACTGGGTTATGGACAGTGAGATGGTTTGAAGAACCCAGTGGCTCAGTGAGAATTTTCAACAACTGGGCTTAAGGGATGTGGCATGAAGTCCAGCAGAAGGCCAGTCACTAGTGGTATACCCCAGGCATCCATACTGGGGTCAATGCTATTTAACATCACCATTAATAAGATGGATGATGGAGCAGAGCGCACCCTGAGCAAGTCTGCAGATGATACAAAACTGGGAGGCATAGCTGATGCTCCTGATGGTTCTGCTGCCATTCAGAGGGACTGAGAGAGGCTGGGCATCAAGAAATGAACCTCATGAATTTCAACAACGGGAAAAGCCAAAGCCTGTACTTGGAAAAGAGCAACCCCAAGCACCAGTGAAGGCTGAGGGCCAGCCAGCTGGAAAGCAGTTTTGCAGAGAAGGATGTGGCAGAGTGTTGCCAGTAGGTTGAGGAAAGTAATCTTTCCTCTCAGCTCAGCACTGGTGAGGTCACATCTGGAGCGCTGTGTCCAGTCTGGGTTCCCCAGTACATGAGAAATGGAGACATATTGGAGCAAGTGCAGCAAAGGGCCACAGAGATGGTTAAAGGACTGAGGGAGGTGGGTCTGATCGGCTTGGAGAAGAGCAAGGCTCAGGGGGATTTTATCTGTATGTATACCTGAAAGGAAGTTGTAAAGAAGATGGAGCCAGTCTCTTCTCAGTGGTGCCTAGTGACAGGACAAGAGCCAATGGATACAAACTGAAACACAGAAATTCTGTTTAAGCATAACTTTTGTTTTATTTTTACTGTAATGTTGATCGAACACTGGAACAGGGTACTCAGAGAAGTTCTGGCATCTCCATCCCTGGAGATGTTTAAAACTGGGCTGGTCCTGAGCAACCTACTCTAACTGACCCTGCTTGACCAGGAGGGTTGGACTAGGTAGTCTCCCATCTGACCTCAGTGATTCAGGGACTTGGCAAAACAACACATACACCATAATGTTGAGACAGACACTAAAGCGAAATATAAAATACTATGGCGTCCAATGTGTAGCAAAGAACTAAAATTGTAGATTTGGCCCCTACAATGCCACTACAAGGCCTGGGAGAGCAGCGTGGCTCAGGCTGGAATCCACAGCAGTCAGCATATTGACATTGCCACACTCCCACTTTCATGTGTATCCTGGCTCTCTGGCTGGAGAGATTTCTTCTGCAAACTGATCCACTGCAGAGCAAAAAGAAATGTTGAGTTTTATTGAGTCAGAAAGAGCTAGCAAGAGGGATCATGGCTCCTGGTGGTTAGGGCACTTCTTTGGCGAGGGAAAGCCCTGAGTTTGGGTTCTTGCAGTAAGGATGCACAACACAGAAAAGGTCAGGGAAGAACAAATCGAACTGAAACATCCCTTTCCCCGGTGTCTGTATTGCTGCATTACTGGCTGTTGTTTGCTTTCCTTCTTTGGCTACAGCTCTGTATGTCCCAAGTGGCTCAGCTCCACTGAAAAGGGCACAGGCAGATCCTTTTTCTCAAAAGTCTGTAGTTTTGGTTGGTAATCTTTCTGGGAAGTAGAGGTGTACATTTGAACCCTCCCAGGATGAGGTAGGCATAAAGCCCAGATCATCCCCTCTCTGTGTGAGCTCTTTAGCTGCAGAGAAGCATGGCAACTTCTGTGCTTCTGAAGGAAAGCTACAGTGTTTGCTGTGTTTTTCGGGGCACTCATTCCTTTTGTTGGGTGTCAGCTATGCTAAGGATGCCAGAGGATGTCTCAGGAAAGCCAGATCTGACTTTCCTGAGCTGAGGCATGTGAAAGAGGCAAAAAAGCCTGTGGAGATAGTAAGCCAAATCATGTGCTTTAGGTGCTTTGAAACGTGATGGACAAGCACAGCATGGAAAGTGGCACTCAGGATCCCAGACTTGCCATGAGGAGCCTTAGATATTTCTTGATCCTGTGTAAAGTGCCCTGGTTCCTTGGTGACTTCACCTTGGTCAGCCTGCCCATGGTCACATATCTGCATGATGCTATGATTCCAGCAACTCACCAGTTTTACTTTAGCAAAACACCCTAGATGGCCTCCTGAGTACTATGTGCTCAAAATCATATGCTCAGACATTGTAACGTCTCAGAAAGTGTTTTGGTTTTTCTTTTCTTTCTTCCCAAGTATGCACAGACCCTGGTGAATATAAGGGGACAAGTATTAGATTTGGAGCAGATAGTACCAGATGCTATTGTCCTACACATCCGGCAGTTATTCAGATCTCCCTATTCTGTTCCCAAGTACTTTGGTCTGTATCAGGAGCAAGCCCACCAAATTCTGCCCACAGTGCTTTTTATCCCCTTTATTATTCCTTGGTTCTAACCCACAAGACATTTCAAACATTAGAAATGGTTCAGTGCATAATGGTTTTCAAAACCATGCTGTATCTCTGTCTAAATGAGAAAAATAAATATCTAGGGAGCTTTTGCACATGTCAACAGTACTCAGTGAAGCAATATGTGTAGGCAGCACTGGAAACAGTGACAAAGTGAGTATCTGTACATAACTTGGTAATAATATCATCACCGTCTAGACAACTCAACAATTAGCATCCAGACATACCGAAGCCTTCTTTAAGAAGTCTCCAACAATAAAAAAAAAAAAATGCCTCCGTGGGGAAGAAAGCCACAGCTCTCTATCTGCTACCTTGCACATGTACACTGAAGTTTCATTTAATAGGTTGCTTTCTAAGATGAGCCACTTTTCTCAAGGCCACTGCTGAATATATGCTTGCAAAAATACAATTGATGAGGATCTTCCTGTTTAAACATCTGGTTTAATATTCTTTGTGTATAGTAGTTGCTAAGCAAAACTCTGTTTGATATGGTAATTCCCATGCACTTCCTGGGCTGCTGCTTCTTTTTTATTTACTTTGAAAAATATTATCTTCAAAACTGTACCAATCTTGGGGAAAACTCAGGAAAAATAAAGACTTCCTGCACAAGGCTATGACTTCCAGTGAGAGATCTTTAAAAGCCCTGTCACAAGATTTGACTGTTCTCTAACACGCAGGCCCAAGTCTGGTCTTGCTTCCTGATTTTTGTCTGTCCACCAAAGACAGCCATATCACACAGGGATAAGCCCAAGGCAAAGGCAGAATGCTGGCCTCAGATTTTATTGGCACAGGAGTTTCTTACCTGTGCTGCAGACTTTGTCCCACAAGGGTGCAGGTAGAAATGACATTATCCAGAGGATCAACATACAGAGGGAGGCAGAAAACTGCAACTCCCCAGTTATTCCAGCTGAAGGCAAGGCTTACCTCTTCCTGCCTCTCATGACTAAACCTCTCTAAGGGCCATGTGAGTTGCAGCCTTCAGGGAGCCTTTGTCCATAGAATCCAGTTCTGGCTGCAGGCATTGTGGTCCCTTCTGGAGGGGTTAGGGCTACACACCACAGCTGATGTGTGGAAAACTCATGCTACCTAGGAATGCAGTGAGGAGTCCCTGTTTCACATTCAAACTGGTGAATATGTGTGTGTGCAATTGTTACTGACATCAGCAGCACCTTCATTGCAGCAACTGGTAACGATGATGGCTAAGGCATGTTTTTATTCAGTGGTCAAATGCCAAGACAAACAGGAATAATTTAAGTCATCACTACCTTTCCATCCCACATAAGCTGAACTATGCTAGGAAACAGAGCCTCGAGGTGCCTTTATCCTCTTAGTGGGTTGCAGGCAAATCATGGAGTTGGCTTTTAATTTTTCCTTGCTTTGAGGACCAGCCCCGAAGTCATGAGTGCTCAAACCATGAATCATACTGTGCTGCTGCTCTGAGTGCATCTGATGGCTTCAAGCTCTTTTTCCCAGAGAGCAATATGAGCAACAACCCAAAGATATAGAAAGGTCATCAGAACATGACAGGGTAGTAACAGAAAGACATTTCTGTAGAGTACTCCCCACACTGATATAAAATAGGAGCAAGGTGAAGTGGTTCAGACTAAACTGGTAGCTGGCTCTGCAGTTTTTGGAAGTGGGAGAAACCATGTGCCACGTTTTTCAAGTCTGCTAGCATAAGCTTTTTGTTCTTAGCACTGTCAATGTCTCCAAGGTAGAGAGGGCTTAAAAAATATGTGTCTTTTCCTTGGGTAGTTCAGCCTGGCTGCAACATCCGTGGAAATGCTATGCTCATGAACTCAGGAGGGTCAATAGTTGAGCTAAGTATGTCTAAGGTTTGTTTATGACTAGGAGAAAAAACATGCGAATGTGACTCCCACCCCGAGTTCTGTAGATGACTTGAACATTTTGATGAAATGTCTTTCCACACCCAGTGGTAAGAGAAAAAGCCACCGTCAATCTTTCAAAGGTTCAGACTTGGGAGGGAATGGGACTCACCAGCACTTGCTGTGTTCCAGCCTGAAGCCAAGTTTAGATATGAACAACTGAATACAGTGCAGGGCTACTCATTCCTCTCTGCCCTCATATTTCAGCCCTCTTAGGATCAGCTAATCGATGACAGGCTTGGATAGCCATGGAGATAACTTTATGTTTGTATGTGTATGTGCATGTCTATAGGGAAAATGTTCTCCTCACAACCAGCTAACTGGCAAATTATTTTCCCTGCAAATAAGAAAACAACACAAATATCTTCTTCAGTTCCCCTGGATGGTCAGAATATAGTCCTCAGTGCCCAGGAAGCCATGGGCCATACCTTTCTGCAGGAACCTCACTTACAATGCAGGCTGAACCCAGACCATACTAATAAGCATCCGTGTTCCCCTGGAAAAAATGAGTAACTGCAGGACATCTAAGGAGGCCTTGTGGTGTTTGCAATGAGTTGCAGCAATCCTTTTCACTCCCCTTGCCTCCTGGCTCATCACCTGGTGACTTGGACTTCTTATTTAGCTGAACTTATTTGTCTTAAGGGAGCAGTTCAGGCCATGGAAGAGGAGTCCAAAACCATCATGACAATACAAATGTCCACTTATCTTGGGGAATCCCAGCACGAGGCTGCTACGCAGAGTGGCATATCCCCTTGCTGACAGTTGCTCACCCCTTTCTGCTTTCACATTTGGTGAGCAGTTCTGCAGGAGGAGGAGGAGAAGGAGAGGGGATTATGACTGTCACAGCAGGTGGCTGCTCCTCACATGCCTCCACTCCAAGCTGCCTTTTCCTGACCAAGGACCTCATTGCTTGCACAGCCACTGTACTTTTTCAGAGGGTGCCCTCTAGTATTCTATAGATATTTCCATCACGATGCTTTTCCATGTCTTGAGAAAGATGGGTTTTTTTTTTTTCAGGAATGCACATAGAATAGGAAACATTTTGTCTGAGTTTCATTTTCATTGTGGTTTGCTTAGGCTTTAATGTGTACGTCAATTCTGACAATACATTGTTTTCTCTGTTCCTCATTTAAAGTCAGAAATCAGTCTGCAACATGTAATGCAGTGACTGCACAGCTACTGTTGTACAAAATCTCCTTTCCTCTCTTGATGAGGCTGTTGACATCCTGTACCATACTTTGCTTCCCAAGCTGGTGGGATGGGCTACATCTGGAGCCTGGTGCTGCCCAAGCATTCCTTTCCCAGGTTCCTTCAAAAGCCTCCTTCTGTGGCATGGCTGGATGCTCTTCAACAAATCAGCTCTGGACTCAGTCCTGAAACAAACTCTGTGAGACACTTGACCATTGCTGTGTTCAGTGTTGCTCTGGAAATGAAGGCATTACTAGTACAGTACTAGGAAGAATGCAACCTGTGCTCCAGATTAACTTGATGAACTTCATGTACCTGAAGCTGAGGTTCTCATGTAGCAAAATAATCCCTCACCTCAAGGAAGTGCATAGGACTTGACTTAGGACTCCAGTTTCTCTGTTGGCTCTGATGTGCTTTGTGATATCTGAGGAAAAGAAGAGTGAATTCCAGGTGCGGTTGTCCCATTCCAGGTTTTAGAGAGTGTGAAAGTGGAAGCAAAAAGCAGTGAGGTTATCTGTGTGTTTAACTGAGGCAGAAGGTAAGAAAAGCCCTCCATGCTAGTGCTGCCTTTTGGATTTCAGAGCAGCCCTAGAGTGCTTTCCCTGATGTCAGGAGAAGCATCTGTCTTGGCCACTGATCTGAAGTCTTTCTAAGGGAAATGCTCTAGTCTGGAAAATTATTGTACTGCTTCACAGACATATTTGTGAAATCCAAACATCACCATGTAGGACATTATTTCATCTCTGCATACCTTCTGACTTTCCCTCTTGGCCATTTGGGGAACACTTTGGACAATGAAGAAGCATCTGTGGAGGTCAGAGGGCAGGGAGGCAAAGAGGAACACCGTTTTGCAAATCAGAGTGAAAACAGTGGCCCTATGCCAGATAAGCTACTTGCCTGAAGAAAAGAAAGAAGGAGATGCTTGTTTTTAGCCTCTTTCCCATTCTCGGGTGATGTGCAATCAACTGTTGCATTCACAGTCTTTGAGAAATGCAGAACACGATTTAATTCGTCATTGGCTGCTTCTCTGGGAGATCAGGTTGAGGTAAGGAAGGGGATCAGTGAAGCAACTCCCAGACCAAGTTTTTAAACAACCCAAGTGCAAAGACTTCCTTGAAAAGCTACTCTTTAGATCTATTTATTTGAAACTTAGCTTGTCCTTGCAAGCAAAGGATGGAAAACTCCCTACCAGTTCTTTCATTGCAGCTTGGGAAGAGAAAAGAAAAAAAAAAGAAAAAAAGAGAAAAGAAAAAAGAAAAAAGAAAAAGAAAAAATTAAAAAAAAGAAAAAAAGAAGCCCTCAGAACTGACTCATGTTCCTTTAAGAGGGGTTTCCTATCAAATCCCTTGTGAGCCTCGTTGCTGAAGGCAGCAGATTCCAGCAAAACTTCGTTCACCAATGGACACAATTCATTCTATTAAAATAAAAAATAACACTGGCTATCCTGGCTGTGTAGGTGGGTGAGAAAATGTTAACAGCTGCGCTCACGGATCTCCACTGGAGGAGCAAGCTGCCAAAAATACTTGTACTGTGAACAACTGTTCTAAATTTGGTTACCTGCGTTATATTACTCAGTAGCCAGGCTGTCTTCTTGCTCTTATCCTATTAGATACGTAAAGCACAAACACAAACCTTTTTCTATCAAAGACAGATGATTCCACAGGCTGTCATCAGGAACCCTGGGAATGGCAGTGCTTGCTACATAATCAAGGGTTTGTGGTGTTTTTGACAAACGAGGAGGAAGCAACTCATTTGGCGCTGGGGGAGGCTCTGATGACAGCCCTGTGGGAGACCTAAGCCTGAGGGTGACTGGCCCTGCTGCCCAGCAAGGAGAGGTGCAGGGCTGAGGCACTCTGTCCTCCCTGACACCGGAGCCCCAGGAGGGATGGTGGGCTGCCACCTCACCCAGCAGAGCCCCCACTGTCAGGGGAGGGCAGACACCCACATCCCAGTCCTCATGTCCATCTGTGACAGATCGAGCGTGCTCGAATGCACCGTTTCAGGCTAAGCTGGAGGTCTAGTGCGAGCATGAGAATGTTGTCTTCTTGCTGATGGAGGAGGACACTTGTCCCTTATACTCACTGGAAGGTGGCAAGTTACCCCCCCGTTCATCACACAGAGCGCTTCCAATTTACTGCTGTCCAGTGCCCTCTGATTTGTAACCAGGACTTCAAACTATCTGTCTGCAAGCTCACTACAGCAGAGAAAGTCTGGTATGGGGGTATTAACACAGTGCCTGGTATGCTGTGTCCCCATATTTGACAAAGAATCCTCTCATATCACCCTCAAGCCATAGTGCAACAGTAGCAGGATGGAGGGATTTCTGAGCTTACTGTGAAACACAATTTCTTCCCTTTTTTGAAAAAATTCATGCTTTGCCACTGAGACACAGTAACAGCTTTTGGTTATGGATTGCATCTTTAGCCTGGATTTTTTTCATGTATCTTGCAATTTTCTGGATGAAATGCTTTGCTCTCAATTAACTGTAGATGCAATTTAATGAGTAGGCCAAATGGTGATAGTTAGGCACATAACTAACATCTGGAATGTGCAGGATTAGTGGCTTAGTTAAGACCCCTTAATTAAAATGAGCTCATTCAGTCCTCCCTTCTCTCTTCATGCAGATGATGTATGTTTAATACTGAGCACTTGCTGATATGTTATTAGGACCACATAAGCTGTCTGTTAAGTACCAGGGAAATTGTGGCTTTGATGTGTCAGGTACCTAATGAAGATGAAATTCAGGCTGGGAGTGGTATCATTGCAGACCACAGAAAAGATCTTTCTGCAAGCTTTGCTCAGTCTTTCATATAAGGCTCATTGCTTCAGCAAAAACTCCCGTCAGTAAACTCTTTGCAGGACAGATTCAGGTGTCCATTTAAGGAGCACCAACACATTGTTCAGATACTCTGGGTTGAAGTAACTCTTTGTAGGACCTCTCTTTAATGCCGCTTGGGGAATGGCATGTCATTGGCACATTTCTCAAATGAAATCTGGAACTGTTTTTCCAAAGTCCATAGCACACTCGGCCAATGATTGGTAGCTAACATTGTCCTAATGAGAGCCCAGCTTGGGAAACACTGGTTTCCCCATTTAACTTTGTTCTCTCTTTTTGGAGGGATGACATTAGTCCTGTCTCTTGATTAAAGCGGGGTGGGCAGTAATTGACCTCATCTACCTACCTGTCTTGAAGTGAGACATCTCCCCTGAACTTGTCATCCAGAGTTCCTCTGTTGTCAATGGGGAGAAACAAGCAGGGGCAGTTCTGCTCACCTGTCCAGACATCTGGGGTAAATTGTTCCCCTCCAGAGTCTTTCTTTCCCTCTCAATCCCCAAGAGGGGGCATTCTGAACATTAGGCTGGGTGTCAGTTAAAGTGTTGTGTGCGGATGTATGTTGCAGATAGCTGTGGCTCGGCAGGGCGTAGTGCCCTTCCTGCTGGGACAGCCTGGCCATGTCTCCAGTTATTCCAGCTGGTGAGGGGGGCAGCTGAGGCTGCTGCAGCTCCTGCCTTGGGCTGATAGTCCTGGCCAGGAAGCTGTGCTGCTGGTCCTGAAGCAGGAGACAATGAATCTTGTAGTATATCTCTGTAGTATATATATACTACAGAGAATAAACTATAGCATATATAATATAACATAATATAATATAACATATACATATATACATATAATATGTATATATATTTATACATATATAATATGTATAAAATAATATAATATATACATATATACATATATACATATATACATATATACATATATACATATATAATATAATATAATATAATATAATATAATATATACATAATTTTATATATAGTATAGTGTATAGTATATATACACTATACTATAGTATATTCTCTGTAGTGTATCTATACTACATATATATAGTATATATATGTAGTATAATGAGATCAGTGACATTTTGGTTAGGGCTTCATGTCTAGTAGTCACTTGTGGCAGGGTAGGAAGTGTGTGTGTGCGTGTGCATGTGTGTGTGTGTGTTCAGGGAGAGACAAGAAGATTCAGGCATCATTTGGTGTTATAAAATTACCATGTAGTGCTTAGAAAATGCTCATACTGCAAAACTCTCAGACTTGTACCAACTTATCAAGCAACACGGTGACTGTATCAGCCTGATAGCAGCCAACCTGATTCTGATCTTATCATCACTGGTGTGCATCAGGAAATAACTCCTCTGACATTGTCAGGTTTGTGCCATGCCAATGCTGGTGATGATAAAATCCATGTAACACTTACCAAAAAAACCGCAGTGAGATGGTGCAGTTCATCAGGGCCTACAGCAGTGTTAGTTAGACCTGTGGGTCCATTTCTATGGTATACACTGTGCCTGAGTGCAATGATTTGGCTCTGAGTCTGCAGATGCTTGATCCTCAGCTGTGTCTAAGCTGCACTTAGTTCACCACGGGGACCAGAGGAATAATGGCTCTGTGCTACTTTTACCCCTCTCTGCCTCCTAAATCTCAGTCTTGAGGCTGATCTTATTTACACTTATGTTCTTCTGACTTTAAAGAGGTATTTAAGCATCCAGGGATGCCACCTATATTTTTTGGCCCCATATATGTCCCCGCAGACAAGGACCTCTTAGCAAGTGCCCAGACTGAGCCTGGGCATGTCTTCACACTGGGACAGACTTCTAACAACTCCTAGAGACAGCTTTTGGACCACTTTGCCCCTTAGTCTTGGTGAAAGTCTGGCCTTCTGGAGCCAAATACAACCTGCATATGTGGGAAAACTTTGAGTTATGAATGTGTATGTAAGGAAGTAGGCTGTCATGCTCCTAGTCCAGTACCTGTGAGTTCAGTGTCACATGAAAATAACTGGCAAGAGGGTAATTTGACATATGTGAGCATATATCATCAAGAAGGAGCTTGAAAATTACAGCCCATAAGATGCCTTACCCTACTGATACTGTTGAGGGAATGTCTGTGCCCTGCACTTGGATTTGGGGATTGCCAGGGAGATACAGGCAGGCTGCGGGAAATGTTAGTTAATGGGTTGAATTTCTTTCATACTTGCACTGGCTCTTAGACATGAAAGGGATTCTCCTAAGATCATATCAGAGGACTGCAGATAATTTTGTGAGTGTGAAAAGTATCCAGTATTCCTACCAGCCGTCAGGCTGCCAAACTTTGCTAACAAAATCCATGGATGCTGTGACAAGAACTGAAAAAAATACAGTTGTTTTTTCTATTTGCTGTAGCCTGCCCCTCCCTCCTTTTCTCTCCCAGGGGAACATTAGGAACTGCAGGAGCTGCTAAATCTCCATCCTTAGAAGAACAGCAGACAATAGCCAGAATTGCCTTTGCTAACTTTAGAAATGCTTTTTTCTCCAGCTGAGTAAAAGTACTTTGGTGTGCAGACATGCAGCATGCAAAGGCTTTGGTCTTATTATCTCATCACTATGTCAAGATCCTACAAGTTGTGTTCCCATTATCTATACAAAATGGATTAGATGGGTGGATGAAAAGGGCTTGAAAAGGTAAAGACAGATATATGTTTAGTATCTTAAATGTCAGAATGAGGCAGCTTCTGTCTTCTGTCATGATATGGAAGAAAAATGTGTTATTACTCTAGGGGTTTAATTTGTTAAAAATATTTATGTCCACAAGACAGGCGTTGTCTTCCTGGGTCTTTAAGTGATCCTTAACCCCAGAGGAAATAAGAATTAAACAAATGAAGAATTAAAAAATAATAATTTTTTTTTTTTTTTTTTTTAAGATTTTTTTGAAGGGAGTGTTTGTCTGGCCAGTTCCATTACTTGTGCAGGTTGAGAAATACCAATGCTCCTTTGGTAATGAAGAGACATGGAGATAGAAGGGATTAAAAAACATAAAAATGGAAAAAAAATTTAGAGTAAAGGTTTGATTTTCATTCAAGCACAAAAATCCACAATTGCAAATGTGCTTCCACCTCAGCAACCCTTTTATGGGATCTTGGATGCTTAGGGATGTTTGTGTAATTGCTTCTTGTAAATGATCTTCTACTCTGCAACACTTTACAGTAAACCACTTTCCTTTGCCATCTGTTATCCAGTTGTTTTAACTGGGTTTCCAGTTATTTGTATCAGTCATTTACAAGAACCTTTTTAACCTCCATAAAATGAAATAATTGAAGCCTATCTTCTTGACTCCTTTAGCATGGTGTTGATATGTGCTTTAAAACGGAGTGACTGAGGGTTAAAATTCAGGACATGATAAAGAAGCAGTAATTTGTAAATCAGCAGTGAGCAATCTAGCATTGCCAAAATTCTTCTTCCTTAAAGCTCTGAGCATAGACATTTAATTGGAGAAAGTAGTATGGGGGACCTGCAGATGATTTTTCATCTCTAGGTCACTTTCTGACCACGTGCCGTTATCAGCCACTGGCTGGTCAATGTAAATGAATTTAGTGACTAAAAATGTAGTTTGTCAAATACGGAGATGCTTCATGCCTTCCCAGAAAACTGGGTTTGGTGCAAGTGAAGTCTCTGCAGACTGGGAGGTGAAGAGTTAAGATGTTACCTGCAGGCTTTTTTGGGTACTACTGCTTCACAGCAGAAAAAGTCATCTTAAGAGTGGCTGAGAGAAGACAGCCCTTTTCTCCACCTCCCTTTCCTGTTATCTACCACAACATAAAGGCCTCTGCTCCTTCTCGCTTTCCCCTCCGTTGGTGACATTTGCGGTTCAAAAATGACTACCACGTGGAAGTGCTTGTTGCGGCACACACATATACAGACCAACTTACTCGTGTGGTGCCAGAAACGGGAGGGACTCTGGCCATCTGCAGTACAAGAGCCACCACAGCTAACACTAGCTTTTGGGACAAGAGGAGGAACATGCAGATGTTATTGTTGCTGGAGGAGCTGAGTCTGCTCTGAAGGACCACGGTGCTGGAGTTGCCACACCAGGGGTTCCCCCTGGAATATGTCCTTAGCACAGACACGCTGCCCGGCACGTAGTCAGGGGAGAGCTGGGCGGAGAGCCTGCCTGCTTCCCAGTGGGAAGTGAAACACCAACAAGCCGCAGCCGGGCACGTTGTGGCCGCTGCTGCCGTCTAGAGAGAGGAAGTTTGGCACCGGCCCCCCAGCCCACCCCTGGCACCTTGAGGCAGGCATGCAAACAACCTCCTGTGCACCCCATGAGCTGTCCCCCTGCTTTCCTTGTTATCCTGGGAGGTGTCTTCCCCTCTGGGCAGGGATGTAAGGAGTATAGGGGTATTCTCTCTCCTGGTCCATCATGCATGGGGAGTAGCTCTCACCAGGGAGCAGCAAGGGCTGCCCTTGGCCATGATTTCTGGGGAGCAGAGGGGGGCAAGCTCATCTTGAAATCCTTGAAGTGTACTGGCACGGTGTGGGCTTGCTTGTTTGTGGGAAGTGGGAATGTTAATGGGCTTGCTTTCTGGTCGGGAGAGACAGTGGAAAGGAAAAAAGGGCACCAGGAGGGAGAGAAAGAAATCCACTGCAATTTCAAAGTGACAGGCATAGCAGGGGGGAAATCAACATGAAGACAGCATTGAAAAGAGAGAGACCAAAGAGGAAAAAAAGGATCTGATAAGAAATTGAATATATTGCTTATACTGTGCCCTGGGTGCAAGCTGCGCAGAAGGGGTGCTTCGTCTGTAATTCGTACAGCAGGCTTCCTTTCAGCTAGGAAAACAGATTCCTTTCTTTTTAAATTAAACAACAGTTTTAAAAACACTGATGGCAATTGCAGGCAATAGAAGTGTTCACAAACACAGCTTGCCCTGTGGGCTTTGAGGAGGTCAGGTCCAGCAGCAGGGACCCCCACACTCTCGTTGCTGCTGCCACTAGATCTCTCCAGGGCTGGCAGCCACCACCACCATCAGGTTTATCACACATTATTTCTCTGCAAATAAGTGAATAAACAGCCATTCCCAGTAAGAGGAGATATCTATGCTCAGTTGTCCCCTGTCACCCAAAGAGGGGACAGAGCTGGTACCAAAACCCTTTGAACAAAGGAGAGAATCAGATTCAAATGCTCCGAGTATTCCAAAATATTTGTAAAAATAAGAGCAATCTTCAGTGTAAAAGCAAAGTAGTCAGTCATTTGGGGTTTTTTTATTTTAACCAAGCTGACATTTATTGGAATATTTTGAGAGTCTCCGACAATAATGAAACACATTAAGAAAATGAGTGTCACAGTGGCAAAATGCAGCATTGTTGCGATGTCCTTACAAGAATGCCTCATCCCCAAGGGACAGATGTCAACATCAAATTGAGTATTTGGTAGGTGAACTTCCAGATGCCTGAAGTCAATGGGAGGCTTGCTACTGACGTCAGTGTAGCTAGAGTTTCACTCAGTTACTGGTGGCAGACATTGTGAAAGTTTTTCTAACTGCATTTTCTTGTTAAACACGACCAACTTTTCTCTATATATACATGGGCCTGCCCTTTGCTCTGCCCTGGTCCATTGCATCTGAGCTGTGCCCTCCACTCCAGAGCAGGGTAACCCTCCCCCTTCCCATGGTGCTGAGTCAGCACTTAACAGGGGCATTATTGTCCTTCAGTATGTGTTATGCAGATTATTTTACTATGAAAATTCATAATTTGGGAAGAGCATATGGTTCTGATTCACAGTGGAGTCTGCATTTGATCCTGATGTAAACAGACCAGCTTTGGACTCAGAGACTCCCACCATTTGGCAAACAGCAAATATTTCGGATCCATTCCAGCTCTCTCAGGAGTGTATGGGAGGCTTGCAGTTGATTTCAATAGTAGCAGGCTTTAATGAAATAGAATATTATAGGAAACTATATATCCCTGTAATGCTTCAAATTTAACTGTTTAATGGGGGAAAAAAACAAACAAATCAGAGAGGCAAATGGAAAGAACCGAGCATAAAAAGCACTGAAAGACCAGAAGACAAGGGGTAACAAAGTGTGACAGAAAGGAAAATAATGCAAAAAAGTAAGAAAGAAAATCAGCAAGGGAGAAATATGAGGGAAGAGAGGAACACAGGCAGGTAATATTTAAAACAAAAACAAAACAAAAACAAAACAAAAAATAAACAACCAACAAACCAACCAACCAAACAAAACCAATAACATCCCCCCACCCCCAACAAAACCAAAATCAAAACCTGGAGAAAAGCAGAACCCAGAGACAGAGCAAGAACTATAATTTTTGGTGGGGGTGGAGAGAGAAAGAAAGAGGAAACAAGGCAGAGGGAGTCCCTGGTCTGATGCAGCAAGATAAATGTTAAACACACATTTATGCATGAGTAGTGCACTGACAGGCCTAGAGTTAAGCACGTGCTTAAGTGCCTTGCAAAGCAGCAACAAAATAAAAATATGCAGAGCAAGGAGAAGGTCAGAAGGGAAGGAACTCAATCCAGTTCTTTTAAAGAAAAAGTGTCTGTAAGAGAGTAGACATAGGCGAGAAAAAAGACATTTCTTCCATCCTTTGGGCAATGGAAGAGGAAACGCTTCTGGTTTTAACCTGACTATAATAAGAAAAGTTCTGATTTCTTTATAGTTGTCCAGACCCCTAAGTTTTACTTGAGCTTATATCCCAACAGCATATGAGTCTTGGGAAGATGGGTTTTGCTGAAATAAGAATTGTTCTTAGATTGGTTTTACCTTGAGACTGATAAAGCAAACAAATATCTTCTGCCTATTTCCTACTTTGCTTTGTTGTGTTGTTGACTCTTGCTAATCGTATCAACCAGAGCTAAGTGAAGCCTCTTGCAAAGAAGTCCCTGGTGATTTCTTCTTTACCCACAGGCAGGTTCCAGTGATGCCTACCTTCCAGAAATGCATGGCAGATTGGGAGATACAAAATGGTGGCTGGATCTGGTTCCTTTTCTTATGTGTGAACTTCCCAAATGTATTTGAAGGAGGCAGGTATAATGAGAAGTGGGTAATCTATGGCTGAGACCAACCAGATTTGAAAGCTGCATGGGATTTTCTGACTACAAATGTGCACATGAATTTCACAACTAGTTGGCTCTGTTGAGGACTGCTACAACTGTACAGCTGTGCTGTCTCTGCACTGGCCTCATGCGAAAAAACGTAGAAAGCTTAAGTTCCTTCCCTTTTTTGTTTTAAGGCAAACTTAACCATAGCACATACTGCCCTCCTTTATCCGGAGCCATGTCATACTTGGCTCTGTGTTCTGGACAAACCTTACCAAACTATACTATAAATTGATTAAGAAGAAAAAAATTGCAAGAACCTGGGAACTGCAGGGTACAACCTACACTGTGCTATTCTACAACAAAAAAATCCAGCTTCCCACAAGTAGCATGAATGTTATTCTTAATAACTGCTTGAAATTTCCACATACTCATAAAATTCCCTTAAAAAAGACTCATTAGAAGCACTGCGGAAATGGATTTAAAACAAAACAATTTCTCTCCACACCTCTGGGTTGACATTTCTTGGCAGCTGAAATTTCAAGCACTCTCAGCGGAGTTAACAGAAAAGAAAACTAACTCTTTGGTATATTCAAAGAGCAAATCCTTATTCACTAAGACTCTTGCAGTAAAGACCATCTTCATTACTTTGGAGATGAGGATACAGGCACCCTCTCATCCAACTAATCTGCTTGGCAATTATGAGCCAGGACTTATTCATATTGTAAGTGAGGTCATCTTTCTCTGAAAAATAAAATAATAAAACCCTTTCTCCTTGAGTGAAGCCACACCATTCTCTGCGAAAATTACTTCATATTTTCCCCAATGCTGCCCCTCACACATAGGAGAAGCTCTTTGTAAATACCCTGAATGTTACTTCATTATTTTACTTCGTAGCTTCAACTCCCCTTCACCGTGATGCCTACAGAAAATTTGGCACAGATTAGACCAATGCCATGGACTGTAATCCTGATCTGCACTCTTTGCTATTGCTTTTCCCATCATTCTGTATCCATCTGCTGTGTGCCTTATAAGTAGACTGAGCCATCTCAGGTCAGGACTTTTTTTTTGGCCTGCTTGCAAATTGTGGGTGCTACATCCATGTGGATATCTAATCAGAATGATCCCATCTGCCTGGCTGGAGTTACCCCAAAAGCTAAAGTTCTCACTCCCACATCCCTCAGCCATTAACTGGTAGTGCACGGACAAATTACAGTTAGATGCTGTTGATGTAGCATCACACCAGCAACTAAATCCTAATGGGAAAAAATAGCAGTTGCTCAAGCTATATGATAGGAGGAAGAAAAACTCAAAAACAACAGGTTGGGCTTTTGGTATTTGTAGTGATGCAATTTCTGGATTGCCAACTGTGGTGCAGATACTGGAGCGCAAACTACAATGCTAGTGTAAAGTGTGACCGTGGCATTGCCTGTTGGTTCCTGCAGGGGGGAAAGATCTTTTACTCCCACTGTTGGTAAAAAGGGAAAAGTACTGCTCCAGGCAACTTCCTTCGTGTATGCCATCAACCCACAGTTCCTGCTATTAGCACTGGCACGTTTCAGCTCTAGCGGGTGAGGGATCCCAAGGAGGCTCCAAGAAGGACAGGAACT
This sequence comes from Strigops habroptila, assembly GCF_004027225.2. Lineage (NCBI taxonomy): Eukaryota > Metazoa > Chordata > Aves > Psittaciformes > Psittacidae > Strigops > Strigops habroptila. The sequence goes on along the minus strand of NC_044278.2, from coordinate 29,881,544 downwards.
CCTGCTCTGTGCAAGGGTCTTGTTTCCAGACAAACCTGGTTAAGGATCATGGTTTATCTTTCTCTGCCATGAAGACAAGAGGTGGCACAGATTCAAAGAAAATGTTGCAAAAGAGAACCCTGAGGAGAAGCAGAGCAACAATAAGATTGTCTTTTAAAGACAGCTGAAGTGGTGGATGTTGCTGGTAGAATGGAGCAATCACATTTTTTCAGGCTCAAGGAAGGTACTGTTTGCTTTTGGTGAATCAGAGGGACCACAACTGTGCTCTGGCTTCTGTACATTTCCATTGGGCACCTAGGGGAGGAAACTGGAGCTGTAATTGCCCATGATCCTGGAAAGAGGTAATGGTATCCCCTGACACACTGTGTGTTTGTTCATCCCTGCCAAGGCTGAGACCCGGCTCTCATTCAGGCACCACACAGAGGCACATAACTTGGAATCTCTGAACTCCTCTCTAGGTATGCATCCCTTGTGCATGTTGGTCCATCAAGGGTATGAATTCTCCTGCAGAGATTTTGCCATCTTTCATGATTCTATTGAAAATCCACCTCAGCTCAGTTTTTAACTTAGGTACCCCAGGTAAGTCCCTAAGTCAGAGGTCATACAAGTGAAAGTGTTTCAGTTGGGATTGCATATTTAGGTTTCCAGTCTGCTGAGTAGACAGCCAGACAGGTTATTTATGAGCAAGATACATACCTATGCGAATTCCCAAATAAATTAATTTAATATTGATGGGTCTAAAAAGAGAGGGAGATGGTAATCAGGTTGCTTACATTAGAACAGAGGAGGCTTGGCCTTGGGAGCCTGGTACAATGAGCATGCAAACATCTTTCACAAGGCAGAAACAACTCCAATAGCAGACTCTGAAGCAGAAAGCAAATACAGGGACCTTATGGTAGAGTTATGGTGATATGCTAGGAGGTGGAAGGGAGAGTTCATGATCTTCTGGAAGAAAATTGATTTGAGTCTGCATTTTCCACATTCCTATGTGTGCACTAGGGAATAGACAGTGGGGAAAAGGGCCACATTTCTCCCCCTCCACGTTTTGTGTGGAGCCTGCCCTTTCAGACGCACTCATAAAATGCCAGTGGGATAGGGCCCAGACTTTGAGAATGATTGAGATCACTCAGTTTGGGGATGCCTACAATGCTTTTTTGTTTGTTGGACTGCCTGTTAACGGCCAAGACATAACGAGTAATGTGCGAATCCATACCTCTACAGTATATGGCGTAGGTATGTAGAAAATTACTGGATGAAAGTGGGGTAGCTAGTTTAGGCAGTTCTACCTTTAGGGTGGCAGCTCAGTGGGAAGTTTAAGGATTTAATTTTTGGCCTTTGGCATATAAATTCTTTTGTGGAGCCTATGTATCAAATATAAAGGCAGACCCAATGACTTAACAACCTACACATTACCCCGACTTTCCTGCTCTGAGCCAAGTAGGGTGAAGTTTAAATTTGTTACATGTAATCATCATTACACTAAATTGGAGTCGTTTATGCACATATTAAAGACAGTAAAAACAAATATTGATAGCCCCTATGGTAACTAGATGTAAAAGCAAAAACCTTGGGCAACTGATGAAAGACAGGGATGTGGGTGCAACATGGGAAGAAACACACATTGAACCGTAAGGAGAAAAATCCTAGTTGATTGGTTCCTAATGTAGTAAAACAATTCACCTTGGGATTTGTAAAATAACTGTAAGAGTTTAAAATTATTCAAATTGGCAGTTCCAGCACAGTCCCAGAGGACACGATGCAATAGCCATGTTTAAAACCTATTGCTGAGTTCCTAGGAAGGCTGAGGAGCCAGCGCAGAGCTGCCACAGGGGTTAGGGCATGGGGGCAGGATGTGCACTGGAGCTGGGGAGAGACTGCCTCTCCTCTTAACCTCGCTTCTTAGCGTCATTTATGGGAAGACTTGAGAAACTTTGTCTCCAGGATGCCCAGCACTGCTGCTCCCTCAGGCCTCCCAGGACCCTTATACTTCAAAATTTCTTCCATGTGAAGCTGTACTGGAAACCCCTGCAGTGTTTTAAGTATGGGAACTGTTCTCAAAAGACCAAAACCATTCAAAATGGAAGGCCCTTTCTATTGTCTGTGTCCACTACAGTTAGACATGAGAAACGAAACCAGTCTAGGTCTGCATCCAGGAATAACTCACCCCATCTGCCTGCACAGATTCTTGAAGGACCATGCATTGGGCCTTCAGCGAGGGCTTACTGCGAGTTTTTCAGTACGGTTCCTTCGCCTATGGCAGACAAATGTGGAGTCGAGTTTGAAAGCACCCTCCCATGCATCAGAGAGATTCAACAGTCTGTCTGCAGGGTGCTGACAATCACAGGGTGAGTGTGCATGCACAATAAGATCTCTGCCTGCTGATTAATTGGTAAGGCTGTGATGTGTTATCCCATCAAACCATGTGGCTTTGTCAACTTTCCCCAGTGCTTCTCATTAACCTCACTTTGTTTCTGGGTTGTCTCTGGGTTGCTCCCTAGGATGCAGAGCCACAGTGGTGGCTTTGCTCTGGCATGCCTACCTGGCCCATGGGCCACGTGGACACCACCCAAATCCCCCGCCTCACTGCATGTCATGCAATGGGACTCACAGTACAATGCATAGCTTCTGTACAGACCTTTTCTTTCACTGAGCTGTATTAAGCAAACTACCAGGCACCATGGGATAACATGTCAGAACTCGACTCTGAAAGCACTCCACAGGTATTCAGGGAATTATAATAGCTTGGTCAGGTCAGGGTCTGAAAGCTGTTAAGTCTGACATCACTTGATCATCCAAAGTTATGTAATGTTGGTATCATATATTGCATAGCCTGTGTTCCTCTGCTCAGGTAGAAGCTCATTGCTCCTTACCTCTGAGAAAAGCTTATTTGTGCTACTGCTAGTCTCTGTGGGAAAAGCTTGTGCCCACCTCCTCATGTTTGTGGCCCCTTGCAGTGGCAGTTCTGGGGAAACCATGACCTTCATCTCAGAAGTAGTGATGAGTAGCCAGTAGTGGCACCATCTTCAAGCAGCTGTGCTACTTGCAAAAGAATGCCCACACTTAGACTTGTGTAATTAAACAGAAAGCTTAGCTGACCATGCAGCACAGCTGTCCTTGTCTGTTCCCTGGTTCTTTGGATACTCATACACCAAATAAATTAGCTGACAGTGAACAGAGATTGATTTTTATCCCTCACCTCCGTACTCACTGGCCAATGCAGTTTGAGAGGGATAGGATGAATAATGAAATAGGAAATATAGCTAATACAGCAGTCAGAACTGTGACTGCGCTACAGCTCTAATTCAACTAGTGAAGATATTGCAGCATTACACAGCTTTGTGGCAGCGGGTGTTCATTGTTCCTGAAGGCTTTTCCTAGTACGTACCATAATGTTACAGCTTTCTTGCTACTGGTGTGTGACTTGGTTAGTGTAAAGCTTGCTTGGATACCTCTGCCTGAGCTGTGGTCGTGTTTCCTAACCATATTTCAGATGTAGCCAGGGGAAGAAGGCAGCTAAAGAGAACCTACACCTCTAAGGAGTAGCTCCATGGCATATTTCCCCGGGTAATTCACTATGTGGTAGTGAGGCACATACTAGCTCCAGCATTGAGACAGCATGAGGCAAAGAGGTGTGTCAAAACACACAGGGCAGTACTCATGCAGGAGGAGCTAACAGTGATGGACATTCATACCTACCAAGGCGAATGCTATTTTCCAACAATGTAAAGGTATCAGTTACAGAATTAACAAAGTAAGAGCAGTTCCTTGTGTTTGGTCGTGCAGATACCTACTCAGCGTGCGATGTAATACTGTGTAGTTAGAGCTTGCATGCTGCCACTATTAAGTTCTGTGGAACTGGGGTTTATAAAAACACTGATAAGACCCAACCAATTATCAGGAAAGCAATCAAAATCTTTTTCACGTGGAATGGCAAGCAAAGAAGACATGTTTCATCAAGGCCAGCTCTAGTCTCTTTGTTTTGCTCCTATTATTGTAAATGCAGTATTTGTGCAGTAGTCACTGAATGAGAACAGTCTGCTACCACCCAAAGGCATGCCATGTACCTCACAAATGACTGGGGATGGGTGAGGACTCCTCCAGCCCTTTGGTTCCCCAAAAAAGGAAGGACATTTCTCCTCCATGAAATAAGTTTCTAATCTTGAATGTAAAAGGTCAGGCCAGCATCTTCACCTGCTGCTAAGTGAGATGCCTGGGACAAAGCTGTAGCATTGATTGTGGATGACAGTGTGTTTTCAGCAGCACCATTCCTGAGCACCTTCAGCTTATTCTTACCAATGTCCCATTTTGAGAAAGTCTCTTGGCCTTGAACCCCCGAAAAGAAAGACTTCAGGCTGGAAGCCCTGGTGAGATAAGTAGACACAGCTTTCCAGCTGTGTTCTCACCTCCTCCAAGCAGCGGTGCACACCACAGTCATTTATTAGCCTCCATGATAGTCTGGCAGACTCTTTGATATTGAAGGGTTTGAGGAATTTTTCATGTCAAATTTTAAGCTTTGCACAAGTTACTTCTCAGGATCTTTCTTGGCTTGGCTTGTTACGACTTTGCTGTTAGCTTGCTGGAGCTCATGATCACTTCTGCTTTCCTTGTCTGGACACATTTTTATGACACTGGGACAAAGAGGTAACTGAGACATACCTTCACCTACCGACCCCTCCTTGCACTCCCATCAGGTAAGGTTCACGTCAGTTGCTACCACTTTGCAAATGCAGACAGTAATCAGAATTGAGCAATAAAGACTGTGGGGGTTTTGCTGCAGAAGATGAGTAAATGATGTGTTTTTGTAAGCACTCACTATTCAGTTTCCAGTGCCTGCAGAGACAGTTTAGGTGGAAGTCTGTATTGCTAGATTAGTTTGTTCCCTGTTTCACACTAGGCTTCCTAACCCATCAAATCTTGGGTTAAACATTTTAGTGTCTTTGATAAAGAAAGCTGAAGTGATATATCGCTATACCACAGGCAGCAGAGAAAGAGGCTGTGCAAGACTGGGCTCTCTTAGCTGAGTACTGTCTCTGACGCGAGGTGGCCCACACAGACATATGTGTCCTCAAGCCAGATGCCTGCACAGATTTTGAGGGCTGCAAAACAGCAGTGTGAGGTGCAAGAAGGGCATTGTAAGGTAGGAAGCAGCTTTCAGAGCCATCCTGTCTCACTTGTCTCTGCCATGCACCATTCACACACGAAGGGGTCACAGTGGCTTTTTGAACCAGCACTTATATCTCACCACTGAAAATGTGTGAAAAGCCCCATCTCACAGACAGCAGAGGCCCTTGACCCCAGGCTCTGGGCTCTGATGCACCAGAGAAGCCCTGTCTGGGCCTGCCACGCTGGCAATGTGACAGCCAGTGGTTTGGACCTGGCCAGGCCACCTAGGCAGTTTTGCCTCCCTCTGTTTCATTTAGCCTAGAGAAGCCTACACAGTATATTAAATCTGAAGAAAGCTTTTTCATACATGTCTTTGTGGCTCTGTTTACTAGACAGTGACCAGGACAATAAAGATTAGGTGTCCTCACACAGAAGAGGAGAGGTGTTCAAGGCCTCCATGAAGGCATTGATAGTTCAAGTTTTGTCCATGGAGAATCAGGTGCTTTCATCAGGAGGTACTGGTGTGGCCCCTGTGTTCTTTGCCATTCCAGCCATGACTGCCATGGTGGTCAGCAGTCTCACACTGGGTGCAGAAGACCTGGAAAAATGAGTCCTCCTGAAACAGCTCAGCAGGTAATAGTGATCCAGACTCCCTGCAGACACAGCGTGAAGTGCAGTGGGCTCCAAGGCATGATTCACAGTGGTGGGCAAAAGCAGTCAAGTCATCCTATAGAATCATAGAATGGTTTGGGTTGGAAAGGACCTTAAGATCACCTAGTTCTAACCCCTTTGCCATGGTCAGGGACACCTCACCCTAGAGCATGTCACCTAAGGCTCTGTCCAACTTGGCCTTGAACACTGCCAGGGATGGATCATTTACCATTTCCTTGGGCAACCTGTTCAAGTGCCTCACCACCCTCACAGTGAAGAACTTCTTCCTTAAATCTAACCTGAACTTCCCCTGTTTAAGTTTAAACCCACTACCTCTTGTCCTATTACTACAGTCCCTGATGAAGAGTCCCTCTCCAACATCCTGCAAGACCCTTCCATGCGTGGATGTGCTTTGCACCTCAGCAACATTCAAGCCACCACTGAAAAAGTACAAGTGTCTTAAGGGGACTGGTTATTATTTTCTGACCAGGTACACCTAGTACTAGGTACGCCTAGTCACTTTTTGCTCAAGTGGATTTTTTCCTGACTTTTTTCAGATTTTTCTTGTGGATGATGTGGCTGGCATCTGAGAGAAAGCAAATATATCCTGCTATTGTTGGAAGACCCCCAGGCAGGGGAAGACATGTACATCATAGGGGTTCTCACTGTGTTTCTCCAACAGTATTCCCACAAAACAGAAAAGTGGCAGCCCATCAGAATGGCATGGCATGGTATGGCAAATCAGGGAACATGGATGATGCACAGATACAAGAATCCTCTTAGTCATCTCCTTGACACAAAGGAATCCATGCTGGATGAGTGTCCACACTGCCTTCTCTGATGTACAGCACTCAGTGGATTTTGCAGAATAGGGCTACAGATTTTGACCATCAGCAAGGCCACATCCTATGATTGCCAGAAGAGTGGTGAAAGCTGTGATAAGGTGCATTCCCTGCAGTGTGACCTCTGGCTGCAGCCAGCCCACTGCCAAGGGCTATGAGAAGGCAACCAGCCTGCCCTCCTCATCCCATCCCATGCAAGGAGAGACCACTAGTACACCGCTTCTCCTTGCTAATCCTCCAGATAAGGATCATTAAGTAACATATTCTCCTGAAAGTTTGCCCATCCTCACGCAGATGTTTCTAAAGAACTGAAAAACTCCAAGGCAAAGCCTGGATAGCTCATTTCCCTTCCCAGGGACACCACCAATGTCTTAATAATAGTCTACCAATGTCTTAAAACTGGTTTCTCTTCCTGGTAGTGGAGCACAAACTGTTAATGTTCTGAGACAGTTCTGAGTTTCCTGAAAATTGATCTCCACCAACTCTATCTTGAAGAGTTATGATGAATAATGTTATACTATTTTTAGCTTAATCTGAATTTCTCATCTTTGTCAGAAACTGCAGTCCTGATTCCCTCACTGACAAACCCAAGTACACACAGAGCAATTGTTTTCAATGGAGTTGCATTAGCAATCTGCAACCAAGAGCAGGCTTTGGCTCTTCAAACCAATTCTATAGTTGATTCAAAAATCCCTCCCTCCATGCTATAAATATTGGTGCTATTTTAGGCTAATGGTGTTTTTCTTTATAAGCCTAGCCCCATCGGAAGTTTCCTGCCCATATTTGGGTAAGTAACAAAGGACAAATATGATTTTTTTTCCCCCTTTTAAGTTGTTAAACTTCAACAATAATAAAGGTATTATGTGGAGTCATCTCAAAAATATATCCCATATATCATTCTGAGATAAAGATCTTTGTCTGAGACTTTGTCTGAAAAGGATAATGTTTCACTCCTGGCGCCTGTGAGTCTACTCTTTCTAGCATAATACATATTTGTTATACAGTTACTAGACCTGGCTAGGTACAATGCCCAAAAATCAGTTTGTGCCTTTTTTTTTTTTTTTTTTTTTTAATTAAAAGAGCTCATCAGCCCATTGCTTCTTCTCTACCTGCTGAATGCTAACCAAAACACTGGGAACTGGTGGAGGTGGTAGGAAAGTGCTTGTGCCCCTAAATGTTATCCACAAGGGTTTAAGTTGTGGTGGAGCACAGAACTTGCAGTCAGAGAGCAATTTGGGTGCAGTTTAAAATACCCACACACTCATTTTCTTTGGAAATCAGGGAAATTAGGATATGCCTGTGTGTTGCAGGAGGAGTCTGTGAGAAATCAGTTTCTACAGGAATTACAGCTCTGTTGAAATTCTCCTTAAAATTTTGTTGAGTTCTGGGAATAATTTAAAACCCCAAGCTCCAGTGTTCAGACAACACCGAAACATTGCCCAGCATGTTTTGGATAAAAACTAGTTGGGAATTTTCATTTTATATTTAGTTGTTCTCAATTCGGTGTTTCAGATGTAAATATATACCTCTGTATATAAAAAATATAAAGGATGAAAGTGGAGCAAGAAACCATAAGACTCTTAAATGCCTAACAGAGGCAGGGCTCTCAAGGGGAGTCCCCCAGGTTTTGCTCCTGCAGCCACACCTGCTGATCCATCCCCTCAGCCACTTCATTTCTGATGGTGTAACACATTCCAGCAGAGGCTGCTCCTTCAGGGCTGGGGGTTCCCGGCGGGTGCTGCTGACAGCCAGCCTCTACAGAGTCATCCAATTCACCCCATCTCACAAGATCTAAGTATCACTAGAGACATTAATTCGCTCCTCTAATCTTTACTCAGATCAAAGAATCATAAATATCTAAAGTAAAAGTATAAAACCCATTAAAGGAGTTAAATGTGATATACTGAAGCCACGTTAAATACAGTAGTAGATTTCACAAGTAAAAAAAAAAACAAATCCTAGAGGCTTCTTGTTTATAATTTATAAATTGTTTTATTTGGTGAGTAGTTTCCAAAGTTAATGGTTTTAATAAACTCTTTATAAACCAGAGTGCTTATCTCCTCTCTGCTGAGGGCTAAATGGTACCGTCAGATTTATACTGCAGATTTCTGCAATTTGACTTCATTAATGTGGCAGACAGCAGTTTCCACACCTCACAGAGGTATGTTCTCATCTTCCAGAAATGGTGGAGCTCTGGAGCCATGTGACTCCCCTGTTTGCGTTGGAAGGATCCTCCACAGGGGTGTGATTTGAGCAGAAGGAGCTGGAACAAGCCAAAAAAATTAAGCTGCATGATAGCACTAGGAAAAGCAGATCTGGAGGAAAAATTGAGCTCAGGTTAGTGCTGACCTTAGCTTGGAAAATCGTATGCTCTCCAACATCCACATCTATACAGCCACTAGGGAGCTGCCTGGTTACATGTGATTTTACCCATCTGTTATTTAAATCACAGATCCAAACTCAAACCCTGGAGCTTGCAGAAACAATGTGGATTGGTGTCATTCCATGGATACTTTTTCTATAAACTGCTGACAGATCTGGATCAGGAAATTTTCCAGGCAGGATGACACTCCTGACTCCCCCAGCCCACTGACTCTAGAACTGGGGTGATGCATACCTGTCTGTTCCTCTCTCTGCCCCCGAAAGCAGCTGACTGCTGCCACAGTGCTGCTGCTTCAAGGGAAATTCTGTTCCTTGCTCCCACAGTAATCCTCAGATGCGCTGACTTGAGATATTTAATTTTCTTTAGTATTCCATGGTCAGAATTTCTAAAAGTCTGGAAATGACATCTGACTTAACCGCAGCAGGGAATCCCCTGTGTTAATTTACTTCTGGTTTTCCTTTCTATCTCTTTCCACCTGTATTGCCTGTGGTTTGAGTAACAGTGAGAAGGAAAGAAGAGTAACTTCCTAGGTTTCAATGTGTCCTATTGAAGGTAAATATCTAGGCAAGTGCCTCCTTGTCTCTCTCTGGGTTCCTTGTGTTTTTTTCTGCTGGACTTTCTTATTGTTCTTTTCCAAAGCTATCAAATGACTGGAAAACAAAAATTTTTCTTTTTTTTGGGGGGGGGAGGAGGGGTGTTACACATACTAGTTCTTGCTACATTTACATAAATTTAAAAACAATTGAAGCACTTCTACACTATATGCTCAGTTTCAGAAACGTGGAAAGTATGCTTTTTGGTTTATAGTCATTCATCAAAGTGATTTGATTCAGAACAAGTTTACATTTTGGCTAATTGAAATTGCAATTATTCAGTGAATAAAAAAAAAATATTCAGCCCCAAAATGTATCCTCTCTGCTGTAAGAAAGTAGCAGGCTCAGATCAGGTGCTGTGGGTTTTCTTATAGGGTCTTGATCGTGGGATCTTGACAAATGTGGTTCCCTGAAGACCTGGAGAAGGAGAGTGTCCTGCAGGGCAGGCTTGGGCGGCATGATCTGGATTGTAGAAATGTCACCAGGAAGCCAAATTTATTATAAAAGAGGGTGTAGAGAGAAAAATTCTGAAGAAAAAGGAACACGGATGTCAGGACAACTGGAGGCCTTTTTGTTTATATTTTTGTCCTTGATGTGTCACCAGCTGATGTGTCTAGGTTGCAGATGTCTAACCATAGCCTCAATGCACCAGGAACCCCCTTACCAAGCACTGCAGTGGGAGGAATCTGCTTGATAAGCTACTATCCTTATGAAATGATAACTCTCCCCAAGCTTTGCTTAGCCCAGGGAGAAATTGTGCTGACAGATGATGGTCCAGAGCAAGGCACCTCTGGGCTGAGGATCCCCCAGAATCTATACCTTTATGTTGTTTTGCGACCAAGCAAAAAGTTCTAAATGACCAGCGCTTGCCCAGCTGTGGAAGTGGGGTGCCTCTTGGTCCCTGGTCTAGTCCTGCAAGGTTTTAGCTGCCTAGGTTAGCAAGAAAACCTCTTGGGTTCTTTAGTAATAGAGAAAAGCTCTTGCATTTCTTTTGTTCCAAAGAGAAAATGACAGTGTATTTTCCCTTCATCATTTAAGTAAAACACAACCCTCTTTTAAGTCTTTCTTATGCATTTCTACTTACGGTGGCAATGAGGGAAAACATTTCCCTGGGAAAGGTGGTTTGCAGAGGTGCCATTCCAGCCCCCAGCAGCACCCTGTGGGGTATGGCTGTCCCAGGCCATGGTGGCATTTCAGCACAGTCACCCTTACTGGGGCCCAGTAAGGCCAGCATGGCCACGCAGGTGGCACCTCTGATGTCTTGGACTTCCTATGCAGGTGGCTAACATTGGCAAGAAATGTGCTGTGGGGCCTGCTGCCTGGCTGTGTTATCCTCTGTATTAAAATGGCATGTTACCAAGGATTATCACTGCAGCTGAAATCAGCAAACAGTGACTCAAAAATCTTGTGGGAACTTTAATGCATGATGGTAGATAATATTTTCTACCCTGTTGGAAAAGAAATCCGTCTCTCTACAGCTTTTCTTCTCTTGCCCAATTTCAACAACTGAGGCAACACAACATTTGCAATAGCTCAAGACTGTGCGGTTTGTTTTCCAGTAAATCCAGCTTGCCGCTTATTACAGCAGGTGCTAGATGCCGAGACATCATCACTTCAGAGCAGGCAGAAGACAAGATATCATACAAAATCATGTGTTGCGTGAAGACAGTGATGGAGGAAAGATTATTCTTTGTAACAGCTAAAGAAGAGGGGGATGCCCAGTGACTAACAAATGTGGATTTAGAACAAACATAATGAGGAAGTGCCTCTTCTTGAAAAATTAGCTGTGGAAACCATTATTACCAAATGCTGTGGAGACCAAAGCAGATATAGTTTGTATAATCTTAAAAAAAAAAAAAAATTGAAAAAAAATTAAACACATTTTTAAGGTCCTTCATCTGCTATTGAACACAGTGAGACAACCATCATCTTTAGAGCATCAAGTCTGTATGTGGCAGAAACTGAGAAGGTAATAGCAGGCAAACAGTTGCTCTAGATTGGTGTTGGTTTTCACATGAGTTCCCAAAGCATCTGCTGGGCTACTGAGCTAAGTGACCCCTATACCAATCCAGTGTGGCTGCTATCGTGTTACAGACATTGCAACTATATTAATATGAGTGGAAAAATAAGCCAAATCACATTGACTTGTGCGTTTTGGTTGAAGGATGATTCCAGCTACGTGAGAAATGACATCTGTGCAGGGTGTTTGTTGCAATATAAGAGAGGGTAGATGGTGCTCAGAGCACAGTGAAAAACAGACATTATCTCTCTTGAGCATATAGGTCACTCTACACTTAGTGATACTGAGGGGCTGTATTAACATCAGCCACAAAAATCCTGTGTTTATTCAGGAAGGATAACACTGAGAACACCCACAACAGCTTCTACGAGGCACCCTACTTGCACGCTGCTAGTGCTTCACTCATTTTCGCTGGCTGTTTGCTGGGAGCTGTACAGGCACTTTGGAGGAGCAGACAAGTGGCCAGCTGGGAAGAAAGCCGGTCACATCCTCTGGTGATGCTTGGGGGAATGCCAGCCAATGAACTTTGCTGTGAAGTTTTGCTTTAAGGCTATTATTCACCACTTCATCTGTAGCAACAGCACTTCTGTACGTGATGTCCTCCATGTCATTGCCAGTCCTCTGAGTCATCAGCTCACGAAGGAAATAACTTTGTTTTCTTTTGGCTCTCGGCTGAGCATCCAGCGTAAGCACTTTCTTTTGGTCCACCTGGCCTCATCGCAGCTTTATTTAAAGTTTTCCCAGGAGCTTGTTAAAATAGTGCTTATGTTTTCTTGTTTCATGTTTGTATAGGTGATGGGGAGGAGAAATTTCCTGTGTATGCTTTTTGAAAAAAAACCAACACTTGGAGAACCATGGCAGTGTTTTCTTTCCTTAAATAATTTTTTTGAGCTTTCATGTAGCCGAAAGAGAACCACAGAGAAAGTGTATTAAAAGAAATGCTCCCCTCTCCCCAAAACCCACTTTGAAGAGGTGGATAACACTTGTGTATCTGTTAAAAGACTTATGATTTTGCTAGCAATCATCCTGTTGATCCCACAGCCCCATCACATACATTTGCTGCTTTTGATGTTGAAAATGTTCCCAGAGTAATTTTCAATTGGTCCCAGACCAGAAATGTATTTGTAAGCAGTTGTGTGGCTGTGTAATTATCAGGTACTTCAAATGTAAATATTGATCCCAAAGAGGGACAGGGAAAAGAAATAAAACAAGGCACAAGTGTGTCTTGCTGCAGTATGAAGTGGTATCACGAAACAAAGGAAGCCCCATCTTGGATTTTGCTTATGAGGACTTGCCTCAAATGTTTGGGCTATTTTATCAATAGTGAAAATGTTCATGATTCGCACAAAAGCAGAAGATGAAAATCAGTGGGGGATCAGGGAAGTGTTTAGTGACTGTTTAAATCTCACTTATGTCCAGCTAATTGCAAGTTTCAGCATTGTCCTGAATAGAGGTGATTTTAAGCATATACTTGAATTCTTTCTGACTTAAAGCCTGAATAAATGATCCCTTTTCAGTAAATTCAGTAAGGACAAAACTTTTTTTGGACTATTGTCTCTAACTCCTAACACTATTTTCAGTGCTCTAAAATAAATACAGACAATCTGGCCTCAAAGTTGTCTCATGTTTCAAAAATAGTTTGGTGGTAAAACAGTTCTTTCTTTGTGTTTTTCTTTTTGAATGCAATAGTAAATGCTTGAGAACTGGGACAAAAGTTAGTCCTTGCACCATCCTGTCTATCACTGCTTCTTCCAGAGTTACAGAAACAGAAGAGATTAGAGTTTTAAAATACTCTTGTGCTGTCACTCAGCTTGTTTTTGTTGGCCTGACAAGCCACCGGCTGCTGCAGTTTGTTTGCCATTTCACAGGCATCTTCTGAGGTATTTAAACAAGGTTGTCAGTAATTCAGCACCATGGCCCTTCTTAAATTATATGGTATCTTTTAGAAGAGACAGCATCCCATCCATCCTGGCCATGAACACTTCCAGGGATGGTCCTGGCTTAAGATCCCTGACACACAGCATGCTGTGCAACTATTTCCATGAAACGACATGTGATGATCTGAAGAACAGATAACTTATTAAGAGAGCCATGATTTCCCCGTTTCCTTAGTAATAAGTACAGTGATTGAGAAGTACAGCACTTCAGTTTGGAAAAGCATGTCTTCGCTTATCTGGTTAAGATAAGAATAATGCTGGAGATAGGTAACACTAGAAGTTGCTTGGACAGGGAAGCTGGTATTGGACTGTCTTTGTGGACGCAGACAAACCTCCCAGACCAGAGACCACATGATAAGCATTCAGATAGATCCCAAACTTGGAGCCTTAGCCTGCTTCCTTTGCTTTAAAGGGAAGTTTCCTATTCAAAATGAAAGCTGATCTCATGTTTCCAGACACTTTACCGGGCTGGCTTTGGGCAGCTGGAGTGCTGATCACGCTGCAGTTGCAGCAACACAGAGCCTGATATGGGCTGCAAAACCAGCCCAAAAAACAACCTGGAGTAGCCAGAAACATGCTGCTGGCTGCTGCAGTTAGTCCTACCATCCAATTTACATTTACCTTGGGTGTGCCTACCCCACACAACTGTGCTTACAGCCTACTAACACTCCTCATCTCCCCCCACGATGTGGTCCCCTGCACATGAAAGAAGTGAATAGCAGAAGGACGGTGCTATGTAAGTGGTCATGTTCTGATTCAAGACAGCCTGTGTGTGGTGGTGCTTAGGACAATCAGGCAACCTGTCCAAATTGACAGTGGTGGCTCATGATTTTAAAGTTAAGCACGTGCATAAATGCTTTGCCAAGCTGGAGCGCAATGCCAAGAGCTGGGAAGCCAGTGTTTGGCAGTGAGACAGCAAAAGCCTTAAATGACTTTGGCTCTTTTACCACATTGCAACAGGGCCTAGGAAAGTTCAATCTTCACACCTGGCAGTTGAGAAAATTATCCTATCTCCTGCAAAAACATAATAGGTGCATTGTTTGACTTGTGAAGAACAGCAACAAAGTGCAATTGCTGAACTGAGATGTCAGCATAAGAGAATAAAAGTACTGAGGTGAAGGCTTTGATGTGGCGGAGGACAGTGGCCCAGACAGCAAGCATTACACTCCATCCACTTTTTTCTTCTGATGATACTCCTTACGTTGCAAATCCCTTTCTTAAATGCAAATATGCAATTAAATGCACTCTATTTTATTGTTGCCTAGTGAAGCTGAATATGAAAACACAAAACCAGCTTGCCCTTCTACAAACGCACCTTGTCACCAAATGGAGGGATTCAATAGCAGCAACTTCTGAGGCTCCAGAAGATCAAATGCTTATCAGGTGTGTTTTATCTAAAACTTGCAATTCATTTGCCAGGCACAAACAAAACAATGATGAAATCAAAGCTCTTTCTTCTCACCCTTCCCCTTTCCCAACCCTGGGGTGCCACAAAACGAGAAGAAAGGCACTTTGCCACCCCTTGCTCTGATGCTGATGATGTTTGTGTGGCAGCACCTACATCAGAATAGAGGATTTGCTGTGCTGAGCTCTCTGCAAAACTAGCCAGACTTTTCCCTAGAAGATTTATGGTCTCCGGACTATAGCAAGCAAAGCTACACCTCTTAATGAAAACTTCTTTTTTTTCTCGAAAACTGGCTGTAGTTCAGTAGGTAGAAACCCTGCGTGGGGGTTCTCTTAATTATTTAAATTTAGTGGTAAAATCATGAATACCATCTTCCTGGTTCTAAGCCAGGCTCTAAAAAGGTCTGTCTACTTACAGTTTTCCCTCAACATCTTCCAATCACATTTTAAAGATTCTTTTCAGTTTAATTAACAGTTTAATTAACAGTTTAATTAACAGTTCTCAGAATATTAAACCTCCAAAACAGAATGAAGTCAAGGGGATCAAATCAAGAGTAGAGTCAAGCAACATGGTAAAGATACAACCAGCTCTTTTGTTTGCCAGAGGTCCTCTGACATTTCTGTGAACACTGCAGCCTGGCGACAAAAGGTAGGGACTGTTAACCTGCATATCAAGAGTCATGTGTTTCCCAAAGTCCTCCCCTTGACCCCAGCCTCTTTTGCAATGTAGCCACATGCACCTGAAATACTACATGAGCACTTGCTGTGCCCATATCCATCTGGGTGCTGGCAGTGTATCTGATCAAACAGCCCTGCAATGGAATCCAGGTTTTACTTTGGTTATGCAGCACTTCACTTACAAAACAACTGTTTTGCACACCTTAGCAACTAATCTGTGCACCAACAAGTGAGCCTGTGCTTTAATAATGGCAAGACAATCGCCAGATTTTGAAATGGGAGAGGATTTAGAAAGACCTAGTTCTGACAAGTATCCTGGTGAGGTAAGGAATTCAAGACAGTTGTGAGCTATAAATATTCATCTCTGACTTGCTCAGGATAGCTGGTTAAACAATGATCTGAGAGTCTGCTCTCTGGGAAAACACTCGATGGAAGAAAGCTCCTCAGAAGCCAAGGGGCATCACAGGGTGCTTTTAACCACTCAGCAGATTCACACTGCATAAATATTAGAGCTTTCAGGATAATGAGTCTTAAACTACTATGTATGAGAAGGTAACAATTCAGTTCAGAACTGTATTTTTCCCAGCTGGGGAGGGAAATAAAACTATTGACTGGCCTGGCAGGAACTGCTTTTGAAAGACATGCAAACATATGCTCACATCTAACAGCCCATGGGTAAAAGCCTAGGGATATCACTGTACCAATTCGGTTTAACCTCTGAACAACCTGGGTCCAAATTTCACCTAATGGTTGCCCCATTGAGTTTACCAGGCATTGCCAAACTCTGTGCATTAGAAGTACGTCTTGTGTGGAATGGGCTTTGTGGAGGTACCTCTTCAGCAGCTGAGGTGATCTAGTTCATGGATAGCAGCTGGCTTACAAGGTCAAGCAAAGCTCCAGCTCTACCCAGTTGTCCCATAGCATCCAAACCTAGCAAGGGCACCCCAGCCCTGGCAATGGCAGCCGTACCATATTACCAGAAAGGAAAAGGAAATAAGGCCTGTATCACAGAAACATAGAACCGTTTAGGTTGGAAAAGACCTTTCAGGTGATCAAGTCCAGCTGTTAGCCTAGTACTGCCAAGTCCACCACTAAACTATGTCCCTAAGTTCCACATCTACATGTTTTTTAAATACCTTTTAAATGGTGCCTCAGCCACTTTGCTGAGCAGCCTGTTCCAAGGCTTGTCAACCTTCGGTGAAGAAATTTTTCCTAATATCCAATCTAAACCCCCCCTGGTACAACCTGAGGACGTTTCCTCAAATAGGAGTTATGTGTCCACAGGCATGTTAGTACCGTTTGGGTGAAAGAGTAGATGAGTGGCAGGAAGGAGCAAGTGCTAAAGAAAAAATTACTACCAACGAAGATAGCAACAAAGATATCATAGTTTAACCACAGAATCCACAGTACACAGCTACTGAGCCTATCCCAATTATAACCACAAAATACAGAATCTTTAACCACAGAAATCAGATGATATGACCAATATTCAACACAGGATCTACAGAGAACAGCTCAAACACTGGAAAATAATTTCAGGAACATTCATTTTCAACATGTGCAAACATCCATTCAGAGCAGTGCCTTGGCACCACATGTGCTGTGGAGCTATCTTTTTCCTCAGCAAAAGCTGTAGCACATACATTTCTGGCCCTTCATGGTGATGGAAGAGAGCGAACCCTGCTGAGCTGGGCTTCATGCTTGCGGCACTGAAGTGTGAGAAACGTGTGCCTTGCTATAGGATTCCCCCTGAGAGGCAAACACTCAGCCCATGAGGGAATACATGTGCTTCAGCTAGCTAGCTTGTCAGAAATAAGGCCTTAAATGTGCAGATATGGCCTCAGATAGTTACCTCGATTTTTTTCTACTCCCTGTTGGAGACTCCAGCATGAGTGGGCCATGAATGGGCTCTACTCATGCTTCAGGATCATGAATTCAGCCCACAGGTTCCCCTCATCCCACTGAACACCTTTGCTGTTGCTGTATTCTTAGCCAAATGCAACTCAGATCACACAGCTCTGCTCACAGCTTCAGGGCAGACCTCTCCAGCCTCTTTCCACACTGATTTTGTGCTGCATTTTCTGACTATACAGCTCTGTGCAAACTGATGTTCCTCGTGAACACAAGGTCTGTTGTGCTCAGTGACAGTCAATGTAAATATTTTAAATAGTAATGGGAAGCTTTTCATAGTCTTCAAAGCACTGATCTAAAACATCCAGCTGTAGATCTCATGTGGTTTATATTAGAACATGATGATACTGCAAGTTGGAATATAAGGCCAGCTTTAGCAATAAAAAGACACAGTTTCCACCTATTTAAACTCACTGCATCTTCTTACAGATCATCTTTGTTCATAAGAGATGTCTGGGACTCTTATTAAAGAGATGCGGTTCTCTAATAACCTTTTCTTAATGATCAAGACGATCAGTTTCTGAAGTTAAAAGAAAACATTACTCACTGTTCTTCTGATACCAGAAATTCCAGGATTGCTTTAGGTTTTCCGTTTTTTTTTTTTCTTTCATTGCAAAATTTGTTCTCCTGTGTATTAAGGCAGAAGACAGGATCCCTAAACATCCCCCAGGAAAAAGCTGCAGGAGAACTAAATAATTGTTGCCAAATCCCATCCTCCAGATTGGAAACTTTACATCGAAGTCTGAGCAGCTACAACTTCAGGATAACCAGAGAGGTACTCACGTGCTTGATGAAGAGTGTACTGAACAATTCAAGATAACTGTCTTTACCTATTCTAAACCAATCATGTTTCATATAATAAATCAATAATGCATGTTTCCCCTCTCTCCTAGTCCTTTGCTCAGTTTCTGTGACCTGTTGCCAAAAGTGTTTTAAAAGGATGAAAGATGCTTTGTAAGTTAAGAACTATTAATGAGAACTGGAAGAGGGATAGAACAAAAAAATGTCTTCAGATACTTTGAAAAGAAAGTCATCATGGTGGGAGATCCAAATTAAAAACAAACCTTCCTCAGGGGCACAGGCAGCATGGATCTGGATGAAGTGGGTGGAGAAACTTGCATATCTCAAAACGCATCGTATAACATGGGAAACTGTGCTGTGCTGGCCAATGTAAATGAGAGGAATGGATGGGGTGCTGCAGCACCTTATCCCTCCTTTTGCACACATGCACATGGTCCATTCAGTCCACAATTAATACATGAGTATTCCTGAGGGTGAACAACAAAAAGCTCACGGGGATAGACACTCAGTAGGTTAATGAGCTTAGGACCCCTTTCACAAGGGTAGTCTTCTTCCAGAGGGGCATTTGCCTCTCCATATAGGTGAATCCTGAGGACTGTGTCTGAGAAAATTCATTTTATCAATCCATTATATGTTTCTCCTCTGGGACCATAAGTTCCAAGTAGCTAGATGTGATTGTTCAAAGGTTTTTGTGCACTTTTACCTACTGAGAAAATGGCAGAGAAAAAACTTCACAAAACATGTACCTGTATACAAAACATGTACCTCAAAAGGAAGTCTATATGTTTTAGAAAGTAGTGAGTTTACCACAGAAAGGAGCGGGCACTAGTGATCTGGTAACCATATGGTGAGCAACCATATGGTTAGGTGTGCTCAGGGCTCACTTTAGTCTGCAGCAACCTTGAAGCAAAGAGAGAGAGGGTTGGTACTCTCATCATGAAAGTAAACCTCGTTTCCATACCATCTGGTATGATACCATCTCTTATAGACTGATGAGTTCAGAAGAGAACAGTGCATCATTACTGTGTACAAACTAATTTATAATTTATACCCTGGTGATCTGCTCTAGCTCTCCCAGGATGAAGAGAGAGAGACCATTTTAAGCATGAAGACAGTCCAAAGAAATCTTTTAGGAGCAAATATCAGGTAACATGCCCTCAGGTTACCACCTCACTTCATCAGGAATGTCCTCCAGTCAGTCCAGCAGAACCAGATGGGCCTCCAAGGGCCTGTCTCTATAGTGTGGGAGATGACTCCAAGATCACTGTGATGGTCTCTCTTAGCAAATCCTTCACTGCGCTGGGATAACCTCTCTGCACCACTCCCGTGGGCTGTTCAGTGGCTGTTGAGATGCTGTCAGGGGAGGAAATGCAAAAAGGATGCTCTGGGTGTCCAGCATGGGGTTAACAGAGCTCAGCAGCTCTAGCTGCAGTGACCCTCAAGTTTCTTTTCAGTTCTGTGTCATAGCATTATAGAATCATAGAATAGTTAGGACTGGAAAGGACCTTAAGGTCGTTTAGTTCCAAGCCCCCTGCAATGGACAGGGGCACCACACACTAAACCATGTCACCCAAGACTCTGTCCAACCTGGCCTTGAACACTGCCAGAGATGGAGCATTCACACCTTCCTTGGGCAAACCGTTCCAGTGCCTCACCACCCTCACAGTAAAGAAATTCTTCGTTATATCTAACCTGAACTTCCCTGTTGATGTTTGGACCCATTACCCCTTGTCCTACCATTACAGTCCCTAATAAAGAGTCCTTCCCCAGCATTCTTATAGGCCCCCTTCAGATAGTGGAAGGCTGCTATGAGGTCTCCAGGCAGCCTTCTCTTCTCCAGGCTGAACAGTCCCAACTTTCTCAGCCTGTCTTCATATGGGAAGAAAGCCTCTGCTCCTAACTTCTTTGTCAGACTTTTCCTTATTGGAAACATTGAAAATAGGAAAGGTTCTCCATTCCTCATTTCAACATGAAAAAAGGTATCCAAATATTCAAAGGTAGTATCTTGTACCTGACCCATCTGGGGTCATGAATTATGGTAAAAAATAAAAATAATAAATTAAAAAAGCCCTCTCAGATCTTGCAGCCTGATTTCTTGGCCAAAGTGGTCAAAATAAGTTTGAGGTCAAATCAACATAAGCATAAGCACTTAAACTCACACTTGCTGCTCTTAATTTTCATAAGGAAAGGGGAAAAATCCTCTTTCCAAGTGTGGCCATGGCCTTGCTGAGTCATCCGCAGCTGAGCAAGTGGATGTAAGCTGAGCACCAGACCCTGCCGCTGACACTGGATGCCCTTTTTGCGCGGGTGCCAATGACTGCACAGGGGATGCATGAGGTGAAAAGTCAGCCAGAGACCCTGCTCTCTCTCCCTGCTGTGGCTGCCGCTTGCTGTAGCACGTCCAAGGCTAGTGTCGCTGAGGCTGTGGATGGTTGTGTTTGCAGGTGGGGCTGGGAGGGTGAGTGCTAATGTAGTCTTTGGTCTTGGCAGAGGTCAGCAAGCATCCAGGATGGGAATCTTTGCAGTAAAACACAGCACAAAAGCTCTACTTACCCTAGCACAATCACTGGGCTTGGGCTTTAGTTATGACCACAGTGAAACATATCTATTTTCACACAGAAGAATTTAACCATGTGTACAAATAGGTGCATATACATAAGGGAAAATTATTTGATTGCTCTCTTCTTTGTTATAAAATACTTGTTCTCACAGCAACGGCCTTTCAATTTAGTACAGCAGACACAGCTATTTATTGCTAGTGTCTATTTCATCATTCAAGAGGTGGAATGGGGTGAAAAATACAGGACCACTCACTAAAGGACTTAAATTCCCTGTGCTTCAAAAAATATCTTTCTCCTTTTAATACTGGATCTGCTTTTGCTGTGTTGGCATGACACAGTAGTGTCTGGAGACATCTGTTGCTATGTTTATATTAGCAAGTAATTTGGTACAGTAGGAGTGTATCAGTAGATAGACGATTTGGTGCTGAGTCACACACCCACAATGTGAAAGTTGGGGGGTTTACTTTGAACTAAATTGAGTCTGGTTCTCAGAACCAAGCACCCCCATTGCGCATGTGGCTCAAAGCTGTCTGCAGAACTCATGCAGAGTTCAGCTTCTTATGACCCATCAGGAATTAGGGCACATTTGGTGCACACCTGAGGCACAGCTTCCAGGTTAGTTTCCTCTGAAAGAAATCCAGTTTGCACATGTTAAAACAGTTCCATGAAATGAAACAATGTGCAATAAGCTGGACTGACCAAGAAATTTGCTTATAAACACAATCCTGCCCCAAACCAAAAAGCTAATGTATATGCAGGCAGTGGAGATCAGAGCTGGTTATGCTACATGTGTGCACAGTAGCTGCCCAGCAAGTTCACAGCCTGGATAGGTACAATAAAAAGCAGGAGATAAGCGAGACTCCTACAAGGTGAGTGTCCTGCCTGAGGTCATACATTTTATCAGTAGTTTTATCCATGTTAACTACTGTTCCTCTGAGTCAGCCCACTCAGAACCCTGTTGAACAGCCACTTACTGGTTTACTGGTGCTTGGGAAGGAGAGGTGAATGGGCCCCTTTTTGCACTGAGGGTCCCACACATAGCTTACACTTAACTGAACAGAATATAACAAATACTTCTATAGCGTGTCTTTTGCTAATAATGGTGCCCCAAACTGCCAGGTTTTATTCCATTTTAAAGCAGTATGATACCTTCTGACTGGCCAACACAAGCCTCAAGCTATACCTAACTGAACTTCTTAACAAAAAAGAGACTAGAATCAACATTCCTCAGCATGAGGCTGCCATACAGCAAATGTGACACTGGGCAAAATTGAAAGCCATATTTCAGCTGTGTTATAATCCTCATTAAATGTTTGTTTATCAGTGCCTTATATCCTTTTTTTGTGGATATATGGGTTACTGAAAATGTCACAAAACCTAATTATTACAATTTTGATTGATGACTGACTCTCCTTTTTCTAATTGCAAGCTCTTTAGGCTTATCTATACATTCAAAATAGTTCTTAAAAAATATCCTATTCGCTATTTCAAAGAAATGGATTTCTTTCCCTAGAATTGCTGTTCTCACTGCAGTTCAGTACTTCCCAGCTAACACTAGGCAGAGAAGCGACACTCCTTTTCTTTGAGTGGAGTAAGATAAATAAACGCAAGGCATCTCTGGCTTTGTGGGAAGATCCAGTGGTAAGGGCTGCAGCAAGAAATGAGGAGCTGAGTAACAGGTTGGTGTAGTTTTTCGTAGAACTTTTCCAGTGTTGCTAACTGACAATTTGGTTGGTAATTCCAGGGTGAAGTCCTGGTACAGCAGTGGGGTGCTGCTGTGTATACTTCCCCATTCATTCACTAGCTGCACTCACTCACTACTGTGTTTCACTACCTGGTTCTTCAACTGTATTCCTTATTGACCTGAGAGGAGAAGGTAGTTGAAAAGCCTGACCCAGTATGACTCTCTGATACTCATTTTATCAAAAGGATGAACAACTCTTTTCTACTGGCCTTTATATTCCCTCCAGGCAACTCTATCATCCTGATTTACCTCCCTTAACAGTTCCTTCATCCCATGATGAAGAAACAGGGACAGGTAGCGAATGAAGGGCAGGGATGGGTGACAGGAGACATTATAGTGGGGATCTGCTACAGGCCACTCAACTAGGAAGACTGAGTGGATGAGGCCCTATATAGAAATATAGGTGCTGCCTTGCGTTCGCAAGCCTTGGTTCTCAACGAGGGACTTCAACCACCCTGATACCTATTGGAGGGACAACAGAACAGGGTATAAGCAATCCAGGAGGTTCCTGGAATGTGTTGATGGTCACTTCCTTCTCCAAGCGATAGAGAAACCAGTGAGGAGATGGGCTCCGCTGGACCTTAATCTCACCAACAAGGAGGGCCTGGTGGGTAATGTGAAGCTCAAGGGCAGCCTTGGATTCAATGACCATGAAATGGCAGAGTTTAAAATCCTTAGGACAGTGTTGTTCAGCCTGGAGACGAGAAGGCTCCAGGGAGACCTTATAGCAGTCTTCCAGTACCTAAAGGAGGCCTACAAGAAAGCTGAAATGCTCTTTCATGCCCACCTCCCAGTTCCCACTTCGGGAACAATCCTCCAAAGTGCTCCTAGCTGCTGGTCCAGCTCACAATGCATGGCAAAGTCCTCAGCAGAAAGGTTGGGTTTATTTCTGCATATTAAAAAAGCAAGTTTTGCACTACTTCTGAATATCAGTGTTGCGGTCTGACCATGTTAAAACTCTGTACCCTCACTGTTTTTCTTATGTTCTCTCTTTTTATTTTTTACCTCATCATGGGTGTGTTCGGGTGTTGTGGCCATTACTGACATAGGCAATGATTGCAAAATAATGAAGAGTCAAGAGTAATGCTACTATGTTGGTCATTCAGTGCTAAGCATATTATTTTTAGTAAAAAGAAGAAGGAAAAAACAGGCTCAGAGTGACGTATTTTTCTTCCTCTCCTCCACCTTGTACCTGTTCCCCTCAACCTTTGCTGGCTTAAGAAAACCTAACGTTTTTCTCATAAGGTGTGGGCAACTTCAGTGCATCTGCATTTATGAGAGAGAGTGGAGAGAGAAAGGAGAAAGTGAATGACTACGAACTGCAGCCAGGGTGGGTTTTCAGCATGGTGCTGTTTGCCACTCAGTTAGTAAGGTTTTGTAGGAAACCTGGTGCTTTATTTTTGTTTCTCTGCTTACTGACAATGGCGATGCAGCAGCAGCAATGCCTCAACCCTGAAACTCAGTCAGTGACCCACAGCTTCAACAGGTAATCTCCATCAAGCCGCTTCCTGCCCTGCCTTCCTCTCCTACCCCACCCAGGCCAAGCTAGGTTTAACCACCCCTTGCACAGCATGCTGGGATGGCAGTGCTCTCTTGCAGAGAAAGCAGGGGCAGATAAGTGAGGAAAACCTGTTTGCAGCCCAGATGTACACAGACATTAACAGCGACACCAGCAATGCTCCCTGTGCAGCAGCAGCTTGGAGAAAGAGAGGCATAGGTGCCAGTTGGGTTAGGATGTGTCTGCACTGAAAAGCATGCTCACTGGCACCCATGGCTGCATGGTCTCAGTTTGCAGTGGGATTTATGAAAGGAGGTGGGGGTTTTTTTCCATTGATGGTGTGAGCAGGAACAGCTGTTGACTGCTTGAAATAATAGTGGAGGCACTGAGATGTTCAAGTCAACACAAGTTGGCCTTGAGAGTTCTGAGCTCTGGCTTAAAGTGTAAAATTATCCTTCAGCTGCAGGAAGCTGATCACCCATGCCAGTAAGTGAAGTTCAGTGGAGGTGAGGTGACTCATGCGATCACTTCAGTCTGCCTGGTTCCTGAAAAGGTGGTTTCTTCTCCTCCTCCCCACCCAGGACAGCCATAGTTTTACAACTGTTGCTTCCTCACAGCTGCTGCTCAGTACCGCCTCAGGTGATTGGGCAGCCCTGGCCCCTGCTGAAGGAAAACATGGAACATACAAACTGCTCTGCTCCCCCTGGCAGATCTGGGGACATCCATCTGCCTTTTCCTGCCACCCAGAAGGTTTACTGAGTCCAAGCATGAATCTTCCCTACTACAACCCTTTGCAGCCCTATTGCCACGACACCAGCACCCTGTGAACGCCGGCAGGTGCTGCACAGATGGCTGGGGACATTTGGGCTCCAGCTGTATCAGTCTGGCTCTGTTGAGTCACACTGGCTGGGGACCAGGTGCCAAATGAAAATAATCTCTTGTTGTGCCTCCCTTGTTATTTGGGGTTTTTGAATTGGTTATTCGTGGTGATTCGCATTCATTGAAGGAAGGACATGAGTAATTTTTGTACATTGCTGGTTTGCTAGTAATGATGTCAGGAGATTAAAAGTAAAATAGAGGACAGGAAAAATGTTATGGTCTTTGTAATCACTTTCACTATTTCCCAGGAACAATTAGTCAGCTTCCTTTAGCTTTCTGTGGGAGTTCTTCATGTGTCAGAAAAGAAGGAGTGAAACAGTCCTAAAACAAAAAAAAGAAAATATGATGATAAAACCCTAGACTGGCAAGAAGAGATAAAAAAGTCTTTAATGCCTAATGGACCACTTAAGTGAAGAGATGTAAGATGTGTCTAAAGCATGGACTGTAACTGAAATTAACTGTTTTCCCTCTTACGAACCTATGTCTGATGGGAGAAAAGACAAGTGTGTGGACCTCAGGCAGCCTTCTTCAGCACTAATTGGACTGAGCTGGTGAACACTTTGGTTGTCAGTTTACATCTTTGAAAGGACCCATTAGAGCTATAAGTTCAGGCTGACTTGTGTATGACATAGAAAAGCTTCTGTGCTGGTAGCAAGTAAACAGACATTTGCAGTGTAGCTGTGTAAAAACCTCACAAGTGCTATGGTGAGGGGAACATCTGAAATGCCTTCCCCAGGTGCTGGGACAGGTCAGACAGAAGTGAGGTGGACATCCCTGGTGTAGAAAGGAGTGCCTTGGGCCTAGACTTTCCCTCCTGCTACTAGCTCTCATCGTTAGTGCACAGTAATTTGACTTTTTCTCTCTATTGACAGTAAGAAACAGGACCCCAGCAAACCTTGAGGGACACAAGAATGCTTGCCTGTGCAAGGCAGCTCTCCTTGCTATCAGTGAATGTGCTCTAGCAGAGCAGGTTCCTAGCTGGGGAACAGATACCCTGCTGGCTTTAATCTCTTGGACTTTGATGGATGAGTGTACCTGTTTGTAGAGACATCATCCTGTGGCAGGAAAGTACTGGCTTTGATCAAGCTTTACCTGGGAGAAGACCTCCCATAGCCAGCAGAGACGCTCAGATGCAAGGGTGTTGCACAAGGCTGACTTTCTGGGCAGGTGGTGCACCCCCTCCTTTGTGTCATGGGATGTGCAGGGTTGTAGCCTGATTCATCGTGAGTCAGACCAGGAGATAGAGCATGGGCCCTCCATGGCCAAGTAGGTATTGTTGGTCCCTTTTTTCTCTCTTATTTTTACTATTTCTCTCCCCTTTCTCCCTGCAATCCTCTAACTGCTCTCTCCCTCCTCCTTCCACCCCAACAGCATTTAGTCTCTTTCTAATATAAAGAGCCCTGAATTTGGGTCCTGTCTCCAGTTTTCAGGGAAGAAGATAGGAAGATATTCAACAAGCCTGTCCTCCCTTTGCTGAGATAATACATCCCCCGGGCTCCGCTGCCCGGCTTTGGCGATGCTGGCAACAGAGGCAGCCATGGTGGAGATGAAGAGCTGTACTCACCATTGACTGAGAAGCAAATAGCCAGTACTAGTTTCCCTCCTGAAAACAAGAAACTTGCAAACAAGGGCAGTAAAACACCAGTGGTCACCCTTTTCTCAGGCTCCCGTGTTGTGCAAAGAGGCTCTTTTCTGTTGCAGAGCAATTGCCTCGATCAGCCTCTCTGCTGCACGTCCCTGCCTGAAGCAAATACCTTTGACCCTTTGAGTCACCGGGAAGTCTTCCTTACGCATTCAGTGCTGGAGCGTGCAGGCAGCTGACCTCGCTCCCCATGGCTCCTGCATTTATATTAAACTCTTCCTTGGGATTTTAAGATTACCAAACACACTGTTTCAACAGAACATGGATTTTCAACATATCCTGCCCAGAGGACTCAAGTTTGCCTTCCCATGGGGACATTTTTCTCATAGTGGGAGAAGCAGCAATCCATTATGTTTGAGTTGGAACACACTGCTTAGCCATTGCTGTAGCCCCTCAAATATTTAACAATGTGCAGACACTCTTGCTTGTTTTCTTGTTGATATTCAAAGACTGAACATTAATTTTTCCCCTGCCTAATTTCCCCCCTCTGGATTCAGCATTCTGTTTCTTCTCTTGTTTTCGAGATTTTCAGATCTCTGCCTATATTTGTGGAAAATAGGAAGTTAACATTAAACTAAGGGTGAAAATTAAAACAATCTGTGTTGTGAATACTTTGATCATATTTAAATTTGTTCAGAGGTTTCCTATAGATGCCAACACTATCACAGTAAAAGCTACTTGCTTCCTTAAGTATGTACAACTTCTCATAATTTCATATAAAAAATTGCTTTTTTTCTTGCTAGACAGTCTTCTGTGGAAACTATGCAAGATTTTCATGAAATTACTTTAAATCCTGGACTTAACTGAACCTTATGGGTCTTTCCACTTGTTTCTCTTTTGTTGTAAATTACTTAATGTTAGAGCTGCTCTGAAGATTTGCCCAGCTTTCCAGCCATAGAAATCCTGTTACATCTTCAAACTGGACAGCTTTGACCGCTTTGTCAAATGTCTGTTTCATTTAGGACTGCTTTGAACTCGGAAAGCCAACTATTCCACTTGTTTTTACCACTTTGAAGGAAAACATTATTAATCCTTATGTTACTCTGTTTATGTATAGCCCTTGCTTTTTGGAAAACATTTGCCAGCTCTTTTCTGACTTGTGACTTATGCTTATATATCAACAGAAGAAGAAGAAGAATTTTTATATTAATATACACAATTTTTTTAGAAGAAAAAGTAATGGTTTGATTTTATTTTCATTTAGTAGTCATAAAAAATATTATTTTCTATGCAATGTCATGAAGATATCATTGCACCACAACCTGTATGATGGGAGGGATTATCAACCTGCTGGTCTATTAATGATGCTAAATGAACACTCCCTTTTAAACCTGCATTTATCTTCTAATAGATATATTGATTTAAAGAAGCCAAAACCTTTCCTTCTTCATTTTTCCCTTCCCTCATGTTCCCAAATAATCATTAAAATACATTGTGGTTTAACATGCCCATAAATCATGCTGCTGCATGCACAGCAACTAACTGATGTGTTTTTTGTATGACTAGATCTTGCTGGTCTTATGCTTTCAGAAATGGCTGGTGCTACGCTTGCCTGGACACCAGGCAAGACCTTTTCCTTCACCTAGCGTATGCTCGTACCCTGGTGTGAGGTGTGGAAGACCTTGTATCCATGCCAGCCCTTATTTGAAAATACTCACATCTGTATCTTCCTCAACTCTTACATACCTCCCTGAGGTAAGATGTAATGCTCTTTATCTTTTCTTTTGTGCCAAATCTCAAACCACAAAAAGCACTGATTCAGGCTTCAGCCGCCCAGAGAGGGAGGCAGTGTGCTGTAGACCAGGGATAGGGCAGTGGTTTGGCTCCTGCTCTCTAGGGGAAGGGGTTTCTGCTCCAGATTGAAACTTTTTGTTATGTTAAATGGGATCTAATATGCGGGCAGAAGTGGAACTTCTCTATTTGGCAAAGGTAATGATCCTGGCAGGGGAAAGTAGGTAGATGAAAAAAGAACACTGGGTTCCAAAAATCTGCTATGCTTTCCTATCTTTTTCTTAGTCTATGTATATGATTTTGAAACTGTTTTGTCTGCTAATTTTAAGGTGAAGGTGTTAATCTTTTTCCTATGAAGTATGCTAGCACTATTTTCTTCCTCCTTCAGTGCCCTAGGCACATTGTGGCGGTAAGCACAGGGTGGGGGGTGTACATATGCTGCTGAATGAAGTGTGTGTGTTAGTGGAAAGTGATGGGAGGATGGGTGGTTGGTGTGCCTCCAAGGAGAGGATCCTTTGTGCCAGCCAGATCCCCAGGAGAGACAGACTCTGTCCACCCAGACAGAGCAGCTCCCTTCCTCACCAGCCCAGGATGTGTAACAGCAGCAGGAGCCCGGCCATCAGCGTGGGGAACCCCAGACCACGCATGCTGTGGTCTGGCCAAACCACCCTTTGCCACCTTGCAGCAGGTCAACCCCTCGGCACCTGCATGTGGTCCACCACGCTGTGAGGTGGTGCAGCCAGCAGGACACCCGCTGCCCTGCTCCTTCAATGAGACCTGGCCATCTCACACTGATGTGAGCTGCCAAACGGCAGAGAGCAACTGTAACGCTCACCCCTCCATCTAATCCCTCACATGAGCCACCATGCACAGGAGCCACGAATTAACATGCAGCAGAAGAGCCATGGCAGCTCAGCTTTTTATTCACAAGGCAAAACAATCCCCACTGGCAGCTGAACAGGCAGCCCCTCGGGGGACCAATTACTCCGACGTGCGCTGTACAAACTGCGGCAGGCGGCTGCCGGCTCCCTGGGGGGATGCTCCGCCGGGCTTCGTGAGCAGGAGCCAGCCTGATCCTCCAGACACAAGTTGTTCCTCATGTCAAAACTGCCGCTAATGACACAATTAACTAACTGGGGACTACTGAGGAGCTCTTAATTAGGTAAACAGTGCTCGGTGAAAAACGAGTGCCCGGTCCTGAACATACTGGTTCGTGTCAGGCTGCTGGGAGGTGAAGCCTCCGCCTGCGGATGAGGAATCTGCTTGAAGGTCTAATTTAGGTGGTAAAACTGTAACTCAGCTGGGAATTCCCTTTCATGCAGAATTTAAAGTAAGTGCTAGAAACAGCGCAACAGCTCGCAGAGACACCCTAGAAGCATTTAAAATATTTCATTGCATATACAGAAGATTAATTCCTTAATCAGAACAGCAGCACAAGAAACTGCTGTTTAGTTTTAAGTAGGTCAACTGGGAAAATCTCAGAGACAAAACCCAGGGGGAAACTAACAGAAGTATTTTGCGTTCTTCATATGATAATGGGCCTGATGTGATACATGGATCTCAGAGAACAAACCAAGGATCTTGCAGCCCAAACATCTACAAACTTCATGGATGCCTCATTGCAGGGTCAGTAAAAATGAAGACCACCGTGGCCATGTATTTCTTTTACCGCTGCAGTCTGTTATTACTTAGTCCTGTGTGTTGAAAGGAACCCCATGGTGGTTAGCTGGTATTGGCTGGCTGAAATTTAGACTAAGATTTTAAAAGGAGCCTCAGGGAGTTGAAGTTCAGGTCAACGGGATTTGGGCCTCCAAATCCCGAAAGCTTCTTTTGAATGAAATTTTGAATCCCGTTTTTATCTAGGTATTTTCAGGGCCTGTTGCTGCAGATACCACACGTGGACCACTCACTGGATTCTCTTGCTGGATGCCTGCCTGATGCTCAGCACTGTGAAAGAGCGAGCAGAGAGTGGGGTGATGCAGCACAGTCACTGAGAAAGGTAAAGTAATATCCGTGGCAGATAGGAGAGCTTACTGATGTACTGCCGTTTAGTGCTAATTAAATGAGAACGTCAGAGAGCTCTTATCATCTTGTGGGTTAGCAAACAGTATGTCTTCAATGGGTGAACATGAGTATGGAGGAATTAAAAATCCTTCTTTCTTAGCACTTTTTACCAGCAAGTTTTACCAAATCTTGTCTAGTCAAGTTTTATTTTCATTAAGCACACAAAGAAATTACTGGAGAATTCAGGTAATCTATCTGTAGTATGCAGTAGAGCAATTTGCACCAGGCAGCTCTAAAACCTCATCTGTGACCTCCAACAGGTACAGACATAGTTTTCCAGAAAACACTGTAGATGTGTCTCAGTCAGACCCCAGGATACTTTTTTATTTATTCTTCATATCCATACAAAATTCATGCTTGGTGGGGAGACGGACTATTGCTTAGATGCCAGTGATCTCAAAGCAGATCTCAAGTTTTCTCTCAGGATAGTATGACCACAGGCATTTTACAAAGCTGCATTAAAGCAGTGTTCCTTTGGCACTATCCTGTACCTAAGAAAGCTAAGAAATGTGTAGGGAGTTCACCAAATCCTGTAGCGATTATTTATATCATTATCTGCATATATGGGGACTTCCTTTCCACCCATGCCAACTAGTCATCGGTACATGTTCTGATGGATACGAAGGCATAAAGTTCCTCTCCCAATATAAACGTTCTCTTTTAGATTAATTGTCTTTGTATCAGTGTAAGAGCTCAATGTTTTCCAGAGAGCTATTAAGTTTCATGACACCTCATGACCATGATAACTCCAGTGGTACCTCTGTCTAATGGAGGAATGGAAATTATTTGTTATACATTGTTTCTGATTTTCAGTGTTTGCTGATTAGCTCTTGGAGATATTAAGCTCCTAGCATAAGATAGTGAAGTTTCTCGCCTGTTGTGTCACTCGTTCTGAAATGTGTCTGTTTTCTTGGTCCTGCTATTTTTTTTGTGGACAAACTCTGGGAAAGCATCATCTTTTTCATCTGGGAAGAGTAGCCCTGGGGCAGATATCTCAGCATTGAATTTACTGATGAAGACAGAATCAAGAAAACATGGTAGAAAAAGCTGCCTTTTAGTGTCTTTATTAACGTGATTGGTGTGTTGACTTCCCAGGCAACAGTCAGACCCACTGTTTTGGTCTTGAGCTTCAGCTTTTTAACACATGGAAAGACATTTTTATGTCATAGATATTTTTTAAGACTTCATCTGTTTGCTTGCTCTCTTTACCCACATGTCTCATTCCTCTCATTTCTATCTTTAGAACTTACCTGTGTTTGTTTGTGCTGTTGCTTTCAGCTGCACTAGATTCAGATTTCTATTTTCTGATGCATACTAGCACGGTTTGAATACCCTCTTGAACTCTGCCATTTAATCCTATGTGTGTTGTCTTATTTTTTTGTCCATTGCTTCCTTTCCAATTTAGCCACATACCTTCTGTAGCTCTTCTTATGGGTTGTGCAGGGCATGCACTCTGTCCGCTGCTGAGTCTAAGGATTTTAATTTCCCTGTTTTTGACATTAGGATCTTTCTCAAGAGCTTCATCCATTTTTAGAAATCCCCCTGTCTGAAGTTCACTGTTACCAATATAGTTTTGGGGTATGGCTCTTCCCTTGCTGAGGTAGAATTGAACTGTATTGTGGTTACTGTAGTTTTTTATTTAACTGGAACTGCTTATCAAGTCAAAACTAGTTGTGCCATAGAAACAGTTTTTCTATGCAGCAGTTCTTTCAGATACAGAGAATTTCCCCTAATATTGTGCATACATGGACAGCTAAGGTCACTGCATACCATTGTTTTGTTTGACTCAGCTGTCTAGCCTTCCTCAATACTGCAAGCTCCCTACTCCGCAACATTAAAGTGGTAAAATGGCACCAATTTTTCAGAGTCGTCTTGCTGTCTAATGACACATTTATTAAAAAAAAAAGGCTTCAATGTTGCCATTCCATCTAGAGTTAGCCTGGTTGGAAAATTTCCAAAGGGACATTTCCTTGGTGAAAACCAGAAATGAAGTGAATGTAGTGACCACATTGAAAAGAATGTAATGACATTTCATAATTGAAGATATCCATTTCAGAGGGAGCAATAGGTTTATGTTCTTTCTCACTATTTTCTCATACTTTAGATGCAGAGAAGCAAGGAGGGTGAAAGTGCCACTCTTATTTGAAAACGTGGAAATTCTCTAGCAAAAAAAAATAGCTGAACTTAGTTAAGAGTTGGTTGTTGTTAACTAGTCCTGTCTTCCTCCTTCCTCTCCCATAACAGAGCAAAACCAAGATGCCTCTGCTGTGCATGAAAATCTCTTTGCCACAGGGTAAGCTTGTATTATCCTGTACTGCAAATGACTTGCAGTACTGGGGACTCCAGTATTGATACTGGACTGTGGCATCCACAGCACTTCCCAGGACACCTCAGCAAAGAATGGTGTCAGTTCACCATTCACGAAATAATGTGATTGTAAGACAGTTGTTGACACATGCAGATAACCAACAGTGCAATATAGATACATGCAATCAGGAGGACATAGTACACATGTGTCTGTGGACTGTGTCAGTTTATTTCTGGCAGCTCTTCTGCTCTGGTCTTGCATGGGAGGAACCTCAGAGCCTCATTAGTGATGGCCTGATGAGCACATGTAGCACAGAATGCGTGTTGGCAAGCCAGTCACTCAAACCCTGACTGAACAAAACCCTTCAGATTTCTCATGATGGCTCAAGTTCAGAGCCCAGTTGAGGAGGGACCAGCAAATAACTTTGGTCCTCATGGCCCTCCTGAAGCAATTTTTCTCTAGTCTTCAGCTGGGCACCTTGGCTTTCAGTAACTTTCAACGAGTGCTTCAATGGCACCTGGCAATTTTTCATATACTGGCTGTACCTATTCAGGCTTGAATAGTTAAAACTGTGACAGTTTGAGGGGCTTTTCTCTCTCTCTTTTTTTTTTTTTTTTTTGGAAGAAGAGATTTATTCTTTTTTCTCTTCTTTTACATGCACCAAAGCTATTGACCATGCTATGGCTCTAAAACCAAAACCGCAATTACAACGTTTATTTTTAGGACCC
Organism: Strigops habroptila; assembly: GCF_004027225.2. NCBI lineage: Eukaryota > Metazoa > Chordata > Aves > Psittaciformes > Psittacidae > Strigops > Strigops habroptila. The sequence continues at coordinate 29,848,066 of NC_044278.2, read as the reverse complement.
TGGCTTGTGCCACCAATTTAGAGAAGATGTGGTTAAGCTAACTGTCACTCACTTCTACTGCTTGCAATTTTGTGTTTCACGTTTGTATAAAGCCTGTTACCAGAACAACAGAATGTTTCTGTTCCAGGACCACTAACAACCTGGGAGGAAGTCAATGCAACTTCAACATTTCAGTTTGTCAGGTCTTTCTTCATCAGTTTATGGACTGAATATAAGAAGTCTGTTCCTTGAAAACATTAAAATAGGTAAAAGGGGCTTTTTGCTTTTTAAGATATCACTACAAGCACTATCCCCCTGACTCAGTAGACACTAAAAAACCAAACGGCTTTAGAAAGGGTCGTCATAGTATATAAGCAAGATTGTCACTGCTTGGCCTGACAGTAAAGCTTGGCTTGGCTGCTGTGCATGTTTCTATGCTCTGAGCAAAGAAGATTTTAACCACAAACCAGCCATAGTTCCAGGTCTTGTCTATATTATTTAAATACTGCTGCTGCCTCAGAAGTTGGGCTGTGAACTTTGCCAGCTCTCTATAGCTAGCCATTTTGAAAATTTTCTCTGTGGTAGCTCTACTCAGTACTCTGTCATTTAGTCTTGAGAAAAGTGAACACAGAACTGAGCCAACTTATCTGGCAGCACTCTAGACTCATTTTGCTGAGGAGTAAAAGACTAACATGTAAGACTGAAAAATCCAGTTTGCTGTGAATGCAGCTAGAAACCATTTTGGGTTTAAAAAAGGTGAACCTTCCAAGCTGAAGAGGGAAAGGGAGGAAGAGTCTCTGAATAGTTCTGGCCTTTGCTCTGGACTCTGGTGTCTACAGAAAGAGGCTGTTGAGATCCAGCCTTACAGCCACAGGGGAAAGTCCCTGGGAAGCTGCAGACAAGATCAGCCCCTGCAAATACAAGGCGGGACTAAGACATCAGTCACCTTGCTGAGTGTAGGAGTATGCCTGGTTCTGTATGATGGGAGGAGCAGACAGGAGGATCTGGGTTCTGTACTCATCCCTGTGGATGTTGTGAAAGCAAGGATTGGTCACCTGTGGACATCTGACTCTCATTCATCTCTCATCCATCATCCAAAACTTCATGAATGGCAGCAGCCACCGACAGCAGTTCGGTAACAGTAAATATGTCCCAAAAGACAGTTGTTTATACACCAAGTGAATGGCAAATAGTGAAAGTGTGGGTTTGTGGCAGTTGAGAATGGGGGAAAAAAAACCTACAAGGTATAGATGGGTGTCCAAATGCATAGTGTCAAGTGGTTGAAAGCATACTGCTCAGTGACAGAGAAAGATTCTGCTGAGGCCCTGAGGACTGAAAATGCAAATGAAGAGGGTTGAGGTGAACCAGCAAAGAGTATGTAGTACCCAGGACCCAGAAAGTCACTTCAGCAAACAGAAGACAACAATTAACAAGGACTTTGCTGGAAGGGAATAAGTCAGGAAGGAAACAGTTCTCATTAGGATTAGATAACAGGCAAGAAAAATGTAATAGAAACCAAATGAGGGATAAAAAACTGGAAAAGAATTAAGTTTCTGGGACAGACAGTAAAAACAATCCAGAGAAATTCATCCACTCTGTTTGGAAAAAGAGATCAAGGATTAGGTAATTTATAAAGCTGATGAATCATCTGCAGTGAATAATTTATTTTGTGAATGTAGCTTCATTTTCTGCTCAGAAAGTCTGCAAGCAGGTTATGAATTAATTGACATGCATTTGCCAGCTGTTTGCGAATAATGTTTGGTGAAGTTTGTTCACATGTATTCTTTGGAAGTAGCAATCTTCAATCTGCTCTGGCTCTGCTTAATGAAGCAGGTAGCTTATTTTGAGTTTTATTCTTTCTTCTCTGATGAGCATCATTTTTAATCCCATGTGAGTGCCGGAATTAATGGTCAAGCCTGGCCACTATTATGGTCCCTTTGGTCACTCAGGGTTCTCCGTGCTTGAGACATCATCAAGGCTGCTCTTGGGGTTGCTGCTGGCAGGCTTACTCGTGTACAGATGGTAAATCTCATTGTCAGAAGGCATTTCATGGCACTGCTTAATCAGAGGTTCAGAAGTACATGCTGGTGTTAAATAGATTTCCCAGTAAGATGTTCTGAGATCTGCTCAGGGCTTCCTATTGGGATGAGCTAGCTTGAGCTGGGGCTGCACCCTTGTTCGCCTGGCACATTACAGGGTCTTTTTGCCTGGCACATTGCTGAGACTTTTATGTGCCAACACGTGCAGTCAAAGGGAAAAAATAACATAGGCATAGATTTCTGATCACACAGCTGTGTTCTTACACAGTCTGAGGAGAAAACTAGTGGGATCTACTAAATGCCTGGTGATCTAGATCCTCAGGGAGAATGATTTTTTTGATAGGACTGCTTTGCAAGAGAGCAGCACTCCCTGAAGAAAGATCAGGGAGGAAATTTTTCTTGTTTATTGCTCAGGAAAAGGTTTTTCACTTCTGTGAGTCATATAGATTGTTTTGGTGGGAGGCATTTGTATCATGGGGGTTTTGTGTGGAAAGAATGGCCTGTCTGCAAGGGTCCAGCCTTGTGATGAGGCTCCCTTTGGCTATATTGGGGAAGCATTAAAAGTAATTAGGAACAACATTAGGGCACATTCTGCTGGGAAAAAAAAAAATAATCTGTGTTTCTCTTTCAGTTAGAGTGATCACAGAGGCTACTGCTAACTGAAGCAAGTCCAAAGAGCGAAACATACTAATTGTTTTTAAGTAAGTTGGTTGTGCCTCTTTCAGAATTTAAAATCCTGCCCTGAAATATTTGATTTTAAATGCATGCCACTATTTCTGCTTCACTGCAGTACCAATCCAATTAAATCTAACTTAAAAGAAATAAAGGGTGAAAAAAAAGCTTCACATGCATTATATTAAATGACTTTCTTGACATATTTTGGAATTAACAAAAAGTGAGAAGCCTATTTAACAACTTGCAACGTATATGATTTTAACAGCCAAACTTACAATAGCTGTTCTTTCATCTATAAATTAAATGTATAACAAAGCCATAATTAAAGACCTTACTAGCAAAACTTTTCAATGGTGTGTTCTTTGCAATGGACTTTGAAGCATCTTCAATTGGAGCTATGGGAATTCTTCTGGACAATACTACAAGCTGCAGATATAGCTTAATTACAAGCAGAGCTTTCAGTATTTATTCCTCCTGCCAAAATCCTTATGCATTGCAACAGAGAACTGTTTTTCCCTTGTGCTTGCTTACTAATGCAGCTACAATGTGAATATAAAACAATACCTGTCTGTCTCACTTGATCCTAGACATGATTATTAGGCTTTCATGCTAATTTCCCTGTGTATTGAGTTAACACTGGATTAAGGAGACAGAATTTCTATATGCCGTTAGGGTTCTCTAAATATTTCAAGGTAAGTCTTGGTGACTGAAGGGACAAGGCAGCTATTGTTTGCCATGGTGTTCTCCACCACTGTCTCTGCTCACCCCCTCAGAGACAGTGGAGTAGTGATGGCAACAGCAATGGGAATTGTTCTCAGTGTACCTGAGTGCAGAATGGAGGCCAGAAATACTGTCTGCTATATAAGGTTAGCAAGTATTCCTGGCACATTGCATGCCTGGTCTAGGGATTCAAAGCAGTGTGAAGCCACTGCAGTGCAACAGTATACGGGAATCTCCCAGATTCCCTCCTCTAATATTCAAATAATCCTTTGCTCAACTTTGCCCTGTTGTTTGGAAACCTGCAATTAAATTCAGAGCGTCAGGGGCCACTTGGAAAATAAAAGAGACATGGTGCAGGAGTGGTGCTCCTGAAGCAGAGTCCCCTTTCCAGTCACTTCACAAAAAACTTTCCACACCTGGTCACCTTCTGTGTGAAGCCTGCTCCACCTGGAAGGCTGTTCCACAGCCTCAGGCCTCCAAGGCCTGGTAATCTTCTGTGGTTTCCAAGCTAAATCTACCTGTGGCCAATATATTTCCATTTCTCCTTATATCAATATTATTCTTTGCTAAAATTTTGTTCTTTTCCTCCATGGTGTTTACCTCTTCAGGTACTCTTGGAGAGCAGTAATACCCCTTTTCTTTCATTTGTTTTGCTCACTTCTGACACATTTCTCCCTGAGGCACCCCATGGCTATTCCTTTTTCAGCACGTGCAGATGTATATTCGAGGGCACAGTGGAGCTACAGCTTGAATCAAAACATTTAGACCTGAATGTGTAGAAGTTTGGGTGATTGCCTTTCTAGGTGTAAAATCCTGCCTGCATTGGTATAGTCTGTGTTGGCTATGTGTGGTAGTACCAAATGGTACTTGCTCTAAGCTTCCCCCCAAAGATTCTGCATTTATTTGTCTGGAAAATCATTGCCATGGAAGAAAGATATAAGCATGATGTGCTGTATCTTTGGTAAATTCTTAATGACTTTTTTAATTCATTTTCCATTTGCTCCTATCTTTAATTCACCAACATATAAAGCTTCAGTTCAGATGCTGAGATCAGATAAACAGGCATGTGGTTACCTGGACTGCCTTTTTGCCTTTCTCAAACACAAGATCTACATTCGCTGTTTCCCAGTCCCATGGCCTGAGCCAGGCACAAAAAAGTCTTCAAAGGTCTGTGCTGTGGACCTGCAATTTCACATGCAAATCCCTTCAGAGGTGAAGATGGAGAGTGTCCAGTTTGTCCGGTTTGAAGGCAATGAGCTCTTCGACCTCCGCTTCCACCTCAGGTGTGATCATTTCCAATTCACCTTCCATTCCCATTAGTCATTCTGCTTTTGCCACCACATTTTGCACCCTCACTGAAATATGAAAGAAAACATTCACTGAGTTTCGAGGCAGACTGCTTACTGAAGTTATAATCTCTAAGCTGTCCTCACCAAATAGTGTCCCCACTCCTTCTTTCTTTGTTCTCTTTTTATTTGTATAACTGAAGTACTTTAAGTTACTGGTTTTATTTCCTTTGTAAGATCTAAACCAGCTTGATTTTTGTTACTTTTCATTCTGTGTTCGTACTTCTGACCTCCAAGGGCTACCTTCGCTTCATGAAGGGTCCCGTTTTTCATTCCATTTAGGGTCTCTAATTATTCCAAATTTTCTTTATTTGAGCTGGTTATTTGCACTAGAAGGAGTATTGCCTTTACTGCACTGTTTCCCTGTTGCTTTTGCTTGCATGTATGACTTTTAAGAAAATTTCAGACTTTTCATGTTGGAGTATGAGCTACTCAGTCCAGATGGCTTCAATCACTAGTTCCTTAACTTTGTCAAACTTTTCCTTTTTTAAATCAAGAATCTTATTAAGGGAACTGAATTAATTCCTAATCATTTGACTGAAGGTAATTTTTTACAATAAAATCTTCCAAAATGTCATCAGTATTGACAAAATCAAGTCAACAATCACTTATAAAGAAATCCGTCGACAGTCATACCCAAGAATACATGGATCCTGCTGTGATTAGTCTACCTCTGGGAAGCTGAACTTTCCCATAAGAACAATTTCTGTCATTACTTGCTTCCAAGAACTCTGCAGAGATCTCAATCCATATCAAAAGTGGTTTTCACATCCCTTCCTGCTTTTTTTTTCCCTCAGCTAGTCAATCAGGACTATAACTCCCTTCTCTCCTACCCTTCATCCATCTTTTCTGTTTACATTTGAAACTCTCCAAGAGTGACTCTGCTGTCTTGTAAAGAGAGCAGTCTTGATTTTGTTTGGTCCCCAGACACCACCATAGTTATTAGTCATGTTTATATAGTGATCCTGTATCATCAGGTTGTTATGACACATTTTATTAATGTCTTGGAATCTCTTTGATGCTCAGAAAGGCTGTGAAGCAGAATTATACATCCCCAGCAATGTTTGCAGCAGTGGGGTAAGGCACGCGGGGCTTGTATCCCAACGCTGTCTATGTTCTTTGTGGAATATGAGACAGTTGTTATTCTAACCGTTGCATACCTCATCCTTTTCATTTAAGCCAGTATCAGCACAATGGCTACTGCTAGTCCAAAGTGTTAACAGCTGTGTTAAGTGGCAGCCAACCAATTTCCTGTAAGTTGTGGTGAGGTAGCCAGATGCAGAGAACATCTATATAAAGGCATCTTTTTCTATTTTTTTTTTTTTTTTGAGAGGAAATCAAAAAAAGCCCCTTTTACATTTGCGTTCAGTTTCCATATCTAGGCTAAGAATAGTATGAGGTCTAAGAGCAAATGCCACCATGCTGACACGCCAGAATGGGGTCAAGAGGCACTACAAGTGGGGAAATGGGATGAGGTTTACCCTAGGTCAGCTTCTGTCATAATTTTGTGTCCTTCTCTGCTGATCCCAGAAGACCTACTTCAGCTTCTCTTCCTTTACTGAGCATAGCAAGACATTACTCGCTTTGTTGTCAAATAGGAGTTTACTATCATATGCATGTGCATCCTGGATTAAACAAGCCTGGGTCTATCCACAGTCTATGTCCGAATCCTTTCTTCTGACCCCGTGGGAACCCCCACCAAGGGTGGGAGCTGAAGGTATCCTTCGGGAAGCTGTACCTCTAAGGCTGTGTGACAGAGGAAACAAATCTCTCTGCTGTTCGGAGGACAGGCAGTGTTACCTCAGCATTTACTTGCACAACACAGCAGAGCAGGGTGAGGTGCTTGTTCTGTAGGAAGTGCCACTGAGACCCTATGGGGCCATAACCTGAGGGTCCTGAGCCCATGTCCATGGCTGGCATCTCCTCTGCCTGGAGCATGCCATTAAGCAGCTTGGGCTAGAACAGCTGAATTGGGTCTGGCCAGACGAAATGGCTACTGGAAAGGCCAGGAGTCTCCTCTGCAAGGCAGGAGATGCTTTGTGGTGGCAGGCAGACCCTGGCACATATCAAGGTGATAGCTGGGTTTGCTTTCTTAGCACAGCCCAGGTTCCCCTGGAGAAACACAACCAGGGATGGACCCTGACACCTTTCAGAGCTGGGCAGTTGGGTTAACGCTTAGCGAGACATCTGGTACATGCTTAGCTGAACAGGCAGGGGACTGGCTGGCACACTGGGGCACAAAAAATTAAGGCATTTCTGTGCCTGGTGTTATAGAGATTGCTTAGGGCTGAGATTTCCTGCACTCCCCTCCTGAGAACCCATGCAATTCAAGAAAGGACTTGCTTTATCTCTGTGTATGTTGGGCTTGTGTATACATATATACATGTGTGAAGGATCATCTGTAACCTACCGTGCCTGGAATAGGAAGTTAGAATGGTGAACAATATCCTTAAAAGGCTTTATCCACTACCAAGCAGATATGTCTCAAATCGCTTTGGAAAGCACACCATTACATCAATGTTAGGGAGTTAAGGAGGCCAGAAATATAGGCAGAAGGCAATGGAAAGTTGCTCTGGACACATGCTCTTACCTCTGCAAACAGCACTATGGGATCTTCAATTACTAGATGTGGTCAGGACCTCTATTTTATGTCTTGTCTGAGCAATTTGCAACAGAGCCCCTATTAAAACCATTCTGGGGGTATCAGTTTTCTCTTGACTCAGAGAGAAGACTGCTGCTTGAATCACTAGCAGGAATTCAACAGCACCTGGGTTTTCATTGGCAATGAACCACCCATGTACTGACCAAGTGGGAGGCTGTTAAAGAACAATTTCCCACCATCTGGGGGAAGGAAAAAAGCATTCACTGTGCCACACAACTGTCTAAAATCTGTGACATAAGAGTGTTTCTTTAGGAATAATTAATTCCCTTCTTTACTTGGGGGCGGGGGAAGAGTGCCATTTTACTGAGTGAGCTGCTTGGACGTTCTTTGTGTGTGCGTGTGTGTGCCTAAATTCACTCAGACAACATCCCTGAATATTTCCCTTGAGCAGCTGAAAGCATGAGGTAGTCAGCACAGTGCTGTAAACGTCTCGTGCAGACATCTGAACTTTGCTGTACTAGGAAATAGCAGCAGATAGTAACTGTATGAACAGCCTCATACTAGGACATTGCCTTGGGGCTCTTGTGTCACCAGAATCTCTTCGAGTTGCTCAGAGCCTTGTAATTACATGGCTTTGCACACCGCTGCTTGTTTTCGTCTTAAGGGCTTGTCACAGTGCCTATGAAGAACTCTTCTTAGAAGTGGAGGGTTGGAAATGGAGCTAATAGTAACAAAGTCACCCTTTTCAATCCACAGACAGGGAAATTCCTGGTGACTGACTGCTCTGTCCTAATTCCCAGTTCGTATTTTTTTCCCCATCCAAAAGCTTGATATGCGTGAGTAGACGTAACCAGGTCCTCCCAAAGCTGGATGTGGTTAAGCACAGCCTTATTTATGCAGACCTTAGGATGTGTCTATGCATGCGTTTTTAATCCTGTTGTGGCATAGTAACGAATGCAATGGCAAACTCTCATTCATCCAGGAAAGAAATGGACAACAGGGCGTTATCTGTTGCCACAGTGGCTGAATAACAGGAAGACAGCTATAGTGCCAAATGCAGATCTCTGTATTGAAAGGTTTCTGTTCCCACTCGTAGGTGATTATAGAAAAAGGACTCACTTGCCCACTTCCGATAAATGAGAAACATGTTTCTTAGAGGCAGTGTGCTTCCTATGCTTGTAGTGCAGTGAAGCTGTTGGCTAGTCTACTATTTTTGACTGCAGCTGTTACACAGAAACATCTGATAGTTTCTTTTCTTCAGGCTCAGTTGCTGCAGTGTCAGGAAACAGCCTTTTGTTTCAGTTCTTGTAAGATGTGAGCAGGTATGGGACACCAGTGCAATGCCTCAGTAACACAAAAATATATCCTCCAGCCTGCAGAAGAAGCTAGAGGCACAGAGGAGAGTAGGCTGATCAGTTCCAAATTCTCATTACAAATATTTGCTTTGAGATTTAAAAAACAAAAAAAAAAGCGCTAAATGGCTAGTTAAAAAAAAAAAAAAAAAAAAGAAAAAAGACAAATCAGAGTGATATGTGTTTCTTTTCTACTGTGAGACCAGGGAATAAGTTCATTGACTTATGAGGCAACATGCTGATGCTTTGGGTAAGAGCAGCTTCTCTCTGCTTTCCAATTAATTGCACACTGGCATAGGATAAATCTGCAGTGCTGTGAAGCATTAAGCGCAGAAGTAGGAAAGTTAAATGAAGGCCTTTATGTACCTAGGATGCCTCTGGCCAATGACCAAAGCTTGTATCTCAATTTAATATAAAATATAAAAGAACAACATACAAGATTTTGCAGGATCTACTGTCACCATTACTTCACTTTCTCTGAGACAAACTCTACCTGGACAGGTGACATGCTAAGAAATCCAGGTGCCAGCCACAGTAATCATGGAGACACCAACAGGCCTTAGAGCCTGCTCCATGTGTCTTTCTTCTTTAAATCCTGGCAATAATTGCAATAACTGTAGTGGTAGGAGCAGTTCCCCGTTCTCCTCACAATGAGAACAGTGCAGCTCAACCCTTGCTCTGCAGAGCGTGTGTGGGGTTTTTTTTTTTTTGGAGGTTTGGGGTTTTGTGTACATTTTTTTTCTAAACCTCAGCTGACAAGAGCTGTAACAATCTGGTTCTGTATCAGGTTTGAAGCCTTTGGCTTCCACAAACTGTGGCTTACGCTGTGGAGAAAGAAAAGGTGAATATCCTTTCATGTGAGACATTTTTATGCTCAACCTAAGAAAGCTTTAGAGTGAAAAGGTGGCAAAGCTGCTTTGCCTTGCACACTGAGGAACCTAAGTCAGTAAGCCAATGTTCACTTTTTGCACCTGGGCTTGGGAGCACCCCAAGTCTTCCTGTATCAAGATGATTGAGTATGGTCATTGCCTATTGCTTATGGCAACAAGCCATTATAGGTGTTGTGTCTGCAGTAAGGCCCTTCCTTAATGTGGAGAAATGGGCTGAGAGTTTTGGGCAGGATGGCATTAGCAAAACTGATTTTCACTTTTAGGAGCTGTTTGTCACATTTGCTCACTGCTGCAACTTGTAATGTAGCTGTGGGGCAGCCAGCATGGCATAGCTGGGGGAATGTGAAACCTGCATGATGACGGCACAAGATGAGTTAAGCTGGCTTGTCCCCTGGGCATACAGGTGGCACATGTGCTGCAGCTCACTGTTAGCAAGATCTGCCTGTGCACTGCAATCTGTGGGTCAGCTCCAAACAGCCTTAGTAAGAGGCTGCTGCTGTTGTGTCTGTGTTCAGACAATGGTTAGTCAGCTCTGGCACAGAACCAGCAATAACAAAGCACATTTGTGACTGTTCCCTCTTGTGATCCTGTCTAACAGCTTCAAGAGGCCGGCCACGGCATTTGGGAAGGTACTTAGAAAAGCCCTGCTTTGTGTTCTTCCACGTTTTCCCAAAGACCATTTGCTGACCATGCTCCAGCATGAACCGCCTTTGCATATCTGAAGTGTCATTTTTTCCATGCTCTCTGACAGCAAAAAGTGCTGGCTGCTCCTGGGGAAGCCCATGATACCTTGTTTTACTCCCCAAGAGTGAGGTTGGCCAGGAAAGGTCATTGGTTTATCCTCATGTATCTGAACTCAGAAATTCAAAGGCCCTGCTTCTATTCTTCTCTTTATCAGGGGAAAGCTGGGTGCAGATGTTGTCATTCCTACCTAGAGCCTCAAAGACTCAGGTCAGGCTAATAAGTAGCTAAAGCAGAGCTGTAATTTGTGGCTGCCCATGATGATGCAAAAGAGTAGCATCTCTGTCCACGGGTAGACTTGTGCGTGCTGATCTGCTTGTTCAGCTACTAAAACAACTTTTGTTTTGTCTAGCTCTACGTCTCACCATGTCTTTAAGGAAAGGAAATCTAAACCTGGGATATAAACCAGAAAATTTGTCTGATTTAAAAATGCTTCTGTAATGTACTAACTAAGGTAATGGTTACATCCATTTGAAAGACAGCTGGTTTCTTTTTTGTTTCTGCTATTTTTTCCAGCATGACAAGAAACTGGTGGCTGAAGGAAGAAAAAGGATATAGTTTATCCTCTTTGGGCTCTCCTGCTTTTGACAGAAGCAAACACTCTGCCTGCAAACACAGCTAATCCTCTTTGTCTGGATGTTTTATTAGCTGAAGTTTAAATCCTTGAACCCTCACTTAATCATGTGTTTCCCTTTACCGGTGATGTCACCTACCCACCTCCATCTAATGAGTCACATGCAGCAGCCAAACATAAGTGCTGGTACGATATAGGGCTCTGCCAAGTACTTCAGCCTCTTAACACTTATTACTTGATGAAATAGAAATATAACTGATATACTAGATGATATACATTGAAACATAAAGGAGGTCCTTGAGAGCCTGTAATTACCTCCTAATTATAGGAACTGAATGCAACAGGAATTGTTAGTAAGGGGGGGAGGGATGATTAATGCTGGTTCTGCCATGAAACCAATGACAAGTGGACCGTTTGAAAATTATTTTCTTCCTGAACATTTCCATATGTCATGTAAGCATAAGAATATTACTATAAAGCATTAGCCTCCCTGATGCCTCCTTTTGAAAGTGAGAAGAAATGCACTGAGCATTGTGTAACTGGTGATGTCATCATGGAAAGCCAATGCTTTTCTGTTTGGGACCCTGAAAAAGAAGGTAGGGAAGGAAATGGAAAAAATGAAGAAGCAAATCAGACAGATGAAAAGACCAAAGGAGCTGGGCAAACCCCTGCAGGACAAATGACTAAGCTTTCCATTCCAAATCAAACAGCTCCATTTTGGGACAGCAACAGGTTTTCATTTATCCTCCCTAAATTTTTTGAACATGTTTTGGGCTCCCTACAAGAATGTGGCTACTGTCTGTGTTTGAGACTAAACAGGCAGCCTGCTTTTTCCACTTGGCTACCTTTGCACAGTATGTCAAAACCCCTACGTGGCTTTGATAGAAGAACTATCTGGGAATAGGCGCTTCGGTGTGAGCATAAGCATGCAGGGAGGTCTGGACATTCTAATTAAATTGACATGTTTGAGACCCACCCCCAAAAAATGGACAAAATCTGCTCTTAGATTTGAAGAATGGAATTTTCCAGAGAGTTTTAGCTCTGATCCCAAAGAAACTAATGAGACCACCACTGCTCTGTGCTTCAAGGGCAGCATTCAAATCCCAGTGTCCACAGGGAAGTGTTTCAGGGGAGGCTCTCCCATGTAGGATGTGCTTGCTGGGTCTCTTTGGCTAAGCAGAAGCAAAGAGTTTTTCAGTTCCTCAAGGCTGTAAATCTTCACTGCACCAGCAGTTGTGGGTAGTGACTACAAAGGAGAGGGAAAGGTGAGGGCAGTGAAATTCTCAGTACAGAGATGTTGGAAAAACACTGACATTTAAAATGAAGGAGGAGGAAATCTACAAGTTAGTGTGACCCTTCCTGAACCCTCTGAACTCTTACCTCCTTCTTCCCTGCAGGCTTTTCCTACGCTTTCCTCCTTTCCAGCCATCCCACTTCTGTCCCAGGAGTGACTGAAGCATGGCTTTATATTTGGTTCCAAATTTGAAAATGAAGGGATTGGCTGACATCTTCGTGATGTCAGCAAGACAAATATACAAGGATGACCACATTCAAGAGCCCGATGAGCTGATAGGGAGGAGTGGGGTGGGGTGAGGGGAAAGATCAATGTAGACCATCAGTAGTCTCTGGGAAAGGTCCCACTGGAAGCAGGAGTCAGCCACTGAGTCAAAGGGGAAGATCTGGCCAGCTGTTTTGGACTGATTTTCCTTTGCCTTTTCACATCTTTTTAAATATAATGCTGGATTTCTTTAATTATTTTTTTTTTTTTTCAGTCAGCTGTTGAGAATAGGAGTCCAGAAGCCATTTGAAGGGGTCGTTGTAGGGGAGAGAGACTTGCAGGTGGTAAAAACTCCCAGTGACAGCATCTCAGAGGCTTTGTGGTTAGGTTTATGGCTGTTGTCATCGGCTGAGCTGCACTGTAAAACCATATGATCTGAAAGAAGTAACTCCAAAGCTACTATGTAAATCAGAAACACCAAGTAAGAGCCAGGCAGAGAGCTGTGGGTGGGGGTGAGGTAGGGGTGAGGTGGAGGTGCGGCTGCATGGCAGCCCTGAGCAGCTGAAGTGGTGCTCTTCTGCTATAATCTTTAGACACACTTTCAAGACTGAGAGCAAGGGAAAGAATAAACAAAAAATTCCTTTCCTCTAACAAGTAAGTAAACCAGGAAATTCATTGCCATTGGTTGATTCAGAAATTATTTCAAAGAAGGCTTTCACAAAGTCATGTTCACAGGAGGTGAATGTTGTTGACATCATCTACCTGGACTGTTGATGTCATCTACCTGGACTTGTGCAAAGCGTTCGACACTGTCCCACACGACATCCTTGTCTCTAAATTGGAGAAACATCGATTTGATAGATGGACCACCCAGTGGATAAAGAACTGGCTGGATGGTCGCACACAAAAAGTTGTGGTCAACGGCTCAATGTCCAGTTGGAAAACAGTAATGAGTGGTGTCCCTCAGGGATCGGTGTTGGGACCAGTCCTGTTCAACATCTTTGTTGGTGACCTGGACAGTGGGGATTGAGTGCGCCCTCAGCAAGTTTGCCAATGACACCAAGCTGTGTAGTTCGGTTGATACACTGGAGGGAAGGGATGCCACCCAGAGAGACCTTGACACGCTTGTGAAGTGGGCCTATGCTGACCTTATGAAGTTTAACCAGGCCAAGTGTTAGGTCCTACACCTGGGTCAGGGCAATCCCAGGCACAGCTACAGGTTGGGCGGAGAAGATCTTCAGAGCAGCCCTGCAGAGAAGGACTTGGGGGTGTTGGTTGATGTGAAGCTTAACATGAGCTGGCTTCAGTGTGCACTCGCATCCCAGAAAGTCAACCGTGTCCTGGGCTGCATCAAAAGAAGCGTGACCAGAAGGTCAGAGGAGGTGATCCTGCCCCTCTACTCTGCTCTTGTGAGACCTCACTTGGAGTACTGTGTACAGTTCTGGTGTCCTCAACATAAAAAGGACATGGAGCTGTTGGAGCAAGTCCAGAGGAGGGCCACAAGGATGATAAGAGGGCTGGAGCACCTCCCGTATGAAGACAGGCTGAGAAAGTTGGGGCTGTTCAGCCTGGAGAAGAGAAGGCTGCGTGGAGACCTCATAGCAGCCTTCCAGTATCTGAAGGGGGCCTATAAAGATGCTGGGGAGGGGCTCTTCATTGGGGACTGTAATGGTAGGACAAGGGGTAACGGGTTCAGACTTAAACAGGGGAAGTTTAGATTAGATGTAAGGAAGAAGTTCTTTACAGTGAGGGTAGTGAGGCACTAGAATGGGTTGCCCAAGGAAGTTGTGAATGCTCCATCCCTGGCGGTGTTCAAGGCCAGGTTGGACAGAGCCTTAGGCAACATGGTTTAGTGCGAGGTGTCCCTGCCCATGGTAGGGGGGTTGCAACTAGATGATCTTAAGGTCCTTTCCAACCCTTACTATTCTATGATTCCATGATTCTAAATCTGATCAGATTCATGGTAAAGCAATGCTCTAGGATGGCTCAGAATGTTCACACACACACAGAGGAACCTGGAGGAGGTACCATATCTGACATATGTCCAAGCATTTGCTCCTGTTCGTGTAGGAAATAGGTTACCAGGTAGACAGGTCTGACCTAATACAGCTGCTCTTATGTTACCAAGTCCCCACCATATCAGCAATGGAGGATGTCAGTGCAACCAAGATGATGTCATTAAAGCTAACTGGCAACAGCAGGGAGGAAGGAGTTACAGAGGATGAAGCAGGGAAAGAGAAGAAAATTGCAGCCTATTTCTGAGAAAGGCTTCTGTGCTCCAAAGGGGCTGATGCATACCAACCCCGACTCAGAGGTCACTGCAATGTTCTCCACTGTCCCTGAGACGTTTGAGATGAAGCCCACAGCAGATGGGAGAAAATGACTGCAAGGTAACCTCAGTGGATGAGTGGTGGAAGGCATGGGTGTGTGCCACACATCATGAGGGTGTCTCGCAGATGTTTCTACAGGCCTCTCTGCAGTCATTCTTTCCCTCAGTGACTTGACTCCCACACTTCAGTTTCTTGTAGATGTGTTCTCCTTATGACACTGGTGGCTACACCAGATTTGCCTGCAAACTCTGTGAATTCAGAAGCCCTCCTTACTGGCCCCATACCAGAGTCTTCTTGATTGCAGTTGCTGATCCACTTCATGAGAAAAGGTACTCCTGTCCTGTAGAAGATATTTTACTCCTTGTCCTAAGGACCACACACCAACTTCCGCACTGGAGAAGAGCACAAGTCCCTCCACTTTCATTAGGGCTGACAGTTGCCCTTGTCCCCATCCAGCAGCAGTTTAGGAGGTCGTTAGTCAGGAGGAAAGGCTGTTTCCCATACAAAGCAAGCACCAAGTGAATAATGGGAGAAGCGGGTGCTGCTAATGCTCTCACCCTGAACCATGGAGAGACACACATTAAGAGACTTTGAATGGTGGCTGAGCAGCTCAGTTTCACTGGAGGGAATGCAGAGGGAAAGCTCCCTTTCCCCTGTTATTTGAGACTGATGGGTGGTGGCCTCATGCCGCATTGCTGCCAGGGAAGGGGATAGCCATGCGTAGGTGGGTTTGTGGGGAGTGCACAGCCTAAATGCCCTCTTCTCCAGCATCCCCCCCAGCTGCTGCCGTCTACACCCCATATCAGGACAGGATCCGCCCCATCACTTTCTCACCATGGCAGGGAAGAGCCTTGTCTCACCACTGCTGCCAAGGCAGTTGTGGTCCACACTGCGGGCAGCAGCATCACCCACCAGTGTCTGGCGGAGCAGCCAGCCTTGAGCAGCGGCACAGCTTCTGTGTCAGGCAGCAAAGCAGAGGAGCCAGTGACAGGCTGCAATAACAGGGATGTCTCACCCTACCTCATTGAAAAAAATGGCAAGCATGCGAGAGCTGTCTTTGGGTGCCAGGAACAAGGGTGTTGTATCTGGTAGCACTAAAAGTGTCTCAGAGAGGATGGCTGTCTCCTAGCACCAGGCAAATGCTGGGAAACCTGCTCTCAAGAGATCCCACCTATTTCTTCTTTAAAAATTCACCTCATTCTGAGCAGAAGGAAACCCTATGAAAAGGTGATGGGGGAAAGTAGGCAATATGTCTTCTGCCCTAAAAAAACAAGAAAAAAGAAAAAGTTATTGAATAGTTGCAGGTTCCCAGATGAAGCCTGAATACCACCTATGGCCAGTGCACCCAGCATCCAGCACTGCTGCTGCGAGGAACAGCTGCATCCAGGCAACACCCCAGTGTCTGGGAACTGCCCATGTAAAGAGATTATTGTTTATCCTTTGACATACAGAACCATTAACTATCTAAGCAGCCTTGGCTTCATACTGGACATTATGCTTAATCCTATTTTTCTAAGAGAAATAGGATTATTCTCTGAGAGTTCATCATTATTAACTTCATTGGATGAATTACTGAGAGAAAAGATACATAGTGATTTCTGGTCTCTCAGTATTAGATGGGGGCAGCTGACTGGAATTTGCTATTTTCTTCATGAATTCACTTGATGGTGTCGGTCCTTCTCTCCACAAGTGAACACGTGTCTCATGTCTGTATATCAGGACATTTTTCTTTTGGGGCCGTAAGTTCCTACTGGTGTGTTTGCAGCAATTTATTGTTTCTTTTGGGAACCACTGTTGCTGATTGATAGAAAATGTCTGATGAAAGTTATGTATAAGAGCAAGGTAAGGTTTTATGAAAAGCTGTTTACATGTGTATTTCGCCTTACTTGGCCCCGACCACCCATGTTTGAAGGAACTTTGCTTCAAGCTTTTCCATTTTGAATCTCTTTCTTTTCAGTTCTACTCTTTTTGTTTCATTTCCAGCCAAATTACATCTCAAGCAAGTTTAAAAGACCTTTTTTTTCTTTTGTGATTTTGATTACAGCAATTTTTATTTTTTCCAGCATCTCAGCCTAAATTTAGAGATTCTGATGCCAAAGATAATGATGGTATTCCCTTTGATATTGAATCACCTGGTCCTGCAGGACCAAATACTTGACATTTTATTTAGCTTTCCAATTTCTTCACTTCTGAACATGCTACTAAATCTAGAAAGCTTATTATGCTTTGGTTTAGCATTGTGCATTGGGCTTGGCTCGATTTTCCCAGGGCTATATCATAATAAGAATTAGATTCACCTTGCAGAACTATTAAAGACTCAGATTTACTGAGGCTCCTAATAAAGAGACATGCTAATTCTGTGAAGGGAATTGGAGCTGCCAGGAGTTCTCAAGAGAGCTTATCCTGAGACAGCAAGTATCATCTCTCCACACCTGATGCTTTGCACATGCTTCTGAATGGGTGGCGGTATCCTATTCTGCTTTGCATGCAGCATAGGTGGGCTTAGACAAGCAGCCATTTCAGAAAGCTTGTGTTTGGCTAGAGGTGCAGCAGGGCACAGGTATCTGCTCAGACCTGGCGAGGTGGGGGTGTTTTCCTCATACAGTTCCTCCATGAGGTGTTACAGAGAGACATTAACTTCGACATCAAGATCTCCGGGGCAAGGAATATCTCTTTGATCTGGGCTCTTACAATCCCTTGGGCAGAGGGGATCCTGCCCTTTAACTGAAACTGCAGTACAAATAGCAAATCATGAATAACCCTAATTATGATGGGCAGACTGGTAAGTTTGGATTCCTCACGTGGATCTCTCATCCCATGGAAGTTGGTGGCATATTTCCTATCGGCTTTGGTGGAGCTGGACTGTGGCCATTCCTTTCTCCCTGTACGCTGCGTTACAAATGGAAAAATATTTAAAGTTCTGTTTTGGTGCCTCAAACCCTGCTTTCTCTCCATGCTAGGAACACTTCACTTCAGCCAAAAGTTTCCTTTGTCTCATAGACTCAGAAAAAAAAAAAAAAAGCGGGGGGGGGGGGGGGAGGAAAGAGAGAAAAGCTTTCTCCAAATAAGAACATGAGCAACAGAAGTGTTAGAAGAAAGGATACGCTTATGATCCAAAAGAAAAGAAAAAGCTCTTCCCACTGTCTAGATGATCCAGTCAAGGCCAAAAGAAAGCAGTCAGCTTTGCCAGCAAAATCCTAAGCAAAAGAAATAAATGACATCCCTCTGGTGCCCCTGGCCATGCAAAGTATCCGGCTTTGCTGCTATTCTGCTCCCCTTCTGCTTCCAGTGCAACAGCTGCCAAATTTGTCCTGCCTTGTAGGCATAACACATCAAGCTCAGGGAAAAACCAGGTGCTGAGGTGAAGCCTGGAAGTCCCACAAAGGGAGGAGAGCAGCATGAAAGAAAACACAGCTATGTTAAGAAGCTTCCTTCTAGGATAAAAATAGATGGACACACACAGAGGAACTGAAAATCCCTCACTTCTGTTTGCTTTTTCTGTTTGATATCTTCTTATTCTCTCTCACCTTGCTGCTCCCCTCTCCCATCCCAAATGAATAGTTGTGTTTCCCATCATAGCTGAGCTCTCTTTCAAGGGAAGATATTTTGGACTTAAAAGAGAAAAAAAAAAAAAAAAAAGAAATTTAGGGGTGATTTCCCAGTACATAAACCAGCAAACTCCCTTAAGGAAAAAATGAATGTTTAATTTTGCAGTGGAAGCCTTGCAAAATCAGGTTTTCATTTCCGCTGACTGCTTTGAGTGGAAAACTGCATAAACATGAATACATATGGTGCACGCATGCACACACACATATATACACACTGGTTCCTCAGCTGCTGAATACTTGCAGCTTGAAATTGCACCTTAAGATTGTGAGGGGACAGGAGAGGCTGCCAAGAGGGAGGAGGGGAGATCATGAGGGAATAAGAGGGACAGCCGTGAGAGGTGAGGGGAGATCATGTGGGGAAAGCAGGGGTGGTCATGAGGGGAAATCCTGGGGGGACAGGAAGGGTGGCCGTGAGGGGCAAGGAGAGATCGTGAGGGGTGAGCAGGGGTGGCCATAGGGGAAGATTATGAGGGAAGTGTTGGGGCAGTTGTGAGGGGAGATCGTGAGGTGAGAGCAGGGGCAGGCATGTGGTGTGAGGGGCGGCCACGAGGGGAGACCTTGAGGGGAGATGAGAGGCGGCCATGAGGGGTAGGGGCGGCAGCTATATAGCGTGGGGCCACTACGAGGGGGCAGCCATGAGGTGTGGCCGTGACTGGAGATCATGTGGAGCAGCCATGAGGGGCAGCCATGAGGGGAGATCAGTTTGCCCTCAGTGACATGGTTTCGTGGTGGGCTTGACAGTCCTGGGGTAATGGTTGGGCTCAATGATCTTAAAGGTCTTTTCCAACCTAGTTGATTCTATGATTCTATGAAGAAGTGAAGTTTTGCCAGTACGGATTTTAAATCACGAGACAACACAGGAGTTGTTCCTTCAGTTCAACCAGTTACACGCTCTCTGCTTTTTAACTAGTAGCCTTGAGTACCATGTTGCTTTTAAAAGATAGCTCCGAATGTCAGGAGGGTGAACTGCTGGCTCCCTTAACAGATATAGTAAAGACAAGAAAGTGCTACTTATCGCATTGGAGGAACAGCAGTAGAGGGATAAGGCAGATGGGCTAGGCTGCCCTCCTGTATGCACAACAAACTTTCACAGAATCATAGAACCGTACAATAGTTTGGGTTGGAACGGACCTGCAGAGGACATCTAGTCCAACCCCCCTGCAATGAGCAGGGACATCTTCAACTAGATCAGGTTGCCCAGAACCACATCCAGCCTGGCCTCTCATGTCTCCAGGGATGGTGCACCCACCACCTCTCTGGGCAGCCTGTGCCAGGATTTACCACCCTCATTGTGAAGAACGTCTTCCTCACATCGAGCCTGAATCTCCCCTCTTTTAGTTTAAAACCATTGCCCCTCATCCTATCGCAACAGGCACTGCTAGAAAGTCAATCCTCATCTTCCTTATAGGCCCCTTTTAAGAACTGAAAGGCTTCAATAAGGTCTTCCCTGAGCCTTTTCTTCTCCAGGCTGAACAACCCCAACTCTCTCAGTCTTTCCTCATAGGAGAGGTGCTCCATCCCTCTGATCATTTTTGCAGCCCTCCTCTTCACACCTACATTTCCTAGAAGTCAAACAGCACCTATTTGCTTAAAATAAAAATAAATACAAAAAATAACAATAGAAAAGGAAGAAAGTTAAAACTCGAAGGAATCCGGAAGCTGTTTTTACCAGGAATCAGAGGCAAGGGAGCTGGCTGGGTGCAGCCTGCCTGCAACACCCACCCAGCCCAGCTGCAGCCTGTCTAACACAAACATCGCAGCAGTGGCCGTTTGCCCAGAAACAGCATCGGCCGCCGGAGCCCTACAACGGAAGGAAGCCAAAGCGAGCCCTAGCCCCCACCACAGCCCCCCAGAAATCAGCTCGGGGGGCGGGAAGGGTGATTGGCAGCTCCCAACAGGGAGAAGAGCAGCGCCCATAAACATCGTTGTTATTTTCTTAGGTGAAGAGGCTTTCCTCCACTTCCTGTGATCAAAAAGGATTGTTAACAGTTCCTGTTAAAAACCAGTGCTCACAGCCTGTAACTTTACACATGGGCTGCATTAGAAACAGGAAAGATGATTTTTTCCTCAGTGTTAAGAAATGCCAAAAGCTTTAGGTTTATCTTCAGTATTGGGGTTTTATGTTTTACTAAGTAGCTTTTGTGGGGCAGTCAGGTTTGGTAGCTAATTGAAAGGACAAGTAAATCTTAAAGAACTAAAAATCCCTATAAGTCCCACCCCTACACCAGAGAAATAAGCTTGATTGATGGAGCTGTGACCATCCCTGTAGATTTCGGTTTTTATTTGCTTTTTTTGCTGCCCAATATGAGGTCTTCCAGGTATGGAAATACTTGCAAGAAGTCATGCCAGCTGTTAGGTAGCACTGTAAAAACATAGTCATAAGGTCTTCAAAATGCTGAGGAAATCAGAAGTCAGGGATAGATCCATGAGAATTCAAATAAGAATTGAGCAAAGAATTTCAGAAACACTTCAGATGCTCTCAAATCCATAGTCAAGCCTCCCACTTCTCTTTGACTAACAGGTCTGTGCTAGATTCACCTTTTTACCTAGGCTTTGTCAACATTGGCTGTGTCCCAAGGTATGTGTTTATGTGACAAGATTACACACAAATTATTTTTTAATGAAAGTGACCCCAAAACCTGCTAGATTTAAGGTGGTTTGCCCAGGATGTTCAAATGTAAGATGGGGCTACTTCAGCTCAGGGGCCTTTGAAGAGTGTAATATGCCATTGTGCTTCAGTGAAAACACAGAATCATAGAATATCAAGTTGGAAGGGACCTCAGGGATCATCTGGTCCAACCTTTCTAGGCAAGCATGACCTAGACTAGATGTCCCAGAACCCTGACATGAAGTCTTCCTTTCATTACCACAGCAGTTACTGTTGGTGTTTCAGCAGCAGGCAGACACTAAGAGGGTACCGACCTCTGGAAGGGGGACCAACTTCTAGTCCCCTTTCATGTCAATAGGGTGATGGGCTTTACTAGATATCCTTTCTGGTTCATGGATGCTCTGAGTCAAAGTGACATTTGTTCACCCCACCCCGAAATCCCAAGCTGGCTGAGACAACAGTTTGTAGAGGACCTTTGGCAGTTTTCTTGGTCAGGCTTATGTGTGAGAGAGAACCTCAATGCACTATTTGTAAACAAGGAGAGAGCATTTTAAAGAAGCTTTTGTTCCTCTGCAAGCAGTTGTCAGCCGTGGAAGGGCTTTTTTCTTCCCAGGGTTCATCTAAAGATACATTCCCAGGAAAGGCATCTGACCCCTCAGAGTTATGGCCTGCTGCCAGGGGGCATGCACTTGGTTTCTGCCATCTGGGCAGCAGCAGCCACTCTGTGCCGTGTTGGTAACAGCTCTCCAGTGGAGACAGAGAGTCTGGGAGCATTTTTCTTCAGAATGGCATAGTTTGGCCATGATTCCTCATACAGACGCAGCTCCTCACTGAGGCCCCATTCTCGCAAATATTTATGCCCATGAGTAATTTCAAGACCATTAGTAATGACTTGAGTGGGATGACTCCTGGGTTCTCAGCAGACACTGTGGAAAGCAATCCTTTTGCAAGAGGGGTTTATATACATGCTCAAATGTCTTTTGCAGTAAGGATGGACTTAAGTATGTGCTTAAGTGTTTTGGAAGTGAGGGATGAGAATTTCCCCACTGTCTGGGTTCGGTTTTATTTGCTGTCTATTGACAGATATTCTGTGAGGGATGCCCAGATTCTTTGTGTAAAATTAATGGTTAAATGATTTGATTTCTGATTATATTTGCAGTTCTTCCTCCCTCTAAATATAATGAAAGCCATTACAGCCATTGTTCTCTTTTACATTTGTTGCATATAAAAATACATTCCAGCGCCAAGACCTGAAAGATCAGCTTTTTCCTAAAGCACATTTTGTCTGACTTATTTATAAAAGTTTTATGAGTTATAAACCCCTTGAAACAATAAGTTTCTGATGGAAATGATGACTAGAGCAAAACTAACAGGTGTTGGTATAATACTCCTAAAAGTAAGAGACATGGAAATCTAGCTCAGCTGAAAATATGCACTTTTTATTTCTTCATATTACATGTTTAATACCTTGGTTCTTCAGGCTGAACTGCAGCAGGAGATCATAGGAATCCCGAGTGCCTCAGCTTGTGAACTCTTAGCAGGCAATGTGTTTACACTTAAGAGTTGAGCAGCTTCCTAGAAAGCTAGCACCACATCCTCGGCTGGTGTAAACTGGCATAGCCCTAAAGAAATTGAAGAAGCTGATTTAATAATAGTTAAAAACAAAAAGACACATCTCTGCTTTGAATTGTGTAATTCGGTGCAGCCTAATGTGAGTTTATTGATGTGGCAGTCTTTACGAGCGTTGTCGGGCTACAGAAAAAAAAAGGCAAATCCCCTCAGTTAACCTGTTTAGGCTGGGTTTGCCCATCCAGTCTTTGATCCCTGGGATCCATATGTTAATGAAGCCTGCATTTACTGCTTAGACACATGGTCAACTAATGATGGTAGCCCCAGGCCTAGACAACACCTCTGTATGCTGATAACCACCGTTCTACTAAACCTCATCCTGTGAGCCCCGCACACATGACAGGTTTGAAACCCATCCCGAGCGAGTCCTGTGAAGCTGAGGCACATAGCTGAGGTGCCTAAAGTTGGCTGGCATGAGTATTCCTGCTGTGCTCCTCGCCTAGGCTGCGTCTTCCTGGGCGGGGGACCCCGTATGTCATTATCTCTTCTTTCACGTTTCTCTGCTTGTCTTCACCCTCCTTGCTCATAAACTGCAGGAAACTGCCTCAGCTGAGTTAAGCATGCATTTGTGATATATACATATATATATTTACATATTTTTATTTATATACACACATACTTATGTACTTATTTGTATAAATATGTATTTGCATAAAAACATCCTTTGCTCAGCCTGAGCAGAAATAGGAGTTCAGATTCTGCTGCCATCATGCTACAACTGCCTGGGGAAGTGATGCTGCATTAGCCATGCAGCTTACCTTCCATGAGGGCTTCCCAGCCCTCTAATGAGGGCCCTGTACATTTGTGTTCGATTAGAGGCACTGATAAGCACTGCACCAAAAGGCCAGCCGTGCTGATTGTTGTACGCTCTTCACAGGGAAGAATATAAATACGATAATGAACTACAAATAAATATCATGAGCTGGGAACTGATCATGTCTTTGATTTCTTTCCTAGCTGAATGCATCCAGCTGTGACGTCCGCTTTTTCCCTCCAAGTCCAGAGTGTGACTCAGCAGTGCCCGAGAGACTACAGCTGAACCAAAATCTTCCCTTTGCTGCTTTAACTGTTTGTTCCCAACTGTTTGCTGTGGAAATTATTTCACAGAATTGGTGATTGATGATTCAGCGCTATGTAGGGAATCCCCTTGAGCCCCCCATGAATTGACTCATCTCAGTGCTCATCAGGTCCACCTGCTCAGGGCATAACTGTGGTATAAATCCCACACTCCCTTACATGGCTGAGGATCCCAGCTGGGGTGGCACATGCTGCCTGCTGGCAGTACAAGTGCGTTGTTTGTTTGTTGACCTTGGTTTTGTGTCTCATTGCATTGCCTGGTTCTAAGCAGTTCTAAATTATTGTTAATCAAAGAAGTAACTGAACTGCTTCAGCTGCCCGGTAGGGTGGCACAGGCAGATGCTCACCCTAATCAGTGGGTTTTACACATATGCACATAACTGAAGTGTACTCATCAATGAACCGAAACACAACAGCTCTGTTGTTATTCAGTTCTAAAACACTCTTGCATTTCTCCTGAGGAAGAGAGGGAGCATCAGTTGGTGAAGCTGAAGTCAAACTAAGAGGGAAGTGGTAGATGACTGAGAAAACATAAAGTCAGATATCACTGCTGTCAGCAGGCACACTTACAGTCTAGGCCTCTCAAAGGTTGTGCTGTGAGAAGCATTTTTCCCCTTTACCCTTCTCAGTGGTACTGATATATTTGTACTGACATGGTCCTGTGATGACAGTCACTGGAATTCCTCTACCAGTCAAGGATGATCACAGTATAGTTAGAGGATAAACATGCTTGGAACTTGTAATGAACACAATCAATCAGGTCTTGCAAGAAAACGAAGTAATTCAAAGCACAAGCTAGACTCTTTTCGGCAAAATCTCCTCTCTCCTCTCAGAGCCCCAGGAAAGGGCCACAACAGTATGGGTACTAAACCAGAGAGTAATGTATCTGAATTGCGAAGTGACACAGCAAGGAAAGACCAGAAAAGAAGCAGACAGTGGAGTGGAGATACTGTTGTTGAGATGGGGCAATGAAAGAACTTTCTACAGGACTGTCTCGCTAATGCGTATGCAAAGATTGCCTGTAAAGAGATCACCTCTCTGTGACAGCACCGGTAAGATGGTGTTTGGGGATAATTCAGTCAAGTGGAATGTGGCAATCCCAAAACAGCAAGGAAGAAAGAAGAAAAGGAGAGAGAAATAGGTCTAAATCTCTTGGGTGGGAGACAGTTTACAGATGAAGGCATAATACAGAAGTACATGATGGCACCACAATCCATCCAGCTTTGAAAGGATCCCAGTCCTAGGAGAGCATGTAAATAATCACTTTTACAACAAATGTGAGGCCTGCCAGATATTTTATCTCTGATTTTCCCCAGAAATATCTTTCAGAGACCTGGGAACATGAGTCTGAATCTGCTGTGTGAGTCTTCCCAGAGACCTGCGCAGGGTTAAATATACACGAGGCATCTAAGTATCAGTGAAGAATGGGGACTCATAGGTACACACTGAACGTTTCTCCTTTCCTGCTTATAGAGATATTACACCCTTAGCAGAAATGAAGATATGTACCTTGTGCTCATAGGGAGGAGGACAGGTTCCTTGTGCGGACCAGCGATGGGTGGCACACCAGCATCCCACAATTTGGATTTATCACCTCCAGACAGCTTGAGAAATGCTGTCTGCTGGTCCTCAGCTGCGCCTGGTGTAGCCATTGCTTTTGTGTCTTTTTGGAAAGTTTCTTCTGTCTGTCAGTCAGTCAGTCTGACTTGCATGTGAATTCTCAGAAAAGGTATCTTCCTTGGAGCTTCTTGGGGCTCTGAGGAAAATAAGATTTACTCATTTTCCTCAGAAATAGAAGATTTACTGAAATTGGCAAACTTTCCCTTTTAATGCTAGGGCAGGATAGCAGCAGTTAAAATCCAGTTTGTCCTCACCAAGATGTCAAGTTGATTGTATAATTGAAAAAGCTAATAGTTTAGAGTGTGAGTAAAATTTTTGGACATTTTGGCCTTGGTCTAATATTGAAAGTAAATTAGGGAAAAACTCCAAGTGATTTCAGTTAGGCCAATGCTGGACAGTTTTGAAAATCTCACGTGAAAGTCCGCAGGGCAGGTGCTCTACTGTGCTTTGACCTGGTGCCTTCCCGGTGTTGCTGTGGCACTGCTTGAATGCATTCAGAGTTGTGCAATATGTTTTTACATATCTTTGGCAGTCTCTCTTTTCAGAAAGTCTGGACATTAGAGAGTAGAGAAGAAAGGCACTCAGATGTTCAAAGCAGGGACTACATCTCCTTTTGTCTTGGTCTTTAACCTCAGTTAAGGCCAGTTAAGTGCTACTATAACCTGGCTAATGAAATCTAAAATTTTAGTTTCTTTTGCATAATGCATTTAAATTAACAAAAACCCCCAAACCTGGTAGCCCAGGACAATCTCCACATAGATAGGACAAGTAGCAGAGTAGCAGGTACCACTGCAGTGTCATCAGGACTCAAGACATCCCCTCCAGCCCATACAGCTCGAAGGAGTTCTGTGATGATCACGAGGGCTGTGTAAGTTTTTAAAGATGACTGCAAGACTTTATTTTAAAGAAAAGATTTCCCACTCCTACTGAGCTGCAGAAGCTAAATATATCCTTCCTGTTTACTCTCTGTGTGATTTTAAATTAAGCTCCAGTCTATAAAACAAAATGCATCTCTGGCGTCTCTGCTCAACAAGGAAAAGTACAGTCCTGGTTAGTAATACAGCATCGCCTGACTGCCTGCCTCTGCCAAAGCTGGCAACAAAACACACTTCAGGCAAGTTCAGGGGACAGCTGGCAA